>NW_024871040.1:6160833-6767500 GCF_019054845.1 Dipodomys spectabilis | reverse complement strand
CCGATTGCTATAAGAAAAACCCCGATTTTTAAATGTTAACAAGGAATTTAAAACACTTTCAACCGCGGACTACAGGCATGAGCCACTGGTTTAAGAATTTGCTGGGTCTGGGAAGGTGGCTCAGTGGTAGAGTGCTTGCTTCGCACGCATGAGGCCCTGGGTTCAATTCCTCAGCACTACATAAACAGAAGAAGCCGGAAGTGGGCCCTGTGGCTCAAGTGGTAGAGCGCTTGCCTTGAGCTGAAGAGCTGAGGGACAGCGCCCAGGCCCAGAGTTCAGGCACTACGACCAACAAAAGAAAAAAAAAAAGAATTTGCCATCACTTCTGATGATGGCTTTCCAATAAAGTCTCCTTGGCACAGGATAATCCAGGAAGGTTTCTGATATTGTGAAAGAATCGTGTGATGGTTTTTTATTTTTCTCGTATTCAACATGTCCTTGGGCGGGACCTGGCCCCCCTGCTGGGTTGTGATGGGATTCAGTGGAAGGTTTGGAAGAAAAGGTGAGGAAGAAGAACCCTCTGAGTGTACCCTGAATCCTGGGACACCCCTGCCCTAGCAGAAACGTGCCCCAGAAGGTATACACCTCCACAGACACAGATTGAGCAACTGCTGTGTACAAGGATCAGAATTAGGTGCTACGCAGGCATTGTGGAACTACACCCTTCTCCAGGGCTGGCTGAGACATGGATTCCTGTGCTAACTTGCCTTCCTCTAATTGCCTGGCCTTGTCTGCTGTTTATCATCTTTCTGAGATTGGACACTCAGCCTCAACGTTGACACTCACGAACTAAATCCAGTGGAGAAGGTTAGGAAGAACCTTGAGCGTCTGCTTAGAGAATCTGATCTACATCTGAAAGGCAGCAGGAGCCACTGGAGGTTCTTAAGCAGGGGAGTGACATGCTGAAAAGGAAAATGGAGAAGGCCACCTGGGCAGAGATAACATAAACCACCCAGCTGTGCTGCAAAAGACCCAACTGAAGCTTAGACAAATCAGGAGTATCACCACTAGCTCACCACAAAGCTTTCTTTCTTACTCTAGTCCATGGACAGGGGCCCTAGCAAGGCCTTCAACCTGTGCAGATGCACTGGGCCCCACACTTACTTTAATGCTCTGCTGCCACCAAGCTTGCAATTCTTAAGAATTTTGAACAAGCCAGGTGCCAGGGCCTCATGCTGTAATCCTAACTACTCTGGAAGTTGAGATCTCAGGATCCCAGTTCAAAGCTAGCCTGGGCTAGAAAGTCCATGAGACTCATCTCCAACTAATCAGCAAAAAGCTGGAAGTGGAGCTGTGGCTCAAGTGGAGGAGTTTTCAGAAAAAAAGCTAAGGATCAGCACCCAGACCTTGAGTATAAGACCCATGGGTGAGTGTGTGTGTACGTGTGTGTGTGTGTGGGTGTGTGCACACGCACATGAGAATTTTAAACAAAAGACCCTGTGTTGCTGGGTGCTGGTGGCTCATGCTTTTAATCCTAGCTCAGGAGGCTGAGCTCTGAGGTTCACAGTTCAAAGCCTACCCAGGCAGGAAAGCCTACAAGACTCTTACCTACAATTAACCACCAGAAAACCAGAAGTGGAACTGTGGTTCAAAACTATAAAGCACCAACCAGTCTTGAGCATAAAAGCTCAGGGACAGCACCCAGGCTCTGAGTTCAAGCCCCACAACCACTACCCCGACAACAACAAAAGACTCTGTTTTCCTTTGTATACCTGACTCCACAGATTATCTAGCCAATTCTTCCAACAGGAATCCTTCCTTCTGATCCCTGCTCCCCTCCTCCTCATCTAAACCCCACTCCGCCCTCTCCCTTCCAACTCTAGTCACATCAACTTGTCATCAGATCTTGGTTGTGTTCCTTCAGGACATTAACACAGCTTGTTCCCCTGGCCTGGATCTCCCTCTCCCACTGCACCCCAAGATCAACTCAATTCTTTTTATTTATTTATTTTTTTGGCCCGGTCGTGGGGCCTGAACTCCGGGCCTGGGCACTGTTCCTCAGCTCTTCAGCTCAAGGCTAGTGTTCTACCACTTGAGCCACAGTGCCACTTCCGGCTTTTTTATGTAGTGCTGAGGAATCGAACCCAGGGCCTCAGGCATGCAAGGCAAGCGCTCTATCACTGAGCCAACTTTCCAGCCCCTCAACTCAATTCTTAATTCAACAGATTTTGTTTTCCCCTCCAAGATCTGAACATAATTATCTCCTGAGAGACATCTCCTATGACTTGCCAGGATCATCTACTCAGAAAAACCTTAGGGTTAAGTATAGTTTTGCAAGCCTATAATACCAACTACCAGGGAAGCAGAGACAAGAGGATAGAAGTAGAGGCCAGCTCAAGCAACTGTATGGGGAGAGTGAGTCTAAAAAATAAGCTAAAAAAGGAATAAGAGCCTCACATGCATAAGGCTCTGGGTTCCATCCCAGGTACCAGAAGTTAGAGTAATAGGTCACATGGATGACAAAGAAGGTGAAGCCATCTTTCACTTTTCTTGGCTCTCCCAAGAGGATGATGGGAAATTTTCAGGAATGCTCAGACTACATCTCCAGTAGGCTGGACTCCATATCTAGCCTTATCCAGCAGGAGCCCATTAGACTCTGGACCTTCTTCCCCATAGAAGAACAATCTTAGAGAGGATTGGGAGGGAGGTATATTTTAGAGAACCAAGTTTTGTGAAAAGGAAGCAAGAATGAAGTTATTTCAGATGTCTGTCAGAAATGGGGTCTTGGGTATTTGGGAACTTTATGTTTACAAAGGTTTGTCCCAAGCCAGGTGCTGGTGGCTTAAGTTTACCTAGGAGACTGCAATCTGGAGAATCATGGTTCAAAGCCAGCCCAGGGTTCAAAAAAAAAATCTGAGTCTCCATCTCTAATTAGCTAGCAAAATGTCAGACTGAAAGCATGGTTCAAGTGAGGGCACAAAGCCCTGAGTTCAAGCCACAGGACAGAAAAAAAAAGTTTGTTCATTGACTACTATCAACCAAGGGAAGAAGTATTTCCTTCTTTTAACTACCAGAGATAGAAAGAAAGGACAAGATTTATCCAAAATCTAGCCTCTGGTCAACTTTATTTATCCTGGCAAAATAAGATCAGAAATAGTAAAACTTTTATTTTTTTGTCAGTTGTGAGGCTTGAACTCAGGGCCTGGGTGCTATCCCTGAGTTTTTGTGCTCCAGACTAGTGCTTTATCGTTTTGAACCACAGTACCTCTCCCAGTTTTCTGGTGGTTTATTGGAGATAAGAGTCTCACAGATTTTCCTGCCCAAGCTGGCTTTGATCTGCGATTCTCAGATCTCAGCCTTCTGAGTAGCTAAGATTATGGGCATGAGCCACCTTGTGCCTGGCAGAAACAGCGAAACTTCTGACTGGCTCATTAAAAAGATCCCATACACAGCACAGGGATCTGAGCTAAGTTGTGCTCGTGTGTGTGTGTGTGTGTGTGTGTGTGTGTGTGTGCGTGCATGTGCGTTCAAATGTAAGGCCTTAAGCTTGCTAGGCAGCTTCTCTATCATTTGAGCTGTGCCTCCAGCCCAGCATTTTGCTGGTTAATTTGAGATGGAGTTTCAAGTTTTCTGTCTGTGCTGTTTTTGAATTTCAATCCTCTGGGTCTCAGCCTCTTGAGTAGCTAGAATTATAAACATGAGCTAAAGAGACTAAGCTCTCAGCTCTTTTTGGCTTTGGTTATCTTCAGATCGGCTCTCACATTATCCCCATATACCCAGATCAGCTTGGCCCTCCATCCACCTCGTTAGGCTATTTATGCCTCCTGCGTAGCTGGGATCTCAGAGGTGCATGCCAGTGTCTTCTCAGACTCTCTTCCACATGCAAAGATGTCAGAAATGGGAGGGTTTGAAGGAGGGTGGCCTAAGAAAGCCCCGTCTGTCATCAGATGCCACACAGAGAAGAAACTCTGGACTACAATGGAGATAATGTGATGTGTTAATGAATTATCACTAGTGACGTGGAAGATGCTTAGCATGGTGGCCAGGAGGGACTTGGGTCATGCTTGACAATTTCAGGCTGCACACTTCATCTTGTCCTCAGGAGCAAGTGGCTTACTTCTGTATGCCTCAGTTTCTCTATCCATTAAAAGGGCTCATCATAGCTGGGCCTGTAATCCTAGCTACTCAGGAGGCTGAGATCTAAGGATCTCGGATTGAAGCCACCCCAGGTAGGAAAGACCGTGAGAGTCTTATCTCCAATCAACTACGCAGAAAAAGCTGGAAGTGGGGTTGTGGCTAAAGTGGTAGAGTGCTAAGTTGAGGGACAGCACCCAGGCCTTGAGTTTAAGCCCCCGAGGGCATGTGCAAACACACACACACACACACACACACACACACACACACACACACATTAGAGTTCTGAAGCCTGTTGGAAGTCAGTATGAGTGGAATGGGGTCCCCCGCCCCCACCCTCCACCCCCAACACACACACACACTGGCCATGGCTCCAGGAAGTTCCTCTGCTGCCACTTGCTATTATTAGGTCAAGCAGTCTTCATGTCAAATCCAGATGGGGAGAAGAGCAGGGCCTGGCCTGGCCTAGCAGGCTGAGGGCTGGGAACATGGCTGGGAGGCTGGGTTTGGGTCTGAGCCCCACCCTGCTCCTCTGCCCTCCCTTGCCTGCAGCTGGTCCAGCAGCCACGTCTACACTTGGCTCTGAGGTTGGTGCAGAGAATTCCCTCCGCCCCTCCTTCTCTCCCTCCCTCCCTCCCTCCCATCATGGCCGCCTCCTCTGAGAAGCTACTCAGCCCTTCTGCAGCCTCAGCACTTTCCTGCCCACTCCCAAAGAAGCCAAGCCTGCAGGGAGCTCAGAACCCGACACCGCTGGCCTCTGGATGCTGCCTGCCTGGGCGAGGGGACAGTCGCCTTCTCATCTGTAGGTCTTCCTGCCTCCACTGAAGCTCACTGACTCAGCCCGGGGTGTAAGGCCCACACACCTGGTTGGCATCTCAGCCCTACCAAAACATGCTCAGACAACTTGGACCAGGAACTCTCCCTCTCTTTCTGAATCTGTTGCTTTCTCCGTGTGTGTGTGTGTGTGTGTGTGTGTGTGTGTGTACGTGTGTCTGTCTGTCTATGTGTACATGTACTAGGATTTGAACTAGGGCCTCATGCTCACTCAGGTTTTTCTGCTCATAGCAGATGCTCTACTACTTGAGCCACACCTCCACTTCAGGCTTTTTGGTGGCTAATTGGAGATAAGAGTCTCATAGACCTTCCCTTCCCCCGGCTGGCTTTGAAACTGTGATCTTCAGATCTCAGCCACCTAAGTAGCTAGAATTACATGTATGAGTCACCTGCACTGGGCTGGAACCTTTCAGTTTTACCTAGAAAATAGACATAATCTTGGCACCTAGTTCTCAGAGCTGTGGAGAATGAGTGGATGGCATGGGGGAGGTACTTGTGTCATTTATTATTGTTGCATCACATTGGTGAGCTAGGTCTGAGGAAGACAAAGGCAATTTGGGAAGCTGGGGATCTGTGTGTGGACCTGTCCCTCCCCCTCTCTGAGACTCAGCTTAGCTGTCTGGATCATGAAGAGACCATCTAGGAGTCCAGCTGTAGTATTTTCAAGTAGTGAATGGGGTCATTTAAAATAATCTGACAAGGCCAGTACAGACAGAGCACCCAAACAGTTACTGCTGGTGTACAGTGACTAAGAACAAAGTTGGGAAGCTGGGCACTGGTAGCTCATACCTGTAATCCTAGCTACTTAGGAGGCTAAGATCTGAGGATCACGGTTCAAAGCCAGTTGGGGCAGGAAAGCCCCAAAATTAACCACCAGAAAACCAGAAGTGTATCTGTGGCTCAAACTGGTAGGGTGCTAGCCTTGAGCAGAAAGCTAAGCTCAGAGACAAGCCCTGGGTAAAAAAAAAAAAAAAAAAAAAAAGAACAAAGCTGGGTACAGTAGCTCACACCTGTAATCCCAACAACTAGGGAAGTGAAAATCAGGAGGATCTTAATTCAAGGCTAGCTGAGTGTAGTGGTACACTCTGGTCATCCCAGCTATGATGTTAAACATAAGTAGGAGGATGGAGGTCCAGGCTGGCCTGGTTTTGCAGAAATGCAAAACACTGTTCCAAAAATATCTAAAGCAAAAAGGTCTGGGTGAGTGGCTCAAGTGGCAAAGCACCTTCATAGAGAATGAAAGGACCTGAGTTCAACTCCAGAGGGACTAAAAAACAAACAAGTCACGGATGTGGCTCAGCCTGTGACTTATAAGATGCAAGCTAGCCGGGCGCTGGTGGCTCACGCCTGTAATCCTAGCTACTCAGGAGGCTGAGATCTGAGGATCGTGGTTCAAAGCCAGCCCGGGCAGGAAAGACCGTGAGACTCCTATCTCCAATAAACCACCAGAAAACCGGAAGTGGCGCTGTAGCTCAAGTGGTAGAGCGCTCGCCTTGAGCTGAAGAGCTGAGGGACAGGGCCCAGGCCCAGAGTTCAAGCCCCACGGCCGACAAAAAAAAAAAAAAAAAGATGCAAGCTACAAGGACCACAGTGACAAATTGCCACACGTGGATTACAAAGGATGTGCAAGTGAGGATCCGACCCACCAGATGACAACTGCACGGTGCCCCTGCCATGGACCTAGATTCTCCCCTCACCAGACACCAGGGGATCCTTTAGCAGTCATAGAAGTCCAGCCTGGCCCAGCCAGAGTTGTCTCCTTGGTCTATGATGCTGTTCTGGAGTCCCTTGCTGCCTAGCAGGCATTTCAGGACCCACTTCCCTTCTCCAACACCGGAAGTTTGAGTGACAACGTTGCCCAGAGCAACAGCAGCTTGATGACATCACGGAGGCCATGGCCTTGCCAAACTGGTTTGAGAACGAGGTCCTTCCTCCATCCTCCTCCTTGGGCTGTGACCTTGGGAACCTCCAGTTTTGCTCACGAGGAGGCTCGCACATCTTAGACCCATACCAGCAAGAAACAGTTCTAGGCCCGATGCAGTGGTGCATGCCTATAATCTAAGCTATTCAGAAGGTGGAGATAGGAGAATCAAGATCCAAAGCTGACCTGGGCAAAAAGCATGAGACCCTATCTGAAATACAAGCTAAAAGCAAAATGACTTGGGGGTATGGCCCAACTAGTATAGTGCTTGCTTCCCAAGCAAGAGGCCCTGAGTTCAACCCCCAGTACCACCAAATAAAACAAAACCAGTTCTCCTCCAGGGCCTCTGTGTTCTGGCCTCACCTCACTTGCCCAACCTCCCTACAAAGTCCTCACCACTCTGCCTCCCTTTCTCTACTCACACTCTTCCCCAAGCTGCAGGTCTTAACTTCTCTCCACAAACCAAAGCAAGTGAGGGCTCCGCTCTCCATATCTTCTGGAGTCCAGAAACCTTGTCTCCATGTAGCCACTGCGCTGTGAGACTCCAATCCCCCACCCCCACCTCACTCCACCACTTGAGCCACAGCTCCACTTCCGGCTTTGTGCTGGTTGATTGAAGGTAAGAGTCTCATAAACTTTTCTGCCCAGGCTGGCTTCAAATCTTGATCCTCAGATTTCAGCCTCCTGAGGAGCTAAGATTCCAGGTCTGAGCCACCAGCACTTAGCATATAGATCCACATTCTGATCCACCCGCTTGGTATGATACTCATTCCAAGACTAGAGTCTGGAACAAAATTTTATCCTTGGCTCCTAAGCTGCTCCAGAGACCCTCCACTCAGCCAGTCTGTGTCTGGAAGAATCAGAAGCCTTCCTGTTGTAACCCATTGTTTTAGGATGACCTGGAACTGACCAGTGCCATCCCTTCTTTTTCTAGACAAGCAGCTGGAGGACTAGGCCTCCTCCTTCAAGTCATTCACCCTGCTCACTTGGCATTCAAGGCCCTTCACAGATAGATCTAACCTTCCCCCAATTCCTCCACCCATAGCTCCTTCTCTTCCTTTTCCCATTTACAGTTCTTCTACCAAAATACCCTTCCATGCCTTTTTCCCTTATCTGTGGAGTTTCTTTTGCACTCATGTTTAAGATCAGTTTACACATTAGCTCTTCTGATAAGCCTTCCAGGATTCCTCCAACACCTCCCAACACACATACTCATCCAAGAAGCAGCAAGGTAGAAAGAAGCATCTTCAGCTTTAGGTAGAATTCAACTGTTTATGTGTCACTACTGGCCCAGGATGTCTTCATTTCCTTAACCTTCCACTTCCTCCTCTGTTGGATCAGACTCTCTCTTGCAATGGTTGTCTGACATGCAACAGATGCTGGACAAATATCTCCTGATGTTTACTCTTTCCTGGGCTGTGGCTGTAAGAGTTCTCAGTTTCAGCACTAGAGTGCCCTTTGATCTCTAGATTACCGCTATCACCAGTCACCTCACTCCCTCTCCTGGCATCACCCCCTTGCCAGGAGGAAAAGAAAAAGGCACACAGCTGGTTTGGGCTGGATACCAGCCCTAAAGGGCTTATCTGTGATCTGCATTCCCACAGTGGCACAGCCAGCAGTGAATGAATGCCAGAGTGAGACACTAAATCCATGCAGACAGACACCTGTACAATTCCTCAGCAGAGTTACAGAGCTAGTATGGAGATGGCCATTCATTGGAGCCTACAACTGCCACTCAAGCAGGCCCTGAGACTCTTAAGGGGAATATAGGTGTGCCCTACAGGAAAGGGCGGTCCCAAGAGGTATGCAGTTCAACACAGTTGGCCTTGGAGGGCTCTCTGAGGGCCTGGGACCTTGAACTAATCCTCCAAACTAGGCTCTGTCTGAGGCTGGGCACTATTGGCTCATGCCTGTAATCTTAAGTACTCAGGAGGCTGAGATCTGAGGAGCAAGATTTAAAGCCAGGCATGAACAGGAAAGTCCATTAGAATTTTATCTCAATTAACTATCTAGTAGAGCATTAGCCTTGAGCAGAAAAGGGACAGCAAGCATCCAGGCCCTGAGTTAAAGATCTGGTACCTGCACCCAAAAACAAAAAAAAAAAAAAAAAAAGAAAAGAAAAGAAGGGGATGGAATTAGATGACAGATGGGTGGATAACAGTCCTTTCCTTGGATGTCTGTATTGGAAGATTGTTTTAAGGTGAATCATCCCAGAAGCCACATTTTAAAATATCCAATATTGGAGTCTTTATTATATAGTTAACAGCTGCAGGTAGCCAGTTGTTACAAAGGCCTGCAGCACTCAAATACACATAACACAGCTAGCAAACATGCTAAAGGGTAAAGAAATAACAAAAACAATACCAACAAGCCAATTCAGCTTCAATGGAGAGCTGAGTCGGGACGCCATGATGACTGGAGACAGGAGACAGGACAGGATCTCGGAGACACGTGTGACATGGAGCAACGGCAGCTAGGCTGGTCCGGGCCTAAATAGGTCGACGGAAGGGTCAAATCCTCAGGAAATTCCCAGTCCCAGGCACTGGACTGACAGATTTGGTAACCTATCAGCCAAGAGCCCGCCCCTGCCTCCAGGGATCCGGACACACCCATTACCTGGGAGGCAGCTGATGGCAGGGGGTTTTCTTTCCCCAGCGTGAAGATGAGATTCCAGACCCTACAATCCAACAGGTGGCCAATATAGGGACTTCCAGACCTGGCCTCCTTACTTCAAGATCATGATGGATCTGAACCTAGGGTCTTCAACAGGAACATGGCCCCACAATCCTGTGCTACAAAGCACAGATGCTAGACTCAGAAGGTGGCATGAATCACAGCTCCACTACCTGTGGGCCTTTGTCCTCATATGTATAATAGAACAACAATGCAGGTATCACTTAATTATGACGATTCACACGCTTGGTGCATGACAAGTTCAAATGAAGTGAGTTGCTATTTTTATTGTATGTATTTGACAGTCAGGACTGCCCCCGACTCCATCAGCCTAAGCTCCACCTTTCTTTGGTCGCCAGTCCTCACCCTAGGGTGGCTTTCCCTAGTGGATCTAAGCTCCATTCTCCCTGATTAGACTCCTTGTTTGATCGTGGAAATGTTCTCTCTCCCTCCCCCCTCTTTCCCTTCTTCCTTCCCCCCCTCCTTCCCTCTCTCTCTGTCTGTCTCTGTTTCTCTCTGTGTGTGTCTCTCTCTCCTTCCCCCCCTCGGTCCCCGGAGGTTCAGCCCGGTGTCAAAGTGCAGCTAGTCACTCAGACCCTGCTCTCCAGGGACCCAGACCAGGTGTCCCCAAAGTGGCCACCTTCGAGACAGAACACTGACGTCAGAAGTGGGTGGAGTCGGGGGGGGGGAGACAACTAGTTCTCACGAACAAAGGGGAAGGCGGGGAGGAGCCATCCTGATGGCTTCGGTGCTCCTACGATTTCAGGTCACTTGTCAGCTGAGGGAACCCACCTCGACCTTGTAGATCCTGCATCCAACCTCCCGCATGGACGCCCATCCGACCCCGCCAGACACAGCACAGCAGCTCCAAGACTACAATACCCGACATCCTTAGCGCCGGAGGGCGGGGCCTCTTCTCGGGGAGTGGCCTTCAAATTGAATTTCCCCAATGAATAGCGAGCGTGGGAGGGGCCAAATCAAGGATTGGCTGGGGCGACGGGACAGGGCGGAGTCAGAGAGGCTGCTGGCGCGGCTGGACAGGCGGCTGTAGCAGAAGTCCAGCGGACGGTTGCTGAGCAGACCTGGGGTGCCAGGTCGCGGCGCCTCCCGCTGGACCGTCGCTACTCCATCTATCGGTCTCCAGCGAGCTAAACCGAGCCCGCGCCGGACAGGCAGCCTGGACTGAGAGGTGGGTGTGCGGACATCGGGGCAACACTAGAACCCTCACCCCCGACGGGTTCAGGGAGGGTGGAACATGGATATCTAGACGGGGCTCTTGGAACCCTCAGACCTGGAAGCCCTCTCCCCAGCCAATCACGGGAACTCTGAGCCACAGAATATTTGGCGGGGATCTCTCACAGGCTCTACGCCCCCCAGGGTTGTTCATTTATGGGGGGCAAACACCTTCAGGGAAGCTCCCACAGACAGATTCACAAGCCCTCTTCACAATCTCCAGGGGACTCAACTGTATGACAGGGAAACCTAGGACTGGGCAGGGGCAGAGGTGGGAATCCCTAAGGAAGAAGAGCCTTCTCACAGTCCCCTAAATTAGATACTGTCCTTCAGAAGAAGAAGGAACAAGCCAACAGAAGAACATGCAGAATGTCCACAGAACCTAAGGCTTGTGACTCCGAAGGGACGCTTTTGGTGAGGCAGGATTACCCAAAGTAGGGAGAACAAGACACAGGGACCCTAACGAAAGAGTTTGGGAAGTTGACACCCATCTGAGCCTACCAGGATGGAAGAGGTAAACAGACTTAAACAGGCAGGACCAGGAAACCCCAACTGTGTGGATTTAGGACACCCCCAGACTCAGTCACTCAAGATGGGGTGACTCGTCAAATGACTGTTTGGGAGAAGAAAGAAGGGGTGACTGAAAGGATGAATCAACTGGGAAGTGGGGGGGGGGGGAATCCTGAGGCCATTTCAGTCACTTTATATTAACTAAGCTGATAGGTATGCTGGGCCATGGGCTTTCAAATTTCACAAAGACATTGGGGCTCAAGGAAAAAGGAGAGAATTGCTCTGGGAGCCTGGAGTGGGGTTTAGAGGTCCCAGAGGATGGAGATGGGACCAGAGGGAAGTGGTGGATTGGGGTGGGGGGACTTCAGAAGGCGGAAGTCTGTATGATTTTTATTAGGTTCCTTCCTGCCCTTTGAGTTTTTGAGTTCATCCTTCCTACCCCACTCACCCTATGACAAATCTCTGGCCCTGTTTCCCATCTTCTTAAGTTTGCCTGAAGACTAGAGGTTGAGGGGGTGGGTCAGTTTCTAAAGGACATACCAGCTGGGAAATGAATTGGAGGTGTGTGAACTGGCAAAAGGAGCCGAGTGGCTTCATGAGATCAGGACAGTTGGGAGGAGGGAAGAAGGGTGTGCTCAGTGGGCTGGCTCCAAGAATTGATAGGTAGGTATGTAGCTCCCATACCTGGGGTGAATGGGAATGATCAAAGCAGATAGGACTAGGCTATGGGCTCAGCCCATAGCAGATGGTGAGCATATAGAGTGAGGGAGGGGGTAAAGGGGAGACTGGGAGGGCCCTAAGAACGGGTGGGTGGGGCAGGAAACTGTGGAGACTGGCTGTGCACCCCCTGGTGGTGAACACGGCTTGGGTGGGCCTCAATGGATCCGGCTTCTCAGTCCAGGTTTATGCCCCTCTCTTTCCTGTTTGAGGCTTAAAACAGAATGCCAGCCTAGACCACACAGCAGACTGGCAGTCAAGCTGGCAAGGCTAGAACAGGGACACCTATTCTTGAAACTGAATTGGTGCGTTTTCCAGGGAACCACCCTAAGAGAGGAGACCACTCCCAGCTTGGAGCCACATCACAGGACAAACTCATGGGTTAGAGGGAAATGCAGGCACCAGAGCCCAAGTGCCTGTGGTTTCTAGAAGCCTCAGCAGTCCTAACTCCTGTCTGTCCCCTGCAGAATTCTCTTGAGCTGGTGTCAGGTGCCATAGGCCCTGGGATCTCACCAGGAGGTGATACACACAAAGCTGGAGGCCTGCAAGATGGCAGATGATGCCTTGGCTGGGCTGGATGAGGGAGCCCTCCGGAAACTGGTAAGTGGCCCCATATAACACTATTGTGAGGCCAGAGATGGTAGTGGGCAGTCAGCTGACAGAAAGAGGTGATGTAGAGTTGTCTGAAGGGAGGGTCAGGGGACCAGGGTCATGCTAGTTCCGTTTGGCTGATGCAGAGGCCCCTGTGGCATGTGCCTCCTGTCCATGCCAGGTGCTAAGGCCTGGTACCTCCCAGTCCCCCCACCCCCACCACCTGTTTAAACAGTAACTGCTGGGGACTCGCCCATGTGCAGCCACAGGTGTGGGGAGGCTGAATCTGCCTCTACCCAGCAACAGCCTGGGCAGGACCCACCCCTGGACGGTGGCCCAATGATAATGATTAATAATAACAGGGCACAGCAGGGGGTAGGCTGGAGGCTGGGACCCCAGCTCACAGAATGCTCACAACTCCAGAGAGCTGAAACCACCTGCCTGAAGGCACCCAGTTTGGAGTCGTGCCAGGATCCAAACCCCCGAGCGAGGGCCATGGGGTAACCAAGAGAAAGACAAAGCTGGAGGAACCCATAAACAGACTGTGCGCGGTGTGACTTTTGGTCCGACATTTTCCCACTCTGAACCTTTGTTTCTTTACCTGTAAAATGGGAGGGAGAGGTGTGTGAACACAAAAATCTAGGTCCCAAGATTGGCATACGAGTGGAACAAGGTATGGGCCCAGGTTTTAAGAAGCAGGCGGAAAGGATCCCATCCATCCCCCAACACACACACACACACACACACACACACACACACACACACACACACACGCGCGCGCGCGCGCGCGCGCGCGCGCACACATAACTTCTTCCCATCCCGTGCTCGGAGGGCTGTGGGGTAACCCAGTATGGCGGGCTGTGCCCACCAGCAGAGCCAGGCAGCGGATGACTCAGAGGAGCCCAGGGCCCCGCTGCCCAGTCTCTGACCCTTGCCCAGAAAGAAAATTAAAGATTTACTTTCCCTATGTTAAGTGATCCACTCCACCCTCATACCATATTCCACTGGAAGCAAAGGCTGGAGCCCACTCACCCCTCCCCAGCAACTGTGCCTTAGGCTCAGGGGGCTGGGCAGGCCATGGGGGGTGGGGGGGGGGGGGAGACGTGCAGAAAACCTGTTGCCTCCCCTTGGGTATCTGTGGCCTCCAGCTGCCCCTGCGGGCTAGCAACCTGGAGGAGACGGCGCTGCGTTTCCCAAGGTGCCCAGCGGACAAGGCAGCTCCACCTCCAGAAGTGCAGAGTCTTTTAACCGGGGTAGCAGAGCCAGCGGGCTTCAGACACAAAACCAGGCCGGGTCTCCGCGCATGCCCATCGCTCGGGATCCACCCTGAGGCTCGGGGTTCTCCAGCCGCCAGACCCCCCGCCCGCTCTCACGCAAGCTCAGGGCGCTGGGTGATTTCCAGAAGAAACCGGAGCGGTGATTTAAATCCAACTATTCCGCCCCCCGCCCCTCGGACTCGTGACCGCCTGTAACCAAAGCCCTTGCCCACCCCGAGATCGAGCCCCGCGCCGCCCGCCGCCGGTGCGCCCCGGCTCTGCCCTCCGAGCGCGGCCCAGGCCCCGCCGGCCTCGTGGCAGGAACCGGGGCGTCCCGAGCCCGACTCCTCCCCGCGGGGCCGGGCCTTATAAGGCAAAGCTGGGCCCGCTCCGCCCAGCTGCGCCCCCGCCGGCTTCAGGATCTCGGCAGCTGTTTCCGGCCGCGGCTCCCGCACATTCCTGAGGACGGGGCGGGGGGCTGCGCGGGATTGGGGGGCGCTCCTGAGGACGCCCCTCCGCCCTGGGCTGCAGCGCCAACGCCCCCGCGGGGTGACCCGGGGAAGCGGCCGGGGCTGTGGGCTCGGTTTCCCCTCTAGACTGGGACATTAAGCGGGGGGTGGGGGGGGGCTTCCTGTCTGCCCCCCCACACGCCCGCCGGGCGCCCCGCTGAGGCTGGGACAGGCGGGGAGGGGGGGCAGGCCGGCAGCGCCCCCTGGAGGCGTCGTTCCACGCTCTGCGGGTCCCCCCCCCCCCCACGAGAAATCAAGGCCCTGGGATGGAGCGGTGGGTGCAGATGGGGAGACTGAGGCCCACAGGGAAGCTGGACCTGCCAGGCGTCCCCAAGCAAGGCCAGCCGAAAGCGCTCGGAGACCCTCCTCCCTTCCCCGGGAGGAGGAAGCACCCTCTTTCCTCCCTGGAGAATTTCACTAAGGCAGTTTCGGAAACCTCCCTTTTCCCCTTCCCCTTCCCCCTGGTGGACAATGGCCCTTTGTACTTCTTCCCTCCCTCCCACAGCCCCCTCCACACACAGCCGCCCCGTGCCTGACAGGGTGGGGTACGCAGGACACAGCGGAGACACTGTGGTGTGACCTTAGCCTGCAGGCCCAAAGAGAAGGGTCATTCTGGGAGGTGACCAGTGGGGCTAGATTCATCCCTCAGCGCTGCCCAGGCCAATTTGAGGGAATCAGAGGGAGGTTCCCAATTTCCCCATGGAGACTTAGGTTCCCAGGGATTGCAGCAATGGCCAAATTTCCAGGTTAGGCTTTTTTTGTGGGGAAGGGCGGAGGCGGGAGAGAGAAGGACCTCCCCTTTGGAGCTCAGAGCTCAGGGTTTGGGGAATGGGGACCCAGGAGGCAGAGGGCTAAGCATTGTACCTCTGGGCCTCTACCCCCCAATCTCTAAGTCTTCTGCTGAGCCCCCTTCTCCCTCACTGCTGAAGTACATCCCCTTAGGCAGGCTTTGCCATTCTTAAACTAGACGGGAAGGCTCCCCAACATAACAAACAAGTCTAAGACAGGTCCTGGGGGCCGAAAACCTGGATTGATCTTTTGCTTCTGGTGATTTGACCATGAGCAAATGACTTCTCCCCGAGCCTCGGTTTCTTCTTCTGTCAGATAGCATAAAATATGTAGGGATTTTGAAGAGGAGGACAGGGAAGGGCTTAGCAAAAAGTCTGGCACAGTTTCTCAGTCAATATGCCCTGTCCTTCCTGACCTCCCTTTGCTCTCTCTCCCTTTTCCTGATTGGCTAGCATATATATATAAGGGAGATTCCCCGCCCCCCTCCGCCAATGCCCCCAGGTCCTGCTCCATCCCTATCTAAAAACTCTTGAGTTAGGGGCCATTGTCCCATATGACTAATAAAAGGATATGCCCCTGACCACCCAGCCAGAGCTGAACTGGGACTGATAGGGGGCCTGAGCTTCAGGGGACCCATTCATAGTTTCTCAGCCATTCAAAGCATGGAGGGTTCAATGTCACAAACTCCACACTCTTCACACTTACCCAGTTGGCTCTTGGAAGTGTTGGGTCAGCACGTACTTTATTAAAACCTGTCTATCTGGGATCTTTACCATCTGGCTACCTACCCCATAGAGCAGGAAGGAAGGATGATGGAGGGGGAAGCCAGAAAGGAAGAGGAGAGGGGGTTCCTTGGCTCTGAACTCTGAATGATTTGGGGCCAAGTGGAGGCAGAGGAAATCTGCCTTTACTCAGGCCTATCTGCCTATCAGACCCAAACCGGAAGCATAGCACTGGGCTGCCTTCCTGGAGGGGCCCAGGCCAGTTCTCTCTCCCTTGAGCAACACAGGATCCCTGTAAGACGGTTCTACCCAGTGATTTGGGGGAGGCACCAGGATTGGCTGACTCGGCTCAGAGAAGTTACCCTTTTGCTAGACCTGGTTAGACCAGCCACACCTCACATCCCAGAGACTTGAGAAGTGAGAAAGGGGTGGGAGCTCCTGTCCCCCATAAACAAACACCTTCTCTGCAGCTCTGGTAGCCAGAGAGCCAGCTGCAATCTCTCTGGGAGATTGATCCTCCCTGGCTCTGCTCCCATAGTGACTAGTGCTAGGCAAAAGACCGTGCAAGGAATATCTATCTATCTATCAATTGATCGATCGATCGATCGATCGATCGTACCCCAGGCAGGCAGGGGGACAACTCTTGAGCACCTGCCCCTTTCTCACTTCCCTTTCTGTCATCCTCTCCAGCAGGGCTGTGGTGCTGAGACTACTTCATGGAAACAGCCAAGAACCCTTGTTAATATAGGGGTGGTCTTCCCTCCTTCTGCCTTTCCTGGCTCTTGGGGTTTAATGAAGGGTTGGGGTGGGTGGGCAGGAGTCAAGTCACAGGAAAGGGTGCCTAGCTGCTTGTTACCTGATCAGGTGGGTGGCTGCTGACTGAGCACTCACAAAAGGTGCTCTGCAAACCACAATGCACAGCAGCCTTGCCAAGATCCCCGGTGCCCTGAGCTGGGTCACCCCTCTGGGACTCTGGGTGGGTGGGCAGGCACGTGAAGAGCTTGCAGCAGAGGGAGTAGAGACAGGCCACTCATTGTGCCCTAAGCAGAGTAGTGGGCAGCTGGTGCCAACCCTTCTCTGATCCCCACCCCTCTCCCCACCCCTTCTATGACCAAAATGACCTGCCTCCCTCTCCCCTGCCTCCCTTCACAGCTAGAGGTCACAGCGGATCTGGCAGAGCGGCGGCGCATCCGCTCGGCCATCCGGGAGCTGCAGCGGCAGGAGCTGGAGCGAGAGGAGGAGGCCCTGGCATCCAAGCGCTTCCGTGCGGAGCGGCAGGACAACAAAGAGAACTGGCTTCAGTGAGTGACAGGGGGGTGGCTGTGCAGGTGTGAGAGGGAATGCGTGCTGGGCAGGTGTGGGCACAGTAGAGTATAGACACTTGAAACACACAGGGATTTGGTGGCCCTGGTGGTGATTGTCTGGCCCTGGGGTGTGGTTAGCACATCTGGGCAGTGGTTTTATTTACTTCTGGATGGATGCATGCATGCATGCATGGATGCATGCATGGATGTCAATCATGGGGCTTGAACTCAGGGCATGGGCGTTGTCCCTGAGCTTTTCTACTCAAGGCTAGTACTCTACTACTTTGAGCCACAGCTCCACTTTCAGTTTTCTGGTGGTTAATTAGAGACAAGATTCACATGGACTTTCCTGCCCAGGCTGGCTTTGAACTGTGATCCTCAGATCTTAGTCTCTTGAGTAGCTAGGATTACAGGCATGCACCATCAGCGCTTGGCTCTGGGCATTGGTTTTGGTACCCACATCAAGAGTATAGATGAATCAGTGTGCAGCCAGAGGGGCTACAGAAACAACTCTAGGCCCCTCTGCCAAGGCTTAGGGTACCCCCACTTGGCCATGGAAGTGGCGATTACAATCATGATGTCCCCACAGCTCTGAGCAGCGGGAAGCTGAGCAACGGGCTGCCCTGGCACGGTTGGCAGGGCAGCTGGAGTCCATGAATGATGTGGAAGAGTTGACTACACTGGTGAGGCTCAGGCCAGGGCAGGGGAAGAGGGGACAGGACAGGCGAAGGCCTGTGATCACTGACCTGCCTCTCACCCACAGCTGCGGAGCGCCGGTGAGTATGAAGAACGCAAGCTGATCCGAGCTGCCATCCGCCGTGTCCGGGCTCAGGAGATTGAAGGTGAGTGTTTTGTCTTGGTCCCACTGCTGAGGGATGCTTACAGCATCTCCCAGCCCTCACCTGACACTTGCCTCTGCCCTTCCAGCCGCCACCCTGGCTGGGAGATTGTGTAGCGGACGTCCCAACAGCAGCTCCAGAGGGGACAGAGAGGAGCGGGTGGCACGCAGGCTGGACCGGCGTGAGGTAGGGAGTGCCGGCATGGTGGGAGGTGGACAGTGTCATGTGCTCATAGACGCCAGTAGTACAGAATGCCCATGTGTCTTTGCTGCACTGGTATTTGACTGTGAGGGGGCGTCCAGCCTGTGTCCGGGGGGGGGGGGGAGGGGGGGGGGGCGGGGAGGGGGGGAAACACTGGAGCTTTTTCTCAGGCCTCTGATCACTTTCAGGCCCCTCTCCCACCTCTTCCTCTTTGTACCCCCACCCTGCCATCTTACCTGAAGCCAGAAAGATCTCCTGAAATTCAAGTCTGACTTAGAACACCCTCTGCACCCCTAAACCTGCCCCCAGGCAGCCCCTCACCCTCCAGACAGCCCGCACATCCTTACCTTGGCTCAGCAGGGTCTCAGCGTCAGGCCCCAGTGCACTGTTCCCAGAGTTCTTTCTGTTTGCCAAGAGTATGGGAAAGAAGCCAAGCCATAGTTCCCCAAATGACCAGCAGAGGTCGCTGGATTTCCAGGCCTGGCAGGGGCTAAAGCCAGAACCAGGAGCCTCTCTGCTCCAGGCATCTATTGGGGAACCAAAGTCTCCATGAATTTCCTCGCCATCCCCAGCCATTGGCATGGCTGACCCTGTCTGAACCGCCTTGTCTAGGCCGTGCCAGGAGATTAGAGGAGTAGGGGTCAGAGACTACGCCGTCCTTATGAAGCTGTACTCACAGGAAGCCAGGCCCCGCCCCTCTGCTTTGCATGCCCTACCCTGAGTACCTGCCAGCCTGGCCCTCCATAGGCTCGAGTAACAGTAGAGATCAGGGAAGCCTCGGTTGCATTTTATGGGTCCCCCGCAGGTGCCTGAACAGGAAGAACAGGAGCAGCAGACAAAGGTCCCAGAGTCAACCCCAGCCCCTAAGGACACCAGCCAGGATGTGCTGAGGGCCCCACCTGAAGACACACCCAGCTCACCTGCCTCCCCCGACAGTACACCCACGGTGGCTTCTCCAGAGCCTCTGCTTGAGCCTGCTGGGGTCCCTTGTCCTGCTGCTGAGGCTCCAGGAAGTCCTGAGCCACCTCTCAGCCCACCACAGGCTCCCAGCCCTGAGCCTCCAGTGTCACCATCACCTTCCAGCCCTGAGAGGCAGCCGGAGGACAAGGTGAGTTTGGACGAGGGACAGGGTTTCCAAACATCTGAGCCAGCCTGGGACACTGCCCTGCCTACGTTATGTCTCCTCTGTAGCTCCTGCCTGGCTCCACAGAGTTTCCAGCTACCCAGAGTCCCACCAGGGGCCCCTCCAGTACCAAGAGAGCAGGTGAGGATGGATCTCAGCATGGGTAGTCACGGGCATCTGTCTTCCCCTGGCCCAACCTCTTTTTCTGCCTGGACAGCTCCAGCTTCCTCAGGTCCACACAGTCCTGGACACCCCCCCCCCACTGCCCCTGTAATGTCCCCGCCCCTGGCCAGGCCCACCCCTGCCACCCATGGCCAGAGGCCTCCCTGCAGCCTTGAAAGGCAACAGGCCTTAGGCACATTCTTCTCCCCAATAAGGGAGTGCACCCATCTCCCAGCCAGATCTCATGGGCAGTGCTGGCTGGGGGGGGGGGGGGGCTGTCCCCTATTCCCATCCCTAGGGAGGACCTGGCCACCTTCCTCCAGCCCAAGCCTAGCCCTAGCCCCTAAGAGTACCCAAGTGCCCCTGAGGTCAGTGCTGGAGGAGAAGGAGGCCCTGTAGGGAGAGATGCCATTGAGCAAGCAGGCCTGAGCAATGGATGATGTAGGGTGTGATGGGAGGTCGTGGGATACAAGGGGATTGGGGGGTTATGGCCATGTAGCAGGGAGACATATGAAAAGCGGACCTGTCCCCATCATTCCCTTTCCTTTCTCTCCCCGCCAAAACTGCCAGACCTAGCTGGACCCCAATCCTGTCAACGCTCCTTGTCTGTGCTCAGCCCCCAACAGCCAGCCCAGAATCAAGGTACTGCCCTGCCTATTCTTCACCAGCCACAATCTCTGGGCAGTCCTGGTCCCATCCAGCCACTGACAGAACCTCTTGTCCCTTCCAGTATCCACCCCTCTTGCCAGCGGACCTTCTCCCTTCCAGCGGGCTGGCTCTGTGAGAGATCGTGTCCGCAAGTTTACCTCAGATTCTCCTATGTCTGCCAGGCTGCAGGATGGCCCACCCCGGGCAGCTCTCACTTCCCTGACCCCCACAAGACTCCTGGGCCCCTCCCTCATCAGTACCACTTCTGCCTCCTCCTCCAGCAGCTCCTCCTCTCAAGGCCCTAGTAACACCTCCTCCCGATTCAGCAAAGAGCGAGGAACAGCTCAGCCCCTGGCCCAGCTTCAGAGCTGCCCCCAGGCGGAGGGCCCAGAGGGGCGGAGCTTGGCTGCCAGGTCCCTTGAAAACAGAGCAGGGGGGCCCAGGACCTGCTCAGAGGAGCCCAGTGCCCCACTACCCGCCAGCACTGCAGAATCAGGGGGCAGTATGAAGACCACATTCACCATCGAGATCAAGGATGGCCGTGGCCAGGCATCCACAGGTCGGGTGCTGCTGCCTGCAGGCAACCAGAGGGCAGGTAGGCCTCCCCCCCCTCCCCCCCAGCTCTGCACATGGGACAGGTGCTGCTGGCCAGGGCTCAGGGTGTCTCCAGAGGGTGCACTAGGGACAAGAGTGCCATTGACCTTGGCTGGCACCACCCCATTACCGCCCCTGACCCTGACAGCATCCCTTCTCCCCATTCCAGAACTGACACTGGGGCTGCGGACGCCCTCTACCCTCCTTAGCAGCAGCAGTAGGAGCAAGAGCACCATCACCCATGTCAGCCACCCTGGGCCCCAAGCCCGGCTGGGCAGTGTCACCCGTGTCACCACCTTCAGCCATGCCTCTCCTGGTAGCCGAGGAGGCTACAGCATTAAGGTGAGCCCGTTGCTTCTCGCCTCCTCAGCCATCAGCGTCACTTATAGTGCTTTAACGGTATCACAAGGTTCCTCTGTTTTGCTTCTCTTCTACTGGACACATAGAGAAACTGAGGTTCAGATCTGGAAGGAAAGTGGCCACAGGCAGTTAGCTGGTGCCAGAGCTAAGATGAAACCATCAACTATCTGCCACCAGACTTTCTTCTTCCCACCATGCTGAGCTTTGATCTTGTTTCAAACTTGGTTGCTTCATGCCAAATAAACAGATGGGAAGACCGAGGCTGAGAGAGGGTGGCTAGGGCTTGCTGCCCCTTGCTGCTTCCACCCCATGCTGGCCATCATTCCTGAGTGGCTGAGCGGCTCATCGGCTCATCCAAGATCATCCATTAGAAGATTAGAGATGCGTGATTAGCATCTGCGTCAGAAGCATTGCTGGGGACTGCCAGGCAGGGGGGCAGCAGTCAGGTGAGGCAGCAGCCTAGCAGGTGCCACGGGAACTGAATACACCTCATCCTTCCATTATTCATTCCCAAGCGGGGAATGGCCTGGCCAGGAGCTCAGCTGGGGAGAGGATCCCCAACAGGCCACCCAGCTGCCCAGGTAATGTCCTCTGTGCTGAGCTGGAGACTGAATGGTTGAGGTGAGGTACTAGAAATATCTTTGGGTCTTCTGAAATGACCTGGAAAGAATGAGGGGCAAGAAAGCTCTCTTCCTCCACCAAAGCAGGTCCCAGCTAAGCTGGGATGTGGTGGCAGGAGAGGTGGTTGCAGCTAAAGCCAGTGGAGTGGATGGAAGGTACCAGAGTAAGATTTGAGTCTGGCATCACCAATTTGCCTCAGTTTCTCAAACTAGGGGAAGCAGATGGTGCATCTATAAGGAATTTGCTAAAAATCTGGAGTTGCATCTGAGCACCGTGGGCAGGCTAAAGGACATTTATCTTAGATCCAAATCTATTGTAAAAGAAGATCGCTCAAGAGCTGGCTTCTCTGTGCCTCTGTTTCCCCCAGCTATTCAAGACTTTCTAACAGCTTGGTATGAGGGCAGAGTCAGGCTGTGGAGTGTGGTGGACTGCATTAATATACGCAGTTGCTCAGACAGATCTAGTTGCTCCTCCCTACCTCAGTTTCCCCTACCTGTGAGGCACAGGGTCCAGGTCACACTATTCCATCAGAACCCACGCAGCTTGGCTGTGCTGCAGGTTTGTGATCTCTGCAGGGGCCAAGGCCAGGCCTGGCCGTCTGCCTGGTTGAGCAGGCCTCCCCTCCCCCACTGTCCCCCTCACAGAGGCGCCCAGAATAGGTTTCTATTTGGGCCGCAGCCTCCAGCTGGCTGTTGGCGGGCTGAGAGGCCGGCAGGGGCGGGGCAGGCCGGCTGCCCTTGCCTTCGCCCTCAGACCAACTGCAAAGACTCCGACACTGCCAGCCTAGACAGCAGCCCCTGCCACCGTCCCACCATTACGCCCCACAGAGTCCCCCCTAGTGCTATGCCGGGGGTGCCTGGACCTGGGCCTGGGCCTGGGCCTGACATGGCTATGCTCTTGGAGGAACGATTGAGCCAGGCGTTGCAGGAGCTGCAGGCAGTGGCTGAGGCAGGCCGGGCAGCAGTGACCCAGGCAGCTGATGCAGCCCTAGCCACCATGCAGCCAGTAGCCCAGGCAGCTGAAGAGCTGCAAGCAGAGACTGCAGCCCTGAGCCGGCGGCTGGATGCGCTGAGCAGGCAGGTGGAGGTGCTGAGCCTACGGCTGGGGGTCCCACTTGTACCGGATCTTGAACCTGAGCTGGAGCCCAGCGAGCTCTTCCTGGCTGCTGCAGACCCAGAAGCCCTGTTTCAGGCGGCTGAGGATACTGGGACCCCCGTGGCCCACCCGCCTGCCTTCAGCACCCGCCGCCGCTCCTCCACCGGGCCCACCCACACCAGCAGTCTCGTAAGTCCCACAGTAAGGGGAGAGGGTGGATTTGATATAGGCCTGGCTTCTGCTCAGTGGCCTTCTCTGAGCCTCAGTTTACTTCTCTGTACAGGGGACTAGAGCACTAGAGCTCCAAGTCTGAAATAAGATGTCAGGCTCTTGCCCTGAGGCACGTGTGGGAGCTGTCTTGGCAGCTCCTGGCATAGCCTAGCCCCTACCCCCACCCTTGTATGCATCCTCTCCCCCCCCCCAACCCCCGCATCCCAGCCAGAAACAGCTGCCATCTTGGCTCTCCTTAACCGGGTGGCAGACAGAGTGTCCCTGCCAGGAGAGGCGGAGCTGTAATAGTTGGCCTGGGACCTTGGCTTCGAGGGGCTGGAAAGATACCTTGGGATGTGGGGGGTTAGGCTGGGGCAAGAGGACCATTAGTGTATGGTTCCTAACAGGGGTGGAGGATGGGGGCAGATGTGGTACAGAGGAGAGCTTCAGCAAGGTCTTGGCTGAGGGCAGCCCCCAGTCAGACACCTGGCTAAGAGCCCTAGGGCCTGGGTGCAGCTCCCTTGACAAGGGAGTACGGATAGGGGCCTGCCAACATGGCCTAGGACCTGGTAGGATGCAGCGAAGCCTGACTACAAGGGAGCTGGAAATGAAGCAGTAAGGGGGAAAATGAAGTTAAGGAATTAGACTGCTTCAGCTCAGACCCCAGGCCACATTGCACACATGGTGGGACTGTGAACAAATCAATCAGAGGCCCTGAGCCTCAGCTTTCCCTTCTGTTGAATGGGAATAAGAAAAGCCCTAGCACTTGTACAACTGATTGCTACTGATTGGAAACTATATCGCTGCTGCTACCAATAGGATTCCTGTGATTCTGGCTGTGTGGGAAGCTCTGGGATAAATTGTCACTGTCTCTTCCCTCGGTTTGACACCATTGTATAGCCACCCTGGGGCAGGCAGGCTGGCAGGCTATGATGGGTTTCAGGTATATACCTGTTTAAAATCCATACACTCTCCCCATCCCCAAAGACGGAGCCAGAGCCGGTGGAACCCCCCTCTACAGCAGTGGAAGTGGCTAATGGCACAGAGCAGACCCGTGGGGACAAAGCCGCAGAGGGACGGAGTCCCCTGAGCCCTGAAGAGTTGCTGGCCATTGAAGATGAAAGCGTCTTAGACAAGATGGTATGGCGGATCTGTTGGGCTAAGGACTGGTGGGGGGTGGGAGGAGAGCCTTGGTCTCTGAAGGCCCCGGATGTAGAACGATATCTCTATCTGCAGCTAGATCAAGCTACGGATTTTGAGGAGAGGAAGCTCATCCGGGCTGCACTTCGTGAACTACGACAAAGGAAAAGAGGTAGAGAGACAGTTGCTTAACTTAAATTTAGCTGCTTGCTCACCCAGCTGTTGTGCTCATTCATGGACATACCAGCAACATAACTGCCCTGTGCAGATTCTCCCTACACCCAGCCAGTCTTTGCTCCTGCAGCTCCCTCCCCTAGCTGCTTCTCTTCTTCTGAGACTCAGTTACTGTCTCTCAGCTCCTCTCCTGTGGCCCATTTGCTCTCCCATTTTTGTCAACCAACAACTCCTTCCTTGAATCCAGATCTTTCTCTTCCTCCTATTCCTCCTCCGTAGTTACTCTTCCCTCCCCAAGAGCCATTCATGGCTACCTTCACCTGTGTCCCTACCCACCTTTCCCTTTCCTGAACCCAGCTCTTTTCTCCCCCTGACCTTTCCTCCCTGGACTTTGCTGTTCTCTTCCTGGTTCCAGATTTATTTACTTCTCCAGATACTCTCTTATTCCATGCTTCTTCCAGGGCCACTGCTGGCCACTCCAGCCAACTGTGCTCCTTTCCTAGCTTCTCTGTCAGCTGCTCTTTCTTTGCATTTGACTTGTTTCTCAGATACCTCCAACTTGTCCCTCCCTAGATCCAGAGAGCACTTCTTCCAGCTGCACTTTTTCCCTGTAAGGCCCATTTGACATCCTATTCAACCATGGTGCTCACCCAACTCCTTCCTTGGAATCAGCTAGTCCCTCCCTAGGATTAGATACTCCCACCAGCCTCAGCTTCTCATTCCCATAGAAACATGGATCCAACTACCCTTTGGCGGCATTCCATATTTCCAGCTGTCCTATATTACCTGCATCCATCACCACCACCACCCCCATTCACACCATGCTCTGTTCCAAGCTATAGCTGCTCCCCTCCCCTTCCACCATCCCCAGAGCAGCCTATGTTACCTGTGTCCTTGGTGTTTCTAACAAGCTGCCCTCCACCCCCATCTTGTGTGCCCTGTGTGCTGTGTGGGCACTGGGCGGCCCTTCTGGGGATGCATGGGGGCATTCCTACCCAGACCAGCGAGATAAAGAGCGGGAACGGCGGCTCCAAGAGGCCCGGGCCCGGCCAGGGCAGAGCCAAACCAACACAACCACAGAGACTACCACAAGGCACAGCCAGCGTGCGGCCGATGGCTCGGCGATCAGCACGGTGACCAAGACTGAGCGGCTCGTCCACACCAGTAAGGGGCTAGCCTGGGCTCCGGGTGGGTTCACGTTGAGTCCTGGTGCCTCTCACACCTGTCCTGTCATCTCTTCTCTCTCCAGGTGATGGCACAAGGACAGCCCGCACCACCACAGTGGAGTCCAGTTTCGTGAGGCGCTCGGAGAGTAAGGCCACCAGACAGCGCCCCGTGCCTTCTCCTCTCACCTCTTCGGGGGCTCTTCCTCAAGTGCTCTCTTTGCATCTTCAACTGCCGTTACTTGCTCTTCTCTGCCTGTGTCTATACCACCCCTCCCTGATACCTGATGTGCACCCCAGGCCCTCAGCTCTCTCTCAATTCCTCTTTGTTGCAGATGGCAGTGGTAGCACCACAGTGCAAACTAAGACCTACTCCTCCTCTTCCTCTTCCTCTTCCTCCAAGAAAATGGGCAGGTAAGCACTAGTACCCACGCTGGGGTACAGTTTCACTGCATATTCATTCTGTAGAGGGGCAGACGGATGCTAGGCATACAGTCAAGCAGGGGAAAATCAGGTCAGGCCACATCTGCTTGCTTTGTGATCTCATTTAATCCTCAGCCACCCCACAGGGGAGGTGGATGCTCGGAGAGGCTAGAGTCTTGCTTATGGCCTGAGTGGCAGCCATAATATTGAGCCCTTGATGAGGCCTATCTACAACACTGAGCTGCCTGCAGGTCATAGAGCACCTTTATGCCTTGAAGTGTTCGTGAAACAGTAGATCTCCATGCTCACGAGGATGGTGGAGCCTGGCAGAAGGCAGGAACTGGGGTCAGGTGTCATGGCACATACCTGTAACCCCAGCTAACTAAGAGGCAGAGGCGGGAGAATCAAGGTCCAAGATCCTGGAAAAAGCACAAGACCCTATCGGAAAAGCAAACGTAAAACAATAAGAGCTTTGGGGGGAATGGCTCAAGTGGTAGAACACTTACTAGTAAGCACAAGGCCAAGTTTGAGCCACATTGAAAAAGAAAGGAAGAAAAGATGGAAGGAAGGGAAGGAGGGAGGGAGGGAAGAAAAGGAAGGAAGGGAGGGAGGGAGGGAGGAAGGGAGGGAGGGAGGAGGGAAAGAAAGAAGCAAGGACTACATCAGTATCCAGCAGAAAATCCTAAATTCTAGGGTCTTGGATTTTGGGACGTTTGAGTTCCAGCTCTGTCCTCCTACCTTCTGAAATCTTAGGCAAGGTCACCTCAACTTCTTTAAGTTTAGTTAAGAAATAACTTGAATCCCTCTCTCCTCCCATGAAGTTGAAATAGTATACTAGGGGGTTGGAGGCATGGCTCCGGAAGAGAGAGTTGCCTAGCTTCTGGTGAGCCTGGACTCCTTCCCTAGGTCAGCAGAAAAGAAAATGGCACACAAAAAAGACTTAAGGGGGGCTGGAAAGGTGGCTCAGTGGTAGAGCGCTTGTCTTGCATGCATGAGGCCCTGGGTTTGATTCCTCAGCACCACATAAGCAAAAGGAAAAAAGCCGGAAGTGGTGCTGTGGCTCAAGTGGTAGAGGGTTAGCCTTGAGCTGAAGAGCTGAGGGACAGCGCCCAGGCCCAGAGTTCAGGCCCCATGACCGGACCAAAAAAAAAAAAAGACTTAAGGCATTGAGCTACTATTATGATGATGATTACTGGTCTTGTACTGGTCATTTTTATTCATTGATAGTGCCCAGATCCTGAACTCACCTGTGTCAATGCAAAAGACCTTCTCAGAAAGCTGCAGGGGGCTAACCTGAGTGGTAGAGCTTGGCTCCCCAACTTCTTGTCCTTTGAGTCTCAGTGCGTATGTGAAAATGGATGTTATGAGAACCTTCCTACCTCATTGCCCCAAGTTGCTGGTGGTGAAGATGTGGGGGGCTCTTGACACAATACCAGGCCCCTCCATCAGCAAGCAGTAATGGAGCTGCTTGCTCCTCCTCTTCTGGCCTAACAGCCATTTTCCCACCCTCCAGCATCTTTGACCGAGAGGACCAGGCCAGTGCTCGGCCTGGTAGCCTAGCAGCACTTGAGAAACGCCAGGCAGAGAAGAAGAAAGAGCTGCTGAAGACACAGAGTCTGCCCAAGACTTCAGCATCCCAAGCACGCAAAGCCATGATTGAGAAGCTGGAGAAAGAGGGCACTGCAGGGTGAGTAACAGAGGGGTAGGGGGCTGGGCAGCATCTTAGGGGATGGGCAGTCTTAGAGGGTGGTGCCTGATGACATCAGAGGAGGGGCCTGAGTGGTGGTGGGCGGAGCCAGAAAAGAGCTGCTGGGTTTTGTGGTGGGACTGTCATGAGAGTTCAAGCCTGTGTGCCCACTCTGGTGATGACCCCTGAAGTCTTGTAACCCTAACCCAACACCTCTTCCCTCATCCCAGCAGCCCAGGAGGGCCCCGCACACCTGTGCAGCGCTCCACTAGCTTTGGGGTCCCCAATGCCAACAGCATCAAGCAGATGTTGCTGGATTGGTGCCGAGCCAAGACTCGAGGCTACGAGGTGAGCTCTAGGAGACCCAGTGGTCCAGGGTGCCCCCCCCCCGCCCCGCCTCCAGTACCAGAGCTTAGGACACCCATTCCAGAAGAATACGCCCTGCTGTAGCTGCCCAGCCACCCCATTCACTGTGGGGAACACCGAAAGCCTTTTGGGGATGGGGAAATTGAGGTTCAAAGTGGACATGTCAGGGGAAGGGAGCTCAGGTGCTTGAGAACCTTATGTTCTATCCCCAGTCCTGCAAAAAAAAAAAAAAGCAAAAGAAAAGTCAAGCTTGGTGTGTAATGATGTATAAGGAGCTCCTGTTTTTTTTTTTTTTTTTTTTTTTGTTGGTCATGGGGCTTGAACTCTGGGCCTCGGGGCTGTCCCTCAGCTCTTCAGCTCAAGGCGAGCGCTCTACCACTTGAGCTACAGCGCCACTTCCGGTTTTCTAGTGGTTTATTGGAGATAGGAGTCTCACGGTCTCTCCTGCCCGGGCTGGCTTTGAACCGCGATCCTCAGATCTCAGCCTCCTGAGTAGCTAGGATTACAGGCGTAAGCCACCAGCGCCCGGCGGAGCTCCTGTTTAAAAGGAAGAAAAGGAGGGAAAAGATACATGGTGTGCCTTAAATTCCAGAATAAGGTCAAGTGGCAGGGTCCCTTGGATCAGGGGTGTGGTTCGAGGTCCAATTCCATTCTTAGAGTTCCCTCCTTACACTGTGGGAGCACTGGGTACATTCTGTGGTCTTGAATGACACTAGGCTTCTTGGTAGTTCTGTCACCCTAAACCACAGACATGGGAGCTGATAAACTGAATTGGAGGCTGCTGCTCACTTACTGGGCAACCTTGAGTAAAGTTTCAGGGCCTCTTTGAGCCCAGGTCCCTAGGTCAGGTATGCTGATACAATGGGTAGGGGCAGCGGGCATGGAATTGTTGCCCCTCCCTCCACCCTCATTCCCTTAACATCTCCACACACACACACACACACACACACACACACACACACACACACACACACACACACACACACCCCACCGTGGGGGAAGTCCTGACCTGTCCTCCTACCACCTGTAGCATGTGGACATCCAGAACTTCTCCTCCAGCTGGAGTGATGGGATGGCCTTCTGTGCCCTGGTACACAACTTCTTCCCTGAGGCCTTTGACTATGGCCAACTGAGCCCACAGAACCGGCGCCACAACTTTGAGGTGGCCTTCTCATCCGCTGAGTAAGTGGGGGCCCACAGCCCAGCTGCTGTCGCCTGGGCTCGGCTGCCCCAAGACCTTCCCCCTTCCTGGAAGGGACCAGCTGTACTCTGGGTCTGCAGCTGAGGCCCCCTTCCCCAGAGAGCCCCTGTCCTTCCCCGCCCACCTGCTGCTGAGTGTGCCCAGTGCCCGCCGGAAGGAAGGAGCGGCAGGCCAACCTACCAGCCCAGGCCAAAGCCTATCAGGTGGCCCTGCCCATCTCCCCTCCCCTCTTTCTGCTCCTTCTCCTTCCTTTCTCCCTTCCTCTGTCCTGCTCTCCTCCAACTCTCACAAGAGCTTCCTGCTCCCACGGGATCCCGGCGGGAGATTCCAAAAGGAGGCTCCTGACCCTGGGCACCGTGCCCGCTCAGCCTATATAGATGCTGCCAGAGCTTATATAGGACATAGCAAGCCCTCCACTTTGGAATCGTTACCCCTTCTGCTCACCTCACCCTAGCACCCTCCTCCATCTCTTTAATTTCTCTCCCCCATTCTCGTTCTGGTTCCTTCCAGATTTTTTCCTCCTCCCCCACTTCCTCTCACGCCTCCCTCACCCCCCCCCCTTCCCTGGGGCACAGCCCTTTCCAACCTCAACGCCAGTATCATCCTTCCCTACCCTCCTCATTCCCGCTTGTCCCAAGAATTCTTTGCACCTGTGACTGGTTTGTCCCCACCCCTGTCTGCATCGCGCACCGTTAGTGATGGGTAGTGAGCAAGCACGTCCACTGTGTTGGGAAGGGGCATGCGGGGGGCTGGCAGACTGCGGCACTGAGAACGTAACTGAACTCTTGTCTCTGTGTGTGTGTGTGTGTATGTGTGT
Source organism: Dipodomys spectabilis (assembly GCF_019054845.1). Classification (NCBI taxonomy): domain Eukaryota; kingdom Metazoa; phylum Chordata; class Mammalia; order Rodentia; family Heteromyidae; genus Dipodomys; species Dipodomys spectabilis. The sequence goes on along the minus strand of NW_024871040.1, from coordinate 6,737,543 downwards.
CTCTGTTCTCCTCCCTTTTCTCTTCTTGGCCTTTCCCTCCCCTCCTCCCCTATCTTCCTCCCACTGGGCCCTGTCCTCCCCTGCCTCCCCTTCCTGGCCCCCTACCCTCCCCAGGACCCATGCGGACTGCCCGCAGCTCCTGGATACAGAGGACATGGTGCGGCTTCGAGAGCCTGACTGGAAGTGCGTGTACACGTACATCCAGGAGTTCTACCGCTGTCTGGTCCAGAAGGGACTGGTAAAAACCAAAAAGTCCTAACCCCTGCTGGGGGCCCCACGGTGAGAAACGCCACCTCTCCCACCTGCCCTGTTGCACTGGAGTCTGCTCATCAGGGGCATAGAGAAGGGGCTGGGAAGTGGGGGGGGGGGGTGCAGGGAGACCCTTGTAAAAGCCAGAGGAGGCAGACAGGACCCTGTTTTCTGGTACTTCAGGGCTCAGCAGGTAAAACCATTTGGTTTTAGCAAGGATCATTGATAATGAGCTAGGTGAGGAGGATTATGATGGGGAAGATCGGGAGCCCAAAGGGTACCCAATCCCCTGTGCCCACGTGACCCCCACAGGCTGCAGGCTCAACTGCTAGACAGAACACGGCAGTAGGAAAGGAAGTGGAGCCTGGGTATGAGGTTGGAGGAAGGGGCCACAGTTACAGCATTAAACTTCCTCCTGAGGACAGCACAAATCCTGAAAGCTTTCCCAACAGGGTGGCTGGCTGGCTGGCTTCAGCTTAGCATTCTAGAACAATCCTTGGATGAAGAGAAGCCTGAGAAGAACTAGATGGCTAGAGTAGCATCAGAAGTAGAGGGGTCAGGATTCCTGATAGGTCTGTTTGGGAAGGGAAAGGTGGGGGGGGGGACCAAGAAGCTGCTCAAGCTGGTAATATGGGGTTCTGGAGATTTGGTGGTGTCTTACCCCCCAAGGTGAGGCACTTGGGAACAACGGCCAGTTTGACAAGAAAAAGTTTCTGGCTAAGGATTATGGATTTTCCCAAGTCAGCTACAGCTTCCTTCTGTATCCCAGTAGAGAATTCCAGACAAATTCAGAGAAGGGGAGAGGTAGGCTCAAGAGGATCCCCAGGGGTGGAGGGTTCCAGATCAGATCCAGGGCCCCAAACTGAGATTCCAGATATCTTCATTCAGTGACTCTTTTTCTCATCCCAAGAGTTTCCCCAACAATTTTCTAGACAGAAAAAAAAAAAATAGAGATCCATAAGGGAGTAAAGGGCTTGCCCAAAGTAATGAGTCGGGAGCAAAGCCAACTAGGGTGCCCTCAGATGCCTTTCCACAGGCATGGGTCATTGTGGGAACAGCCCACGCATGCACCCATAGTCAGAGGTGCAGGTAAGGGAAGATGCACTTGGTACCGTGTCTAGGTCATATATGGACTGAAGAGTCGCTGCCCAGTAACCTAGAGGGGGAAAAGACCTATTGTGAACCCCAATCTACTTGGAAAGTGTGACTCAGCTGTACTGTTGTACTGTTGCTGCAGTTGCCTAGTGTTTGGCCTGTCACTGGGGCAGCCTGAGCCCTGAGCCATGCTGCCCCAGTGTAAACAATGGCTTTATAAGGTCTCCAGGGAAGGCACCAGGGGTGGGAGGGAGCTCCAGGTTGGGGGAGGGAGGCCTTGGGATCCCTGGGAAGATAGCCACCGCTGGAAGACACTTCAGAAAGAGGCTGCCTTGGTACCATGATACAGCTGGAGAAACAAGCCCAGTGGTGGGGCAGGGATGACCCTAAGGGCAGGCACAGCAGCAGCAGAGCCAGGTACTTGTCACTCATGTGAAGTGTTTTCAAGGTTTCAGATAAGGTAGGGAATGACTATATTGTTTATAAAAAGGTGGAAAGAGTCCCAGAACAGAGCACATTGTTATCCAACAACCACAGAAGGGAAGGTCAGAGTTAGAACTTGAAGAAGGAAAAAAAAAAAACACAGAGGTTCTCCGCCTCCCAGGTTTCTTCCTTGAAAGAATCCAGTGAAGCTAAGAGAAGAACCCAGCCCCACCACAGTGCTAGGTTTGGTTGTGAAGGTCTGAGGCTCTTCCACATCTTGGAAATGGGAGTCTTCCTTGCCCTTGCCTTTCCTGCCGAAGCAAACTCAGTCAGCAGCAATGACAGGCTGCTTGCTGTGTGCCAGGTGTGGTGGGCAGAAGAGCACAGGGAATAAAGGGGAAGAGGTCTTATTGGCAGTATGGTGATGTAAGACCTGGAGGTAAAATCTGGAGGCAGACAGATACTAGATTTGAGGTCAGCCTGGACTACAGAGTGTGACCTTATCCAAAAACAGAAGTGAGGAGAAAAAAAAGTCTATGAGAGAACAGGAAATAGAGCCAGAGAGCCCACTCTGCTTTTAGAGTTCTGGATTGTCTATAAGCCCCAACCTACTCCATCTAAGGACAAGGGGTCTTGAGACATACAGCATCTAGGGCTGGGGCCTGTGTCCCATCAGGGCCAGCCCTGCATCAATTGACGAGGCTTGAAGCAGAACAGCTCTCTCCTCTGACTCAGTTTCCCTATGTGTAAAGTATAGCTGGCACTCTTAAGGATGATCAGATAGGCCATCACCCCGAGTATAGATGGTCCAGTTGGGTACTGGTAGGGGCCCTCAGTCTAGTGAAAGCAGGTGACAAGGGTTAAAGATCCACTTCACACACACGCACACGCACGCATGCACGCACGGCCTCAATTTCCAGCAGCAGGGCTGTCCCTAAGGGAAGGAGAAGGGCTCTACCACCTCTTGGCAGAAAGCACCAGGTCATACAGTTGGTAGATAATCATCAGGGGCCCAGAGGATCATGGGAGCGAGTCTTGGTGCTGGCCATGGAGGAAGATTTGCCAACAGTGAATGCCCCCGGGTTGTACTAGCCCAGCTGACAGGCCTCTGTCAACTGGAGTGCGCCATGAGCGTGAGCAGGAAGCCTTCTTCCAGAGGGAACGTGGGCTAGGTCTGTAGCCAGGACTGGAGGGCTGACTCTTGCCTGACACGGGTGGAACACCGCCTTTTCCCCCACCTCACCGGCCTAGCTTCTCCTACCAGCATGGTTGCCTTTGGGCTTGGGCTGGTGGGGTCGGGGCTTGCCGCCTTCCTCCAACGCTTCATTGATGAAGACTGGAATGTAAGAACAGCTGGCTGCCGTACTTTCGGGGTCGAGGGGTGCAGAAGGCTGGCTGCGCTGACAACGCCCCCTGCTCCCCGCTTCCCGCAGGATGCTGGTGGACTGTGTACCCCTGGTGGAGGTGGACGACATGATGATCATGGGCAAGAAGCCGGACCCCAAGTGCGTCTTCACCTACGTGCAGTCCCTCTACAATCACCTGCGGCGCCACGAGCTGCGCATGCGCGGCAAGAACGTCTAGCGCCTCCCTCCCGCCGCCGCCGCCGCCCCGCCCTTCCCGCACTGCCCGCTCTCCGCGCGCCTGCGCACCGCCGTCTCGTCGGCCGCGACTGCCTTCCCTGCAAACACACGCCGCGTTTTGATAAATTATTGATTTTCAACGATCCGGACTCCACTCTCTCTGCCTCTGTCTCGAGGAGGGGGGGGGGGTCCCCCAGCTCGCGTGCCCGGGCTGGTAAAGCTATGCCGGGTCTCCGGATGGTCTTGCCTGTGCTCGATTTCTCATCCCCGCCCGGAAAAGGAAAGCGAAGAAGAATCTCAGGAAAGGCGGGAGCGTTTTAATGGAGCTGGACCGGGGCGGGGGGGGGGGGGGGGTGTGGCGCGGAGAGACGGGAAGCGGGAGGAATGTCCCCAACCCCGTTCCTGCCCGGCTCGGGGACCCAGCGTCGGCCCTCAGCGAAGGAGCTGCTCCCGGGGTGCTGAGCGCTTCATTCTGTCTCCGGGGCTCAGGCAGGGTGGTCCTAGCTCGCCGTGGCTCGGGACTCCACTACAGGTCGGCGCGGTCCGAAGCCTCCTGGGGGGCCTTAGCCGGCGCCCACACGTACTCGGGGGGCACCTGCGCGTCCGGCGACGACTTGCGGTAGAAGCCGAGCTCCTGCACCAGCGCGTTGATCTCCTCGCGGGTCATTTCGCTAAGTGGGATGCGCTGGGGTAGGGGAAGGGGCGGGGTCAGCGCCCAGGCCACGCCCACGGCCCCGCCCCCGCCCGCCTCTCCAGGCCTCACCTCCAGCTCCGCGAAGCGTCGATCCAACAGCACGAGCTCAGGGTCTGCCCCAGGGAGGTGTTTCATCACCAGGTTGTGGCTGGAGGGGTTGTTAAGGCGGGTGGGAGTGGGCAGAAGGAGTTGGTTTGGTGATGTGAACCGAAACTGCCTCTTCTGCGCGCACACTGGGGCCAAGATCGCCATTTACAGGGAGAAGATTTAGGATTTAGAGCTATAAAGGGCCCTGCTCTCCATCAGTCAGCCTCTCTTGCTTATCCAGTTTGGACACCATCTCAGAATCCTCTGGACAGTCAATGTCAGTCAATTCCATTTGCCAGAGGAAAACCCCTGCCATCTCTATCTTCAAAGGAGTTTCTCCCTGGTGCCCTCCTTCTTCCCTTCTTCCCCCAAACAAAAGGATACTAGAGTGGAATGTCCTGGGTGACGAAGGCCTTCACCTGAGGGAACAGAGGAACAAAGATCATGACCCCTAACCCCTTCCCATTTGGAAAATAAACCCTGCGAGGTCTTACAGCAAGTCAGGCCGAGGCTCCTGACTCCATGAATTCTGCCCCCGTCATTGAGACCACATTGCCCACTCCACAAGAGGCTCAGGGTCACAGAAGCGGGGACCTCGTCCTTCAAACTCACCTCCTTTAGGCGATTCAGCTGTCATCCTCCACAGGTCTGGTGACAAAAAAAAAAAAAGAGGCATGTCAGGAGGCCCATACACATCTGCAGCCCAGCACTCCCCACCCAAGACCGTAAAGAGCAATTGCCAAGGTGAGAAAGAGACAGTGGACCCTTGTGCACAGGAGCTCTGTTGCACAGGAGCTCAGGCCTAGAGACACCAGGGAAAATGGGAGTAAAGCCAGAGACCCATAGGGGGCTTGCCAGCCCTGGGGCACTTGCCTACACACCCTATTTATTCTTGCCACTCAGTACCCAAGAGACAAATATAATGACCCTGAGCCTCTCAGGCCTCTCTAGTCCTGACCTTTGGTCTCAGAAACCTCAGAGGATAGGCAGACTTGAAGGAAATAGCTCAGAACTGCCTAGGCAGCTCCCATTAGGAGCACCTGCCATCTGGTCCCTACCCTACCCTAGACTAGCTCTGCCAGCCACCTGCAGCTTGGCCCCACAGACCATCTGGTTGCTTCCCTGACTTGGGAGGATGGGAGGACTCCTTCAGGGGAGTCCACTTCCTAACAGGAGTCAGGACCCCAGGACTACCCATTCCATACCTACCTTATCCTATCATCTTTTGTCAGAAAAGGAAGGGGCCCAGAGAGAGGCTACGGTGGACTGCGAGGGGAATTTCCTGGGGGCAGCTGTGAAATGAATTATTGGTAATCAAGTTCTCAGTGCCCCCCGCCCATTTCCCAAGCTCCTGCATAGTGGAGGAGGCACCCAGAAAGACTCTCTTTCAGAAGAAGGGAGAAAGACTCCATAGAGCTCCAGGCCCAGAAACTGGGCCAGGGTAGGAATCCCGGAGGGAGGGGGGGGGAGGATTTGGAGTGATGGGGTTGGGGATGAAGTTGGGTTCTGATGGGCAAGTTTGAGAGAGTCAACGCCTGGTAAAGAGGGTATTGGGTCCAATGTGTCAAGGGTCCACTGTGAGGCCAGATTGTGTCCAAGGGCCTGCAGTCAGACCAGATTAGAAGCAGAACAAGGGTTCAGAATGCAGGGCCACAAGATCCACAGTCTCAGCCTTCCTCTGTGGAGACTAAGCATCCTAAGGCTGGAGAGGGAAATGGAGGGTCTCAGAACCATGGAAGAAAAGAGAGGGGAGACTGGGAGGTCTGAGTGTTTCTGGGGCCAGAACGAGCCATGATCCCAAGAATATGATATTGCAGGGTTGTGGGCCCCGGGTGTTGGGAGCTGGGGGCTGGCGAACTCACCTCCACCCGGGCCCGGGCCAGGCCTTGAAGGCGATTCCAGTCCGGCCGGTAGCTGGTGGCGGCAGTGGCTGGAGCCACAAGAGCCGCGAGAAGCAGTAGCAGAGGCGGCGGCAGCAGCAGCAGGAGGTTCATTGGTACCTGGCCGGCAGTGAGTGGATCCGCAGGCTGCAGGAGAAACCACCCGGCCGCTGCGCCACGTCTTGGCCCTCAGGCTTGGCCCCGCCCCTACCAAAGCCACGCCCCGCGCTAGCTAGGTCTCCGGGCCGCCCCGCCCCCTAACACCCCCCCCCCCCCCCCGCCTCCCCCCTCCCCGGCGGCCTTCCTCCCTCCGGACTCACGTGGCTTTCACTTCCCAAGTCCCAGAAATGTCCCTGCTTGGTCCTCTGCGGACTGTGGATGCGTCGAGACAGAGCCACCTCGCGCCACCAGAGGGTGCAGGCAGACCGTGGGCTTCAGATCCTTAAATTAGGACAGGGAAAGTGAAGGCTGGGGGAATCCTGGTTTGTACTTCTGATGTCTCTGGATGAAATTTCTATCCAAGTTCCTTTCCATTGCTCAGAGCACCCATCATAGGAGCAATAGGAATATTGCCTATTCCGTGGGGAGGCGGGGGGGGGGGGGGGGGGGGGGGGGGGGTGAAGGAGGAGGCTCAAATAAAAGAGTTACTATGTAATAAAGCTCATTGGAACAGTATCTAGTCCTCCCTGGCTTTCATTCTTCCAGACTTCTTCAAGGCCCCTGGAACTCTGTTTTGCAGCCTTAGGAAGCAGGCTCAGAAAGGTGAATGAATTGTATTGTGGAGATGAGATTTAAGCCCCAAAACATTCCTACACTCATCTCCCCAGATCAAAGATGAAGAAATCTAGGTGATGTTTTGCTCCTCATGTCTCCCACAGACACAGAAAGTACAGTCAGTCCTTTGTCACAGCTGTGAGTCCCGCCAACCAGGACTTGAAAATCTTAGAAGTTAGATTTGCATCTGTACAGAACACACACACACACACACACACACACACACACACACACACACACACACACACACATCATTCCAACCAATAAAGTGTAACAATTACTTTATAGCATAAAGTTACATGGGAAGATGTATGAATGGATGTAGGTTATACACAGATACTAAGCCACTTTATATAATGGACTGAAGTCCTTAGATTTCAGGTTTTTGGATGGGGAAAGGGCAGAAAACCAAACCTTGGCAGATACCAAAAGATCACTTAGCTCTTTCTCACTGGATCTAGAGACTCCTCTCAACATTGAGCCAAGACTGCATTACGATTCTTCTAGATTAGGTATTTCTGCATATCTGGGCCTCTTCTATTTAAAAAATAGACATTAAAGGGCAGCAATGTGGTTCGGTAATAGAACCCTGCCTGGCAAGTGGGAGGCTCTGAGTTCAAACCTAAATGCTGCCAGAAGATGGAGGAGGAGGAGGAGGAGGAGGAGGAGGAGGAGGAGGAGGAGGAGGAGGAGGAGGAGGAGGAGGAGGAGGAGGAGGAGGAGGAGGAGGAGGAGGAGGAGGAGGAGGAGGAGGAGGAGGAGGAGGAGGAGGAGGAGGAGGAGGAGGAGGAGGAGGAGGAGGGAAGAAACATTGAAAATGTGATTTTAGCCTGGTGCTGGTGGTTCACACCTGTAATCCTAGCTATTCAGGAGGCTGAGATCTGAGGATTGCGGTTCAAAACCAGCCCAGGCAGGAATGTCCGTGAGACTCTTATCTTCAATTAACCACCAGAAAACCCAAAGTGGCACGGTGGCTCAAGTGGTAGAGCACTAGCCTTGAGCTGAAGAGCTGAGGGACAGCGCCCAGGCCCAGAGTTCAAGCCCCACAACCAAACACACACACACACACACACACACACACACACACACACACACATTCATGATAGACACTGGTAGCTCATACTTATAATTCTAGCCACTTAGGAGGGTAGGATCTGAGGATAGAAATTCAAAGACGGCCACAGCAGATACATCCAACAGACTTATTTCAAATTAATTGGCAAAAAGCTGAAAGTAGAGATATGGCTCAAGTGGTAGAGCTCTTCCTTGAGCAAAAAAGCAGGGAAGAGTTTGAGACACTAGTTCAAGCCCCATTGCTATCACACACACATTCCGAGAGACAGAGGCAGAGACAGAGAGAGAAAGAATACTGAATTTTATAACTACTTTGGCAAAAAGATGAACAGAATCCAGGATGGGATCATTTATTATTATTGTTGTTGTTGACTTCCAATATTAAAAAAACAATTAAGATAAAAACATATTTTATGGACTCCTGAAAGTATTGTGGGCCTTCAACACGGCACCTACCATGCCTCGGGGATAACTCAGGGCTGACTGAACTCTTGTTTTACACCTCTTCCCTTTTCTAACTAGACTGTATAAACATAAAAATAGCAGACTTAGGTACCCTGAGTGCTTGGACTTTGATCTTCCCTGCGTGTTGCTAGGAATGCTAGGCACCTACCACTGCATCCAGGTATTTATTGAGATGGAGTCTCAAGAACTTTTATGCCTCTCTGGCTTTGAAATTCAGTCCCAATTTCTGCCTCCTTAATATCAAGGATTACAGACTTGCGCTACTGCACTGGATCCTGTTGTACTTCTCATGGCATCGCCTTGTCCTGCATAGTGGCAAGATAAGCTGAATCAAGAAGCCAGTAAATGATGAGGAACTACAGCCTTCTTCTTCATTTTTGTCTAACAGATAGGAAGTCATCTTTAAAAAAAAAAAAAATTGTCAGGAAAGAAACCAAGCTTTCTTTCCCAAATCCTCAGCCAAAGTGTCCTTATATACTCCAATCAGATGTCACAGGATTGTTCATTGGCTTAACTAATTGAGGCTGCGGCGTGGGGCAGGGAAGCATATTCCAGTTTCTGTGAAGAGAGCAGTGGAGAGTGGGTGTGAAGGCACACACCTGTAATTCCACCTACTTTGGAGGAAAATACTGAGAAGGTCAAGGTTTGAGGGCAGCTCAGGCTAAAAGGAAGACACCACCACAAAAAATAAGCTGGGCTTGATGGTTCATGTCTTTAGTCCCAGACACATGATTGATGTAGGTAAGTAGGATTGTGGTCTGGGACTGGCTCTGCGAAAACTTGGTGCCCAACATAACTAAAGTTAAAAAGGGCTGGGAAATGGCTGACCCTGACCCTAGCTCAGGATCCTAAGTTCAAACTCCCATGTCAAAAAAAAGTAACTTCAATGGATTTTGTGACATATAGTAGCCAATAAATTTTATAAAATACATATATGTGTGGGCATGTGTACACATAAATAAACATATATATATATAGGTATGTATATAGGTACCAGTGGCTCATGTCTGCAATCCTATCCACGCAGAAGGCTGAGATGCAGAGATCTCAGTTCAAGCCAAAATGTGCAGAAAAGTCTGCAATACTACATCTCCAAAACAACCAGCCCCCCACTCCTCCCCCTCCCAAAAAAAATCAGGGTAGAGTGCCAGCCAAGCAAGCAAGCTGAATGACAGTGTGAGGTTTTGAGTCCAAACTACAGTTCCAGCAAATAAGTAAGGAAAAAAGAAAATAAATAAATATAGGTGTGAGTAGATCCCCTCACCTTTGGGGGGAAAAAAAAAAAAACTCTGAAAGAAAACAATTAAAAAATGATCATGTTGGTATCTGAAATTTATATGTAGATTTTTGTCTTTTATTCTTTTTCTCTGCATTTTCTAGAACAAGTCAGTTTTAGCTAAACCTTGTTTACACAACAATGAATTGCTCTACCTCAGCCCCTACCTAGCCCAGCAATGGCCCCAGAGTCCCTGGAGCCAGAGGCCCCACAAACCTGTGGTTTTTCTGCTGACAGAGGCCCAAACCCCAGTGCCCTGAGGGCCCTTGCTAATCCACTGGACAGATGCCACCAAACCACTCTCGTTGCATTAGTCTTGACACTGTGGCCTGTTGGGGCCACAGCTCAGGCTGCTGAGGGTTGACCAGCCTGCCACTGGAACCAGAGATGGAGACAGTAGCCACAATAGTAAGTAACAGGAACATTATGTCTTCAGCAGCAGGAGAGGCCCAAAGCCTCTCAGGATAGAGCTCTGCTCGTAATCCATGCCCCTTATTATAGGCACATGCCATCTAGGTCAGCAGCCTTCCTCTGGGGAGGCCCAGGACTGAGGTTTAGTTTGTGAAGAGGTCAGGCTTAGATAGGACCATGGTCAGCCCTCAGCTTACCAGCAGGTTTAAACTAGTCATGGTGAAACACACCAATATTGCCAGTTGTGAGGAGGCTAAGGCCAGAGGATCGCAAGTTTGAGGCCAGCCTGGGATAGAGTGATAGTTTGCCTGAAAACTAACAAACATACAAACAAATTAAAAACAAAACAAAACAAAAAAATGTAAAGCCAGGTGCAAGTGACTCACACCTGTAATCTTAGCTACTCAGAAGGCTAAGAGCCAAGGATCATAGCTCTAAGCCCAGCCCAGGAAGGAAAGGCCATGAGACTCTTATCTCCAATTAACTACCAAAAAGCCAGAAGTGGCTCAAGTGGTACAGTGCCAGCCTTGAGCAAAAAACCTAAGAGACAGCACCCAGGCCCTAAGTGCAAGCCCCAGGAATGGCACTAAAAACAACAAACAAACAAATAAAAACACAAGGTCAGCTGATTTAGAACTAAGTTAATTAAAACTAGGCTCAGTTTATGATTGTGCTTAGTCTCCAGTCTGTGCCAGGATTAAGGCTCAGTTTGTGACCAGGATCTTGGGTTGGTCAATGGCTAAGATCAAGGCTAAGTCTTTGACCAGATTCAGGGTACAGTCTGAGATCAAGGCTCAGTATATGACCAAAGTCACCAGAATTTACATGACCCAGGGTCAGATTCAGTCTTAGATTGGGGTGAAGTCAATGATTAGCAGAGCTTAGGGCTCTGTTAGTGATCAAGATAAGGCTAATGTTCCACTAGAATCAGGATTCAATCTAAAACAAAAGGTTATTCTGGATTGTGGTTAGAGATCAATGTATGATCTAGGCTCAGTCTTAGGTAAGGATCAGTGCTCAGTCTAAGTCCAGAGTCGAGATCTCAAATTGAAATGGGCCTTTTTTTTTTTTTTAAATCAGGCTTAGATCTGGGCTCAGTATGTTATTGGAGTCACAGCTCAATTCTCAGGTCATAGACCTCAATCTGGAGCTGGAATAGAGGCTTAGTCTGGTCATGAGATCAAGGCTCAGTCAACACCAAGATTAGTGTTCCAATTAGCTGTGGGATCAGGGCCATGACCAGGGCTTGTTCTGGCTCTATGCTGTCTTCTGAGTTCCAAGAAAGAAGTTTCTGGAAACATGGGAGCCTGGAGAAGGCAATGCGAGTCCCCCACCACTTTCCCCCAGGCAAACTGAGCAAGAGTCTGGTCCCTGCAGGAAGTTTCCCCTTGCTTGCTGAGGCTGGGTGTCCTACAGTCTTCTAACCTACATGGCTCTGCTGCTTGAGATCCCCTGCACTAGAATAAAAATAGCCACTCACTTCAGAGCAGCTGACAGCGGGTGCTGGGCTGCCTGGGAGGAGGGGGAGCCAGAGAGGGAGGAGGGAGGCCTGTGCTCAGCCCCAGCTGTGTGACCTTGGGAAAGTCACCCCTCCTCCTCCAGCCCATTTCCTGAGTGGCAGCCTTGGGAGGTGCAGATGACACCTGCCCCAGAGGGTGGGAACCAGCCAAGCTGGTCACTGACAGCATATGGCACTTGTTACCAATAGGGAAACTTGGTGTGAAGTCTCAGGGAGAAGAATTGCTCTTTTGTGCCCAATTCCCTTCATCCTGCCACTTTCCCACAACCCTCTCCATCTTCCCTAGGCTTTTTCCACAGTGACCACAGCATGACTTTCGTGGTGGGTCAGGAGCCCCCCTGGAAGGAATAAGGGAGAGGAAGGAAGGGAAAGGATTGTTCTCAATTCTGGGCTCCTAGTAGATCTAGTCTGAGCCAAAAGGCTAAGAGGGCATAAGTCCACCATTTGCATTCTTTCCATGCCTGCCCAGCCCCACCCAGACCTTTGCACCTGCCATTCTCCCTGCTTCCCCAGGCATTTCTTCTCTTCCATTTGGCATCCTAGACTCTCTTTCCAAGACAGGATTCCATATTCATCTGCAGGGGAGACTTGTCTACTGTCTCCCCACAAACACCAGCCACTACTGGGCTATCATTACTTCTCCGATCCAGTGGGAGACTATGGCCAATCTCACTGTGATGGTCTGTCACCCACCCGTGTCTCCCTTCCCCTAGCTTCGCTGAACCAAACAGCGAGCCCCAAGAGTTTCAGGAAGGGGTTTCATGAGCTGTAAGGCTGTGTCTTGGTATACTGCCTCGCCCTGCAGTGGGAGGGGAGGGAGGCAGCCAGAAGGGGCTCTCCACCCCCAAGAGACAGCCGTCTCCAAGGGGGCGGTTCTCCCTGGCAGCTGCCCCCGGCCTGCCGCCCTGAGCCCCAGAGTCTGTTATCAACCCTCTTAGTCATCAAATCAGGAACACAAATATAGCTCCTACCAGGGCTCAACTCTCTGCAGGGGTCCACCCCCCACCACCCCTTCTTTCTCCTTCCAGGAACCCAGTGGTTTACTCCAGGCCTCAGTTTCAGAATCCACCAAATGGATGAGCTGGAGTAGAAGATGATGGTGATGATGGTGATGATGGTGATGATGGTTGTGAAGATAGTGGGGATGGGCAGCAGTGTTTACCTGACCTTGCTTGTTCTGAGCTCTAAGCTAAACATGTCCTATGTGTTCCCTTGCTTCATCTTCACCACAAACTTAGGAGGTACCTACTGTTTTCTTTTGTTTGTTTGTGAGGGGTTTTTTTTTGGTGGGGGGGTTGGGGGGGAGGTCATAAACTCTGGGCCTGGGCGCTGTCCCTCAGCTCTTTAGCTCAAAGCTAGCGCTCTACCACTTGAGCCATAGTACTACTTCCAGTTTTCTGATGGTTTATTCAAGGTAAGAGTCTCAGGGATTTTCCTGCCTGGTCTGGCTTTGAACCTCAGATCTCAGCCTCCTGAGTAGCTAGGATTATAGGCATGAACCACCAAAGCCCAGTGTATCTAATCTTTTTAATGTTTTATGCAAATCAGGACCTCAACCAGGTAAGTCAGTGGCCAGGCCAGAAACAAAGTCCCTGATGGCCATTCTGCTCTCCAAAGAGGGGGATGATGGGAAATTCTGTGTTCTTTTTTTTTTCTCTCCTCCCTGGGGCAGAGGAGTCCTCTGCAGCATCATGTGCATGGCATTCGCCTGTGTTCCAAAGGATGCTAGTGTCGCTGTCCCAGCCCTAGCATGGTCCCTGGGGCCTGGATCTGCCTCCCATGTACTCCAGAACTGACACAGAAGTTAGCACTCTCCTGTGGGGGAGGGGAACAGTTGTATTTTGCTCATTTGTTTTTGTTTTTAGTTGCACCTTTTGTGAAATGGGAATACAAGGACTGGGCAAGGGCAATTTATCTTTCTTACTTCTATGGAGACCTGAATGTCACCACAGCATCCACTCTCCCGTTCAACTCCATCCTCTAGTGTGTCCACTAGAGTGTCCTCTAGTATGTCCACTAACATAACCCTCTGCCCCGCTCTCTTTCCTGTTCTCTTCTCCATCTAACCACCAGCCTCCTTATCTATCAGCTGATCACCTGATCACATCAGCCCTCCATCTTCACAGTCATCGAAGTCATCAGATCCACTGTCAGTCACCATCTCTGCCATCACTGTCCACAAAAGTGTCTACCCCAGCACCCTGACATGGCCTGTATCTTTACCACACTGCAAGCTCCAGCCTCACAAAGACCTTCCCGCGGTGACCCTGAGTACGGACAGTCCAGCCAAGATGGGAAGCCCACTCAGGAGACAAGCCTGAGGCATCTGTCTATGTGCTTTTCATAGAGGACTAGAGGCCCATGACTGCTGACCAATAGGGAGTGCAGGGCACCCAACACAGAACTCACAGCATTTTTTTTTTTTTTTTTGGTTGGTCGTGGGGCTTGAATTCTGGGCTTGGGCGCTGTCCCTGTGCTCTTCAGCTCAAGGTGAGCACTCTACTGCTTGAGCCACAGTGCCACATCTGGTTTTCTAGTGGTTAATTGGAGATAAGAGTCTCACGGACTTTTCTGCCCAGGCTGGCTTTGAATCGTGATCCTCAGATCTCAGCCTCCTCAGTAGCTAGGATTATAGGTGTGAGCCATTGATGCCCAGCAGTCACTTTTTTTTTTTTTTTGCCAGTCCTGGGGGCTGGCCCTGAACCTGGGGCCTGGACTCTGTCCCTGAGCCCCTCTGTGCTCAAGGCTAGCGCTCTACCACTGAGCCACAGCACCACTTCCTGCTTTTCCTTTTTATGTGGTACTGAGGAATTGAACCCAGGGCTTCATAGATGCTAGGCAGGCACTCTACCACTGAGCCACATCCCCAGCCCTCACAACACTTTTTATGTGAACTGAGTGAGATTGGTCCTCTCTAAGGAATCTACCATTTGTGTGTGTGTGTGTGTGTGTGTGTGTGTGTGTGTGTGTGCACGCATGCACACACATGTGCACCAGTACTGGAGCTTGAACTCAGGGCCTGGGTGCTGTCCCTTAGCTTTTTCACTCAAGGATGATGCTCTACCGCTTAAGCCACCTTTCCATTTACAGATATTTAGTGATTTATTTTTGGTGATTTATTGAAAATAAGAGTCTCTTGGACTTTTTTCTGGGTTGGCTTTGAACTATAATCCTCAGATCTTAGCCTCCTTAGTTACTAGGACTGTTAGGCATGAGCAATTGGCATCAGGTGAATTAATTTTTATTTTAGATAGGAAAGGATAAAAGATAGAACTAAAGCCCATAGGGCTTGGGGTTTAGCCCAGCAGAAGGGTGCCGGCCCGGCGCACACAAGGCCCTGGGTTCGGTCCTCAGCCCTGGAGAAAAAAAAAAGAAAGAAAGAAAGCCCATATCCATTTGGCCAAATTTGCCTTCATAACTCATTCACTCTTCTATTTCATTCATTCATTCAACAGACATTTCTCTAGGTCTGTTGGGGACCATGTTGTCTTCCAGGTCTTGCCCATTCGAGCTCCAAGGCCTGGTATTTGTGATTTTACTTCATTGCTGTTGTTTGTGCCAGTAGTGGAACTTAGGACCTTGTGCTTTTGCTCAGCTTATTTGCATACTCAGCACTCACGACTGGGTGCTGTACCACTCAAGGCACACCTCCAGTCTGGCCTTTCGCTGGTTAATTGGAGATGGACTTTTCTGCCCAAGCTGGTCTGGAACCATGATCCTTAAATCAATATACATGAGCCACCAGCGCCCAGGTCTAGGTCTGTTTTGGACACCTCTGCCAAATCGATTTCCCCAATGCTAGCCTTTTCTCCACCCCACTTTCCTTCCCTCACACTTGGCTCAGGCTAGACTTGGATTGGAAAGTTATTTTTCTCCCCGAACCTTAAGAGATGGTCACTGAGTAAGTACCTTCCAGGACCATACATACCTAGTGAGTGCTGGACTGAGGAGAGCTGAGCGGAAGGGGGCGGGACAGGCCTCGTGTGGAGGCATTTGAACGCAGTGAGGGCTGTCTGCAGAAGAGAGCTGGGGCTGAGATGGGAGAGCATTCCAATGGCTGGAGCCTGGCTGTCTGGTTCTAAAGTGGGAAGAATAGAACTGGGGGGGGGGCATGGAAGGAGGGGGAGCTAGAAGTGGTACTGAGGCTGGAAAGTGGGGCAAGGGTACCTCCCCACACCCCGCAGCAAGGCCTGGAGTCAGAAAGGCTATGGGATGGGGCAGGGCCTCGGGTGTCTCTGAGGCCTTGGTGCTGTACTACTTGTCTCTGCCCTACCTGTAGGTGGGTCAGTACCCCTCCCTGGAGCCTGCAGCCTACTGGCTGGAGGATGAGGGGGGGGGGGTAGAGAGCCTCCTCCCACCCCCAAGCCTCCATTTGGGACTATGCCAAGGCTGATGGGCACTCTCTGTTCTGCATGGCCATTCCGGCCTCAGCAGCCAGCTTGAAAGACTCCCCAGGGAGGAACCCACCTTGCCCTGGCCACCTCCACGCTGGGAAGTGGGCGCCTGTGCCTTTAAATTCTCAGCAGGTTGAAACGGGCTGATGACATCACTGGTTCCTGGGAGCTGCGGAGCTGGAGCCTGAGCCCAAGGGAGCCGGGCTGCCTGCCGGGGGCTGCAGAAATGGAGGGCCGGAGCAGTGGGGACAGCAGGAGGCTAGGGACCCCGGGGAGCTTGGGCCCCTCACCTGTGCTCCATGGGCCTTCTCAAACTGGTACACCCTCCAAGGTAAGAGACACCCCCTCCCAATCTAGTCCTCCAATCCCTGATCATTGGGCTCACACCCCCACACACACACTGCAGGCACCCTGCTGCCCCTGCCTAAGGGATTGGCACTCCTCTGTGCCCGCCAAGCAGGAGCTAGACAAAGAAGTCGCCCTGGGGAGGGTGGAGGGCACTGAGCCAGCCATCTCCAGGAAAGCACACGAGAGCTTTGGATGGAGGGTTCGGAGACTCAGTCATTCTCCGGCTTTGCTGTGTGACCTTGGGCAAATTGCTCATCCTCTCTGAGCCAATGCAGACACAAGGGGGTGGTGGGGTCTTGTTTCTGAAGACTGGAACTATGTGATGTCTGGGGTGTGTTAGGTTGTGAGTGCTGGAGGCGGTGTGGTGGCTGGCGGGGAGGGGGGGGGCAGGCACAAAGTGGGACACTTGCCTCCAAGAAGGACGCCCCAAATGCAGACTCTGTAAGAGTTGAGTTTGAGAAGGGAGGTATGTGGAGGCAGAGTTCCAGGTTCTCTGAAGCGAGAAGGACACGGGACAGACAGAATTGCGTCTCTGGAGGCAGAGATGAGGCCACTGGAGGGTGAATTTAGACCTTCTTCTTTCCTCTCTGGCAAAGGATGCTTTATCCAAGGACCTCCAAAAGACAGGATGGATGGGCTGTGGAGCACCCTGCTGCTACCCCCTTGCCAGACACAAGGGCGAAACCTCGCTTGTTGTCCTTCCAGACTTGGGAGAGGGTGGAGGGGTTACAAGGGCACAGCCTGGGTATGGAGGAGATGTACCAGGATCAACCATTCTTGCTACAATAGACTCATTCTTCTCCATGGAACTCTTAGAAATACTGGGCTCGTACATGTAGAGGTGATGACACTAAGGACCCTTTGCCCAGATTGTTCATTTTACCAAGAGGGAAACTGAGGCCCAGGACAGAGAAGTGTTGCTTGAAGTCACATGGAACGGGCCAGCTCAGTTCCCAGTTCTTGCTTGTGCTTGGAGCTTTGGGAATGGCGGAGGACAGGCAGGGGACAGGAGTTGGGGGATCTGGTGCCCTATTGGAGTGTGTTGGGAGGGAGGGGGGACGGAAGCTGAGTATATTTGGGCACTGTGGAGGAGGGGAGAGAGATTTAACAAACTGAGTTCTGTGTCCCCCTTGGGTGTGAGGTCAGTAGCCCTTGCTCCAAGTACTGGAGAAACTGGAGTAAGAGACCTGCCCAGAGAGGCTGCCCATTGTAGGCAGAAAAATCAGGAAAAATTCGATCTCATATGCTGCCTTTAAAAGAAAAAATCATTTTCTCTATCTGTGAAAGAGATTTTCAAGTGTGAGGGGCCAGGATGTTGCGTCTTTTCTCTTCCCAAAGAGAAACTGACCTGCAGCAGAATGGATTGGCGTGAGATAGTAGGAAGGACTTCCTTGTGCCTTGTTGGTTGGTTTGTTTCAGTTAGATAGGGTGTACTAGTGGAAGCTGAGGTTCCACCCTCTAGTTAGGGACACTCTGAGTCATTCATTGACTTGTCCTTTCCAAGGTGGACTCAAGTTTTCAGCACCCAGCCAAGAACACAGCCCCGGTACCCTCAGAACCCAGGCTGGCTCTGGCACCTGTGGGACCTCGAGCAGCTACATCACCTTCCTCAGAGGGGCCAAGGCTGGCTCTGGCATCTCCCCGGCCCATCCTGGCTCCACTGTCTACCCCTGGGGGACAGAAAAGAGCCCCTGCCCCCCACAGCTCCAGTCCGGCCCCTACATCTGTGAGCCAATTGGTGGTATCTGCCTCAGCGGGCGCCAAGCCTCCCCCAGCCACCTCAGCTTCAGTCTTAGCCCCCACATCACTGGGGCAGCTTGTAATCTCAGCCTCAGCAATGCCAAGGCAGCCACCAAGCTCTCTGGGACCCAGTCAAGCTCCAACCTCCAAGGACCAGAAGCCATTGTCACCCACCTCCATGGGATCTAAACCAGCACTGGCAGCCTCGGGCCTAAGCCTGGCCCTGGCTTCTCAGGAGCATCCTCTTCCATCCCCCTCCAGCCCTTCCCCGGTGCCTAGTCCAATTCTGTCTCCTTGTCAGGAGCAGTCTTTGACTCCAGCATCTGCAATATCAGCCCCAGTTTCTATGGGATGGACACCAGCTAAACAGAGGGATGTCCCAGCCCCTAGACCTCTTCCCCCTTCTGAGGGTCGTCTCCAGCCTCCAGCTCAGGCATCTGCTCCTACCAGCTCCCCAGCCTTAATCCAAACCTCCCCAGACCCCCGGGTTTCTCCTTCCTTCCGAGCCCGGCCTGAAGCCTCCCGCAATAGCCCTGAAGATCCTGTCCTGCCACGCCCACCCCACACCCTACCCTTGGAGGTGGGTACCAGCCTTCCAGAGTCTGGCACTCGCTCCCCTGGACTGTTGTCACCTACCTTCCGGCCAGGAACCTCCTCAGGCCAGACTGTGCCCCCACCTCTGCCCAAGCCACCCCGGTCTCCCAGCCGCTCCCCAAGCCGTTCCCCAAACCGTTCTACCTGTGTTCCCCCAACCCCTGAGGTGGCTCTCCCCAGGCCTGGCACCCAGGGTGCGGGGCCTGACACCCAGAGACCAAAGTCTGGCACCCAGAGTCCAGGGTCTGGCACCCAGAGTCCAGGGTCTGGCAGCCAGGGTTCAGGGCCTGGCACCCATACTGCAGGGGCTGGCAGGTGCCTGAGTCCTAAGCTTCAGACCTCAGAAGCCCCAGTCGCCATCTCTCCTACATCCATCTCGGCACCCTCCTCTTGGTCAGCTCAACCTACCTGCAAGAGCGACCCCGGATTCCGGTGAGGGGTTCTTTCTCAAGAACAGTCATTGGGGCTTGTGCTTGCAACACTAGCCAGTCTTTACAGGGTGGTGATGTATTCTCCTGGTTTCCTTTTAATGATTTCTCCTTGGGAGGGCTGTAGGCCCCAGTGGGACTTTTAAAAAGACAGCATCTCTTTCTAAGGGATGGCTCCTTCCTGTGTTTGTTTCTCCAGGGAGAGTCTAGTAGGAGGGGTGCTGGGCCCACTGTGGGTAACAGAGCCCAGCAGTGAACCTTCCTGTGCCTCTACCTCCCCAGGATCACTGTGGTTACTTGGAATGTGGGGACCGCCATGCCCCCTGATGATGTCACCTCTCTCCTCCACCTGGGTGGCGGCGATAACAGTGATGGTGCAGATATGATCGCCATAGGGTGAGGGGCAGGGGTGGGGGGGGATCCTTTCCTGAGACCCTGGGGCTTCCTAGACCCTCACCTAGTGGCAGGGGCTTCTAAATTGCCCCTCCAACCCGATGGCCACCTCTCCCTCATGTCCTCAGGTTGCAGGAAGTCAATTCCATGATCAACAAGCGCCTCAAGGATGCTCTCTTCACTGACCAGTGGAGTGAGCTCTTCATGGACGCTCTAGGGCCCTTCAACTTCGTGCTGGTAATGCATCCACTCCTCCCTCCCTCCTCCCAAAAAAAACCTCCACCCTTTGGACAAGCAGGGACCCCTGTGGAAATCCTGGCCCGTTTCTGCCTTGATTCATCAGAATTTGACGAGCAGGAGGAAAAGCAGAGGTGGGAGGGGGCGGGGACACATCGTCCCCACACCTTGTCCCCTTCCTCCTGCAGGTGAGTACAGTCCGGATGCAGGGTGTCATCCTTCTGCTGTTCGCCAAGTACTACCACTTGCCCTTCTTGCGGGACGTGCAAACAGATTGCACGCGCACTGGCCTGGGTGGCTACTGGGTGAGCATGGGAGCGGCCTCCAGAAGGGGTTTAGTGGGGAAAGAGGCCCAAGGATTGGCCATTGATTTGTCCCGCGATCACCAGGCTTCTGCAAGGTCCCTCCAGAACTCTGCACGCCTTGGCCCCTGCTGCCTGCCCTGCCCCTAACACCACGCCCCTTCTCTAGAACACGCCCACGTGTCTAGGCCACGCCCCTTCCCTCCCCGCCCTGCCCCAGGGCTCTGCCTCTTTCCCTAGGATCTAAGCCCCGCTCAACGCCACGCCCATGCCCTAGACCACGCCCCCTTCGCCTCACTGCCCTGCCCCAGGGCTCTGCCTCTTTCCCTAGGATCTAAGCCCCGCTCAACGCCACGCCCATGCCCTAGACCACGCCCCCTTCGCCTCACTGCCCTGCCCCAGGGCTCTGCCTCTTTCCCTAGGATCTAAGCCCCGCTCAACGCCACGCCCATGCCCTAGACCACGCCCCCTTCGCCTCACTGCCCTGCCCCAGGGCTCTGCCTCTTTCCCTAGGACCCACCCCGTCCAAGCCTCGTCCACCCCTTCGCCCCCCCAATTCTCTCCCACCTCTGGCCTCGCCTCCTTGCCCAGGCCACGCCCATGACCTGTCAACCCCCGCCTCCCGCCCCATAGGGTAACAAGGGTGGAGTGAGCGTGCGCCTAGCGGCCTTCGGGCACATGCTCTGCTTCCTGAACTGCCACCTGCCAGCCCACATGGACAAGGCCGAGCAGCGCAAGGACAACTTTCAAACCATCCTTAGCCTTCAGCAGTTCCAGGGCCCCGGAGCGCACGGCATCCTAGATCACGAGTATGGACCCGGCCGGGACTGTAGCAGGGATGCTTGATGCCTGTCTGGGAGGAAGGGTGGGTGGCAGGTGGCATTTTGATGGAGAGGGGTGGAGCTTCGCTGAGGGGCAGGATCTTCCTGGGGATCCCAACCGAATTTCCTCTAGACCCCGCTCTCCCCACTCCCCTCTGCTCCTTGGCTGGCTGGAGGGTCTGGTGCCGCCCACCCATCCACTGCATCGCCAGAAGCGCCAGTGCCATCGTGTTGGATGGGGCCCAGGAAGGATCTAGACTGAGCCCTTCCATCCCATGGACCTCCCCCAACTCCCATCTGTGAACAGCCTTGTGTTCTGGTTTGGGGACCTGAACTTCCGCATCGAGAGCTATGACCTGCACTTTGTCAAATTCGCCATCGACAGCGACCAGCTCCATCAGCTCTGGGAAAAGGACCAGGTAGGGAATCCTAACCCCTACCCCACACTCCCAAGCACACAAAGCATGTCCCGGGATACACGTGGACCTTAAGTTTTGGTCCTTGCCCTCACCAGCCACCTCCCACCCCCAACACACTCAACTTCCAGATGCTGGAAAGCCTAAGCTGTTGTCCAATTTTGCCCTTCTGGAACCCCACAGCTCAACATGGCCAAGAACACATGGCCCATCCTGAAGGGCTTCCAGGAGGGACCCCTTAACTTTGCTCCCACCTTCAAGTTTGACGTGGGTACTAACAAATACGACACCAGGTGAGCAGCTGGATGAGGTGAGGGCATAGGCTTTTGTTTGCTTTGTGACCGTCCTGGGACTCCAACTCAGGGTCTGGTCACTGCCCTTGAGCTTCTTTTGCTCAAGGCTAGTAGTGCTCTACTACTTGAGCCATAGCTCCACTTCTGCCTTTTTGGTGATTCATTGGTAATAGGAGCCTTACAGACTTTCCTGCCTGGTCTAGCTTTGCCCCCACGATCCTCAGATCTCAGCCTCCTTGAGAAGCTAGGATTACAGACATGAATCACCAGTGCCCAGCTGGGACATAGGCTTTCGTGTTCTAGAAAAGGGAGACTGTAAGGAGAGGGGCAGGAGGCAAGGCTGGGCCTGTGCTTTGAACACTCTCTCAAGTCCCTTAAACTCAGGCTATGACCACCCACTACAGTGCAAAGAAGAGGAAGCCAGCCTGGACAGATCGTATCCTGTGGAAGGTCAAGGCTCCAGGTGGAGGCCCCAGCCCCTCAGGACGGGAGAGCCATCGGCTCCAGGTGACCCAGCACAGCTACCGAAGCCATATGGAATATACAGTCAGTGACCACAAGCCAGTGGCTGCCCAGTTCGTCCTACAGGTGAGTTCTTAGCCCCTCTCACCTCTCTCTCTCTCTCTCTCTCTCTCTCTCTGTCTCTGTCTCTCTCTCTGTCTCTGTCTCTGTCTCTCTCTCTCTCTCCTGAACTTTTTGCTCAAGGCTGGTGGCTGGTGGTGTTCTACCACTTGAGCCACATGTTCAACTTATGGCTTTTTGGTGGATAATTGGAGATAAAAGTCTCACTTTCCTTCCTGAGGTTGGCTTCAAACTTTGATTCTCTGATCTCCACCTTCTCTGAGCACTAGGATTACAGATGCAAGCCACCAGCTCATCTTTCTCTTCCTCTTAAGATGTCTTTGGACTGAGCTGAGCATCCAGCTGCACACCAGTCAGCCTTTGCACTTGGCCTGTCCTTAGGTGAATCATGGGGAGGGGAGGATGTTATGATCTCTTATTTTTATATGAGGATGCTGAGGCTCAGAGACACATACCTTGCCCCAGGGTCACACAGCCATTATAAGGAAGAGTTAGGAGGCAAGAAAAAAAAAAAAAGGTGAGTGGTAGTAGAACATTTGTCTAACAAGTGTAAGGCCCCAAGTTCAAACCCAATGTGTGTGTGTGTGTGTGTGTGTGTTTGTGTGTGTGTGTGTGTGTGTGTTATCAGTCCTGGGGCTTGAACTCATGGTCTTGGCACTGTCTGTCCTTTTGCTCAAGGCTAGGGTTCTACCACTTGAGCCACTGCTCTACTTCTGGCCTTTTGGTAGTTTACTGGAGATAAGAATCTCCCAGACTTTTGTGCTTGGGATGACTTCAAACCACAATCCTCAGATCTCAGCCTCCTGAGTAGCTAGGATTATACTCATAAGCTACTAGTGCTTAGCTTGAGATTTAGGATTGAAGTTCCTGGTTGCCAACATAAAAAGTGATCATCTTTCCAGGGCCCAGGCCCTGAGTTCAAGCCCCAGGACTGGAAAAAAAAAAGTGATACTATTAGAATGTTAGAAACCAGATGTCAGAGCTCATATTAGTCCAGCTCTCTCTTTTCTTCTCAGGGAGAATCTGGGGCTCCTATTGAGGTTGGTATGGGTTCCATGTTACACAAAAGCTCAGTGACAGAGCACAACAGGGTAGATTCTCATCTCCCAAACATGAAACCCAAACTCTGGATTCTCCGAGTCACTGGATCTGATAAGAGTCCTGACTACTGGAGAAGGTTTGCCTGGTAGCTTTGTCACGTGGTCAGTCAGTGGGACACTGGCCAAAATCCTCAGCTAGCAATGGAAATCTGCCTGTGCCTGGCTTCCTGTGTCCTTGGATAGTTTTAACCCTCAGAGACTTCCCCTTGAGAATTACTTTTTTTTCTCTCCACATTGTCCTTCCTGCCTTGTCCAGACTTCCTTCCTTCCTTCTTTTCTTTTTTTGAGCTATATCCCCAAGTAGCTTTTTTATTTTATTATTTTATTCTGGTGCTTATACTGAGGCTTGAACTCAGGGCCTGGGTGGTATCCTTGAGCTTTTTTGCTCGTCTAGTTCTCTACCACTTTGCGCCACAGCTCCACTTCCAATTTTCTGGTGGTTAATTGGAGATGAATCTCGTGGACTTTCCTGCCCAGGCTGACTTTGAACCATAATCCTCAGATCTCAGCTTCCTGAATAGCTAGGATTACAGGCATGAGCCACCAGCACCCAACTAAGGCCTCTGTTCTTGAGAAAAGATTACCTAGCCAAGCTCCAGTGGCTCAGGCTTGTAAGCCTAGCTACTCAGGAGGCTGAGGCTGAGGATCACGGTTCAAAGCCAGCCTGGGCAGGAAAGTCTGTGAGATTCATACCTTTAATTAACCACCAGAAAACCGGAAGTGGCACTGTGGCCCAAGTGGTAGAGCGCTAGTCTTGAGCTTAAGAGCTCAGGGACTGTACCCAGGCCATGAGTTCAAGCCCCATGACCAAAAAAAATTACCTAAAAGGGAAGCTGTGGCTCAAGTGGTAAAGCATGAGCTGTGAGCAAAAAAAGCTAAGGGACAGCACTCAGGGCCTGAGTTCAAGCCCCAGTACCAGCACCAAAATAAAATGAGAAAGCTACTTGGGGTTGGGAATGTAGATCAGTGGTAGAACATACCCCTAGCATATGCCCCAGTGCCACAAAAAGAAAAATGAAGACAAAAGTGATACAAGTTTTGTTTGTTGCTGTTATTAGGATATGAAGTCAGGGCGATGTGCTCTCGCTCCCAACTGTGACAATCAGCCATGCCTAGTGTTATGGATTTTTGCTGGTTAGTTTTGGAAATAAGAGTCATTCAGATTTGTCCGCTTGAGCTGGCTCTGAGCCTTGATTCTCAGATCTCAGCCTCCCGAGTAGCTAGGATTACAGGCATAAGCCACTCAGCACCTGGTTGTTTGGTTTATTAGTTCTGCTGAGGGAGATTTCATTGTTACTCTACACATTTACAATATGTTCCAGTCAATCTTACTCCTTCTAAAAAGAAGAGTTTTTTGTTTTTAAGTTACCATGAGCCAGGCATGGTATGTATTCCCAGCAGTCTGGAGTCTAAAGGAGGGAGGATTGAAAATTAAGGCTACCTACTAAAGACCTACTTTATACCAGGTGCTTTACAGATGTCATTTCCTTGAATGCTGTAAGGACCTGGAGATGTGCACGTTTGCTTTCCTGCTTTCCCAGCGAGAGAAAGCGAGGTTCTGAGAACATAAGCCTCTACCCAAGATAACACAGTCAGAATAGGCCTGAACAGCTTTGACCTTGCAAGGCTTTGGAGGACATTTTCACATTGGTTAGGAACCTAGGGACAGAGAGAGAATGTACTGGTTTCTTCTGGAACAGTTTCCCTGAACAGAAGCTGAGGGAAAGAAACTTGAAACCAGATCAACAGGGGAGTAGACAAAGACCTGAGCTGGCACCATCTGAGGGCCCTTCCCCTAGGGACACAGGTGGCCAAGGCCCTGGCTGCCACCCCAGAAACACTACTACCAGTCAGGACACACACACACACACACACACACACACACACACACACACACAAACACACACACAGTCACTTAGCTTGGCCAGTCTTCGGAAACACATATTCATGGTTATAATTTGTCTTCATGTGTTGGTAATAGATCAATTGTTCATTGGACTTTCAGACTTTATATAGCCAAGCACTAGTGGCTCACACCTGTCATCCTAGCAAATCTCGAGTCTGAAATTCAGAGGATCACAGGGTGAGGTCAGCCTGGACAGAACAGTCTGAGAGACTCCATCTCCAATTAACCAGCAAAATCCTTGAAAGTGGAGGGGTGTGGCTGCTCAAGGGTAGAGCGCCAGAGTTCAAGGCCCTGAGTTCAATCCACAGCCACAGCACAAAACAATGCAAAAACCTTCAGATAGGAAAAGAAATATTGGGATGTTCACACAGGACTTTAGTAGCAGAGCCTGAGGCCTCTAGATACCCACCCAGAATGTTGTCTATTTTGCTAGGACCACAGGCAAATCATTTATTCAGTATATTGTTAGATGGGGGAAGTTTATGGGATATCCAGTAAAGCAGAAGAATAACCGCAGTGTTAAATAAGAACCCTCAAGTTTACAAAGAGCCCTGGGTTCAACTCAGAGAGGCTGAGGGATTTATTTGTCCATTATATAACCTGACAATGACAGAGCCTGGGCTAAATCAAGGGTTTGATAACTTCAAAGCTGGATTGCAGGGCCAGGCATGGTGAGTCACGCCTGTAATCCCAGCTACTCAGGAGGAAGTGGTAGGAGGATCCTAATCTGAAGCCAGCCTTGGGCAAAAAAGTGAGACCCTATCTGAAAAAAATAAGTTAAATCATAAAGGGCTGGTGGGGGGTACTGCTCAAGTAGTAGAGCACTCACCAAACCTAGCAAGTAGGAAGATCTGAGTTCAAAACACCAGTACAGAAAGAAAAACAAAAGCTAAGTTCTTACTCACCTATTCAAGAGGCATCAAATAGAAGGAACCCTGGACTGAGAAATAGAAAGTTTGACATTTATCCTAGACCTGGTTGTTGTTGTTGTTGTTGGTGGTGGTGGTGGTGGTGGTGGTGGTTTTTTTGGTCATGGGGCTTGAACTCTGGGCTTGGGCGCTGTCTCTGCACTCTTCCGGTTTGTAGTGGTTTATTGGAGATGATTCTCGCAGACTTTCCTGCTCCTGAGTAGTTAGGATTACAGGTGTAAGCCACCAGCGCCCAGCCTAGTGTTTTGTTTTTTTTTTAAATTTAATGCCAGTCCTGTGGCTTAAACTCAGGGCCTGGGTCCTGATAGACTAACAGTCTACCACTTGAGCCATAGCTCCATTTCTGGGGTTTTTTGAGAGGTAATTAATTGGAGACCAAAAGACATGGGTTTTATTGCCTGGATTGGCTTCAAACTGTCACCCTCAGATCTCGGCCTCCCAAGTAACTCGGACCACAGATGTGATCCTGGGTGACAGCCCCGGGATCTTAAACCTGTTTCCCCTCAGTTTTGCATTCTGTGAAATGGGCTCACATGCCTTCCTCTCTGCTGAGAGTCTTCGGTGCATGGGATGCTACAGGATGTCCTCTGATGTCACCCTCTGATCCTGTTTTTGCCTGGGCAGTTTGCCTTTAGGGACGATGTGCCATTGGTGCGGCTGGAGGTGGCGGATGAGTGGGTGCGGCCAGAGCAAGCTGTGGTGAGGTACCGCATGGAAACTGTGTTCGCCCGCAGCTCCTGGGACTGGATTGGCTTGTACAGGGTGAGAGGGGCGGGGCTGGGTGGAGCCTGGTCCTAGGGGAGGAGCGGGCCTGGCGGAGCCTGGTGCACCGTTGGATGTGACATCTGATCGGATGCTGGCACTGGGGCTCAGGGCCCTGCTCGCTCTCTCTTCAGGTGGGTTTTCGGCATTGCAAGGACTACGTGGCCTATGTCTGGGCCAAACACGAAGATGTGGACGGCAGCATCTACCAGGTGATTCAAAGGAGGGCAGGGTGGGAAGGCGAAGTCCCCACACCCTGGTGACCTCAGGACTCAGCTAGGGGTTGGGGGGGGTGTCTTGAGGCTGCTCACCTGACCCCCAGCTCCGGCCTGTCCCTTTGCCCCCCCCCCCCTAGGTGACCTTCAGTGAGGATTCCTTGCCCAAAGGCCATGGCGACTTCATCCTGGGTTATTACAGCCACCACCACAGCATCCTCATCGGAGTCACGGAACCCTTCCAGGTAAAGGGGCCTGAGTGGGGGACCCAGGGGGACCCCTTCACTCTGCTGCCACTGACCAATAGGCCGACCTCCCGTGATCCACCTCCGGACCTCGGGGGCCAGGCTGAGGAGCGGGGTGCCTCGGTGATCAGTGTACCCCAACTCGCCTTTCCCCCCCGCCCCTCCCCAGATCTCGCTGCCTACCTCAGAGTCGGCCAGCAGCAGCACCGACAGCTCTGGCACCAGCTCGGAGGGCGAGGACGACAGCACCCTAGAATTACTCGCACCCAAGTCCCGCAGCCCTAGTCCTGGCAAGTCCAAGCGCCACCGGAGTCGGAGCCCGGGCCTCGCCCGCTTCCCCAGTCTCGCCCTGCGGCCCTCCTCGCGAGAACGCCGCGGTGCCAGCCGGAGTCCCTCGCCGCAGAGCCGCCAGCTGCCCCGGCCGGCCCCTGATCGGGGCAGTGGCGGTGGCAGCCGGGGCAGCAGCGGAGAAGGATCCTCAGGGCTGCCTGGCCCCTGGGCCTTCCCCCCGGCGGTGCCCCGAGGCCTGGGCCTACTGCCAGCCTTGCGATTGGAGCCCGTCGACCCCGGTGGTGGCTCCTGGGGACCCGATGGGGAGGCTCCCAACTCGGACAGCCTGTCTCCCAGCCCCCAAGGCCGGCATGGGCTGGAGGAAGGGGGTCTGGGGCCCTGAGGGTAGACAGCAGGGGCGCCCAGGTGGCCACCCGCCCCCCTCCCTGCCGCCTCGATGGCCCACAAACCTGCCTGCCTCTCCTGCTGCTGCCCCAGCTGCGTCCCCGCCCGCCACTCCGTCCTGCCCAGGAGTGGCCAGCTGGGGTCCCTTAAAACTCAGTTCTGGCACCTCAACTGTGACAATCAGCAAAGCCCCGCCTGAGCCCCCATCTGGGTTGGGGGGGGGGGGATGTTGGTAGATGTCCCAATTGCAAAGGTCAGCCATTAGGAATTAAATTCTCCAGCTTCACTTTCTGACTTCTTCCAGATTTCTTAGCCGTCTGTGGATGAGGATAGCTAGTATAAAACGGGCTGAAAAGCAAGGGAGTGACAGCACTAACATTTACTAAGCACCAGCTGTATACAGGATATGTGTCTGGTCCTTTAATCTGAACCATAACCCTGTGGGTCGGTGCCCTTCTTTACACCTAATTCTCAGGTGAACAAAGACCTCAAGAGGTTTTACCAGTGTGGGTGGCTCACGCCTATAATCCTAGCTACTCAGGAAGCTGAGATCTGAGGATCACAATCCCAAGCCAACCCAGGCAGGAAAGTCCATTAGACTCTTATCTAATGAACCACCAAAAAGCCAAAAGTGGTGGTGTGGCTCAAGTGGTAGAGTGCAGCCCTTGAGTGGAAAAAGCTAAGAGTGCCCACAGATCTGAGTTCAAGCCCCAGTCATGGCAAACACAAGAAAAGGATGCCAATGTCTCAAAACCAGAAAAACACATTGGCTCAGTGCTAGAGGGAATCAAAGTTTACTATGTGCCAAGCCCCCCCCCCCATAAGTTCATTTATCCTCAGCAATTCTATGAGGTAGCTCATGGTTATGTTTGCGACCCTCTTTTTCAGAGGAAGAAACTAAGGCTCATCATAAGGGAGGGCAGTCCTCTGCCCAAGAGCATAGAGGAGGTTTGAATTTAGCTTTAGGGTAGAAACAATGGTATAGGTCTGGCTAAGAAGGCTGCAGCTGGGTTTGAAGTTTTAGCTCGGTGGAACAGCACTTGCCTGGTAAGCGCAAGGCCCTGAGTTTGGGGGTCTCAGCTTTGAAAACACAAAAAGCCATAATAGTTATTAAAGGAAGGGGTTCCCTGACTGGTCACTGGTGGCTCATGCCTCTAATCCTAGCTACTTAGGAGGCTGAAATCTGAGGATTCAAGGCCAGCTGGGGCAGAAGCATCCACAAGATTCTATCTCTAATGAACCAGCACAAACGCCAGACAGGAAGTGTGGCTCAAGTGGTAGAGCGCCAGGCATGAGCGAAACAGCCCAGAAAGAGCATCAGGCTCTGAGTTCAAGCCTTGGTATCAGTACAAATAAAGAAACTGTAGCGGCACCAAAGAAAGGAGTTGAGATGGCCTCTCCAGTGTCCCCTACCCCAGTCTTGGGTTCAGATTCAGGCAGTGAACATCTTTAATTTCCCCCCTCTGCCCTAAAGTGTCATAGCCAAGGTTCTGGGGTTTTCTTAGGGAGATTTTTGGCTCATGTATGTATCATCCAATGGGTACCTCTTCAGGGTACTGCAGTTAGTTACTGCCCCCTCTGCCCCAATTCTATCAGTATGGAAAGGTCCCTACATCAGAGTGAGTTTCCTGATTATCAACCACATGCAAGAACGGAGGAGTTGTTTCACCAGCAGAAGGTCACTCAGCAGAGCAGGCAAGGTTCCTTCATCCAGCCTCCTGGTTTCTATACTCCAGGTCTAACCTAGGGAGAGGAGGCTAATATTCCCTAGGACCTGGGACAAGAAATAGCTGGAACTGAGATTCCCTAGTTCTAGAATCATTGCTGTCCTTTGCTGCTTTGGGCTGCCTCAGTTAGCTGGAGACATTTGTTGTAAAATGACATGGAGGTCCCTAGGGGCTCTGAAAGCCACATCTGCCCTTTGTCTGGGCTTTTAGAGCAGAGCTGGAGTCGTCTCTGCTGAAGCCGCTGTAAGTGCCGAGCTGTCACTTTGATGGCCTTAGGGACTCTGGAACAGCTGTGGGGAGGAAACAGGGGGACAGTGGTCAGGGCCAGAAGAACCTTACTCTGCAGAGTGAGGGTTTGATGCCCAGAGAGGATCAGGGCTGGGGCCAGGGTTGCCAGCAAGGAAGAGGGGATGGGGGAGAATAAGCTGAGCTGGTACCCGAAAACTTTTGCTACACTAGTCAGCTAAGGAAGCCTGAGCCAAGGACTAGACCTCAGTCCTCATTCTGCAAAATGGGAATTATTAGCGATTCGCTTGAAGAGAGATTAAATGTCAAAGTCAGATCAGGATAAGGAAGGGCTCAGGCCCGCTCAGGAGGTAGAGGAGGCTCAGGGCCAATCGGGGCAAAAAGTGAGCCATCTCAACCAACAAGCCTGGCAGGGTGGAATGTGCCTGTAATCTCACCTCTGTGAGATGAGTGTGGTTCCAGGCTGGCCTGGGACAAAACTCTAGACCTTCAAAAAATAACTAAAGTAAAAAAGGGCTAAGAGCATGACTCAAGTAGTAGAACACCTACTTAGTAAGTGAAAGACCCTGAATTCAAACT
Organism: Dipodomys spectabilis; assembly: GCF_019054845.1. Lineage (NCBI taxonomy): Eukaryota > Metazoa > Chordata > Mammalia > Rodentia > Heteromyidae > Dipodomys > Dipodomys spectabilis. The sequence continues at coordinate 6,707,081 of NW_024871040.1, read as the reverse complement.
GAATTACAGGCATGAACCACCAGTGCCTAACTTGCTTTGTGTGTGTGTGTGTGTGTGTGTGTGTGTGTGTGTGTGTGTGTGTGTGTGTGTGTGTGTTGGTACTGGGGCTTTAACTTAGGGTCTAGGCCATGTCCCTTAGCTTCTTCCACTTAAGGCTAATGCTTTACCACATGAGCCACACTTCCAGTTCCTTGCTTTGTTTTTTGAGATAGGATCCCACTGTGTAGCCCAAGCTGGCCTTAAACTCAAGACCCTCTAGCCTCAGCCTCTTGAACGCTGGGATTACAGAAGTGTACCACCACACCCAACTTTCCTATAACCATTTTACAAATAAGAAAATGGAGTTCTGGCAAGGGGAACTACCTAGTCAAGAATACCCAGAAATCAAATGACACAGCAGCCTAGTGTTGGTGGCTCACGCCTGTAATCCTAGCTACTCAGGAGGCTGAGCTCTGAGGATCATGGTTCCAAGCCAACCTGGGCAGGAAAATCCATGAGACTCTTATCTCCAATTAACCACTCAGAAAAGAACTGGAAGTGGTGCTGTGACTCAAGTGGTAGAGCACTAGCCTTGAGCAGAAAAGCCAGGCAAGAACTCAAGGCCCTGAGTTCAAACCCTAGCATTGGCACCAAAATAAATAAAATAAATGACAGTGAAGATGCATCCTCCTATATGCCAGACGCAGAGCTGGCCTGGGAGTAGCATGTATTGGGGAGGGGCCAGGATAATGGCATCTGAGGCTCCCTGGGCCCAACCCAGACTGGGGAAAAGCCGTTGATTTCTGGTTCTGCCATCACTTACCCTTTGACCTCTGCACAGTCCACTGGAAGGGCCAGCTGGAAGCAGGTGGTGCCCAACAGTTCCCAAAGCACGTTGGTGCCTGCAGGTGGGCTGTGCAGCCTCAGGAAGCGTGCCACGCTGAGAGCAGAGGGCAGGCTCAGGTGGGGACAGGATCTCATCAGCCCAGAGCCCCTTCACAGAGCCTGGCAGCAGACAGCCCACCCTATGCGACATATAGCAGGTCTCACCGGCGTGTGCAATTGCAGGAGAAGAGGGGACTCCGGGCACTGTTGAGCAGCTGAAACTTGGTTTCCTGGGGTCCAATCTGATGCTTACAGCGGTCCAGGTACCGGAAGCTGCGGCAAGCCTGGTGGGCATCTGGGGGGCAGGGGTAGGTAGTGAGTGGTCAAACCAGGAGCTCCACCAATGTTGGTTATCGTTGGTGGTTCATGCCTCTAATCCTAAGTACTCAGGAGGCTAAGAACTGAGGATCATGATTCAAAGCCAGATGGGGCAGGAAAGTGTGTGAGATTCTTATTTCCAATGAATCATCAAAAAGCTAGAAGTGGAGCTGTGGCTCAAGTGGTAGAGTGCTAGCCCTGAGTACAAAAGCCCACGGACAGTGTCCAGGACCTGAGTTCAAGCCCCGGGGTTGGCACAAAAACAAAAACAAAATACATCATTCTTGATTCACTTTGATTTCGACTTGAGCCATGCCCCAGCCCTTTTTTGCTTTACTTTTTGTTTTGTTTTGTCTTGTTTCGTTTACCGATAGGGTCTTGTAGTTTGCTCTGGCTAGCCTCAGTCCAAGATTTTCCTACCTTCACCTCCCAAATTGCTATAATTACAAGCGTGTACCACCATACCTGGCTTTTTGTTTGTTTTCAAGTGCTAGGGATCATACACAGGTTCATTGTTACAGATAAACAAGTGCTCTAACCACTGAGCTCCACCTCCATCCTTTTGCATGCTGCATTTCAGAAACCAAACAAGGTTTGTGAAATTGGAGTTTTAATCGGAAGGTAGGGTCTTTAGGGTCTGAGCATCTCCGGGTGATGAGACTTTGTTAGTTGAGATTATAAAACAAAAATAAAAATGGAGCCCTAATGGCAGGGGAAGGGGTTTAGTTTGGAATGAATGACCCATTCTACTTGGTGGGCTAATAAAATTCTTCCTTGCAATATATCCAGTATTACTGGGATTTGAACTCAGGACCTGGTTGCTGTCCCTTAGCTTTTTTTTTTTTTGCTCAAAGCTAGCACTCTGCTATTTGATCTACATCTCTACTTCTGGGTTTTTGCTGGTAAATTGAAAATAAGAGTCTCATGGACTTTTCTATCCAGGCTGGCCTTAAACCATGATTCTCAGGTCTCAGCCTCCTGAGTAGCTAGGATTATAGGCATGAGCCACAGGTACTTGCAGTATATTTTGATGGGAAAGTTGAAGCACTTGGAGTAGGAAAAGAAGCTACACATTTTCCCTTCCTACCCAATATTCTTTGCACACTGGTAAGGACACAGCTGAACTTACCATGAAGGCTCCAGAGGCCGGGATGGGAGTCCCCCAGCTGGGCTGTGATGGTCATGTCACTCCTGGAGGCCACAGGGACTTGAAGAACTGTGGTGTTAGCTGGGCTGGGCTGCCCAGACCTTGTGTGCTGTGTTCGCCTTTTCCAAGGACGTTGGTCCCTTCTCTGTTTGCTGGGGGCTGGGCTCTGGGGACTGGGCGTCAACGAAGTGTCTGGGGAGTTCCAGGAGGCATTATAGCGAGTCCTAGGCTGGAGGTGGGCAAGGGGCACGAAGCCATAGGTCTTACACCTGGAAGGTGGTAGTTGGAAGCAATGGATGACTCAGAATCATTGATCCCAGAAGCCCCCAGGGTGGTCTCCATGGAGACCAACCCTCTGTCAATTCCATCCACCATCCTACTGGGTTGTCAGGAGGCACTCAAGAAGAGACTCCACCCTGGGCCCCACCCCAAAGGAAGGATGAGTCTGCCAGACCCCAGTGGCTCACATCTGTAATCCTAGATACTCAAAAGGCTGAGATCTAAGGATCCAAGTTCAAAACCAGCCTGGACAGGAAAGTCTAGGAGACTCTGATCTCGAATTAATCTAGCACAAAAGCCAGAAGTAGACAAAGAAAGGGCGAGCCTGACAGAAAGGACAGACAAATGGACAGCAATGCCCCCTCCCCCCCAGGCTTTGGAGCCCCAGTTGCCCACTGGTTAGGAAAAGAAGTGGGGGAAGCAGACACATACCCACCCCACCAGTACCACGCCACGCATGCCTCCTGCTCCTTCAGCACAAAGCAGGGAATCTCCAGCACATTGAAGAAGGCCACGCCCATGATGTCAGAGATGGAGTCGCTGTGGTTCTTCAGGCATTGCTGGAACCTGCCCAGAGCTGGCATTCAGGTCACTGGATCACAGAAAGCCTCTCCTTCCTCCTGCAGCCCATCCTGCCACCCAGCCCAGTTGGTTTGAATTCACCAAGAGTTCCTTCACCTTGGGCCTCAATTTTGCTCATCTGCACAATGGGATCTTGGGGTTTTCCTTGGAATCCTATCTTATACCTGGGAACTGGGTAAACTCTGTTCTGTCCCTGAGCCCTGGGCCCTCCTTGCCTGCCACCCACCTGGCATCACAGTCGCAGTGGGAGATAGTATGGAAGCGGAAGTTCCGGATGCCATAGTTGTACTGCAAGGGTGAGATGGTATGTGGGCAGCGGTCATGTTCACGGCAGCAGAAGTCTGGGCCCCGGAAAATTCCTGTATGGGAAGGGGGTGGTGGAGGGGCACACACTCAGCAGTGAACTGGGCACTTTTAGAAGATTTGCCCATCTGGCATCAGAGGGGAGAATCCTGGTTCTCATCCCAGCCCTCATATAACCCCTTTCCCACCCCTAGACATTTTCCTGTGAGACCCCCATAGTTTCAAAGCTGACAAAATTTGCAATCTCTTCTGGGCAGCTCCCAGTGCCAGCCAAGCCACCAATAAATACAGGAAAACAATTTCATTGGATAAACTATACCCAGGCTTCTCAAGTTCACACCCTAAATAAAACTACAAAGCTATGATCGTGTGGATAATGGGAGGGTGAATGGGAAGGGTGCAACCTTATTAGCACAATGAGGCATGGGATGGTTAAGATGCCAACCTGTCTCAGGTGCCAAGTTCTCTCACCACCCTCCATGCAGACAAACAGCAATCCGTCATGATCCAAGCAATAATGCCCCATTTACTAGGCATTTCCCACATGCCTGGCACTTCCTATGTCCAAACTCATGGGAGCCTGCAAAAAGCAGTGTCACCTTCGTTTTACAGGTGAGAAAGCCAGGCATGGGAATACATGCCTATAATCCCAGCACTAGGAAGGATCATGAGTTGGAGGCCAGCCCTGGGCTACCTAGAGAGATCCTGACTAGGGTGGAGGATTCCAGTTTAGCAAAGGGAAGTGACGTCCTCAGCTTGAATGAGCTGACCTGAGATTTGAACCCAGACCTTTTTTTTAAAAAAAAAATCTAGTACCTACCTCTCTTGGGTACTGGCTTTTTAGCTTAGCAGACCCTGGACTCTCTCTAGTTACCCTTTTCTTCATAAGGGTGATTAACGAGGGCTCCTGGGTTTGAGTAAGACCTCTTTCTCTCTCTCTCTCTGCCTCCCTCCCTCCTTCTCTCCCTCCCCTCCCCCCCCCTTTTTCTTTTCTTTTTTTTTTTTTTTTTGCCAACCCTGGGGCTTGAGCTCAGGGCCAGGGCGCTGTCCCCGAGCTTCTTTGAGTTCAAGGCTAGTCCTCTACCACTTGAGCCACAGCACCATTTCTGGCTTGTTCTGAGTAGTTTATTGGAGATAAGTCTCATGGACTTTTCTGCCCCTGCTGGCTTTGCACCACAATCCTCAGATCTCAGCCTCTTGAGTAGCTAGGATTACAGGCGTGAGCCACCCGGCTGAGTCAGACCATTCTAATCCATGCCTTCATGTAAATTCCCACGGTGACACTCATAGTCACCCCCATTTTACAGACAAGGAAATGGAGGTTCAGAGTGACTAAGTCACTCCCCTAAGGATACAGCCTGGGAGAAAGGGAACTAGGGCTGAAGCCTGTACCTTCTCCATCAGACACCCAGCTCACACCCCCCAGGGCTCACCCAGCTCCGAGGTGTTGGTGGCCGAGTCCCCAACTCCACACCACAGCGTGCCAGGTACTGTCCAGCCTCTCTTCCTTCGCAGGTGCCCTTTGCCAAATGTTCCCTTCTTCTCTGCTGCCCGCTTCTCCCTAAGCCCTGTGGGGCTCCCCTGGAGTCTTCTGCAGGCCTCCCACTGGCTCTCAAGAGTGGCCAGGGCTCTCTGTACCTCAGGTCCAGGGGTGTGGATGAAGGATCCTCGGGTGGGCTCATGAACACAGAGGGTCTTGAAGGTGGTGATGAGTTCTGGTTCACCCAGCCGGTTACATACCTGCAGTCTTCCGTAGTCATCCCACTGGGCTTCGAACAGGGCCAACCCCTGGGCATCCTTGCTCAGAAAGCTCAAGGAACCCAGAGGTCTGCCGGGGGTGGGCCTGGCCAAGTGGCAGAAGGTGCTGTCCCAGCGGAGGGTAAGAGAACCCCCCGGGAGTACCCCTAGGAAGCCCAGCACCCCTAGCAGTACTCCCAGAGCTCCCATTCTGCACCTGGGCCAGCCTGGCCAGACAAAGCCCCCGGGATGCTTTTCCCACGAGGCAGCAGCAGAAGTGGCCGGGGCAGCAGCAGCGGAAGCGATGCCCTGTGCGGCGGGGCCAATGAATGAAGCTGCAGGCGGAGGAGGCAGGAGACTGGGATATGGGGTGATCTTGGGCTTGTAACCAAATCCACCGGCCGGGCAGGCTGCTGATTGGCTGAGGAATGCACCTGGCAGGCTTCTGATTGGCTGAGAAGTGCGCCGGGCAGGCTGCTGATTGGCTGAGAAGTGCACTTGCCAGGCCCACGCCTCCACTCACCCCGGCCCTTCCCCACCCGGGCAAGTCACCTGCTGCCAGCCCTGCCTGGAGTGGGGTCTGTGGGAGGCAAAGCCCGGGCCTCTGAAAACGGGGATTGAAGGTGGGAGAAGACTAGCAGAGGGGATTCTGTGTCTCCTTAGAAGGAAGAAGATTTAGGAATTTGGAGGAGATCTTCCCAATCTGTGGTGACTGCCACACCCAACTCCATCCCTTTGGCAGGGCGAGGGCTCTAGGGCAACCTATCTGGGAGTTCACAGGGATTCTGGGAAATAAAGTACCTGTCCCCAGGCCAGGCCCTGCTCCTTCCTAGTCCTGGTTCTTAGAAAGGCTCTGGGATCAGCTAGAGGACAGCACCCTGGGACACAGCTGCAGTTCTCCTGGTATGAAGGGTTAGGACACTGGAACAGAAGTTGAAAACAGCCTAGGCTGGACACTGCTGGCTCACACTCATCCTAGCTACTCAGGAGGCTGAGATCTGAGGGGACTGTGGTTCAAAGCCAGCATAGGCAAGGAAGTCTAATCTACAGTTAACTACCAAAAAGCCAAAAGTGGAGCTGTGGCTCAAGTGGTAGAGTTCTAGCCTTGGGCAAAAGCACTAAGGGACAGCACCCAGCCTCTGAGTTCAAGCCCTGGTATTTTCTGTCTTTGTGTCCCTAAGTCTCTGTCTCTGTCTGTCTGTCTGTCCTCTCTCTCTCTCTCTCTCTCTCTCTCTCTCTCTCTCTCTCTCTCTCTCTCTCTCTCTCTCTCTCTCTCTCTCTCACACACACACACACACAGACCCTATCTGAAAAACAGTAAAAAAGATTGAGGTATGGCTCAAGTGGTAAAATGGTTGCCTGGCATACTTGAAGTCCTGGAGTTCAAACTCCAATACAAAAAGAGGGAAGAAAAGACCATCATTTTGGCACTTTCTCCCACCATAGAAACTGTGGCTACCCTGTCCCATTTTTCTTTACCCTACTCAGCCCATCCACCACCCCCCAGGAAGGGTGGGGGCTAGCATAGCAGGGACTCAGTTCTCAAGGTAAGACAGATCTAGCTTGGGTCCTGGTCTGTTGTGATGCTGGACTTCAGAAACCAACTCCTCTGAGCCTTAGTTTCCTCTTCTGTATAATGAACATAATCATAGTAATTCATCTCATAGCATGTTGGGTAAGACTCTTAGCAAAGGGCCTGACATCCAAAAGCACTGTCACTGAAGCCTCAGGACATCCTGAGCAGGAGAAAGCAAGTCCCAAGGTTTCATCTTCCTTCCTTCCTTCCTTCCTTCCTTCCTTCCTTCCTTCCTTCCTTCCTTCCTTCCTTCCTTCCTTCCTTCCTCCTCCTTTTCTTTTTTTATTTTCTTTCCTTTTTTCTGTGCCAATACTGGGGCTTAAATTCAGGGCCTGGGCACTGTCCCTTAGCTTTATCACTCAAATCTGGCATTCTACCACTTGAGCCACAGCTCTACTTCTGTTTTTTTGGTGGTTCATTGGACATAGGAGTCTCACAGACTTTCTCACCCTGGCTGGATGCTAGGTTTACCAATGTGAACCACCAATGTCAGACAAGTCCCAAAGTTTCTGAGCCACCATATATCCAGTGTCTACCAGCTCTGTCAGGACAGGGTCTGTGGGACAAGTGTTGAGGCCACTGTGGTTGATCTGTGGAATTTGGGGCTTGTCCCATCCCCCTACTTGGGCCTCAGTTTCCCACTCTGTGTAGTGAGTGCCACAGTGAGGTTGGTACCTGAGATGTCTTCCTGTCTGAGAGACAGGCTGGGGCCTGCTCAGGCCTCCAGGAAAGGGTGTTGCTGAGATTTCTATTCATATTCCAGGCAGCCAGGCAGCCTACACACCAGGCCAGGTGCAGTGTATCCCACTAGGAGCCCCTTAGAAGACACAGGGGCCAAACCAGCAGGACAAGATGGGCTGGGCAGAAAGGGATCTAAGGTTTTTTCTGGGTCCCTACCCACCTTTGGTGAGGCTAGGTACAGGGCAGGTGCCAATGGGGAATGGGGGTTATGGGTCTTAGGGAGAAGACATCCCTTTCCTTCTCCATCTCCCCGCCAGTTTTCCTTCCTTCCTTCCTTCTGTCCTTCCTTCCTCCTTCCCTCTCTCCCTCCCCACTCCCCCACCTCTTTTGGAAATAAGGTCTTTATGTAGCCCAGGCTGGCCTCTAGCCAGCCTCCTGCCTCTGCCTCCCTCTGCCTCTCTAAGGCTGAGATTATGCACAACCACACCCAGCCTCATCACTCTGTGTCAAATTTGGCTACTATCTATCTCTCTGACTCTTGGCTTTTTTTTTCCTTTTTGGTCGATCTTGAGCCTTGAATTCAGGGCCTGGGTATTGTCCCTGAGCTTTTTGGCTCAAGGTGAGTGCTCTACCACTTTGAGCCACAGCTTTACTTCTGGTTTGCTGGTGGTTAATTGGAGACAAGAGTATCACAGACTTTCCTGCCCAGGCTAGCTTTGAACCACTATCCTCAGATCTCAGATCTCAACTTCCTGAGTAGCTAGGATTATAGGCATGAGCCACTGGCTCCTGGCTCTCTTGCCTGGTGGTTATCATAATTTCCCTCCCCCTCCCCTCCTTTTTTTTTAGTAGGTCGTGGACCCTGAACTCGGCCTGGGCACTGTCTCTGAGCTCTTCAGCTCAAGGCTAGTGCTCTACCAATTGAGCCACAGCGCCACTTCTGGCTTTTTCTGTTTATGTGGTGCTGAGGAATCGAACCCATGGCCTCATGCATGCAAGGCAAGCACTCTACCACTGAGCCACCTTCCAGCCCTGTGTCCTCTCTCTTTTCCTCCTCTCACCTTTCTGTCTCTCTAACTCTACTTCTCCATCTCTTTTCCATTCCTTTCTCTTTCCTCTGTCTCTTTTGATAGTTTTTCACTGACTTTCCCTTTAACTCCTTCTCTTCTTTCTTCTTCCCTATTTCTCTTTATTTTTCAGCCTGTCTGCTCTAAGGCTGTCTCTCTGCTTCTTTCTCTTTCTGCTTTTCCTTGTCCCTCCTCCCCCGTTACTTCCTCCCCCCCCCCTCCCCAAGCTGGGATTCTTAACCAGGTCCTCATTCACGCTAGCAAACTTCTGCCATTGAGCTAAACCTCAGCTCAGTCCAGATCTGTTTCTCCAACCTCAGTACAAGCCTTTGAACACAGTGCTTTGCCTCCCTCAGCCTGCTTGGCAGTCACTCTGCCCCTTGAGCCACATCCCAGAAGTGGTCATTTTGCTGGCTACTTTGGATATAGTCTTTTAAAAAGTCTCAACTGGTGGCCAGGTGGCTCCCAGTCATACTCCTAGCTACTCAGGTTTGAAGCCAGCCTAGGCAGGAAAGTCCCCATGAGACTCTTATCTCCAATTAATCACTCAAAAACCAGAAGTGGTGCTGTGACTCAAGTGGTGAGCAAAAGAGTTCGGAGAAAATGCTCAGACCCTGAGTTCAAGCCCCACAACTGACACACAAAAAAAAAATTCTCATGGACTTTTCTGTTTAGACTGGCTTCAATCCTTGACCCTCTGGATCTCAGCCTCCCAAGTGGCTAGGATTACAGGGGTGAACCACCAGCACCTGGACCGTATTTTTCTTCTCCCTCTCCTTAGCTCATTTCTGCCACTCACCCTGCTCCCCGTTTGCCTCAACTTCTGATGCTTTGTTTTTCCATCACTCTCCTCCCTTTCGTCTCTCTCTTCCCTCATTGCTCATTCCTTTCTCCATCTCCTTTTGTCGCCTATCCTTTGAGCGTGCACACGTGTGCGCGTGTGTGTGTGTGTCCCTCTCTCCTTTCGGGGTCTCCCCTTTTCCCTCTCTCTCTCTGCCATCTTCTCTCGCCACACCTTGGCCCTCCTCCCAGTACCTCACAGAGTTCTAGGTATACCCCACCCTTCCTTTGCATTTGCCAGAGACTGAGACTCAGCGCCTGACCCTCCCTGGGAGGGGACTTCTCTTTAGTAGTTGAGATGAATGTATTGGAGGCTCAAGAAGCAGGGTGACTTGCTGGAAGCCCTTTGACAAACCAGGAGAGAAATCAGATCAGACTTCCTTGGCACCTGGAGACACCTTCCCAGGACATCCCCCCCCCCCATGCCCATCCCCCTCTTCTGGCCTTCCCACCTCTGGGCCTTGCTCCCCACTGGTCCTCACAGGGTGCCTTCCCTCTGGGCTTTGGAGCTGGCCCTCCCAGCCTTACCCAGAAGGCTCTGTGCGTGCTCTGTGTGGGAGAATGGGGCGGGCAGTGCCTAGCTCCAGACCTTGCTGTGTTCATTCAAAAACCAAGCAGTGACTGCATTTCCTGTGTACCAGGCACTGGGTGAGACCCTGGAGAGGGGCAGGGAGGGGGAAGGGAGGGAAAGGAGGGGAAACACATCCCCTGGGAAAATGGGGTCTGCCAAGCCCTGAGAAGGAACAGCCCCCAATCTAGTGTCCATTGGATCCTTCAGGAAGACACTGCCAAGTATCACAAGAGATTTATTGAAGGAAGTGCTTGGAAAAGATGAAAGCGCAGGAAGCTGGACTGGGCAGGGAAAGCCTCCGGATCATGCTTCAGTGCTGACATCTCTGAAAAGAGAGGCCAAGGGAAGGAGGTTGGGTAAGAAGAGTCTTGCATTGAGAAAGTCCCCAGCCAGCTAGCTGGGACAATGCTGCCAGGATTTCCCATGGACAAATCCCAGGCCCTAGTGACCCCATTGTGGCCAGTCATTGGCCAGGGGGCTTCTCAAGAAGACTGTGGTCTCTGCCTCCCCTCCCCCCCATGCTGTTTCAGATCCTAAAGGGGCTCCTGCTGGAGGTTGTCAGCCAGCTCTTCTCTTCTCCTGATGGCTGCTGCGTGTGGGAATTTAGCCACCCGTGGACTAGGGGGAGCTTTCGGTACAGACCAGGAGAGGAAATGGGGAGGGAGGGAAGGAAGGAAAAGAAGAGGAGGAGGAGGAAGGGAGAGGAGGAGGAGGAGGGGGAGGAGGGAGGAGGAGGAGGAGGAGGAGGAGGAGGAGGAGGAGGAGGAGGAGGAGGAGGAGGAGGAGGAGGAGGAGGAGGAGGAGGATGCAGCCTAGAATGCAATTTTCTTCAATTTTCCAGGTTACCTGTATGACTCCCAGGTAGGAGTTTGCCCCTTGCCTGCCTGATCTCAACTATACCCAGCCCTAGATCTGAGGCATAAAAGACAAGACCCTTCCAGATATCCAGTTGATGGGGGAAGGAACCCAATAGATTCGATCCAACCGCCTTTTTTTTTTTTTTTGGGTCCGGTCGTGGGGCCTGAACTCTGGGCCTAGGCGCTGTCCCTCAGCTCTTCAGCTCAAGGCTAGCGCTCTACCACTTGAGCCACAGCGCCACCTCCGGCTTTTTTCTTTATGTGGTGTTGAGGAATCGAACCCAGGGCCTCAGGCATGCAAGGCAAGTGCTCTACCACTGAGCCACCTTCGCAGCCCCCCAACCCCCTCTTAAACTAAAATAGAAAAGACAGGAAGTCAGAGAGATTGTGGAAACCATTTGACCATCAGCAGGCACTGTGGCTCATCCCAACAGTGATCAAGAGGACTGCAGTTGGAGGCCAACCCTGGGAGGAAAAAAAAAATTAGCAAGACCCTACCTCAATCAGTAACCCAGGCTAAACACCGATCATCCCAGGTATGTGGCAAGTGTAAATAAGAGGATCATAGTACAAGCTGGCCCAGGTGAAAGTGAGACTTTATCTCAAAAATAACCAAAACAAGCCCTGTGCTGGTGGCTCACACCTGTAACCCTAGCTACTCAGGAGGTTGAGATCTGAGAGCCCAGTTTGAAGCCAGCCTGGGCATAAGACTCTTATCTATGAGACATTTATCTCCAATTAATTCCCCAGAAAACTGTAAGTGGAGCTGTGGCTCAAAGCAGTAGAGTGCTAGCCTTGAGCAAAAGAGCTCAGGGACAGCACCCAGGCCCCAAGTTCAAGCCTCACAAATGACCAAAATAAAATAAAATAACCAAACAAAAAAGGGCTGGGGGTGTGGCTTGAGTGATGAGGGCCTGCCTAGCAAGTATGAGGCTCTGAATTCGATCTCAGTGCTATAAAGAGGAGAAGAAGGAGGAAGAGGAGGAGACCATTTGACTTCATTGGGCAACATTAGAAACTGTGGTGATTGAAAAATATGCACGCAATGCCAGGCACCAGTGGCTCACTTCTGTAATCCTAACAACTCAGGAGGCTGAGGATGAGATATGAGGATTGGGATTTGAAAAGTCCCTGAGATTCTTCTCTCCAATAAACTTCTCTCCAATAAAGCCAGAAGTAGTGATGTACACAAGTGGTAGAACACTAGCCTTGAGCACAAAGAGGTTCAGGGACAGTGCCCAGGTCCTGAGTTCAAGCCTCTGTACAGGCACACAAAAAGTAAATAAGTGGGGCTGGGAAGGTGGCTCAGTGGTAGAGCGCTTGCCTTGCATGCATGAGGCCCTGGGTTCGATTCCTCAGCACCACATAAGCAAAAAGAAAAAAGCCAGAAGTGGCACTGTGGCTCAAGTGCTAGAGCGCTAGCCTTGAGCTGAAGAACTGAGGGACAGCGCCCAGGCCCAGAGTTCAGGCCCCACGACCAGACCCAAAAAAAAAAAAAGTAAATAAGTGTACAAGGGCCATAGCTGTACAGCCATCACCACTATAGATTTTTCATTGTCCCCCCCCCTAAGAAATCTTGTACCTACGAACAATTATTCTGCTTCCCTTATAACCCATAGTAACTAAGAATCTTTATCTCCATAGAGTTACCTATTCTATACATTTCATATAAAGTCACGCGTTGTTTAACAACTGGGCTAGGTCCTGATGAATGTGTTATTAGTTGATTTTGGTCATTGTGCAAACATCATCGGGTGTACTTATACAAATCCAGATGTTACAAGTCCATCACTTGATGTAGTCTGTTGATGCAATCAAGAGACGTGTTAAAAATGGGGTGTGGTGGCTTATGCTTGTAATCTTAACTTCTCAGAAGGTGGAGATCAGGAGGATTAGAGTTTGAGGCCAGCCCAGGCAAAAAGTCAGCAAGATCCTTACGTCAAGGAGCAAAGCTGGACCTAGTGGCACATGCCTGCCATCCCAGCTACATGGGGAGAATAAAGCAAGAGGATTAAAGTCAGGCCAGCTCAGGAGAAATAAAACAGGACCCTATTTGAAAAGTAACAAAAATGATAGGGATTGATGGAGCAGTTCAAGTGGGAGAGCACCCGCTTAGCAAGTCTGAAGTCCTCAGCTCAAACTCCAGCACTGCCAAAAAAGAAACAAAAAAATGAGGTCTAGGTATTGGCCTTCCATGGAACAGGGCTTTATTATAGTAAACTCTTTTTGTAAGTAAAAGCACTAATAATATAATGATAAACGGTGTAGTAAATACACGAATGACTAACAAATAAGATCATCATTTATCAAGTTTCACATGTGTGCTATATTCTCATAGGATTTGCTGTGCTGTAGGTTTAGCTCCACGATCAACTCCAAAGTACACGAATAACACATTGTGCTACAACTTTATGATGGCTGCACTATTGCTAGGCAATAGGAATCTTCCAGTCTCATTTTCATTTTATGGGACCATTGTGTTTTATGCAGTCTGTTGCTCATTGTTATGTGGTACTTAGCTAACTATAGAAGCATGTGATTTGTAATCATTTTCTTTCTTTCGTTCTTTCTTTCTCTCTTCATTTCTTTCCTTTCTTTTTTTTTTGCAGGGGTGGAGGTGGGTGGAGGCAGCACTGGGAATTGAACTTAGGGCATCTTGCTTGCTAACCAGGTTCTCTACCACTTTTTGTATTGGTTATTTTCAAGATAGGGTCTCGCTTTTTGCAAGGACTAGCCAGGCATGTGATCCTCCTATTTTTACTTTCTTTTTGCTGTGAAGATGACAGGTATGTGCCTCTGAGTTCCCATCATTGTGCTTTATCCCACTGTGCACAATGCGATCATAGATGAAGTCTCAAGAACTCTGTGTGTGTGTGTGTGTGTGTGTGTGTGTGTGTGTGTGTGTGTGTGTGTGTGTGTGTGTGTGTGTGTGTGTGTGTGTGTGTGTGTGTGTGTGTGCCAGTCCTGTGCTTAAACTCAGGGCCCTGGAGCTTTTTTTGCTCAAGGCTAGGTTTCTACCACTTGAGCCACAGCTCCACTTCTTCTTTCTTTTTTTGGGCGGTTAGTTGGAGACAAGTGTCTTATGGACTTTCCTGTCTAGACTGACTTCAACCCTTGATCCTCACCTCTCAGCCTCCTAAGTAACAAGGATCCACCACTTGTGGCCTGATAGGTGGCATGTTATGATTGGCTTTCACATTAGCATAATGTCCCTGAGAGTTCGGTCTGTTGTAGCATGCAACAGTGTTTGATTCCTTTCTATGACTAAGTCACAGCTCATTGTATGCATACTCGACTTTGTCTATCAGTTCATGAGCTGGTGAACATTCAGGTTACGTATGTTTTGGCTCCTGTGAATAATGCTGCTGTGACTATTCGTGTATAAGTTTTTATGGAGACATATTTTGTTTCCCTTAGTTATATTCCTGGGAGTGAAATTTTTGTTGAGTCATATGGTCAATCTATATTTAAGCTTTTTAGGAAGTGCCAGACTGGTTTCTAAAGCGGCAGTGCCATTTTGCATCCTCATCAGCAGTGTATAAGAGTTTTGGTCTCTACATCCTTGCCAACATGCGTAATTGTCTGTCTTCACTGTCCTGTGGGGAAGTGGTGTCTCATTGTGATTTTTACTGGCATTTTCCCGATGGCTTATGTTGTTGGGCATCAACACATGGCTCATCAGCCATTTGTATATCTTCTTTGAGTAAACATGGCTAGCATCATTACTGTAACCAAATTCTAGATCAAGATCAAAAGAAGCCTTGAGCCAAAACCACTCAATGAAGAAACTCTTGAATTCTTAATCTTCAGAAACTGCATGAGGAGGGGCTGGGAAGGTGGCTCAGTGGTAGAGCACCTGCCTTGCATGCCTGAGGCCCTGGGTTCGATTCCTCAGCACCACATAAGCAAAAAGCAAAAAGCCGGAAGTGGCACTGTGGCTCAAATGGTAGAGCGCTAGCCTTGAGCTGAAGAGCTGAGGGACAATGCCCAGGCCCAGAGTTCAGGCCCCACGACCGGGCCCCCCCCCAAAAAAAAGAAACTGTGTGAGGATATGTGTGCATGCACACACCCTTACATTTTACAGTGCTGAAAACTGAACTCAGGGCCTTGTGCACACCAGCTACCAGAGAGCTATACCGCCAGACTTGTTTTAAAACAAGTTGGTCCTTTTTTTACATAGTAATAGATGACTAATATAGAAATCATTTCATTAAAATAAGGAAGACATCACAAGTGCCTATAATTAATGCTACTGAAAGCCCCAGCTCATGCAATAGCATAAGAAAAATAAATAGAAAATTGTGTGTGTGTGTGCGTGTGTGTGTGTGTGTGTGTGTGTGTGTGTGTGTGTGTGTGTGTGTGTGCATGCCAGTCTCAGAGCTTGAACTCAGGGCCTGAGTGCTATCGCTGAGCTTTTTTTTTTTTTGGGTCTGGTTGTGGGGCCTGAACTTGCGCCTGGGCGCTGTCCCTCAGCTCTTCAGCTCAAGGCTAGTGCTCTACCACTTGAGCCACAGTGCCACTTCCGGCTTTTTTTCTTTTTGCTTATGTGGTGCTGAGGAATCGAACCCAGGCATGCAAGGCAAGCACTCTACCACTGAGCCAACTTCCCAGCCCCTCCCTGAGCTTTTGTGCTCAAGGCAAGTGCTCTACCATTTGAACTACAGCGCTACTTCCAGTTCTCTGGTGGTTAGTTGGAGATAAAGAGTCTCACAGAGTTTCCTGCCCAGGCTAGCTTTGCAACATGATCCTCAGAGAAAGATGTACTCTGTGAAATTTTGGGTTGGTATGATCAGAGGCATAAGCTCACATTCCTTCCTTCCCTTTTCAGAAATCCTGAATCCTGGGAGTCTAACTCACACCAGAAGAAAAGCATTAAATGAGGACCAGGAAACCCAGAGAAACGTCTGATTATAGAATCTGAGCATCTGGTAGACTAAGTGTTAGCGAAATGAGCTCCCTTCCCATAGCTTAGTACACTCCTTCCCCTCTCCACATCTTAGCATGCTCCCTTCCTAGGCAACCCTAGGCCCACTTAGTAAAAGCAATAAATAATCAGACTCCAACTCCCTTCACCTTGGGATGGCACTTCTCTGGGGCAGCTACCACCATACAAGGCAACAAGAGCCCAGTAGAGTGACCTTCAGGTCTGGGCAGTTGCAGGGCCCCTTATCTACTATTTGGATAGCAGCCATAAATCCTAATTCACCATGATGAAGCCCCTGGCCCACACATCCACACCAGGGTCTCCGCCTCCTAGCCCTTTCTAGCCCCTCCTAAGCCTCCTAGGTTATATAGGTCACCTCAGTCAATACCCAGCACTTCTTCTCACTTCTCCCTTGTGAGAAGGGGTCTTGCTGGCCCCTTTCTCAGCAATAAACCTTTCTTTGTTCTCTGTACCTGGTGTCTGCGTGGTTCTCTGACACAGTCTGAATAATCATTAAGCAATCACTCAATCATTCCTATTTCTATTGCTAAGTTCTATTCTAAGTTCTCCAGCATAATTTTGTTGTTGTTGTTGTTGTTGTCGGTCATGGACCTGAACTCTGGGCCTGGGCACTGCCCCTCAGCTCTTCAGCTCAAGGTGAGTGCTCTACCACTTGAACCACAGTGCCACTTCGGGCTTTTTCTGCTTACGTGGTGCTGAGGAATCCAACCCAGGGCCTCATGCGTACAAGGCAAGCACTCTACCACTGAGCCACTTTCCCAGCATAATTTCAATCTTTGAATTTGCCCAAGATCAGGGGAATTGAATAGCTTGGACCGTCCTCTCAATCTTTTGGGGCTTAATCAAGGCTCTCCTTGATTTCCCAAAGTGGAGACCAAGGAGATTGGAACAGGAAGACTTTTGGGAAAGCATTTGGATCCTGCAGGAAATCCCTGGAGTTTGAATAGCCTCTGCTGCCACCTATTGGCCATCGAATGCCAACACTTTCCCTGAGAAACAATTCAGCTTCTGGGGTCCCTTAATGACTGCCTAGTCTTTGCTCTACCTTCTGACTTGCTATGTGACCTTGAACAAGCGATTTGGGGGGGTTTTGGCTCTCAGGTTTATCTCTTTAAAATGCTCTTTTATATACTTCCTGTCCCAAGTGGCAGCAAGTCTGATCTTTCTGAAAACAAAACAGGCCAGATCCTTTCTCTGTCTAAACCCTTCACCCAGTTGAAGTCTGGCAAGTCCCGTGTGGAATCTGAGCCTGGGTGACCTTATTCACGCCTCGCTCCTCTGTACGAACGACACAACTACACTGACATCCCCACTGACCAAGCTCAGTGCTATTCTCATCACCTAACGCACTCTTCCCTGTCCTTCACCTACCCCATCCCTCCTCATCCCTCAGGTGTAGGTTTAGCCACCCTTACAGGAAGTCCTCCATTCCACCCTCATGTCCCCACAGGACATAGTTCAAGTCTTCATTGAATACTGGTTAGTTGAAGCCTCAAAAGAGGGTGTAAGACTAGACATGTAGGGCAGGAATAGAGAGCTTATTTAGCAATTATGAGGACCTGGGTTCCATCACCAGCAACAAAAAGGGGATTCCCACCTATAATCCTATCTACTCAGGAGACAGAAATCTGAGGATCTCAGTTTGTAGCCAGCTCAGGCAGGAAAGTATATGAGATTATCTCTACTAAACTACAACAAAAGCTGGAAGCTATGGCTTAAGTGGTAGCAAAAGAAGTTCATGGACAGCGCCCCAAGCCTTGAGTTCAAACCCCCTCCTCCCCTAAAAAAGGAGGGCTTGATATTACGCAAGGAGAGAGTTATGACCTTGGGAGAGGTCAAATGTCAGGTCAGATGATGCTGAGGAACTCTGTATACCTACAGAACCCATAGGTTTGGCACCTCACCTGATTTCCAGTTCCATTCTACCATGATTGGGCAGAAGTTGTGACTGTTAGCCATTTCTCCAAGCGCTTATTTTACTGATGAACAGTCTACATCAACCCTCAACAACAGAACATAAATGTACATTCACACGTTCTAGCCATAGTTTAAAAAGTAAATGAAGGGGCTGGGAATGTGGCTTAGTGGTAGAGTGCTTGCCTAGCATGCATGAAGTCCTGGGTTCGATTCCTCTGTACCACATACACAGAAAAAGACAGAAGTGGTGTGCTGTGGCTTGAGTGCTAGCCTTGAGCAAATGAAGATCAGGAATAGTGCTCAAGCCCTGAGTTCAAAGCCCTAGGACTAGCAGGGGGGAAAAAAGTAAATGAAATGTGTCTGACAGGGTGATTGAAGCTTGTTTTGATGACACTGGAGATTGAACTCTGAGCCTCACATTTGTTTGTCAGGCACTCTGTCATTTGAGTCACACTTCAGCCCCCTTTTTCTTTTCGTTGGTCATAGTGTTGTATCCCAGCTCCCGGAGCCAGTGAGACTCGAACCCATAATCGGGGAAAGAAGTCACCAGCACTCAGTGAAACTGGCTGGAAGCCTTTTTATTAGCCATGTGGTATCTATCCCCAGCTTACAGAACTAGAGAGCAGCCCCGTTTGGTTTTCATGGGTGATCTTTATAGGAAAGAGTTTCACATAGGTGATGTTTACCAGAGCAAGCAAGCAAGGTTACACAAGCAAAACTTAGCTTTGAGTCACAAGAGCACAGGCAAAACATAATTTTGACTTAATCAGCATGGTCAATACTATCAATGCTGTTGACATTATTCCAAACAAAACATAACCTTGGGAAGGGGTAGTGTATTTTAAATCTCAAAACATTAGAAACTTATTTGCATGGTTGGGGGTGCACTGAAGTTTTCTTTACAGAAATGATTTGGGGAGGGGGTCGGTTGTGGGGCCAGAAATGATTTTTATTAAAAACTCCTGACTAATACAGTAACCCAGTACAGCTGGTGATAAGCCTCAAGGTTGTCAGTGGCCTTCAGCAAAATTTGTAGTAAACTGCAATGCTACCAGCCTGGGACACAGGAGAGAAGGAGAGGTGTTTGCTTTTTTAGCAAGGGTGTTTCTGCCTTTTCCAAGCGAAAGGGACTCAGAGGAAGAGTAAGTTTCCTACAGCAGGAGGGACTAAGGCTAGACAAAACAGAAGGAACTTTCTGCCACTCAGATATCACAATGAGGCTTCAACTCAGGGCCTAGGCTCTGCCCCTGGGGTTTTTTGTTTGTTTGTTTCTGCTAAAGGCTAGTACTCTACCACTTTGAGCCACAGCACCATTTCGGAGTTTTCTGGTGATTTATTGGAGATAAGAGTCTCATGGCCTTTCCTGCCTGGACTGGCTTTGAATTGTGATCCTCAGATCTCAGCCTGCTGAGTAGTTCGGATTACAGGTGTAAGCCACCAGCACCTGGCTATTTTTCTTGCTAGTATTCGAGGTTTGAGTCAAGGCTTTGTGCTTGCTAAGCGTGAATTCCACATTTAAAGCACTCAGTATAGGCCACCATCTTAGACAGTACTGCTTTATATCCCAATTCATGTGGTGAGTGGATATGAGAATATACTTATTTTTGAAATCCTACTTTGGAGGGTGACGATCAGGGAATTGAAGCTCGAGACCACCCCAGGCATAGAAATTCTCCAGACTCCTTCTTAAACAATGGTTGAGTGTGGGAATGCACTCCTGTTATCCCATCTACAGAGGAAGCACAATAGCTGAGCACAGTGATTTGAATCTGTCATCCCTGGTAACACAAAGGAGCACAGGAGGAAGACTACAGCCCAGGACTAAAGCGAGATCAGACCTTAAACATAACGAAGGCAAAGCCAGCCGGGCAGGGAAGTCTGTGAGATTCTTATCTTCATTTAACCACCCCAAACTCAGAATGGAACTGTGGCTTGAGTGGTAGAATACAAACCTTGGGTAATAAAGCTAAGGGACAGTGCCCAGACCCTGAGTTCAAGCCCCAATAGTGGCACAAAAAAATAAAGAAAGAAAAGAAAAGAACTAATGCAAAAAAGACTGAGGGCATGGCTCAAGTCATAGAGTACCTGCTAGCACTCTGAGTTCAATCCTTAGTACTGAAAAATAGGTGATGGATGATAGAAGAAATGTAGAGAAAGAAAGAAAGAAGGAGAGAAAGAAAGAAAGAAAGGAAGGAAGGAAGGAAGGAAGGAAGGAAGGAAGGAAGGAAGGAAGGAAGAAAGAAAGAAGGAAAGAAAGAAAGAAAGAAAGAAAGAGAATCCCAGCCTCTGCCTGTCCTTGCTCTTGAGGGTGTAGGCTTGACCCTAGCAAGCCAAACATTCTCCGGTTACTGTGGCTTATGCCTGTAGTCTGGCTACTTAGGAGGTTGAGACAGGAGGATTATATGAGTTTAGGAGTTCAAAGTCATTTTTGGCAACATAGTAAGACCTCTTTATAAAAAAATAAAGTGAAGCCAGGAGCCAGTGGCTCATGCCTGTAATCCTAGCTACCCAAGAGGCTGAGATCTGAGGATCACGGTTCAAAGCCAGCTTGGACATAAAAGATGAGATGAGACCCATCTCCAATTAACCACTCAAAAACCAGAAGTGGCACTGTGGCTCAAGTGGTAAAGTGCTAGCCTTGAGTACAAAATGGCTCAGGGACAGAGCCCAGGCCCTGAATTCAAGCCCCATGACCAACAAAATAAATAAGTAAATAAAAATGAAGAGGAAGTTAAGCCAGGCACTGGTGGCTCACACCTGTGATCCTAGCTACTCAGAAGGCTGTGATCTGAGGTTCACAGTTCAAAGTCCAACTGGGCAGAAAAGTCCATAAGACTCTTATCCCTAATTAACCACAGGAAAGCCAGAATTAGAGCTGTGGCTCAAGTGGTAGAGTGCTAGCCTTGAGTACAAAATGGCTCAGGGACAGAGCCCAGGCCCTGAATTCAAGTCCAAGGTCTAGCACAAAAAATTAAAAAATACAGTAATATTTGCATAAAATTTGAATTTGAGATAAAAAACAAATATTCAGTATACATATATCCAAAGTGATATTGGGATGTATTTATTCTAAAAAAAAATTTTGAGCCTAGTATAGTATGTGTGTGTGTGTGTGTGTGTGTGTGTGTGTGTGTGTATGTGTATGTGTGTGTGTGTGTGTGTGTGTGTGTGTGTATCAAATATCTGGTATTTATGTAAAATTCAGATTTTACTGGGCCTCCTGCATTTTACTTATCTAGCAACCCCCCTTCTAGTTCATCCTTCAGAAGCCCAAGGAAACGGTGGAGGGGGGAAGATTCCTAGCTGTTTTGGGGGCAGAGGGCTTGATAGTAGGGTACAATGGGCTTTGAGCTATCCTAGGACCCACATGAAGAGGACAGGAAACCGAGGGTCTGGGAGTTAGGTGACATGTTTGAGAGCACAAAGCAAAGGCTTAAGTTATTTGCCTGAGATCCAGTGACTAATATTCATCTAGTCCTGCTACTAATCTGCCCACTTTTTCTGAGGAAGAGCTGAAACTGGGACTCTAAGAGTGGTTGAAGGCTTAGGTTCACTCCTATTCACATACATGCTCTTCCTCTCATGAGGAGAGACTCACTGCAGGGGATGGATAGGGTATGGTAACGTTCAAAAGCATTTCCCTCCAGTCCCCAGGCACCAGAGAAGGGAGGAGACTGCTTACCTCCTATCCGGGCTCCCCCCCCCCCCAACTTGGTGGCTATTGAGATGCTGAAATCTCTCTCCCTGCACTGAATAGATGAGAAGATGAGACCCAGAGAAGATACAGGATGGCGCCTAAAAAACATCAGAGATGGGCACCGGTGGTTCACACCTGTAAGCCTAGCTACTCTGGAGGCTGAGAGCTGAGGATCGCAGTTCAAAGCCAGCCTGGGCAGGAAAGTCTGTGGGACTCTTATCTCCAATAAAACACTTCAAAACTGGAAGTGGTGCTGTGGCCAAAGTGGCAGAGTGCTCAGGGACAGCGCCCATGAAGTTTGGCCATGAAATTAAAAAAAAAAAAAAAAAAATCAAGCAGAAGGGGCTCAGGCCCCTTGAGCGCCCTCTCCTGGCAGATGAGTGTGAGCCTTTAGGTCACCACCCATCTAGATCTTCAATCTTCCTGTTCCCCAAGCCCTGTGGCCTTTGCTCCTCCTAAACCTGCTCAGTGGCTCCTATTTGTCTCTCTATCCCTCTCTTTGTCTCCCTGGAGAAGTGGGAATGGCTGAGTGTGGGCTCCCATCTCCCCTGGTCCCAGCCCCTTCCTTTCTTTCTAGTTCCAGCCCCTCAGACACCCTGCTGTCTGTACCAGGGAAGCAAAGCAGCATTTCAACAAGAGCTGATTTTGTAGGCTGAGTCTAATGGTGAGCTTGAGTCTTGCTAGCCCAACAACCTCAGGCATGTTACTTCACTTCTCTGGCTCTCCAGTGCCTCATCTGTAATAATATATTACTCACAAATGCTGGGCCAGCGATTGCTATTAAAGGAATATGGAGGGAGAAGAGAAGGATGGAGAAAGAAAGTCAGGGCTATTAAAATGAGAACCTAGATCTGGGTACCAGTAGCTCATAACCTAGCTACTAAGGAGGCTGAGATCTGGAGGATAGTAGTTTACAGCCAGCCCAGGCAGAAAAGTTCACTCAATTCCCATTCCAAAATAAGAGCAAAAATCAGGACTGGAGGTATGGTTCAAGTGGTAGAACATCAGCCGAGCAAACAAGCTGAGCACGCCCAAGGCCTTAAGTTCAAACCCCAGTACCCACAAAAGCAAACAATAAAGAGAACTCAAGATATTCAGATCAAACATGAGAAGAAACAAAAATATTTCAATCTTTAAATTTCTTTCCTACCAAACTGTAGTATTTTTAGTTTTGTTCTGGCTTTTTTTGTTTGTTTTGTTTTGTTTTTGTTTTGTACCAGTGCTAGGGCTTGAACTCAGAGGACCTGGACACTTTCCCTTAGTTTTTTTGGCCAAGGAAACTGCTCTATCACTTGAACCACAGCTCCATCTCCTGCCTTTTGGTGGTTAAAGAATCTCTTAGACTCCCCCGCTCTGCCTGGCTTTGAACTGTGATCTACAGATCTCAGCCTCTTGAGTAGCTAGAATTATAGGTATGAGCTGCTGGCACCCAGCAAATCTTGTCTTATTTTGTTTTGATTGTGGTACTGGGGTTAAAACTTAGGGCCTCATGCTTGCTACCATTTGAGTCCCAGCCCCAGAAGAAAGCTTTTAAATCAGCACAATTTGTTATAAATGTCAGACATCATAATCTGTGCCAGGACTTGGCAGGATCAATGCCAACATCACCAACAGGGCTTCCAAGATCTGTAAATGCCTTCAGGAGCTAAGCAGAGGAGTTATTACTCAACATATTTTGAGGTTGAATTGCTTCCAAGTTTGATAGTTCTAATTCTGTCATTTCTTGGGGAAGTTTTTCATAGCAAGATGAAATAAATAGTGCTGGTTTCCTAATGGTCAAGCTTCAGGACTTGGGTGATTACTTTCCAGAAAAGAATGGCCTCATTTCTTTTCTTCTTCCTCCCTCCTCCTCCTCCTCCTCTTCCTCCCCCTCCTCCTCTTCCTCCTCTTCCTCCCCCTCCTCCTCTTCTTCTTCTTCTTCCTCCTCTCTCCCTCTCTCTCTCTCTCTCTCTCTCTCTCTCTCTCGTTGTTGGTGGTGGTCATGGGGCTTGAATTCAGGGCTTGGGTGCTATCCCTGAATTTTTTTTTTTTTTTTGTAGGTCATGGGGCTTGAACTCGTGGGACTGGGCAGTGTCCCTAAGCTCTTCAACTCAAGGGGCGTGCTCTACCACTTCAGCCACAGCACCACTTCTGGTTTATTGGAGTTAAGAGCTTCACCCTTTCCTGCCTCAGTTGGCTTTGAACCATCGTCCTCAGATCTCAGCCTCCTGAGTAGCTAGGATTATAGGCGTGAGCCACTAGCACCCAGCTTGTCCCTGAACTTTTGTGCCCAGGCTAGTGTTCTTACACTTTGAACCACAGCCCCACTTCCGGCTTTCTGGTGCTTAATTGGAGGTAAGAGTCTCACGGACTTTTCTGCTTGGACTGGCTTCAAACCACAATCCTCAGATCTCAGCCTCCTGAGTAGCTAGGATTACAAGTGTGAGCCATCAGTGCCCAGCTTTTTTGTTTGTTTTTTGGTTTTATTTTTTTGGGGGGGTTATGAGGGGGGTTGAACTCAGGGCCTTTTACTGGGTAAGATGCTCTACCACTCAAGTAGAGATGAAGGCTCCACTTGAACTCAGGGCCTAGGTCCTGTTCCTGAGCTTCTTTGGCTCAAGGCTAGCATTCTAGAGCTTGAAACACAGCTCTACTTCTGGCTTTTTGGTAGTTTATTGGAGATAAGAATCTCACAGACATTACTGCCCAGTCTGACTTTGAACTGCAATCCTCAGATCTCAGCCTCCTGAGTAGTTAGGATTACAAGCGCGAGCCACCACGCACTGGCTCAGCAAGTTTTTCTTAATCATGGCTAATAGGCTCAACACCTTCATATCTTTTCAGACTTAAAACAAAATCTTTCCATAATGATGATGCTCTGAGGTTTTCAAAGGAAATACTAGCTCAGATAGGATTTTTTTTTCCTTTTTGTTGTTGCTATTGTTGAGACAGGTGTGAGTGAGATGAGTCCCTTCCCATAGCTTAATCCACTCCTTCCGTTCTCCACAGTTTAGCATGCTCCCTTTCTAGGCAACAATAGGCCCAAGTAGTAAAGGCAGTAAACAATCAATTTCCAACCCCCTTTACATTGGGCTGGCACTTCTCTGGGGCAGCTACCACCACATAAGGCAACAAGAGCCCCTTAGAGTGACCTTCAGGTCTGGGCAGTTGCAGGACCCTTATCTACTATTTGAATAGCAGCCATAAATCCTAGTCTGCTATGAAGAAGGCCCTGGCCCACACGTCCACACCAGGGTCTCTGCCTCCTAGCCCCTTCTAGCTCCTCCTAAACCTCCTAGGTTGTATAGGTCACCCCATTCCTCCCTTCTCATTCCTCCCTTGTGAGAAGGGGTCTTGCCAGCCTCCTTTCCCCAGAATAAACCTTTCTTTGTTCTCTGTACCTGGTGGTTCTCTGGCAAAGTTTAATTAATCTTAATTTGCCAATAACAGGGGTCTTACTATGTAACTAAGCAGGCTGGCATTGAATTCTCTATCCTTCTGTATCAGCTTCCCCAGTGCTGAGATTACAAGCATGAACCCCTATGCCTGGCTCAAGCAAGAATTTTAGTTTGCGTCAGTCCTGGAGTTTGAACTTAGAGCCTTGCTTTCTCACTCAACACTTAATGTTGACATTCTACCACTTAAACCACAACTCCACTTCCAGCTTTTTGCTGATAAATTTGAAAGAAGTCTGTGGGATTTATCTGCCTGATATGGCTTCAACCTTCAACCTTCAGATCTCAGACTCCTGAATAGGACTATAGGTGAGAGCCACCAAGGCTAGCGCTCTACCACTTGAGCCACAGTGCTACTTCCAGCTTTTTCTGCTTATGTGGTGCTGAGGAATTGAACCCAGGGCCTCATGCGTGCAAGGCAAGCACTCTACCACTGAGCCACCTTCCCAGCTTTTTTTTTTTTTTAATGTACATTGAAGTCGGGTGCTGGTGGCTCATGTCTATAATCCTAGCTATTCAGGAAGCTGAGATCTAATGATCACAATTTGAATCCAGCTCAAACAGGAAAGTCTGTGAGACTCTTATCTCCAATGAACCACCAGAAAACCAGAAGTGGCATGGTGGCTCAAAGAGCTAGAGTGCTAGCCTTGAGCAAAAGAGCACAAGGACAGCACCCAGGCCCTGAGTTCAAGCCCCATGACTGACCCCCCCCACCACCAAAAAAAAAGTACATTGAGAAGTTCCTGTGTGCTGAGCCTATTCCACATTCCTCATAATAAGTCAGAGCACACTGTGGTTTATGGAGTTGGCTTGTCACTTTTTTTTGCCAGTCCTGGGCCTTGAACTTAGGACCTGGGCGCTGTCCTTGAATTACTTTTGCTTAAGGCTAGCACTCTACCACTTGAGCCACAGTGCCACTTCTGGCTTTTTCTGTTTATGTGGTACTAAGGAATTGAACCCAGCGTGTCATGCGTACTAGGCAAGCACTCTACCATTAAGCCATCTTCCCAGCCTGGTTTGTCACTTCTTATGGGTGGGAGTTGAAGCAGGATTTCAATCCTGAGGAACATCTCACCATAGACTATTAAAAAAAAGTGGTGGGCTGGGAAGGTGGCTCAGTGGTAGAGCGCTTGCCTTGCATGCATGAGGCCCTGGGTTCAATTCCTCAGCACTACTTAAGCAGAAAATAAAAGCCGGAAGTGGCACTGTGGCTCAAGTGGTAGTACGCTAGCCTTGAGCTGAAGAGCTGAGGGACAGCGCCCAGGCCCAGAGTTCAGGCCCCACAACCAGACCCCGCCCCCCCCCCCCAAAAAAAAATAAAATAAAAGTGGTCTGTGCTGGGCACCAGTAGCTCACACCTATAATCCTAGCTACTCAGAAGGCTGAGATCTGAGGATCATGGTTCAAAGCCAGCCCAGGCAGGAAAGTCTGTGAGATTCTTTTTTTTTTTTTTTGGGTCCGGTCGTGGGGCCTGAACTCTGGGTCTGGGCACTGTCCCTCAGCTCTTCAGCTCAAGGCTAGCGCTCTACCACTTGAGCCACAGCACCACTTCCGGCTTTTTGCTTTTTGCTTATGTGGTGCTGAGGAATTGAACCCAGGGCCTCATGCATGCAAGGCAAGCGCTCTACCACTGAGCCACCTTCCCAGCCCCGTCTGTGAGATTCTTATCTCTAATTAACCACTCAGAAAACTGCAAGGGGAACTGTGGCTCAAGTGGTAGAGTGCTCCCCTTGAGCTGAAGAACTGAGAGACAGTGTCCAAGCCCAGAGTTCAAGCCCCACGACTGACAGCAACAACAACAAAAAAGTGGTCTGTGTCAGGTGCTTCGCTGGGGAAGGGAGGATGAGGAAATGGGGGCTTTGCTTTGGATTTGCATGCTACCCAAGAGGAGATCCCATGAGAAATCTGACCTAGAAGGAGGAAAGAGTGGGCTGAGGGTACAGCTTTAATCTCATTATGGGCCATGATAGCCAATTATTTTTGTTTCTCATTTCTGTGGTATGGATAAGGCCTATATTCAGACATCATTATAGAGGCTGTTTGTTCATGTCTTGAGCCATAAGGGTTCCAGCATAGCCTTGTTTGGTGTGTTCTTTTATTTTTCTTTCAGTCTGAGACTGGGACTCAAACTCAGTACCTGATGCTTTCATTCATTGGCTAGGTAGCCAGTGACTGACCAGGTAGCCAAAAACTGACCCACATGCCTCCAATCACAATGTGGATATTCTTTGACTTTTGTTTTGTTTTTTTTCTGGGGCTTGAACTCATGGCCTGAGCACTGTCCCTGAGCTTGGCTCTCTACCACTTGAACCACAGCTCCACATCTGGCTTTATGGTGGTTAATTGGAGATAAGAGTTCATGGACTTTTCTGCCCAGATCCTTTGAGCTGCAATCCTCCTGAGTAGCTAGGATTACAAGTGTGAGCCACCAGTGCGTAGCTTCTGTGACATTTTTATGCTCAACAGAAGGATAATAAGGTCCACCTGTGTCAGACCCACTCCAGGAAGTCAGCAATGGGTCTCAAATCTGTGTTTGTGTGATGGAAATATCCCCCACGACACTTCTGTCCACAGCTGGCTGATTAGGCATAAAACACTTATGAGTTTATTTTATCTACTATGAGTACTTCCTGCTCAGACTCAATCCCTAACAGTCTTTGGGTTATTGTTAGGTCCTTACAAAACGTTTATTAAGTGACTTAAACAATGAAAGACTTTAAGGATTGCTGAGTACAATTCTTAATGTGTATGATTTAATATAGTGTGTACTAACAGTGAATACATAAAGCCATAAGCAAAATGTTACTTCACTTCAGGCCAAGATACAATTTGGAAATCACACATCAAATTTTGTTCTCCTGTCTCTTTAGTCTCCTTGTCTAGGTGGTACTGGGTTTGAAATCAGGACCTCAAGCTTGCAAGGCCAGTGGTCTACACTTTGGCCATACCCCCTAGCCCTTTTGGCTTTAGTTATTTTTCAAATAACATCTCTTACTTTTGTGGGGTTGCGGGGGGGGGGGTGGTCTCAGACTACAATTCTCCCATATAGCTGGGATGACAGGAGTGAACCACCAAGCTTTGCTCTGGAGCTAGAAAAATTCCTCAGTTTTTCATGACCCATAAAACTATTTTGTGGGTTGATCTCATAATTTCTCATGAGATGTGTGTGTGTGTGTGTGTGTGTGTGTGTGTGTGTGTGTGTCTCTGTGTGTGTGTATACCAGTATTAGGGCTCGAACCCAAGGCCTGGATGCCATTACTTTGCTTTTTCACTCAAAGCTGGTACTCTACCACTTGAGCCATACCTCCACTTCTGCCTTTTTGCTGGTTAACTGGAGATGAGTCTCATGGACTTTTCCTTCTCTGGGCTGGCTTCAAACTATGATCATCGGATCTCAGCCTCCTGAATAGTCAGGATTTCAGGCACAGCCACCAGTTCCTGGCTGTCATGACATTTAAATCATGCACTTTCAGGAATGCTAGGTAAATACTCTGCCACTGAGCCATACTCCTGGCCTGACAAAAGAGATGTGTGTTCTCTGAGTATTTCATTGGGAGGCACACAATCTCTACCTGACCTATTATCAGTCAAGTTGGCCTTGATCTTTAGGATTCATTTGTTCTACTGGGATACAAATACTCTGTCATTTTATCAATTCCCTTTGTAACCAATGAATAATTTGTAGACGACATTTCTGTGTAACTATCCTGTTTCTCATCTCTTTCTTGGGGGTGGGGGTAGGGGTGACCACTGGGGAATCAAACCCAGAACACTGCATTTGTGAGGCAAGTGTTTTGCCACTGAGCTACATCTCAGCCCAACACCCTATTCCTCTAGTTCACTATTCATTTGTGATTTGTCTAACTCTATCATGTTTATTAATGGGTATTCTAATGAAATGAAGAGCCTGCATTTTTCCTATTGTTCTTTTATGTCAATTAAAAAATCATAAGCCGGGCGCCAGTGGCTCACACCTGGAATCCTAGCTAGTCAGGAGGCTGAAATCTGAGGATCATGGGTCAAAGCCAGCCTGGGCAGAAAAGTTTGTGAGACTCTTATCTCCAATAAACCACCAGAAAACCAGAAGTGGCACTGGGGCTCAAGTGGTAGAATGCTAGCCTTGAGCTGAAGAGCTGAGGGACAGTACCCAGGCCCCAAGTTCAAGCCCCACGACCATCACCACCAACAACAAAAATCATAAACCAACCATAGGTGTTTTCCCTTCCTTTTCCTTCCCTCTCCTCCACTTCTCTTTTTTCTCTTTTCTTCTTTCCTTCCTGACTGCTATGAGGTGATCTGCTCTGCTTCACCATGCTTTCCCTGCCAAAGCAGGCTGGGAATCCAGAACCAAGAGACTAAGGTACTGGAAGAAAAAGAGGACAAGTTGCAGCTAATGAGTCCATTACAGCCCAGGTATAGGATGGAAGTCATCCTGCTGTGGAGAAGCCTGGTGGAGAAGGAATGGCTCTGGCTGAAAGCCAGTTCTGTGCCACTTCTTGGCTGATAAGACTCACCCATTGCCCAGGACACTGGCTCCCACTGCCCTCAGGTGTCAGCGTCTGGCCAAGCATCAGAATGACAGCACACACAGAAGGGTGTGAGGGCGAATACTTTGAAAAGGCAGAACAGACAATTAGGAATGCCTCTGGTGAGGCTGTTACTGAGAAGTTCCAGGAAGAAAGTGGACTGTTGACAAAAGGAGGTGATTAATGTGGAAAACCTCAATGCTAAGTGGCAGTAATGCAACCCCAGCTGGGACAAGTACATGAGGTGTGTGTGTGGGGGGGGGGGGGGTCTATGTGTTACTAAGGGGGACTGCAGGTCTCTTAAAAGCTTGAGCAGATGAGATAGAAAATCTCCAGGCTCAACAGACAGAGAGGAAAGGAAACAACTGAGCAGAAGAGAAGCTGGAGGGGCTGGGAAGGTGGCTCAGTGGTAGAGCGCTTGCCTTGCATGCCTGAGGCCCTGGGTTCGATTCCTCAGCACCACATAAAGCAAAATGAAAAAAGCCGGAAGTGGCTCTATGGCTCAAGTGGTAGAGCGCTAGCCTTGAGCTGAAGAGCTGAGGGACAGCGCCCAGGCCCAGAGTTCAGGCCCCACGACCGCCCCCCCCCAAAAAAAAAAGAGAAGCTGGAAGTGGCAGCCATGACAATGGCCCACGACACTGCCCTGAAGCAGGTCTACATGGTGAGGTAATAGATCCTTGCTCACCAGGATGACTTCATGGCAGAAAGATTAGATTAGTAATGAGCTCAAGGTAGGGTTCAGGAACTGGAGAAGTATACCTCTTTCTTGTGCTGTAGTCATTCTGGGAGGAAACCTACCAAGTACAGATGTATTAGAGATTATGGGACTTGGTGATTGGAAGCTTGGGCCTGCATGTTATGGTGACCTTCAGTGCCTTCATTATCTGTGTGTACTTCAGTGACCAGCAAGGCCAAGAGTTCCTCAGAAGTGTGCCAGTGAGCTGCCTAGAGTAGCCATCATGGGGGACAATTTGGGTACTCACAGACACTGTCCCCAACTCAGTGGGTTAAGCTCTATTGGAATCTAGGGTCCCCAGAATAAAGTAGGGGGACTCTGAGAGAATTCACTTTGGTCCTCTTTCGGTCCTGGATAAGACTGGGTTAGAGAGAACTAACTGCTGGTGGGAGCTGAGGTCAGGTGCATTTGGAGCAGAGGACATTTTGCTGCTTACCAGAAAGAAATAACTGCGCACCAGAGCCACATGGCCATGAACCAGTATGGAAGGCTCAGCTTGTTCTATAGAATGATGGGTTCTCTATGTTCCACCTGTACAGCAGTGCCTCAGCTACACGGCACACTAGGGGCCTGCCCAACCTACAGCAGAGTCAGGTGTCTGAACTGAACACACCACTGTACTGTAATAACTTTTATCATGTAACCAGAAGTTAAAGCAGTTTGTGTGTGTGTGTGTGTGTGTGTGTGTGTGTGAGAGAGAGAGAGAGAGAGAGAGAGAGAGAGAGAGAGAGAGAGAGAGAAAATGGGGTTTAGAACTCATGGCCTTGTACTTGCCAGTTGGGAGCCCTACCACTTGAGCCATGCTTCCAGTTCAGGCTTTTTGCTGGTTAATTGGAGATAAGAGTCTCTGAGATATGTCTGTCTGGGCTGACTTCAAATTGGCATCTTCAAATCTTAGCCTCCCAAGTAGCTAGGATCAATAGGAATGAGGCACCAGCACCCATCTCATTTCATTATCTTTCATAGGAATTTGATCTGAAGCAGCAGCCCACCCTCCAGGATTGGTAAAGTTCAGGATTTTTCGGTAAGAAAGTTTGTGCAGGTCCTGGGGCTTGAACTCAGGTCCTGGGTACTGTCCCTGAGCTTTTTTGGTCAAGGCTGGCACTCTACCACTTGAACCACAAAGTCACTTCCAGCTTTTTGGTAGTTAATTGGAAATAAGTCTCACAGACTTTCCTGCCCAGACTGGTTTCAAATCCTGAACCTCAAAGTCTCCTCAGTAGTTAGGATTTCAGGCCTGAGCCACAAGTGCCTGCCTCCCATCCTTCTTCTTAGCATCCTTACACTTGTGCAGAAATATGTCCCAACTTTATTCAGTACTTCCATGACCTGAAATACTGGGACTAAGCAATGCCATCTTGTTCCCAACGCCATCTTAAGGCCATACAGGGGAAACTTCACTCAGTCCAAAAACAGTAGATGTGAAATAGGTCACTCATTGAATTGCAGATGTGTCATGTTTAGCTCCAGGAAAGTCTTGCTCCAAGGTTTTCCTGCCCTAAGCCCCTTGCCGCCACCTAGCTTGCTTTGCTTATGTAACACTCTTGTTAGGTTTAGTTCCCTATCTGCATCAGGTGGTTTTTGCTTTTATTTATTTTTTTTGGGGGGGGGGTCCGGTTGTGGTGCCTGAACTCTGGGCCTGTCCCTCAGCTCTTCAGCTCAAGGCTAGCGCTCTACCACTTGAGCCACAGCGCCACTTCCGGCTTTTTCTGCTTATGTGGTGCTGAGGAATCGAACCCAGGGCCTCATGCATGCAAGGCAAGCGCTCTACCACTGAGCCACCTTCCCAGCCCCTGGTTTTTGCCTTTATAAGCTTTGTGCTAACAACATTTGGAGCTGCAGGTTCATTGAGCCATCAATGCCAGCTTTCTTCTAATAAAGACTCCCGATTCGATCTCTCAAAACGTGGCTTCTCTTCCCAGGCTCTTGGAAAAAGCTACTGAAGGGTCACTGGGTTGTTCTGCTTCCGGTCCCCAGGCGGAACCTTAGAATTCCAGTCCGGAACCGAGCCCACAGAGTGGAGAACCAACCTTTTCCGGTTGTTTCCGGAAGTCCCTCCAAACGGGGGCGTGGCCGCGTCAGGTGACCGGAGTCGGCGTAGGAGGGGTCGGAGGTACGATCTTCCTGACTGACGCGGCGGTCTGTCTGTAGTCAGCGGACGTACGGACCGGCACGGGCGGCTTTGGCAGGTATGTGAGGGGCTTTGCGGGGGACAGTGGGGGGTGGCGCGGCAGACCCCGTTCCGCCTTCCCGGAACTAACGGACCGAAACACCTGAGCTCCGGGGGCCCGGAGACCGCAAAGCCTGCCCGGCCCGGGACTAGAAGAAAAGGGGGACCGACGTTGTGTTTTCCTGGGCCAAGAGTAGAGACTGGAGAAGCTGAGGCCTTAGGGAAGGGAAGGGAGGGGGTCCTGCGGGTTCTCTTTCTAGGCAGAGAGCCCACCCCGACTCCTTGCCACTCCCCCCTGGGGGACCGCCTATTTCAGGGTCGTGCTGGGAGCGACTTGGCCCTGTGTGGAGAGCTAGAGGGACCGAAGAGGGTGGGAAACAGATTTGGGGGTGACCTGGGGTTCGACCTCGGCCCTTCTCCCATGACAGCTAATTGTGCGTCCTAGGCCAAATCTCTCACCTGTGCGCTGAACCTGAATTTTCCTTATTAAACGGGGCTACGTGTCTCGATCTTAAACCCCGTGGCTTCGAAATTGCCTAGGATGCCGGCTTTGCTTCTGGACTTTTTTTTTTTTTTTCTCTTACAATCGGACCACTTGCTGAGAGACTGGGTTTGGAATCTAGGAAGCGTTGTTCTGTACAATCCCTTTGCGATTGGGTTCTGTCCCTACTGCTTTTTTGGAGCTTCCTTTTCCCGCGGTGACTACTAGACGGCCTTTCTTCGTTCGAGTGGAGACAGTTCAAGAACTTTGAAAGAAGTGGAGTGTTTCGCCTGGGAAAGAACACTGGACAGGAAATAACTGTCTTTAAAAACTGGTTGGGGGTGTGTGTGGAATGTTATGGCCCAGAGGGCTTCCGCTTCGTCTTTAAGAATTAAACCGAGGTAGAACTTTACGGGAAGACCAGGTTTTGCTTAATGTAAGAAATTTTTAATGGGGGGGCTGGGAAGGTGGCTCAGTGGTAGAGCGCTTGCCTTGCATGCCTGAGGCCCTGGGTTCGATTCCTCAGCACCACATAAGCAAAAAGAAAAAAGCCGGAAGTGGCACGGTGGCTTAAGTGGTAGAGCGCTAGCCTTGAGCTGAAGAGCTGAGGGACAGCGCCCAGGCCCAGAGTTCAGGCCCCACGACCGGACCCCCCCCCCCAAAAAAAAAGAAATTTTTAATGGAAAACTCATTATAGGTGACTAGTAATGGGCCAGACCTATTGCCTCCTGTGTCTCTGTTTCTGTAATTACGTTTAATCTATCTGGTGCTCAATCTGCCCTCAAAGTTAATGTAACATTTCTTTGCCCTGCTTTCTTTTCTTGACACCTCCATCCCACTAGCCTACATCTTCCTGTAAGTAAGGTCAGCTCTTGATCTTATGTAAAATCTCTTCCTGGTTGCCCTGTGTGCCATCTTTCTCTTTAAGGACTTTGGAATGACCCATCTGATAGCGGTGTCTGAAATATTGTTGGCTGGATAACTAGACAGGAACCATTTCACTAGTTAGTAGCTTATTTTCTGAAATGTCTCCAAGATTTTGTGTACCAGAAGAAGCTGGTAAACTCTCACAAACAGAACGGAGGGTTCTTTGAAGTTGTTCCATCCAGTCTTCTCCTTGGAACAGAAATCCCTCTTTAATCCTTTCTGGAGCAGGTTGTGGTTGTATGTAACTGAGAGAAATTTTGCAGTTCATAGCCTAGCCAGCACATAAGAGCAGTCTTTTTATGAACTTGGCCTGCGTGTCAATTTACAAATGTTGCTTATAGAATTTTTTTCTAGGCCTCATTTGTTTGTTTGGTGCCAGTCCTGGTACTTGAACTCAGAGCCTAAGTTCTGTCTCTGATCTCTTTTGCACAAGGCTAGCACTTTACAACTTGGGCTACAACTCTACTACCAGCTTTTTGTGGTTAATTAGAGATAAGAATCTCATGGACTACTTCTGCCTGGGCTGGCTTCAAACTGTGATCTTCGTATCTCAGCCTCCTGAGTAGCTAGGTTTATAGGCAGGAGCCACCAGTGCCCAGCTTTTAGTTTACTAATCAAATGCTAATTTTCCTTATTTTGTGCTTTATGAAACTTATTTTTTCAGTACCTGATAGAATGTTTAAGAATGCTTTGTTGTCTTGTAGAACAATGATTCTATATTATGACCCAGTTCAGCTGACTTCCCTAAACAAAGGTGGAGGTCAGGCCAAAAATTCTTGCCTGTGTTTTTCAACTTGTTTGTGTTTCTCAAGATTAAAAAAAAAGTTGTGAATATTTAGTTTCAGATGTTATGAGTGCTGGATAAAATGCTCTTAATTTGTTAGAGTTTTTTTAACTTCTTTAGAGAAATAATCTGAATTGGCGTTTTAATATGTGTATTCTTCAGGCCACTAGCCTGAGGAGAGACCTATGACAAAAGATCTGATGGTAAAAATGAGTTTGGAAACAGCTACATATCATTATTCTTTCCTAGAGCATCTAAGCCTATAATACCATTTTTTATAATACCATATTAAAGGCATTGATAGGACCTGAAATGAAAAGTAAAATTTACGTGCTAGGATAATAACTTGTTTAACCTAGTGTTGCCAAATTTATTTGAGGTGATTTTTTTTCCTTTATACACATTGTGGGCCAAATCTAACCCTATTGCTTGTTTTTGCATGGCCTATGAACTAAGAATGTTTTTTACATTTTAACCAAAAGAATAGGGCTCTGTGGCGTGCATGCTTGCAATCTCACCAGTTCAGGAGATGAAGAAGGATTGTGGTTTAGCCAGTGCTGGTGGTTTACACCTGTAATCCTAGCTACTCAGGAAGCTGAGATCTGAGGATCCCAGTTCTAAGCTGCCCAGGCAGAAAAGTCCCTGTGAAACTCTTATCTCTAATTAACCACTCAAAAACCCAGAAGTGGCACTGTGACTCAAGTGGTAGAGCACTAGCCTTGAGCACATAGAGGCTCAGGGACAGTGCTCAGGCCCTGAGTTCAAGCCTTACAACCAACAAGAAAAGAGGATTGTAGTAATGGCCAGCCTTAGAAAAAAGTGAGACCCCCCCATCCCAGCAAATAAACTGGGCATGATGATACAGTCTATAATCTCAGCTACATAGAAAGCATAGGTAGCATCAATTCATACCCAGCTCTGGGAAAAAATGCAAGAACCTATCTGGAAGAATAATTAAAGCAAAAAAAAAAAGAAAAATGACTGAAGGCATGGCTCAGAGTATAAGATCTCAAATTCAAATTCTCCCAAAGGAGAAAAGAAGAAATTAGACATTGATAAAAATACTACTAATAATTTATATATTTTATTCAATCTGTGCACTTTATTACAGGCTCATGCCTGTAATCCTAGTTACCCAGGGAGTTGAGATCTAGAGTATTATGATTTGAAGCCAGTCTTTTTCTTTCCTGACTGTAAACTTATTTTAGTCTTGTGAGTTCAGTCTTACCTCAAACGCAACAATCCTCCCTCTTCAGCCTCCTTAATATTTGGGATCACAGGTATGCTCCATGGTGCCCAGCAACTGCAAACTTTTGAACCATGCCTAACCAATTATTTAGTAGAATACACCAACTTTTTCAGATTTAATTCACATATCACACAATTTGCTATTTTATTTTATTTTTTGGGGCCAGTCATGGGGCCTGAACTCTGGGCCTGGGTGCTGTCCCTCAGCTCTTCAGCTCAAGGCTAGCACTCTACCACTTGAGCCACAGCGCCACTTCTGGCTTTTTTCTTTTTGCTTATGTGGTGCTGAGGAATCGAACCCAGGGCCTCATACATGCAAGGCAAGCACTCTACCACTGAGCCACCTTCCCAGCCCCACAATTTGCTATTTTAAAATGTCCAACATAGTGGCTTTATATACAAGGTTGTATTCATAGTCATCACCAGTATGTAATTCCAGAATGTCTTTATTACCCTCCAAAAAAAAAAACTGCATACCTTGATTTGTGTATACTGGACATGTAGCAAAAATGGAACCACTGTGCAGTACTGGCTCTTGCCTGCAATCCTAGCTACTCAGGAGGCTGATATTTGAGGTTCAAAGCCAGCCTGGGCAGGAAAGTCTGTGAGACTCTTATCTCCAGTTAGCCACCAAAGCTGGAAGTGGAGCTGTGGCTCAAGTGGTTGAGTGCCAGCCTTGAGGGAAAAAGTGTGAGGAACAGTGTGAAGGCCCTGAGGTCAAGCCCCAATACCAGCACAAACAACAACAACAAAGTTTACAACGTGTGGCTTTTTGTGTCTAGCCTCTTTGTTTAGGCATGTTCTCAAGGTTTG
Source organism: Dipodomys spectabilis (assembly GCF_019054845.1). Lineage (NCBI taxonomy): Eukaryota > Metazoa > Chordata > Mammalia > Rodentia > Heteromyidae > Dipodomys > Dipodomys spectabilis. The sequence goes on along the minus strand of NW_024871040.1, from coordinate 6,670,581 downwards.
TCCTTGTAGCAGTATGTGAGCATGTTTTTAATTTTTTGTTTTTCTTACTCCAGTCTTATGCCTAACAGATATGAAGTACTGTCTTGCTATTATTTTCTCTTGCTGATGCCTATTGACTGATGATATTGTCTTTTTCATGTGCTTATTGGCATCTAGATATCTTATCTGGAGAAATAATATTTTTTCAGATCCTTGCCATTTTGTAATTAGGTTCTCCGTCATTGTGTACAATTTTGAACTGAAATGTTCAGAGAGCTTGCAGATTCCCCTGAAGGCGCTGGAAGTGAAGTGAGAATGAGCTGAATGGCAGGATGGGGTAATGCCGGCAACTTCCTGACTGAATACTGTTGGATTTGGACATGCTGAAGCACAGAGTAAGTTGTCCATTTGAGACTGCTGACCAGGCAGGGTTTGGCACTATCCCAACCACTGCTGACCATGCAGAGCTGGGAGCCTGGCAAGCAAAAAGAGCACTAACTCGTACTCAGAAACAACAGCAGCAACCCAGAAGTGATGGGGTCCTTTGGTTGGGGAGCTTGTCTGGCATTTGTTTAGGGGCAGATAGCAGAGGAGCTTATGATGGTGCGAAATGCTCAGGACTGGTAAACATCTTGGCCAGCTGTTCATGAGTACAGAACGAGTGGTGTGCTAGGCTGTCTCTCACCTTCTTCCCTCTCTCCTTCCTTTTGTTTGTTTTTTCAGTGTGAGACATTGATTGCACAGAAGGCTTTGCACGAGCTAATCAAGTACTCTAACTTAAGCTAAGCCTCCAGCCACCTGGACTTTTTTTTTTTTTTTTTGGCTCTACAGCGTTATTTGGCTGTAGCCATCCCATCTTAGACATACACTTGCAAACAACTCACTTCCCAGTAATTTAAACTCTAAAAGTACTATATGCTTATTTTAGATATTTTGGAAATATAGACAAGCCGCCTCCTCCCCATTGCAATCATCCCTCAGTCCATTATCTGAAAAGAGCCTTTGTTGCCAGCCACGGCTGGCTCACATCTATAATCCTAGCTACTCAGGAGGCTGAGAGCTGAGTACTGAGATAGGAAGCCAGTCCAGGTGGACAAATCCTTGAGATTCTTATCTCCAAATAACCAGAAAAAAGAGAAGTGGAGGTGTGGCTCATGTGGTAGGGTGCCAGATGTAAGCAAGAGTGAGAGGCCCTGAAGTTCAAGCCTCAACACCAGCACATATGTACACAAGAAGCCTTTGTTACAGTAGCTCTTTTTCCTCCTGGTTGCTTACCATTGGGTAATTTTTTTTTTTTATTTTTGCCAGTCCTAGGGCTTGAACTCAGGGCCTGGGCATTGTCCCTGAGCTTATTTTGCTCAAGGCTAGCATTCTACCACTTGAGCCACAGCACCACTTCTGGCTTTTTCTGTTCATATGGTGCTAAAGAATTTGAACCCAGGGCTTCATGCATGCTAAGCAAGCACTCTATCACTAAGCCATATTCCCAGCCCCCATTGGGTAAATTTTTAAATGGTTGTATCATTCATTGTACACAGTTCTCTCTTACCTTTTCCTGTCACACCTCAACCATTCCTCTGGCCCTTTCCACTTAGTCATTTTTTTAGATAGGGTCTTGTGCTTTTTGCCTCGATCACCAATCCTCCAACCTACATCTGCATTGCTGGGACATCTGACTTTTTTTTTTTTTTTTTTTTTTTGGGGTCCAGTCGTGGAGCCTGAACTCTGGGCCTGGGCGCTGTCCCTCAGCGCTTCAGCTCAAGGCTAGCGCTCTACCACTTGAGCCACAGCGCCACTTCCGGCTTTTTTCTTTTTGCTTATGTGGTGCTGAGGAATCGAACCCAGGGCCTCAGGCATGCAAGGCAAGCGCTCTACCACTGAGCCACCTTCCCAGCCCCCATCTGACTTATTTTTTGAGATAGAGTCCTACTAATTTTTTGCCTGATTGGCCTTCAACCACAGTTCTATCTCTGCTTCCCAAGTAGGTAGGATTACAGGTGTGAGGTATCTTAATACTGTTTTTTGAGATTTGAGATAGGGGTTTCACTCACTATGTTCCCTGTACTTCTGGATTCAATCAATCCTCCTAACCTAGCTCCCAGAAGGTTTAGTCTCCTGAGAAGCTGGAAATGCAGACAGGTGCAACTGCCTTTGCCAGGATGCGTCTTAACATTTTATTGTAGATGCCTCCAATCCTAAAAGTTTATTTATTTCTAGGCTATTTCCTTATTCAGTAAGCCAATAAGCTTTATTCAACATGTTCTCTAGTAAAATGTAATTTTGATTTTTTAAATAACATTTAAAAAGATCTTTATTGAGCCGCATGCTGTTGGTTCATGCCTGTAATCCTAGCTACTCAGGAGGCTGAGAGCTGAGGATCATGGTTCAAAACCAGCTTGGGCAGGAAAGTCCGAGAGACTCTTTATCTCCAATAAATCACTGGAAACAGGTAGTGGCACTCGCCTTGAGCCGAAGAGCTGAGGGATAGTGCCCAAGCCCAGAGTTCAAGCCCATGACCAAAAAAAAAAAGCTCTTTATTGTGATAAAATGTATACAAAAATTGCCATTTTACTCATTTTTAAAGTACAGTTCATTGACATTAGGAGAAAAACAATGTTCTGTAATGGTTATTGCTATTCCAAAATATTTTCATAACCCCAGAGTAAACTCTGAACTTGTTTAAGCAATAACATTCCATCTCCATCTTTCACACCTCTGGTAACCATCAGTCCCTTCCCTATCTCTGAGTCTGCCTTTCTAGGTATTTCCTACAAGGCAATGTACAATAGGTTATTTTTCATGGAACTGTAAGCACTTTTCCCCAATTTTTTTGTGTTAAGGTAGAAAACATTAAATCTTTTTTTTTTTTTTTTGATGCCAGTATTGGGGCTTGAATGCGGGGCTTGGGTGCAGTTCCTGAGCTCTCTTGCTCAAGGCTAGCACTCTACCACTTGAGCCACAGCTCCCCTTCTGGCTTTTTTAGTGCATAATTGGAAATAAGAGTCTCATAGACTTTTCTGCCCGGGCTGGCTTTGAACCATGGTACTCAGATCTCAGTAGCTAGGATTACAGGTATGATCCACCAGCCCCTAGGCTCATAAAATCTATGTTTAAGTGTACAGTTCTCTGGTGTTAAGTACTTTGATCTGTTGTGGAAACATCCTATCTATCTCCAGAACTTTTTGCATTTTGCCACACTGAAACTCCATACTCACATCCCCGCAAAAAGTTTGAGACAATACTTAACCTTTTCAAAAAGTACTGGCTCAATTATGTAGTATTTCCAGGTGTAAAGAACATCTGCTGAAGAATGTTTCGTCCTTGTAGGATACTGGTGTTTCCAAACCTTTACTACATTGATCTGTGTTGATTGCTCAGCTTAAAGTGCTCTTGGGTCAGATCCAGCCACTTGTACTTGCTTGTAACTGCTGAGGTGCCTAGCCCTGTGCTGAGTAAGGCACCTGGAAGCTGGGAGTGAGTAAACACAGAGTATTGGAGCATGGCCTATTAGGTATGTTGGCTGGGATTGGAAAGCTTTGCCTCTGACTGTGTCTGTGCCATGAGTAAGTGACCTAACTACTCTGGGCCTTAATTTCACATCTCAAGGGATGCAAATCATGGTACAGTAGTGTTTGCTTCAAGGCAGGCTCAAGAGATTAAATGCAAAAACTAATTTTAAATACAGAACGGACTGTTAGCTGATGTTGTTGTAGTGCTAAGAACTACAACATAACCCTGATTTTAATACTTTAGGGAGGAAGATCTGACCAGTCTGGATCAAGCTGTCCCATTCTGGATTTCCTCTCAGGAAGTAAATATACACAGTTGAGATGTCTGGCCTAATCTTTTTTCCAGAAAGGATGCTCATTCAGAGAGGGACGTTGTGACTGCCTCAGTTAAGTAGTAGCTAAGCAGTAACTTAGTATCTGTTGGTGGTGACTTGGCTCTGTGGGGAAGCAGGGCACCTTCAGTAAACTCCAGAGAGACCTTACTGCAGAGGCAAAGAGGGGTTGACGTTTCTTGAACATATCACTTTGAACCAAGCACGGTGCTACCCTTTACTGCTTTCTGTCTTCACTACAACTATTTTGTGAGGAAGGTAATGGTCTCATTTTCACAGATAAGTAAAGCAAAGACTGAAATAGGAAATAGCTTGTCTGAAGTCATAGAATAAGTGGCAGAACTGAGATTTGAACTCAGAGCTATCTGGGTTGTACCATGCTAGTCATTATACCATACAAGTCTGTAGTCTAGAGTTTTTGGTTCTTTTGGCAGTACTGGAGTTTAAACTCTGGGTCTAGTGTTGCTAAGCAGAGATTCTACCACTTGATCCCTCCTTCGCTTTAGTTTTCACATAGGGTCTCACATTTTTGTTCAGAGATGGCTGAACTAAAACTAAAACTAAACTAAAACCACAACTACAACTACAACTAAAAGTCTTCTATCTATAGCCTCTCACATAGTTGAGACCACCCACTAAATGATTAACATGGGGTCTTATTGACCCAGCTGGACTCAAACCATGATCTCCTGGGGCTGGGAAGGTGGCTCAGTGGTAGAGCACCTGCCTTGCATGCCTGAGGCCCTGGGTTCGATTCCTCAGCACCACATAAGCAAAAAGAAAAAAGCCGGAAGTGGCGCTGTGGCTCAAGCGGTAGAGCGCTAGCCTTGAGCTGAAGAGCTGAGGGACAGCGCCCAGGCCCAGAGTTCAGGCCCCACGACCGGACCCAAAAAAAACCAAAAAAAAAAAAAACATGATCTCCTGATCTCCACCTCCTGAGTTGCAAAGATTACAGGTATGGGCCACTGTACTGTACCTGCATGCTATTTTTTTTTTTCATGAGGCTTGAACTCTGGACCTGGGTGCTGTCCCTAAGCAATTCGGCTCAAGGTGAGTGCTCTACCACTTCAGCCACAGTGCCACTTCCAGTTTTGTGGTAGTTATTTGGAGATAAGAGTCTTAGGGACTTTCCTGCCCAGCTGGCTTTGAACTGTAATCCTCAGATCTCAATTTCTTGAGGAGCTAGGATTACAGGCATGAGCCACCAACACTCAACCTACATGCTGTTCTTTAAAGGCAAAAGTCATAAGAAGTTAGGGAGTGGGAGTCAAAGATACACAGTGGGAAAAAAGCCTTTTCAGTCATTGATGTTGGGAAGAATGAGCATCCATATGCAGAAAACTAAAAGTGAATCCCAGTTTGTCACCATGCGCTTGTACCAACTCAAAGAGGATCAAAGACCTCAACATCAGACCTGAAACTTTAAAATTACTGCAAAAGGGAGTAGGAGAAATACTAGAACTCATAGGCATAGTCAGAAACTTTTTGAAAAGAGTCCCAAGGGGCATAGCAGACAGGTGAGAGACTTGACAAATGGGATTAAATAAAAACAAAAAGTTCCTGCACAGCTAAGGACATAGTTACTAACTTAGAAAGACAGCCAACAGACTATGAGAAGATCTTTACCAGCAATACATCTGACAAAAGCCTAATAGGCAAAATACACAAGGAGCTCAAGAAATCAACTCCACCAGAGTTAATAAACCCATCACTAAATGAGCAAAGGAGCTAAGGAGAGAAACTTCTCAGAAAGAAAGTTTAGAATGGCAAAGAAGCAAATAAGGAAATGCTCATGTTTCCTGGCCATAAAATAAATGTGAGCTTCTATCTCAACCCAATTAGATTGGCCAACATCATGAATTGGAACAACAAATGTTGGTGAGGATGTGGGGGGAAAAGGAACCCTGTTGTACTGTTGATGGGAATATAAACTAGCACAACCACTCTGGACAGCAATCTGAAGGTTCCTCAAAAAACTAAACATAGATCTATCTTCCTTATGACCCAGCCATACCACTCCTGGACATCTACCCAGAACATCACAAGCCAGGATACCAGAGAAAAAGACCAGCGCAGCCCCCCTGGAAAAAAGTTACTCCTCTCTTGGTCATAATATTTGAAGGCCAGAACTCAGAGGGCTAACCTAAGGACTTGAACACTGTTCAGACTATTAAAAAATACTACTTTTTTTTTGGTACCAGTCCTGGGTCTTGAACTCAGGGCCTGGGAACTGTCCCTCAGCTTTTTTTTTCTCCCTCAAAGCTAGTGCTCTACCTCTTTGAACCACAGCTCCACTTCCAGGTTTTTGGTGCTTACTTGGAGATGAGTCTCACAGACTTTCCTGCCCTTGTTTGCTTCAAACTGTGACCCTCAGATCTCAGTCTCCTGAGTAGCTAGGATTATATGCATGAGCCACCAGTGCCTAGCTCTGTCTCAGATTTTAAAGTTAGTTTCTGTAACGTCCCAAGTTCCAATTAGCCTACTCATTTCTCACTCCAACCTCCTATGAGTGTGATGTAGGCATTCATAGAATTTGAGCTCGTCACTGCCAACATGTGGTTTGGTGGCACTCTAGACTTGCACAAACAGGCTCAGGTTGTCATGGGAATAAATATGTGCCCACCAGGGATAACCTATGTTGGGATTATGTCAGCTATTTACCACCCAGATTTGTAATATTTATTTATTTGCCAGTCCTGGGGCTTGAACTCTGGGCTTGCGCACTGTCCCTAAGCTTTTGTGCTCAAGGTTGGCGTTCTACCACTTGAGCTATAGCTCATATGGTTAATTGGAGATAAGAGTCTCACAGACTTTACTGCTTGGGCTGGCTTTGAAGCAGGAGCCTCAGATCTTAGTTTCCTGAATAGCTAGGATTATAGGTGTGAGCCACCAGTGCCCAGCTCAAATTTGTCATCTTTGTAGCTAAGATCAACACTTCTGGGCACCTCTGTGTATTCTGGTCCAGGGATTCTTTTAAAAACAAACAATTCCTAAATTCCTACAGTGCTCTAGAACCTAGGATCTGAACCCCAGAGTCCTCCAAAGAGACTTCTTCATGAGGACAAGTTCCTCTGTGGCACCTGCAACAATACTCAGCTCTTGTGTTTTCTAGCTTGTCTGGTTCCTGAAGGGCGGACCAAAGGTAATGAGAGTAAGGATGCTGGGCTCATCACCTTTAGGCTCTGAACTCCTAACAGATTATCAAGTATTGCAAATCAGGGTGCCTTAGTTTTCAGCACCGTATTGTCATCCTAGATATCTCAAATTGAGAAATGTTTTTCAAAACTAGGTGTGTACTTGTTTCTTAAGTGATCAGCAGTATCCCAAATGGACCAGATGCTGGCTGGTATAAGATCTCAACAAGCTTGTTCCCTGCCCCAATTTATATCATCTCTCTGTAGCCACTGGGGCTTGTGGCTTAGGGCTGTGCATTCTGAAGGACAGGGCTGAGGTTTTCAGTCCCTTTCAAAGACTCTCTTCTGTTAATATTGCTCTTGTGGTAGTGTCTCATTCTAGAGCTGGGTTTCTGAAGCTACATTCATTAGAAAATGGCCTAGGATGGGGGGGGGGGGCAGGGTGCATATTTAAGCAACAGGGATTCTTAGGCCTGATCTAGCTCCTGTTTAAATCACTGAGGGGAGCTCAGAATGATACACTTTTTTGGGGGGGAGCAAAAATCAGGTGCTTTTGTTGGAGCCCCTTATGAAGAATTCTTATCCATGTGCCTCTTTAGCTCCTGTGCTAATAAACTTTAGGGCCTGGGCTTGACCTTGCTTTTTGTTGTAAGCCATCCAGCTAGTAGCACTAGATAGGGAATGTAGTTGCCAGTGAGGAAGTGAAGGAAGAGGTGGCTGTGTGATGAGTTTGCTCTCTACTCATTTGGAAGAGCACAAGTTACAGCGCTGCACAACGAATTTGAGGAAAAATGAGCCTAGGCACTCACTTTAGTAAAGCTGTATGTTAATGGGATAGTTTGTAAAAGTATAAACAGTGCTGATGTTGTGTTGGAAAGTCTGTTTGGCACTGAGTGGCAACATGGCCTTAGGCAGTCCTCTGCCCTCTCTGGCCTGATGTCTTTATTGTTAAAATGGAGTAGCAGAAACTGAATAGGCTTTGAAAACTAGAACATAGGTCAGGTCAAAGTAAAGAATGGCCATGCACAGTGGCACATACCTATAGTACCAGCACTCAGGAAACAGGTAGGAAGATCACTTGAGCCCAGAAGTTGGAGGCTAGCTTGGGCAACATCGTGAAACCTTGTCTCAAAAAAAAAAAAAAAAGACAGGGACACACAACTCACCACAGTGAGGTTGCTATATAGTCGTCAAAGCTCTTTAAGGACAGGATGGCAGCCTAGTATTCAGGGCCTATTTCCCTTTAGCTCTGTCCAATTTCTGAGCCACCCAGCACCCTCTATTCTTTAGCCACTAGCCTAGTCTGTTGGGCCTTTGAAGGCTGTAGCCACATTCTTTTATTCTGCAGGCACTCAGTAGTAGTAGGTGCTCTTATGTTCCCAGGTGAGGCTACTCATCTCTTCCTTGTCATCCTGGTGTAGCAAGGGCCTGCTCAGGGTCAGGAAGGAGGTCAAGAGTCCCCGGGGTGTGTGTGGGGGGGGCGGGGGAGGGTGTGTAGCAAGGTCCTGCTCAGGGTCAGGAAGGAGGTCAAAAGAGTCCCCGGTGTGTGTGTGTGTGTGTGTGTGTGTGTGTGTGTGTGTGTGTGTGTGTGTGTGTGTGTGTGTGTGTGTGTGTGTGTGTGTGTGTGTGTGTGTGTGTGTGTGTGTGTGTGTGTGTGTGTGTGTGTGTGTGTGTGTGTGTGTGTGTGGCAAGGTCCTGCTCAGGGTCAGGAAGGAGGTCAGGAGTCCCCGGGGTGTGTGTGTGTAGCAAGGTCCTGCTCAGGGTCGGGAAGGAGGTCAGGAGTCCCCGGGGTGTGTGTGTGGGGTGTGTGTGTGTGTGTAGCAAGGTCCTGCTCAGGGTCAGGAAGGAGGTCAAAAGAGTCCCCGGGGTGTGTGTGTGTGTGTTTGTGTGTGTGTAGCAAGGTCCTGCTCAGGGTCAGGAAGGAGGTCAAAAGAGTCCCCGGTGTGTGTGTGTGTGTGTGTGTGTGTGTGTGTGTGTGTGTGTGTGTGTGTGTGTGTGTGTGTGTGTGTGTGTGTGTGTGTGTGTGTGTGTGTGTGTGTGTGTGTGTGTGTATAGCAAGGTCCTGCTCAGGGTCAGGAAGGGAGGTCAAAAAAGTCCCCAAGGGTGTGTGTGTGTGTGTGTGTGTGTGTGTGTGTGTGTGTGTGTGTGTATAGCAAGGTCCTGCTCAGGGTCAGGAAGGGAGGTCAAAAAAGTTCCCAAGGGGGGTGTGTGTGTGTGTGTGTGTGTGTGTGTGTGTGTGTGTGTGTGTGTGTGTGTGTGTGTGTGTGTGTGTGTGTGTAACTCAGAGTCATCAGCTATATGCAGAGAGGTTGTGAGAGGCTGGCTTAGCCAGAACCAGAAATGCATGCCTGCACCCACTCATGCAGCAGATACTTACATAAGATTCTTGAATCTGGAGAAGGAACCACAGGGTCAGGTCAATCTAGATTTGGAACCTATAAACCAATCCCAATATCAGTCCTGAAGCAAACACCAAGCCAACCTGTTACTATCTCCCGACCATTCTCACCTGCCACCTACCATCACCCTTATTTTCTCCTTATACCTGGGTATGGGAGGTGCAGAATCTTGCAGGCTGTCCATGTAGGGTGGTAGACCATGCTGTATGGTAATGATAGCGCCTTCCCACTTTGGTATGACAGCCTGATTCTCAATGGTCTTGTAGAGTTCACCTTTAATGGAGCCATGAAATTCAAGTCATAGCCAGTCTATAGTAGAATCAGGATTTGAACTTGGAAAACTGGAACAATGGGGAAAGTTGTTTTTTTTTTTAACTGTATGACTGCTATTTGATTTCAAAAGTAATTTATATGGAAGTATCAGCTTCATAAACCTAAAGGACTTAGAAAACATATCATTACTACTAAGCCCCTATGGATACAGAGATAATCACCACTAACAGTTCAGTATATTCTTCCATAGTTTTAGATACTTTCTTTTCTTTTATTTATTTTAAAGTCACAAACATTTTTTAATCTTCACAATGATAGTGATAGTTATCTCAATCTATATTGCTTATGAACTCTATGGCCCTTAACAATAAAACTATTTTTTACAAATTGGTAATATGTACATTTTTTTCCTTTTGCTTAATATCGGCTGTTCCCTCTTTCTCTCTCATTCCCTCCCTCCAATCACTGCCCTTGAGTTGCCAATGCAGCTGATGGCCCCCTTTGCAGTAATTTTTCACCTGCTTTCCACTGATTCTGTGATCTGCTCACACCTTCCCTCAGGTGTGCATGTGTATACATCATGTATGAGGTAAAGAATACAGAGTCATCTAAAAATGATAGGACAAATTAAGAAGAGGTCCTTTGTTTCCTTATCTTTGGGGTTCTTTTCCGTATGCTTATTATTTTATATACAAATGAAGGGGTGCTTGGATATTGCAATTTGGTGCTTTTCTCCTGAGACTCCTCTTTTGGTCTCACTGTTTATGGGTAACTTGAGTCCTGTTTTACTTGGTCATTGCATTTTAATTTTAACATCCATATATCAGAAAACATGTGCCATTTCTCTCTCTGATCTTGGCTTACCTCATTCAACATGATTTGTTCTAGTTCCATCCATTTCCCTGCAGATGCCATTATTTTATCCTTTCTAATGGCTGTGTAAAATTCTTTTTTTATTTTTTATTGTGAAAATATTGTACAGAGGGGTTACAATTACATGGGCAAGGTAATGAGTACATTTCTTATCAAGCATTGTTGCCTCCTCCTTTGTTTCCCCTTCCCATCCCTTCCCATTTCCCCATTCCCTCCCCCCAGGCTGTGTAAAATTCCATTGTATATAGGTACCACAATTTTTGGAGCCATTCATCTGTAGTGGGACATCTGGGTTGTTTCTATATCTTGGCTATTGTGAACAGTGCAACAAATGAACATGGAAATACAGGTGTCCTTGTCGTATTCTGGTTCCTGTTGCTTGGATGCCTCGGAGTGATATGTCTGCATTGTAGAGTCTGTCTACATTTAGTTTTTTGAGGAACTTCCAGATTGCCTTCCAGAGTGACTGTATTAGTTTACATTGCCACAAGCAGTGCAGTAGGGTTCCTCTTTCCCCACATCCCCTGAATTTAGGATATGGGCTATTCTAACTGGGGTAAGGTAATCTCAGGGTTGTTTTTGTTTGCATTTTCTTTACGGCCAGGGTTGATGAACAATTCTTCATGTGTTTCTTTGCCATTTTAATCTCTTCTGAGAAGTCTTGCTTTATCTCCCTTGCCCACTTAATGATTGGTTTGTTAGATTTGTGAGGGATTAGTTGCTTGAGCTTCCTGCATATGGTGGCTATTAGGCCTTTGTCTGATATATTGCTGGTAAATATCTTTTCCCAATTGGTTGGTTCTCTTTTTAGTTCGATAGTTATGTCTTTAGCCATGCAGAAACTTTTTTATTTTAAGCTAGTCCCATTTGTCGAGTCTCTTTCCAATTTGTTGTGACCCTGGGACTCTGTTCAGGAAGTTCCTGCCTGTGCGTGTAAGTTCTAGTGTCTCTCCTACTCTGTCCTGCAGTAGTTTCAGAGTTTCAGGTTTGATGCTGAGGTCTTTAATCCATTTTGAGTTGATATTAGTGCATGGTGACAGGCTGGAATCCACTTTTAGTTTTCTTCATGTGGCTGCCCAGTTTTCCCAGCACCAGTAGTTGAAGAGGCTATGTTTCTCCATTGTATGTTTTTGGCTCCTTTGTTGAATATCAGCTGATTATAAGTATGTGCTTTTATTTCTGGGTCTTCTATTCCATTGGTCTTTGGGTCTATTTTGGGGCCAATACTAAGCTGTTTTTGTTATTATGGCTCTATAGTAGCTTGAAATCTGCTATTGTGATACCTCTTGCATTGTTTCTTTTGTCTAGAATTGCTTTGGCTATTCTAGGTCTTTTGTTGTTCCATATGAATTTTTGGGTTGTTTTCTCTATTTCAGCAAAGAATGTCATTGGGATTTTGATGGGAATTACATTGAATTTGTATATCATTTTTGGCAATATGGCCATTTTCACAATATTGATTCTACCTAGCCATTGAAGTAGAGGTGTGGCTCAAGTGGTAGAGCATAAGCTTTGAGAAAAAAAAGCTAAGCAAAAGTTCCAGGCTGGGAATGTGGCTTAGTGGTAGAGTGCTTGCCTAGCATCTATGAAGCCCTGGGTTTGATTCCTTAATAACGCATAAACAGAAAAGGCCAGAGTGGCTCAAGTGGTTGAGTACTAGCCTTGAGCTCAGGGACAGTGCCTGGGCCCTGAGTTCAAACCCCATGACTGATAAAAAAATATTATAAATATGCTATTTTGTAACAAATGCCTACACAGGAGGTTAAAACCTAGAAGATTGCAATTTGAAGCCTGCCTGGGCAGAAAAGTTCATGAGACTGAAACTCAGCAAAAAATGCACGTCTTAGAGGTTTGGGTCAAGCAAAAAATCCAAGTGAGAGCACAAGGCATTGAGTTCAAACCTCAGTACCAACACATACCCAAGTAGTAACTTGTTTGTTAAGAAACATTAAAGCAGTATAAGAATATAAAAATTTAAAGTTCCTTGGTCCTCATACTATCAAGAATAACTGTTATCAACAGTTCGTTTTATACATTCTAGACATTGATATTAACAGGTTGACTTGGCGTTTGCAGCAGGACAGATACTGGGATAGGTTTATAGGTCTCAAATCTAGATTGACCTGACCCTGTGGTTCCTTCCCCAGGCTCGACAGCCTCATGGAAGAAGGTACAAATGGAGTAACATTGGTTTAGATGAAATAGGGAGGCCACTGCTAATTAGATCTCACACTTCTGCATCTGAATCTTTGAACTAGGCTGGACCCACTGCCAGATGGGTGTTGATCTTTCAAATATTGTTAACCTCCACTGACAGTTTTCTATACAGGACTCTTTCCCCCAAACTACCCAGAGACTGACACTATACGCAGTCCATTTCTTATAAGACAGTGTAACTTCTAACAGCACCACTCCTAATTCCTGAATAATAAATGATGAGTGATGTAGTTTTCAATCCCTGTGCAGTTTAAAGCTATAAATACAGTTGCCAATTGTAAAACCTTGGGGGTACATTTTCAAGACCACTTGAATCTGCCTTTTCCTAGATTATGATCCTACTTAGCCTCAAGTAAATGTACTTTCTCTGTTGGCAACTAGGTTAGTTTTACTTTGAGTTGACAATTCCTTAAATATCAGCAATATACAAGCTAAATCCAATTTTTGTCACTTGTTTTACAAATTGCAGTTTCCAGTTGATTTGTTTGCATCTGGATCTAGTAAGATCTATGTAGTGCAATAATTGGTATACCTCATTATCTCAACCTGTAACTCCTAGCCCATGTTATTTACTTTTTGGTGAACTTCGTTTATTTGTCCTGAAAATGGGACTAGTAATTCATTTTTGTGGCTTAATTAAAAGTCTTAAGTTTTAGCCAGGCATGGTAGTATGTACCTATAAACCCAACACTGAGGAGGCAGAGTGAAGTAAATTGTGAGTTGCAGGCCAGCCTGGTTCCAGAGGAGACCCTGTTTCAATAACAAAAGAGCTGTCTATGTTTTCAGGCAAAGATACTTCATTGGTAATGCTATGCACACCCTATTGCATCACTACAGAAGCTATGGTTAAGATTGATAGATATACTTGCCTAACTTTATGGTATCTCTCCTCATCTGTTTATGTTGTTGGGGAGTTTCCTTGTTTGTTTGTTTGTTTGTTTATATACACATAACTATATGTATACCAGGTCACCCTCAAACTTTAGATCCTCCTGCTTCAGCCTCCAGAATGTTGGGACTATAGGTGTGTGCCCTGTACCTGGATAGTTCTTAGTTTTTCTTTTAAAGGATAGGAAAGTTTGTTGGGAAAAGAATACACTTTCAATAGACTAAAAGCAGGTCATCTCTAGAATAAGAATAACCTAGTTCTAGATTTGAAAGGTTGGGGACAGGGAAGCACTGAGGCTGGAAATACAGCTCAGAGGTAGAGTGCTTACCTAACCTATATGAGGCCCTGGGTTTGACCCTCGGGGGATCCACAAAGGGGAAGAAAGAAAAAGACCTAATTCAAGTTCTTAGGGCTATAATGACTAGAAAAGCAGGCTCTGTCTTTATATGACAAGAGCAGATGTATATGGAGGAGAAAGTTTGGTCAGGGAGAAGGTTGTGGAGTTGAGTGAGACTAGCAAGCCACTGCTCATGACAGCAGCCAGCGCTCTTCTGGGACATCACGCAAAATGATGTAACTAAGTGAAAAAGTGCTAGAGAGAGGCTCCTCTCTCTGCTCAAGTCACTAAGGTGCTGCTGTAGTGAGAGATACTCAACACCAAGCTCCAAGGCTGCCCTGTGAAAACTCAGTGGAAGGCCTCTTGGACTAAGGAAAATTGGTCCTCATCTCTGTGTACTTGGGGAAGCTGAAATCAGGGTGTTCTACAGGTGTTCTGGTGGTGAGTCCTAGATTTGTGGAGGGGCTGTCTGCTTTGGGGGCAGTGGGTGAGATCACCTGGAGCACACAGTCTAAGCTGGAAAGAAGTGGGCACCTTGGAGACTATGTCATTCCGGGCCTCATTTCGCAGATGGGAGAAGAATGGTCAGGGCAGGGGAACTTGGTTCCTCCTAGCAATCTGGAGGCTGGCAAGGTCAGCATGCAAGCCTTCAGTTCTCTGAGGTAGCCAGACATAGTAGCTATTTCCTTCTTTTGCAATCTCTGAGATGATGAGGATGACAGATCAGTTTTTAATGTATACCTAGAATTTCTAGGTATCCCTGGTGTTGATGTCATCTTCCTGGTTCTACCCTGGCAGGACTCAACAGTACTCTGTTTCTGCTGCTATTTGGTGGTCAGCTTGATCTGTGGTGATAAAGTGGGTTTTTTGTTTTTGCTGTTGTTTTTGGTTTTGGTGTTGCCCCTAGGACTTGAACTCAGGTCACTGTCTTTGTTTTTTATGCTCAAAGCTAGTGTTCTACCACTTGAGCCACAGCTCCACTTCCAGCTTTATTGGAAGCTAATTGGAGATAAGAGTTTTCAGGGACTTTCTTGCCTGGGCTGGCTTCAAACCACGATCCTCACTTAGCTCTCAGCCTCCTGAATAGCTAGGATTACAGGCATGAGCCAACAAGGCCTGGCCATAGTAAAATGGTTTAAATACAAATGAGCCCTGGTCTCATCTCCCTGTGTGAGTCAGCTAGCCAATATAACTCAGGCTGCACTTTTCCAGGAGAGAGTGGATCTAATCAAGATAGCCCAGAGCATAGCATGAGTTACAGATGACTTCAGGTGGTATGAGAATAAACAACTCTTTCTTCATTACATATGTATTTATCTTTCACTTACAGTGAGTAATCCTGATTTTCCCTTTATAATAAAAACATAAACTTTGTCTTTAAATGTGTTGAGGATAAAATGTTGACATATTTAGACAAAATAAGGGAGGTTGTATTCCAGCATGGCAGAAGGAGGCATGTAAAAGATTTCAATGAAGAAGGCCATCATCTGGTTCTTCCTTGCTTCCTTTCACAGTTACAGGAATTGCTTTATATTCTGCCATTCACCAGTCACCATCCCAAGGAGATAAATCCCCTTCTGAATAACACAGAGGCTGTCCAAAGTCAGAGGACAGCCTGAAAGTTTGTCTTAGTTGAGCATATATTTATCATCTTGGTTGGTTATTGCATATGAATATAAAAACAAGTAAAACATCTTCAATTGAAACCTTCTGGAGGCTGCTCTGTTGCAATTTGTGTATTTGTGAGATATCTCTGGGCCATGTTCAAGAGAAGTTTCCATAGCTGTTGTTCCTGTAGCCCCTGGGAAGTCTATTCAGGGGTTCAGTCATAATCAGCTTCTGGCATTGAGAGAAGATGTGGGTGTTGGCATGGAATCCAGGGGAAGTATGCTGCAGAAATGGGCAATTGAGGGCTTTCTGCCTTTCAGGATTTTCCTGGGAAAAATCTTCACTGAGCACTTTGCTGACAACCAAGGATGGCAAGCAAGGGGCCCTCAGCCTCTGCATCCCCTGAGAACTCAAGTGCAGGGGGACCCAGTGGGAGCAGCAACGGCACTGGTGAGAGTGGAGGGCAGGACAGCACCTTCGAGTGCAACATATGCCTGGACACCGCCAAGGATGCTGTCATCAGCCTGTGTGGCCATCTCTTCTGGTCAGTACCCCTGCTGCTATCTCAGAGGATACACTGGCAGCTTTAGAGAAGAAGACTTCTTTGTGTCCACTTTGTTTCAGGGGCAGAGATCTCAGTTCCCATCCCTGCTCTGGTATTAATGAGCAAGTCCTGTCTCTAACCTAGGCCTCTCTCCCATCTCTCCAGTAAGAATCTTAACTGTTCAGAGAGCATTTACTACCTGTCCCTTGCTGTGTTGAAACTAAAGTAAATGTAGCATAATGATTATAAAACTCAGACTGCCTCTGCCATTTCCCTACTAGATTACGTTGGACAGGGTGCTTACACATGCTGTCCCACTTGTAGGGTTGTTTGCCAGTGATACCCCAAAACATATAAAAAGCTTAGAAGAACACAGGGCATGCAGCAGATAGTGTGCGTTTGCTATGACCATAGTTATATATGTGCGTATAACAAGTGCAGTGGCAGGGTCAGTGTCCTGTCCACCTCCATGAATACAAAAGCCCTGGCTGGCTCTGAGAATCTAGGTGAAAATTAAATTGGTTCATTTTCTATTGAGATTTTGAACTGAACCTTTAAGAGTAGGGAATCTTTGAACATAGAGAGGAGAGAGTGGCAGGTAAGGTGAAGGAAGTGTGCCTGAGGGCCAGGCTTGGGCGCTTTTGGGCTCATCTGAGTCCATGAGGCTATTGTATGCCCCTTCACTGCACCCTGAATAGGAGATGGATATGTTAGGAAACAAGAATATGGAGAGTTAGGCCAGATTATCAAACCTTGATTTAACTAAAAGGACGTAGAGGTAATTTACATCTTGAGAGAAAAGTGATCCAAAGTGGATTTATTATTGTATTAAGAGAATAGGACAGACATTGTGTTCCTGTATAAAGAAATTACTGGGGCTGGGAATGTGGCTTAGTGGTAGAGTGCTTGCCTAGCAGGCATGAAGCCCTGGGTTTGATTCCTCAGTGCCACATAAACAGAAAAGGCTGGAAGTGATACTGTGGCTCAAGTGGTAGAGTGCTAGCCTTGAGCACAGAGAGTTCAAGCCCCAGAACTGGGGAAAAAAAATCACTATGATCAGCCTTATTCTAGAAACAGGATCATCAGGGCATCATAAAGCAAGGGACAAGGTTAAGACTTAGAAGACCAGGTACTGTTGGGAAGAACATAGATTGTAAACTAAAGGGTGATGTCCGTAAGTAATTCTGTTTTCTCATCTGCGGAGTGGAAATAATTGTACTTTCTAGTAAGGTAATGTGAACATCCCATGACATTAGCAGATGAAAACCTTTTCAGTCATCACCTAGTACAGTAGTTGCTTAATAAATTGGAAGAATCCTTACCATTGTTCAGTTCCTGAACTTTCCTCTGAGAGTCATTCATTCATCTCCATTTCTTGCCCTCATCCTTTAAGGAAAGCTGACAGTGGAGGTCTATTATATATGGGGTGTCCCCTACTGCCTTCCAGTGACATCATGGGTCCATGTGGGAGTCAGATGTGAGGCATCTGTTGTGTTTAGAAAGATTGTATATAGCCGGGTGCCAGTGGCTCACACCTGTAATCCTAGCTACTCAGGAGGCTGAGATCTGAGGATCGAGGTTAAAAGCCAGACCAGGCAATAAAGTCCATGAGACCCTTATGTCCAATTAACCATGAGAAAACTGGAAGTGGTTCTGTGGCTCAAGTGGTAGAGTGCTAGTCTTGAGCTGAAGAGCTCAGGGACAGCATCCAGGCCCAGTGTTCAAGCCCCATGACTGACAGAAAAGAGGAAAGGGAAGGGAAGGGAAGGAAAGGGCAGGGAAGGGAAGGAAAGGAAAGGAAACAAAAGGAAGAGAGAAAGGAAAGAAAGAGAGAAAGAAAAGGAAGAGAGAAAGGAAAGGAAGAGAGAAAGAATGAGGGGGGTATGGGAAGGTGGCTCAGTGGTAGAGTGCTTGCCTTGCATGCATGAGGCCCTGGGTTCAATCCCTCAGCACCACATAAGTTGAAAAAGCTGGAAGTGGTGCTGTGGTTCAAGTGGTACACCACTAGCCTTGAGCTGAAGAGCTGAAGGGCAGCACATTCAGGCCCCATGACCAAGGATGAAGGGGAAGGAAGGAAAGGAAAGGGAAGGGAAGGGAAGGGAAAGGAGGAAAGAAAAGAAAGACTGATTGTAGATCTGGGCTGCAAAGATAAGCTGGCTAAGGAATTGGGAAAGGAGCTATCTCTGAGTGCAAGATTTACCCAGTGAGAGTAGACTCATGGTATGTGAGGCAAAGAAACCACTTCTGCATTTTCTAATCTCCTGGTACTTAGTAGGAGTGCAGTCAGTACTTGTTGAATGAATAAATGAATGAATGAAAAATACTAAAAATCTGGCATTGTACACCCTTTCTTTCAGTTCTGTGTCATTTTTTAATATGCAGTGTTAGGTTTTTAAAAGAACAGTGAACTAGAAGTGCAAAGACTTTTTTGCCCAGTCCAAGTAGTTGCATGTTTTTTTTCTTTTGTTTTTTTTTTTTTTGCGGGGGGGGGGTGGTCTGGTCGTGGGGCCTGTACTCTGGGCCTGGGCGCTGTCCCTCAGCTCTTCAGCTCAAGGCTAGCGCTCTACCACTTGAGCCAAAGAGCCACTTCCGGCTTTTTCTTTTTTGCTTATGTGGTGCTGAGGAATTGAACCCAGGGCCTCAGGCATGCAAGGCAAGCGCTCTACCACTAAGCCACCTTCCCAGCCCTACTTGCATGTTTTGTTGTTGTTGTTGTTGTTTGTTTTGTTTTTTTGTCGGTTGTGGGGCCTGAACTCTGGGCCTGGGCACTGGCCCTCAGCTCTTCAGCTCAAGGTGAGCGCTCTACCACTTGAGCCACAGCACCACTTCCAGTTTTCTAGTGATTTATTGAAGATAAGAGTCTCACGGACTTTCCTGCAGGGGCTGGCTTTTAACCGTGATCCTCAGATCTCAGCCTCCGGAGTAGCTAGGATTATAGCATAAACCGCCAACGCCCAGCTGTTGAATGTTTTTGAGCCTGGGTTTCATCTTTTGAAAAAATAAAAACATTGAACGACAACAATAATAATAAAACATTTGGCAGCAGCTCTGTAAGCTGAAAGTAGTCAGCTCCCTGTCCTTTCCATTACTTAAAAATGTTTTTAGAATAGAACTGAACTTTTGAGTTGCTCCCTGCTAGCACTGCTCTCAAGACTGAGGGAAGCCTGAACATTTTGTTAAAGTGGATTTGCCTACCTGGAAGTCCACAGGACTCTTTGAACTCAAGGAACCCATCCACTTCAGGCATAAGACAGTATGAGTGTGCACGCATGCATGTATCCTCTACATGACAGAGCTCCCGTGAATCCTCAGGCCAAGCGTACTTAACTTTTATATTGGATTCCTTCAAAGGCAATAACTTCTCAAAGGCTGACTTGTAGATAAATTGAGTGTGAGTGGTTTGGGGGTCTGTACATATAGAGAGATTCCAAGAGTGAAAACTAGATTCTTAGCTGAACTGTCTTGTTTTTCCTGTGATTGTAGCTCAGTAATTCTACAGAGCCTCAGTGTGACCACAATAGCTTTCCCATTCTAATGTTCCCCCACTTACTCCTCAAGTGTTTCTGCTAATAAAAATATTTTTCTTTTTTTTCCTCTCCTTCCTCTTCCTTGATCACTGGTTGCCCTGGGGACTCACAGTTGGCCATGTTTACATCAGGTAAGATGAATTTCATTTTACTCTGTCTTTCATCAGCTGTGGTTGCACAAGACAGCCCTAGTCTCAAGAGACTTCTGTCAGAAGCTGCAATCTCCCTTTACCTGGACTCATTTGCATACTAACCCTTTTTACACACCTGTCCAGTGACAGGCACTTGATATAATAAGGGGGTCATTCTGGTACCTGAGTTGGTCCTCACTCTGCTACTGGTGGCCATCTTGGCTTTGGTCACTACCTGTCTGTGTCTTAATTGCTCATTTGTAAATTGATCTGCATTTGGTAATATGTTAGCTCCTTTACATTGTAAGAACTTGCCTCTATAAAAAGCATCTCCTTGAATATCAACATTCACCCACACACGCACTCTGAAAGATCTTGAAAATGTTAAGAAAAAAGGAACTTTTTTGGTATCCAGAGTTTATATAAGCGAGCAAAGTCTGCTTTCTCAGCTTTGGCTTCTTATGAAAACCAGTTGGTATTTACCCAGGACCCAAACTGGCATTCACAGCTGGGTGTGAATAATCATCACTGCCAGCAACTTAGCTCCAGGGTTGTTGGCAGTAGAGTGCCACCCTTATAGGAATGTAGGGGAAGGACAAGCTTTAGACTGCTAGAACCTCAGAGTCTGGATGGGAGAGAAAAGGAGAGCTATGGATAAACATTCTGGCCCCAATGGAACTGAGAGCCAAATGTTTGCTGCAAGGTGAAGAGCACTTATGTTTTGAAGCCATTGCCAAATAAAGAAGGATATAAAATGATTAAACACTTATCTAAGTGTTAGATCTTAGATTCACATTCATATAAAGCTTGAATCTTTGGATGCAGTTTATGTTCCAAACAAATATTGAGGCTCTGGGGTATATCTTAGAAGTACTAATATATACTTAGAATGTGCAAGGCCCTGGTTTTGATCCCTTACACCAAAATAAATCAAGATTGAGAAAATGTACATGTAAAATTATACATTGTCTAGGAAGGCATTGTAGCTGTAGCATAGTTTTAATCATCTTGTGTGTGTTTTTAAGAAAGTTAAGGCCAGGCGCCAGTGGCTCTCACCTGTAATCCTGGCTACTCAGGAGGCTGAGATCTGAGGATCTCGGTTCAAAACCTGCTAGGGCAGGAGAAGTCCCTGAGACTCTTATCTCCAATAATTCACCAGAAAACCGGAAGTGGCCCTGTGGCTCAATTGGTAGAGCGCTAGCCTTGAGCTGAAGAGCTGAGGGACAGCGCCCAGGCCTAGAGTTCAAACTCCACGACTGATAGATTTAAAAAAAAAAAATTTTGCCGGGCGCTGGTGGCTCACGCCTGTAATCCTAGCTACTCAGGAGGCTGAGATCTGAGGATCGCGGTTCAAAGCCAGCCCGGGCAGGAGAGACCGTGAGACTCCTATCTCCAATAAACCACCAGAAAACCGGAAGTGGCGCTGTAGCTCAAGTGGTAGAGCGCTCGCCTTGAGCTGAAGAGCTGAGGGACAGTGCCCAAGCCCAGAGTTCAAGCCCCATGACCGACCAAAAAAAAAAAAAAAAAAAATTTTTTGTTGATTGGTTCTGTTTTTGGCCCTGGGGATTGAACTCAGGTATTGTACTTGCTAGGCAGGTGTTGTACCCTTTGAGCCACTCTGTCAGACCTTTTGGCATTGGTTGCTTGGAATTGTGTGTGTCTGTGTGTCTGTGCGTCAGTGTCTGCCTGCACACGCACACACATGCATTCATATGCATGCATGCATGTGCCAGTTCTGTAGCTTGAACTGAAGATTTGATATTCTTTTTTCATTGTGAAAATACTGTACAGAGGGGTTACAATTACATGGGCAAGATAATGAGTACATTTCTTATCAAGCATTGTAGCCTCCTCCTTCGTTTCCCTTTCCCATCCCTTCCTATCCCCCCACCCACCTCCCCACCCAATCCTCCCTGCTCCCCCTCCCCACCCCAAGACTTGATATTCTTGACAGCCCCAGGCTTGTAGCTCCTTCCTACTATATGACTAGTAGCCCCTCAAAAGAAACAAAGCATGAAGGAGCCTGTTTAATTATGTGTTACTTAAACACAATTTTGATCTCACCATTATTTATTGCGTGTTAGAAACAGAGTCAGTTTCCTCAAGGTATTTCCTGCTCGTGTACTTTAAGGCATCTGGCCCTGTTCTCCTGCTTGCTGCCTCTGACTGAAGATTCTGTGGTGGCCGTGGGCCTTTCATGCATTTTTCTTCCTTGTTTGCAGTGGTTGGAGACCAGACCTAACAGGCAAGTGTGTCCAGTATGTAAAGCTGGCATCAGCCGAGACAAGGTCATTCCTCTCTATGGCAGGGGTAGCACTGGGCAGCAGGACCCCAGGTAAGATCTTGAAGCACATCACATACTCCCTTCTGTTCTTGGATATAAATTCACTTCTACTCAGCACCTTCTAACCCTTCCCTTTGCTTGATTCTTGATGACTGCTCACTCACTTTTAAGGCAGTCTGATCCCAATAACAGCTGGCTAGGAAGGACGGGATAGGGGGGACGGGAGAGAAGCCAAGTTGCTTCTTGCTGGACTATAGTAGTAGTATCTAACGTATGTGATGATCTGCTAGCAGACAGGCAGCGTGCTGGGCCTGGGGATGCAGCAGTGCCTGAGACGACATCACCGTTGCATGTGCCAAGTGCTGTGAGAGAGCACTTGTGTATTAGGAGAGTCTCCAGGGATTGGGTTCATCAGCAGTGATGAAGAAAAGTATGGCATGACAGGGAACCAGGAGTCTGGATGGCTCGCTCTGTGGCGTGTAGGATTTGGAGTTGTGAGTGGGCTCAGAATACTCCAAGCACAAGTACTAAAGTTCCTTAGTGCTCTGGTACCCCAAACCTCTCCAGAAGCATCTTGTCCCTTTTCCAACCATACTCCAGACTAGGCTTGTTTTAAAGGGCTTGCCCTTTCACTTTTGCCAGTCTTTGTACTGTGCTCTGCTGCTTCTGCCTTCCCCAATCCTGCTTAGACAACCACTGCATCCTTGCCCTTCCTTTGCTAATTAACTTCTGCCTGTCTTTTATGGGAGCCCTTTTATGGGAGCCCTTTTATGGGAGTCTTTCTTCCTCCCTTGACTCCCTCTCACTCTGTTCCCCTCACATTCTGCTAATCCTTCCCACCTACTGGCTAATGGGTAATAAGCCCTCAGCTGAGCATTGGTGAGATGGGTGGTAGGAGGGGCATGGAGTATTGGCCCAGAAGTAATGGGAAGTAAGACTGAGGCAGATGAAAGACACCCTGAATCTCCCTCATTTCAGATTACTCCACTCTGCTTCTCTTGGAACTTGGGATTTCTGGTGCCTATGAGCAGGGAAAGAAAATGGGAAGGCGACTTCATCTCTTAGTCTGGGTCAGGATCTCAGTTGCAAGAATTAGGCTGTGGTGCAAACCTGATAAATATCTGTTTTTCTTCCTGTTTCCTTTATATGATGTTGAGGAAAACAGTTGCATATAAAATAATGAGTTAGTTTTTGGTTTAATTCCGCATAAGTTTATGTGCATGACAAGAAAGATCTTGACCTTCTGGATGAAGAGTTCCTAGCTATCACAGGTAGCAGCTCAACACAATTCTGTGGTAGACTTACTTCATACCATTTCTTTTCAGAGAGAAGACCCCTCCTCGTCCCCAAGGCCAGAGGCCAGAGCCGGAGAATAGAGGGGTAAGCAACATTCTAGAAGCTTCTAGAAATGAGCCTCTTAAAAATTTCCCTTTTAACACATGGTTATACATGTAAAACTAATTTACAAAATATAAAAATGAAAAGACTAGAGGAAATCACTTATAGTCATACCATCCAGAGATAACTACTGGAAACATTCTGACCTTCCTTCCCTTCCCCTCCCCTTCAATCTCTTTTCTCTCTTTTCTCTTTCTCTTATAAAAAGTATTATTTAGTTCATGTCTTGTTTTGTTTTGTGCCAGTCCTGAGGTTTGAACTCATGGCCTGGGCACTGTCTCGGAGTTTTTTTGCTCAAGGCTAGTGCTCTATCACTTGAACCACAGCTCTACCTCTGGTGTTTTATGAGTTTCACAGACTTTCTTGAGAGGGCTGTCTTTGAAACATGATTCTCAGATCTCAGCCTCCTGATTAGTCAGGAGTACAAGCATGAGTCACTGGTACCTGGCTTCCTGTATTTATGTATGTACACTAGTATTGGGATTTGAACTCAAGGCCTGAGTGCTATCCCTTAGCTTTTCTGCTCAAAGCTAGTGCTCTACCATTTGAGCCACAGCTCCACTTTAACTTTTTGGTGGTTAATTGGAGATAAGAGTCTCATGGACTTAGCCGGGCGCTGGTGGCTCATGCCTTTAATCCTAGCTACTCAGGAGGCTGAGATCTGAGGATCGCGGTTCAAAGCCAGCCCGGGCAGGAGAGACTGTGAGACTCCTATCTCCAATAAACCACCAGAAAACCGGAAGTGGCGCTGTAGCTCAAGTGGTAGAGCGCTCACCTTGAGCTGAAGAGCTGAGGGACAGCGCCCAGGCCCAGAGTTCAAGTCCCATGACCGGAAAAAAAAAAAAAAAGAGTCTCATGGACTTTCCCACCTGGACTGGCTTTGAACACTGATCCTCACTCAAATCTTAGCCTCCCAAGTAACTAGGATTATAGAGCCACTGATGCCTGGCCTGTTTTTCTATCACTTTTAAAAAAACAATATGTGGCTCCTGTTTTGTAACTTTTAAGATTTTTCTTTTATTCTACAAGTAGTAAGTCCCTTTTGCATGCTGCTTATTATTCCAGGCAGAGGTGATTTATCAGGGGACACAGATAAACTCCCTGCTCTGTTAGAGATCACACACTTGGAATAGTTTCAACAATACAGCTTAAGATGTTACTGCAAATATATTGCCAAGCATATTTTATTTAATGGCTAGTGTTCAGCTGTGTGGACTTACCATAATTTATAACTAATTCATTGTACAATGGTTAGTAGCTGCTTTCCCCCGCCACCTTTGGCAGTATTGTGGTCTGAACACAGGGCCTCCACTTGCTAAGAAGCTCTTTACCACAGAGATATACCTCCAGCCCTTCTTTTTTCTTAATTGAATGGGGACATTTCTTAGAATAGGATTTTATTTTATTTTTTATTTTTATTTACTTATTTTTGTCGGTCATGGGGTTTGAATTCTGTGCCTGCACACTGTCCTTCAGCTCTTCAGCTCAAGGCGAGCACTCTACCACTTGAGTGATGGCACCACTTCTGGTTTTCTCGTGGTTAATTGGACATAAGAGTGTCATGAACTTTCCTGCCTTCGCTGGCTTTGAACTGCGATCCTCAGATCTCAGCCTCCTGGGTAGCTAGGATTACAGGTGTGAGCCACCAGCACCCAGCTAGAATATGATTTTAGAGTCAAGGGCTTGGATAAAAATTGAGGGTCTCTTTGTCAGCTCTTGTTGAATGATTATTATATGGGCAGAGCAATATTTTAAGAGCTTTATATATATGATTTCATTTAAGACATACTATTCAAGGAAACTGAGGTGCATATAACATGAGATGAATGCCTTGTACAGGGCCACAGACAAGGCTGGAACCCAGGTGATAATGGAATCCCTGCTTCTGACTACAAGACAACAGCCTTTATCCCTCTCAGGCTCTGGTTGCATTAGCAATTAAAAGAAACCAGAAGCTCAAGGAAGCCAGAGGCCCTGGCATACCAAAGTTCTAGCATTCATTTGCACCTGCAGCTGTTAATACTTTTTGCATATTCTGTCCCAGGAAAATAAACACACCAATGAGATCTTTGTGGGATCTTGTAGATACTGCTAGAAGGGATGCATGGTCAGTCTTCAGGACTGTACAATAGAGCTGTAGTTCCTGATGAAATAATTGCACCTTCCCCGGTAAGATAGCCTTAGTCCCAGGAGCCCTGGGACTCAGCCATGCTGGGTCTGAGCAGGAGACATTTCTGCACTGAGGAGATGGAAACCAGTTGGTGTTCTTCCCAGTAGGTTTGCCCTCTTGCAAATCATCTGCTAGGTCTTATAGGTAGTGCTGCTCAGCAAGAAGTGTTAGGGTTACTAAGTATGGGACCAGTATGCCTGCCCACTTTTGTGACCTGTAAGAGATCTACAAATGTCACTTTTATTATTTGTCCTGAAAAAAAATCTCACCAATAATACAGGGCAGGAGAAAAAAAAACTTTGAAAGACATGCACAGTAATTTAAGAGCCAAAGGTTTTTGTTTTTGTTTTGTATTTTTCTCCATTAAATGACCTAGTTTTAGATCTAAACTCTACCTCTTGGTCAAATTATGTCTCCAGATATGAATGGGGCATCAATAAAATGCACGTGATGCTAATATAAGAGCCACTTGCTCATGCCTGTAATCCTAGCTACTCAGGAGGCTGAGATCTAAGGATCACAGTTCAGGTGCTGGGAAGGTGGCTCAGTGGTAAAGCGCTTGCCTTGCATGCATGAGGCCCTGGGTTCGATTCCTCAGCACCACATAAGCAAAAAAGAAAAAAGCCGGAAGTAGCACTGTGGCTCAAGTGGTAGAGTGCTAGCCTTGAGCTGAAGAGCTGAGGGACAGCGCCCAGGCCCAGAGTTCAGGCCCCATGACCGGACCAAAAAAAAAACAAAAAAAGCTAAGGATCACAGTTCAAAGCCAGCCCAGGCAGGAAAGTCTGTGAGACTCTTTTTTTTTTTTTGGTCAGTCATGGGGCTTGAACTCTGGGCCTGGGCGCTGTCCCTCAGCTCTTCAGCTCAAGGTGAATACTCTACCACTTGAGCTACAATGCCACTTCCAGTTTTCTAGTGGTTTTTATTGGAGATAAGAGTCTCACAGGCTTTCCTGCCTGGGCTGGCTTTGAACTGTGATCCTCAGATCTCAGTCTCCTGAGTAGCTAGGATTACAGGGTGAGCCACTGGCGCCCAGCTTATGAGACTCTTATCTGCAATTAATCACCAGAAAAACAGAAGTGGCGCTGTGACTCAAGTGGTAGAGTACTTGCCTTGAGCTGAAGACTTGAGGGACAGTGCCCAGGCCCAGGGTTTAAGCCCCATGACGGACCAAAAAAAAAGGGCCAGGCCTGGTCATAGACACCTGTAAACCAAGCACTTGAGAGACTGAAGCAGGAGAATGGCAAGTTTGAGGTCAGTCTGGGCTACACAGAGAACACAATCTTAAAAATAGTAAGGAAGGCTAGGTGCCAGTGGCTTACACCTTTCATCCTAGCTACTCAGGAGGCTGAGATGTAAGAATCACAGTTCTAAGCCAGCCCAGGCAGGGAAATTCATGAGACTCTTATCTCCAATGAACCACCAGAAAACTGGAAGTAGAGCTGTGGCTCAATGTAGTAGAGCACTAGACTTGAGCTGAAGAGTTTAGACACAGTGCTCAGACACAGAGTTCAAGCCCTATGACTGGGGAAAAAAAAGAAAAAAAAGGAAGGACTGGGAATGTGGCTTAGTGGTAGAGTGCTTGTGTAGAATGCCTGAAGCCCTGGGTTCAATTCCTAGTACCACACAAACAGAAAAAGCTGGAAGTAGCTCTGTGGCTCAGGGACAGTGCCCAGGCCCTGAATTCAAGTGCCAAGAGAAAGGAAGAAAGGAAGGAGGGAGGGAGGGAGGGGAAAGAGGAAAGGAAAAGGAGGAAAGCAGGGTGCTGGTGACTCATGCCTATAATCCTAGCTACTCAGGAGGCTGAGATCTGAGAATTGCAGTTCAAAGCCAGCCTATGCAGTAAAGTCCATGAGATTCTTATCTCCAATAAACTACTCAGAAAAAAAAATGCTGGAAATGGCGCCGTGGCTCAAGTGGTAGAGTGCCTTGATTTCAAGTCCAGGACTGGGCAATGGGGAGAAAGAAAAAGGAAAGAAAAGAGGAAGGGGGGCTGGGAAGGTGGCTCAGTGTTAGAGTGCTTGCCTTGCATGCATGAGGCCCTGGGTTCAATTCCTCAGCACCAGATAAGCAGAAAAAGCCAAAAGTGGTGCTGTGGCTCAAGTGGTAGAGCACTAGCCTTGAGCTAAATTGCTGAGGGACAGCACCCAGGCCCAGAGTTCAAGCCCCACGACTGATCAAAGAAAAAAAAAAAAGAGGAAGGGAGGGAGGGAGGAAGGAAGGAAGGGAGGAAAGGAAAAAAGAGAAAAACACAAAACAATATATATATCCAAGCATTTAACCCTGTGCTCAACAGAGTTCACACTTGGAAAACCGGACTTGAGCTACGTATGGTGACTCAAGCCTATAAACCTGCTTCTTGGAGCAGAGATTGGGTGAGATCTCATTTTGAGGCTAGCCTGAACAAAAGGAGGTTTATGAGACTATATCTTGACCAAGGGCTGAGCACAACTGTGTACACTTGTCATCCCAGTGATAGATGACATTCCAAATAGATCTCAGTCCAGACAGGTCTGGGTTTAAAGTAAGACCTTACCTCAAAAATAACCAACAGGGGCTGGGAAGGTGGCTCAGTGGTAGAGCGCTTGCCTTGCATGCTCGAGGCCCTGGGTTCGATTCCTCAGCCCCACATAAGCAAAAAGAAAAAAAGCCGGAAGTGGTGCTGTGGCTCAAGTGGTAGAGCACTCGCCTTGAGCTGAAGAGCTGAGGGACAGCACCCAGGCCCAGAGTTCAGGCCCCACGACCGAACCAAAAAAAAAAAATACCACATAAAGGGGCTGGAGGCTTGGCTTAAGTGATAAAGTACCTGCCTAGCAAGTGTGAGGCCCTGAGTTCAAACTCCAGTACTGCCAAAAGAGGGTAGGTAGGGGCTTGCTTATTCCGTCTGTGGTTGTTCCTACTGAATCCTTTCATGAGAAAGATGATGTGATGAGACATAAGCAGAGGAAAGAAGCTGACACTGACACACTGATGGTGGTTATTTGGGAGGACCCAGGGAGGTGACTATGAGATGGAAAGGTGGCGAATAGGAGGCATGTCTTTATCAGTTATTCCTCTGATGTGTGAATTTCTTACAACAAGCATAACTCTTTTAGCAGAAAAAGTAGTTTCTCGTCTTTTGGCAGTATTGGTAATTGAAATCAGCACTGGCTGATTTTTTAATATGATTGTATTATTATTAATGTGGTATATAGAGGGGTCACCATTTCATAAGTTATGTAATTAGTTGTTTTTTTTTTTTAGTCAGTCATGGGGCTTGAACTCTGGGCCTGGGTACTGTCCCTTCAGCTCAAGGCAAACGCTCTACCACTTGAGCCACTTCTGGTTTCCTGGTGGTTAATTGGAAATAAGAGTCTAATAGACAGACTGGGAAGGTGGCTCAGTGGTAGAGTGCTTGCCTTGCATGCATGAGGCCCTGGGTTCGATTCCTCAGCACCACATAAGCAAAAAGAAAAAAGCCAGAAGTGGTGCTGTGGCTCAAGTGGTAGAGCGTTAGCCTTGAGCTGAAGAGCTGAGGGACAGCGCCCAGGCCCAGAGTTCAAGCCCCACGACCAGACCCTCCCAAAAAAAAGTCTCATAGGCTTTTCTTGCCCAAGCTGGCTTTGAACCACATCCTTAGATCTCAGCCTCTTGAGTAGCTAAGAGCCACTGGTGCCCAGCTTACTTTTTTTTTTTTTTTTGACAATATCATCCCTTTCTTCACTCTCCCCCAGTTTCCCACTCCCATCCCTGCCCACAAGTTACATAGTTCATTTTCCATGTAGTACATCCTAAATAGCATGATGGCATTTGTTCACCTTTCCTCCCTCCCTTTCTGCACCCCTTCGTTTTTGTTGGTTGCTTTTGAAGTAAGATTTCACTTTATCATCTTGTTAGTGGAGCCTGATTTATGACCCCCTCTTACATGTACTTCTCTGTGTAGTTGGGGATGACAGGAATGCAACACTGTGTCCAGCCATTGATTGAGGTGGAGCTTCACAAACTTTTATGTCCAGCTGGCCTCCAACTATGATCCTCTGATCTCTACCTCCCAACTACCTAGGGTTACAGGCTTGAGTCACTACACCCAGCAGAGTTTCACATATTTAAAATTCTGTGTGACAATAGAAAAAGAAAAGAGTAGTAACTTTTTTTTTTGTCGGTCATGAGCCTGACCTCTGGGCCTGGGCTGTCCCTCAGCTCTTCAGCTTAAGGCTAGTGCTCTACCACTTGAGCCACAGCGCCACTTTCAACCTTTTTTTGCTTGTGTGGTGCTGAGGAATTGAACCCAGGGCCTCATGCATGCAAGGCAAGCGCTCTACCACTGAGCCACCTTCCCAGCCCCAAGAATTATAACTTTTTTGTTGGTAGTTCTGGCCTTGTTTTGAGACAATGTCTCATTATATAGACTAGGCTGACTTCAAACTCAGGATCACTCCTGCCTGAGCTCCCAAGTGCTGGGATCATTGATGGGTACCAACATGACCAGCTTAAAAGACAGTTTTCTTAATTCATTTAGTTTTGGGGGGGATCATGGGGCTTGAACTCAGGTCCTGGGCCCTGTCCCTGAGCTTTTCTGTTCAAGGTTAGCACTCTACCACTTTGATCCACAGCTCCCTCTGGTTTTCTGGTGGTTAATTGGAGATAAGAATCTCATGGACTTTCCTGCCTGGGCTGGCTTTAAAATGATATCCTCATATCTCAGCCTCCTGAGTATATAGAATTATAGATGTGAGCCACCAGTACCTGGCCTTAAAAGAAAATATACGGGGAGGGGAGGTGGGAGGAGTATGGGAAGGGATGGGATGGGAAGGGGAAACAAAGAGGAGGCAACAATGCTTGATAAGAAATGTACTCATTATCTTGCCCATGTAATTGTAACTCCTCTGTACGGTATTCTCACAATTAAAAAAAAAAGAGAAAATATACTTAGATGTTGTCATGTGTTTGTCACAATACTGAAACAATTTTATCTGATAACTTAAGACTTCTATTAGTCACTGACAGTTTTTTTTTTGCTATTACAGATAGTGTATAGTTTATTTTGATGCTCCTTCATAATTGGAAGTGATTCCCAGTTGTGTTTTATAAAGCATGCCTAGAAAACAACTTCAAGCCCTATGAACCCTAACGACTTTGCTCAGCAGAGCTTTTGATAGGGGCTCATCCTTGTTGGCTCATTTAAAGTTAAGCTAGGAGGGCAGAGGCCCCACCATAGTTACTCTGCATTGGGATCTAGATGGGTGGAAACAGGTGGCAGAGGGTAGGGAGAAGGCATGGGTGCCACATGTGTTAGGACATGTGAGATGTTTAAACATTTTTAGTTTTCTTCTCTGAACTGCATTTCTTCCACACAGGGGTTTCAAGGATTTGGATTTGGAGATGGTGGCTTCCAGATGTCTTTTGGAATTGGGGCATTTCCTTTTGGGATATTTGCCACAGCATTTAACATAAATGATGGACGGCCTCCTCCAGGTAAGCCTAACTTCCTTGGGAAACCAAGAAAATACTAATCCTGCTTGAAATCTCCTTGGAATTTGGTAGTATCTAAATTACAGGTGATTCTTACTCTACAAATAACCAGCCTTTTCAAAATGTCTTATTTCCTTCAGACTACTAGTACTCATGCCAATGATAGTGAGCCCTTCTCAAGTATCAGGTATCTGTATAATGCTCTCCATTCCAAACTCAGGGAATCAGCACAATCTTCCCATGAGCATGTAGCTGTGTCTCACAGGTCAACATTTTCAGAAATGTTTACCAGGATCTAAAGTCCATAAAGTAAAAAAATATCAATGATACTCAATTGAGAAAAAGCCTAGTCCTCTATATGTACTCCCCACCTTGACCCTGTGGAGGCCATGAGGGATGAGGTGACCCACCAGAGTGAGGACCTCTGTGCTGTGATGTCTCATTAGCTTCCCTCAGGACACAGCATATGGCTCACTCCAAGCCTCAGCCCTTTGCGAACTGTGCTTTTGATGCCCTCGCTGCTGTTTCTCCCTCCAGCCACTTGCCCATCCCAGCTGCATTCAGAGTAGAGCAGAGCCGTGTGTGGGGAGCATCCTGGGTTTTTAAGACATTGACACCCCTGCAAGATCTGTGTTATGGAGTCTACACTTTGGAAATAACCAGTGTATGGATCTGGTCAGGACCGTATAACCCTGAGATGAAATTCCACTCAGAAGTTATCTGCCTTACTCTGATCCTTGGCACATAGTAGGTGATCAGGAAGTCTTTATTGACTGTCTGCCTGCATGAGTTTATCAGAGCACCTAACTAGGGAGGGCGTAGTATAGCACCAAGAGAGATCAAAAGCACCCTTCATGCTTTAGAACATGGAACATTTTCCCCTGTTCATGTGTTATCTTCTCAAGAGGCCCTAGGAGGGGCCTTCCTCAGGAGGAAGGTCAGATACCAGTAGAGCCAGCCAGAGCCATCCTGGTAGTTTGCTTCCTTCTAACATAGTCCAAGGCTTAGCCTGAATTCCCAGTCAGTTCCTTAGCCAGGCTAGATTCTGGATCTCCTTTTACTCTACCACAATCACATTTTCTTCATCATGTTCGGTACAGTTCGCCCAGCCTGGATGATGATTCTCTTGCCCTTCTTCCTCCAAAGTCAGGACAGGGATCTCAAAATAGCAGCTTTTCTCTGAAGGAAGAAGAGGAGAGAGATAGATCCTCACCCCAGTTTTACATCTGTGTTGCCGTGGGGGTCTGAGTCCTATCCAGGAGAAGGCAGGCTCGGAGTACCCCTGGGCAGTGTGTAGAGTGGCAGGAGGTTGCTGCTGCATCTCTGCCACTGCCCAGGAGCCTCTCATCTGAGCAGGACATGCTCTGTGCTTCAGCAGCTGCTTACTCAAAATGGGAAGAATAATACCTACCAACTCACATGCAGAACAGTACAGAGATGGTGCAACAAACCATAGCTTTTAATTACTCTTGTTCCCTCTAGGACTTTCCTGCTAATCAACTTGTTTATTTGTATTTGCTGGCCAACCCTCTTTTGGGATAATGGGAGACCTTGTCCTCATTATTCTATTGCTTCACATATTTTTTTTTTCTTTTGCCTCCATTCATTTGAGGGTTGGAAGTAGTTCTAGTATGCAGGAATCTGTTGTAAGGAAACAGAACTTGCAGCCCTCTACTTGTGGCCCAAAGGGGCAGTGTTACCCCACAACCTTCTGATAGCCTTCTCTCTCTTTTGTCTCTCTAGCTGTCCCTGGGACACCTCAGTATGTGGATGAGCAGTTCCTGTCACGCCTCTTCCTGTTTGTGGCCCTGGTGATCATGTTCTGGCTCCTAATTGCCTAATGCTGGGCTCCATAGCCGGGCCTCTGGTCTGGTAATGTGCCACTTGTTCTCCTGGATAATCTTGACCCCTGAACTCAGTGGGGTCAGTAACCCTTCAAGGAGTCTTGCTTCTCTTAGGCACATGGAACTCAAGACCAGTTGGCAAGGACCCCCACCGCGTGTCCCTACGCATTAACACCCTTTCGCAACCTCAGGCCTTGGTGCTGAGTCCCTCTCATGGGTGGCACCATGAAATCCTGTTCCAGCTTATTCAGCAGGTCCTGACTCTTGACAGGGAAGAGATGGGAGGAAAGAAACTGTGAGGGTTTCTTTCACTGGAGTTTTATATTACAAAAACAAAGGGATGAACCAAATGGTATTTATGGAAACTTTTTTCATCTCTAAATATCCCTTGGTAAGTGACGCCCCACAAGCCAGCCAGGGCTCCTCGCACAGGGAAGTTCTGCCTCCAGATCCCAGTGCTGCTCTGTTCTTCTCCCCTCCCTTTCCTCAGCCCAGACACAGGAAACTGCTGGCCCATGAAGAGGATAATTGCATCAGCAGAAGCTGAGGTCACTTCACGAATCCACCAGAGATGCGAAGATCTGTTCCAGGCTGTGGACCTTGCTCAGTGTGTGTGGTTCCAGAAAAGAGCTTAAAGGACCTCTTGCAGAGCTTGTCCCTGAGGAGACATGTTTCACTCTCAGGTGTCCCCCTAATCAGCTGTCCCCTCAAAATTGTGGGCACTTGTTCCCCTCTTCCAGAGGGCAAACAGTCAGATTACACTGAAGCTGAGATTGACTGCCTGCGTTAGGAAAGACCTCAAGTTCCAGCCTTTGGTGGGGTTCAGAGCTCTGGTGCAAGAACCACCAAACATGTAGCACAGGCTCTGAATGCATCCTCTCTCAGAACTTGCTCAGAGGAAGCTGGAGGTTTTCCCAGCTGATATAGAGGACCACCAGCGTCAGAAACCAAGTTGTTCTTTATAATGAGGCAGGGAGTGGGGAGACCGCCACCCTGTGACCCTGCTTTGAGTAGGGCTTGATAGAGCTCCCCGAAGGCAGGGAAGCCTGGGACTCTCAGCAGCAACCCTCGATGCTCTGTGAAGACAACATGGCAGGGCCACCGACCTTCAGGACATGGATACGATATGGTCTTCCTTCCTCTGGAGTCCAGATGGAATTATCCTTTCTAAACCCTTGATTTTTTTTTTTTTTAATTTCACAAGCTTTTTCCTCTGCGTCTATAGTTGTGAATCAAACAATTAGGTCACTGGCCAGGCTCATCAGAGAAATTTCAGCTTCCTTGAGACCTTGGTGGTGATGGAAGGAAGACTTCCACTAGGAGCCTCTTGCTCACTTCTCTAACCCACTCTGCTCCTAGCTCGCCCTGCAGTGCTCAAGAAATAGGACAAAGCCTTCCCTCATGTTTTGTTTTTGTTTTTCTCCCAAAAAATTTTGACTCAAGACCTTGGATGACACAAGAAGCCCTCCTCCCCTCTGCACAGTGATGTCCCCCTCCGTTGCACCTGCCAGTGCCCGAGTTCAGTGTTGAAACAGACAAAATACAAAGTATTGAGTAGGTGATTCGTTCATGAGTCCACTTGGTAGGAATTAGCCACCAGCTTTACAGTGTGCTGCTGGATTTTAAACATTCTTAGGCATCTCCTCAAGTATGTTCTTCTTATTACCTGAAAGCCAAAGTTTCAGGGGCCATTGGAATGTCTCTGCTCTAAAGAAAGAATTGATGAGATCCCTTTGCAGTGGCCCCAACCAGTAGAGGGAGAACTTCAGCCCGCTGAGCTCAACAGAAATGGATTTGTAGAAGACTTGTGGGTAGGAGGACAAATCATTTGGATTATGATGAAATGGAGTGAGCTCAGGAGAGCACCAGCAAAGGCATTCAGAAACACACTGGAGCAAAGCTAGGTTGGCTGTTTGCCCTTTGATTGTGAACCTTGTAAGTCCCCACTCTTACCCTGTGCCAGGAGCTGGGTCAGGAGAGCCAACTTAGGACTGCTGGCTCAGCCCTAGCAGGCACCTTCCCGCCCCTTTGCAGATTCACCACCCAGCCCTCTACCAAGGCATTTTTCTTCTTTCCTTCTGTGTGTGTTGTCTGTGTTCTTGCCCACCTCCTACCCCGCCCCCAACCACTCTTGTGGACAAGGACCAGGTCCCGACCACAGTCAGAAAATGCAATATGTATAGCAGCACACTTGACCAGTCACTGATTTTTCACTGTTGTGAAAGTGATTTGATTTAGAATTAAACAGTTTTACACTACTTTGAGTTTGGACTTTTATCTGTATCATGGAGAAAAAAGTATTTGGGGAGTAGGTACATCGATCTGGCTCTGGAAAGCAGCTCTGTCAGCCTTGCTAATGTTCGTGGTAACTGAGGCTGAAAGTCTTCAAACAGCTTTGGATAATTAGATATGAAAAGTATGAGCTGGAGGCCTGGCTTCATTCGCAGTCCTGCCCAAGGAACAACCTGTCCAACAGGCAGCCCAGGTCCTGACAAGTTCATGAAATTCCTAAGCTTGCCAGCAACAAGCTGCTGTCTGCCATGGCCACTGAGAGCCTTGTAGGGAGTCACAATTCAGAGTCAAACTTCCTATGTTGAGTGACAGGGTAGGTGGGCCCTCAGCCACTCCCTCTCTCTGAACAGAGGCTGTGCCCTTTCTGAGGTCCTTCAGAAGCAACGTAGTGTGAGATGAAAAATGTTGAAGTTATGAAGTTATGAGTTTGCCTCAGCCACTGGCTCCAAGGCACTGGAGCCATAGGTCGTCTTAACACACAACACACACACACACACACACACACACACACACACACACACACACACACACACACACACACACACACACACACACACACACACACACACACACACACACACACACACACACACACACACACACACACACACACACACACACACCCGCTGCTGGAAGGAGTTCCATTCTTCCATGTAGACCTTGACCTAAAAGCTCTCAAGCTGAAAAGTGCCAAATGCAGTGGAGAATGCAGAGGTGAGTGAACTTCAGGAATTCATCAGCCCAATAAGAAAAGAACAGAAGTTCTTTTTTCAATGGAAAACAAAACACAGTAAAAGTGGACAATGAGGCCTCCATGTACCCATCACCCAACCCCAACAACCACCAACTTTTAAGTCCAACTATTGTGTTGTCCCATATCTCCCTATCTAAGTTGTTTCAAGCAAATCCCAGCCATGCCATCTGTGAATACATTTCAAAGATAAGGATTTTTTAAACATAGCCAACATACTATTTACATACTGTAAAAATTAATAGTTCTCTAATCTCATATCCAGTCATTGTTCAAATTTCCCCAGTAATCTTATGACTCATTTATATAGCTTTTGACCAGATACAGTAGTGCACACATGGATTCCCAGCTTCTTGGGAGACAGGTGAGAGGAACTTGAGTTCAAAATCAGCCTGGGAAATATCACAAAACCTTGTCTCCCCCCCCCCCCAAAAAAAGGGTGCTGGTGACTCACGCCTATAATTCTAACTACTCAGGAAGCTGAGATCTAAGGATAGCAGTTCAAAGCCAGCCCTGGCTGGAAAGTCAGGGAGACTCTTAACCTCCAATTATATACTCAGAAAAAGCTGGATGTGTCACTGGATCAAGGGGTAGAGTGCTGGCCTACCCCATGCCCTGAGTGCAAACCTCAGTACTGGCACACACAAAAAAAGTCTCAGCACTCAGTATGCTAAGGAAAAAAACATTGGGACTGTGTAGTAGGACTCGGTCTCAAAAGTTAAATAGAAGCCCAGTGCTGGTGGCTCATGCCTAGCTACTCAGGAGGCTGAGATCTGAGGATTGCAGTTCCAAGCCAGCGCAGAGAGGAAAGTCTGTGAGACTCTCCAGTTAATCATCATAATATCAGAAGTGCAACTGTGGCTCAAAATGGTAGAGTACTAGCTTTAAGTGGAAAAGCTCAGGGACAGCATATAGACCCTGAGTTCAAGCTCCACAACCAACAACTGTTAAATGGATACTTAGAATTGAGATCCAGATCACTTGTTCGTAAATTTTTGTTTGTCTGAAATTTCTTCTTTGTTTGGTTGTTTTTCTTGTGATAGGGTCAGGATGTATACCCCAAGCCTCCAACTTAATGTTGTCCTGCCTCAATCTTCCAAGTGTCTATATACTTCCAAGTGTCTATATACAGTGTGTGTGGGGGCGAGCATGTGTGCATGCATGCATGTACATACTGGTTCTTGGGCTTGGACTCAGACCTGGGGGCTGTCCCTGAGCTTGTTTCGCTTAAGTCTAGCACTCTGCCACTTGAACTACAATTCCACTTCTGGCTCTTCGGTGGTTAACTGGAGATAAAGTCTCACAGACTTTCCTACCCAGGATGGTTTCTTACCATGATCCTTGGATCTCAGCCTCCTAAGTAGCTAGCATTACAGGTGTGAGCCACCAGCACCTGGCTCATAGTTTATCTTTAAAAGAGAACAGGTCATTTGTCAGATTGCATTTCCCATTGGCTCGGTTTTCCTGTTTGGACATCATAATGTTATTTGATAAATTCCTCTTATCTATATGTTTCCTGAAAATAGCTTAACCCAATTCAACCTTATTTGTGGAAGAGGGCAAGTAGGACTATGTCTTAATAACATATACTTATTCCATCTTACCAGGAAGTAGGTCTTACAGTTCCTCTTTATGCTGTCAGCATCTATAAATTATATTTGTCTTCATGACATATTTGTCCAATAGAACTTTACAATTATATAGATATTCTGTATTGGTTCAGACTAGCACATTAACCTCTAGTCACATGTAATTATCCAGCACATGGAATGTGGCTACTGGACCAAACATTTGATTATTTCCCATCTGTTTCCATAGTTCCATTTCATCTTTTTTTTTCTTTTTGTCAGTTAAGGGGCTTGACTCAGGGCCTGGGTGCTGTCCCTGTGCTCTTTTTGCTCAAGGCTAGCTCTCTACCACTTTGAGCCATAGTGCCACTTCTGTTTTTGTTTGTTGTTGTTGTTGTTTTTGTCGGTCGTGGGGCTTGAACTCTGGGCCTGGGCACTGTCCCTGAGCTCTTCAGCTCAAGGCAAGCACTCTACCACTTGAGCCACAGTACCACTTTGGTTTTCTGGTGGTTAATTGGAGATAAGGGTCTCATGGACTTTCCTGCTTGGGCTGGCTTTGAACTGTGATCCTCAGGTCTCAGCCTCCTGAGTAGCTAGGATTACAGGCATGAGCCACTGGCACCTGGCACACTTCTGGTGGTTAATTGAAGATAAGGGTCTCATGGACTTTCTTGCTTGGGCTGGCTTCAAACCACGATCCTCAGATCTCAGCCTCCCAAGTAACAAGGATTACAGACATGAGACACTGGCGCCTGGCTTCATCTTTATTTTTTTCTCCCATATTAAATAGCCACATGTGACTCTCATAGCAGACAGTGTAGATTTACATTAAATTCATAGGAAGAATGTAAAATGACATAATTGAAAAAATATTTCTAGAGTTGAGAAACAAAAGGTATGTTTGTGGCCAGAGTGGGACACTATCATTACAGAGGATTTGGGGGGCTCGTGGGGAGCTGCTTGGGGACCTGGTGGCTGTGGAAATGGTGGGAAGAATGCAAGGATAAAATGTGCTTAGGGAAAAGCAAAGACCTAGAGTGAAGGAATAGGCTGCAAAAGAAAATGTATTCCTTCAAGAAGACTTTGGTCTTTAATTTATAGACAAAGGGAGAGAGTGAAGGGTTTTGGTTTTTGGTTTTGGGTTTTTTTTTAGGCCAGGAACTGACAGAATAAAAAATAGTTTTGGAACATTAATCCATCTTAAAAGAGATGAGGGCTGGGAAGATGGCTCAGTGGTAGAGCACTTGCCTTGCATATATATGAGGCCCTGGGTTTGATTCCTCAGCACCACATAAGCAAAAAGAAAAAAGCCAGAAGTGTTTCTGTGGCTCAAGTGGTAGAGTGCTAGCCTTGAGCTGAAGAGCTGAGGGACAGCGCCCAGGCCCAGAGTTCAGGCCCCACAACCGGACACCCCCCCCGCCCCTCCTCCCCCACCAAAAAAGAGAGAGAGATGACTCCTGACTAGAAGGCAGAGATTGGCTCAATAGGAAAACAAAATGACTGGAAGCATCGGACTAAGGACAAGTAGAACAGTACCCTCAAGGTGGCAGAACCTTGAGGTGTTTTTTCCTTTTTTTTTTTTTCTTATTCTTGGTTGCCTGTTTTGTCTTGAAACAGTTTCTTGCCCTGTTGCTGTACAGCCTGGCCCTGAACTCCAGAGCTCAAGCAGTCCTCTGGCCTCAGCCTCCAAAAAATAGCTGGGACTATAGGCATGCAACACCAAGCACTACTTGAGTTGGTTTTCAAGGCTCAGGTCTTCAGAATGCTAAACACAGAGACTTCATTGTGAATTAGCCTTGATATTCTGACCTTGGCCACTGACCAAGCTACAATCAGCTAAATTAACTAGACAAGTGCCTTAAGTTCTAGAAACCCAGTATATATCTTGCTAGCCCTTTCTTTCCCTCTAGAAATCTCCCTTGATTGCACAAGCGATTTTGGAGTGTTCTTTGGGTCCACAATGGAATGATATCTCTTGACTATGTCATTTCTACAGATGACTGTTTCCTTTACATTTCATCTGGGGAAGTAAGCTACCACCACTCTGGGCTGGTGAGGATCATGAGGATGGAGTTAGGAAGGAACAGAGATGGAAGAGCCTGGCTGTAGAACCTAGGAACAAAGAAGACAGCGAGGGAACCTGATCTCAAGGCTGCCAACATCTCAATGTCTGAGAAAATACAGTGCCACCTCTTTTCGTATGCAGGGTGAATAAAATCCCTGCCCCCCTGTTTGCTAGTTATAAGGTGGCATGCCACAAGAGCTTCATAGATTCCTGTCACTTTAATTCAGTACACATCTGTGTTTACTATAAATCACGAGATTTCCTGAGGAATCATAAAACCAACTGCTTAAGAGAGTTCCCAGGAATTAAATGAGGCACAGCCCTCCTTCCCAACACAGGATATCAGGAGCTACCTGCCGCACCCAGAGGAAAAAAAAAAGTCTCACCTGTATCTGCTTTGACATAGCTGGTCTGGGCAGGAAGGAAGAGAATTGGGCTGGCCTTTGCTTATCCAGTTGCTGAGATCAAAGGCAGTTGTGTTGAACTTTGTCTGTGGTGAGCGCATGGGGGCAGAGGCAGGACCCCTTTCCCTGGGTCCCATCCCTACCCCTTCCTGATCAGTCAGATACTTTTCCCATGACCCATATCTGATTTAGGGGAAATAGCAGTTGCCAAAGACCCATCATGAGAAAATCACATGGGAGGGTCATCAGGGACTAGCTGAGGAGGCCAGCCTGTCATTACATGGAGCACCCCAATCCCTGTCCAAACCAAAGAAGTATCTGCTGTCCTAACTATGATGCTCTGTCAGTCTGCATGGCTATTTAGTTCCAGGTGTGTTTCTTTTGGCTTATGTGGAAGGTTTTGGCTGCTACCAACATTTGTTAAATGGGAAAGTTCACATAAATACTAGAGTTGACGTATACACCCCATATCCACAGTTTAGCATCTATGATATGAATTTAACCTAGGATCAAAACTGTGAAGGGGGAAAAAGCCTCTATTCCCTAAATAGGACAGTACAACAATTCTATAGCATTTACATTGTTTTAGGGTGTGTGTGTGCTGTTACTGAGGCTTGAACTCGGGGCCTAGTTTCTGTCCCTTAGCTGTGTGTGTGTGTGTGTGTGTGTGTGTGTGTATGTGAGTCTTGGGGCTTGAACTCTGGGCCTGGGCGCTGTCCCTCAGCTCTTCAGCTCAAGGCTAGCACTCTACAGCTTGAGCCACAGCACCACATCAGGTTTTCTAGTGGTTTTATTGAAGATAAGAGTCTCATGGACTTTCCTGCCTGGGCTGGCTTTGAACCTCGATCCTCAGATCTCAGCCTCCTGAGTAGCTAGTATTACAGGCATGAGCCACTGGCGCCCAGCCTCCCTTAGCTTTTTGTATCAAGGCTGTGACTCTATCACTTGAGCCACAGCTCCACTTTGGCTTTTTGCTGGTTAATTGGAGGTGTCTCTCATGTACTTTCCTGCCTGGGATGACTTCAAACCATGAACTTCAGATCTCAGCCTCCTGAATAGCTAGGATTACAGGTGTGAGTCACCAGTGCCTAGCTGTATTAGGTGTTTTTTTGTTTGTTTTGTTTTGGAGGGTTGTGTGTGTGTGTGTGTGTGTGTGTGTGCACCAGTCATGGGGCTTGAGCTCAGGGTCTGGGCACTGTCCCTGAGTGTCTTTTGCTCAAGGCTAGCACTATCACTTGAGCCACAGCACTACTTCTGGCTTTTTCTGTTTATGTGGTACTGAGGAATTGAACCCAGGGCTTCATACATGCTAGGTAAGCACTCTACCACTAAGCCACATTAGCAGCCCTAAACTAGGTTTTATGAGTAACCTAGAGGTGGTTCAAACTAGGATTGTATATAGATTTCATGCAAAGAGTATGCAATGTTATATAAAGAACAGGAGCATTCCCAGGACCTTTCTTATTCATATTTATTCATACTCTTGGTCCAAATACTACTTGCAGTGAGCTTTCCACTGGGAGTCTAGGGATCAGTATTCCCATCCAAGATCTGCATCTAATAAATCAGAACCATTTTGAAGTCATTGAACTTGACCTTATAACCCCTCAGATTTCCCCACGTGTAAAATAGAGCACTACAGGTGCACCAGAGTGTGCATTCACACCTGCAGCCTGTCCATAACCCAGACACCCGGAGAAACACATCGCTTGAGCTAGGGGGCGCCAGAGAACACAGCGGATACCAAGCCAAGGAAGGTGGAAACCTGATGTCAGGGGCGGGGCCTTTCAGAGAGGGGCGGGGAAGGTCTAGTTTCGGGGGGCGGGGCTTAGCAGGGCGGGGCGGGGCTTAGCAGGGCGGGGCGGGGCGTCGGGCCGAAGGGCGCCTGAGTGCCAGGTGCGGTTTGGTCCTCACGGAGTGCCGTAGGCGGCGCATCCGCTGGTGCCGGGGGGCTAAGAATCCTGCGGTACCTCAGGCTGTGGCGGGAGCT
This sequence comes from Dipodomys spectabilis, assembly GCF_019054845.1. Lineage (NCBI taxonomy): Eukaryota > Metazoa > Chordata > Mammalia > Rodentia > Heteromyidae > Dipodomys > Dipodomys spectabilis. The sequence continues at coordinate 6,628,615 of NW_024871040.1, read as the reverse complement.
GAGCCGCGGCGGGGGTGGGGGAGGAGAGCTCCTGCAGCTCCCCCTCTTCCTTCACCCCATTTCCGCGCCCTGGAACGATGGCCGCGTTGGCGGGTAAGGAGAGGGCTGCCCCACCCGGTCCCTCCGTTATCTCTGCAGGGCGCGGGGCCCTTGGCGCCGGCGGAGAGTCGGCAGCCTCGCGGGGTTGGCCGGCTTGGTTGGATCCTCCGGGGTCCTCAGAGGGGCACTGCTCTCCCCGGGGACTTGGAGGTCGGGCCGGGGTGGGGTGGGGCGGGGAGCCCGGGAACTGGGGACAGAGGGAGCATCCGGAAGACGCTGGGCGCCCCCGGGGGCGGGCGGACGGCTTCCTAAGAAGCGAGGTCCCCCCCCCCCCCAAGCCGGCAGGAACCCGGCTCTGCCCGGAGTCCACGCTCAGGTTTCCCCCGATTAAAATCCTCGACGAGAACGTTTGCCAGAACCGAGATTCCGTCAGGGTTATGGAGGGTATGAAAAGGATCCTCTTAGGGTTTGGGATCTTTAGGGAGAGGCAAAGTTTTTTTTGTTTTTTTTTTATCAGGTTCTGGGGGGTTGGGGTGGAAAAAGAACGAAGAGGGTTGTGACCAAAAAAAAAAAAACTCAACTTCTAACGGGATACCTTATCTTGAGATACCTGGGGATTTCTTTCTTGGATTCAGTAGCTCTTTACTACAAGAACTAGAGTCAGAGTAGTAGGGCTTCCTTGGGGTTTAGGACCTGGACTGCGAGGAGAGAGATTGGATCATTCTTCTTGGGATTCAAAGATAATCAGCTTCGAATGGGAAAAGTAAGACCCTGAAGTTCCAAGTTCTTTGGGATCTTGGCCACCAGCGAGATGTGGACCAGACCTTTCCTGGAAGGAAGTTGCTTAAGGGTGAAAGGTGCCTCTAAGAGTTGGGTTACGGGGTGCCTTGGTGTAAGACTCCACACCACACCCGCTGTCACCTCACACATCGCCTCTTCCCCTGCCCCAGGAACCCTGTGTCATTTTTTCCCAGCCATCTATGTGGAGGCCCAGCATCGGATGATCAACTTCTAAGAGCTTTCTAGAGGTGCCAGGAGGGAACTGAGAAGGAGGATGTGTGGATATCAGCCTCCACTTCCTGGCTTTCGGCCTGTGGACAGTCACTTCCTCTAGCCTGAATACAAGGACCAGGGAGCCAGTGGGGTCACTTCCTCACCATGGGAGCATGGGATTTTCCTTCCCACTGCTGCTGATAATAGGCTTCTCAGAAAATTGTGAAAAATTTCAAAATGCAGTAGTTTCAGGGGAAGGGGGGTGGCTTGGAATCCTTGTGCTCTACTACTGAATTACATCCCTAACAGCCCTTCAGTGCAATTCGCCCTACCTTGACCCCAGACTGGGCTCTAATTTGGTATCGTATGCTTTTGCTTACAGCTGGCACTCCACCACTTGAGCTGAGCCTCCAACCCCAGTACTTTTATTTTTTTAAATCAGATTTTCTCTGAAAGAACAAGAAGCCTTCTGAAAGCTTTTGGATGTAACGTGCATTCTTTCACACAATAGTATTTGTTGTATACTTTTCTGTGACTAAGGTAACAACTGAGATACTCTACTAGTTGAGATAAACCATTGAGCGCCCCAGGGCTCAGAAGTGTGGATAGAGAATTCTTTCCATGTAAAAGGGGGTTTTGCCCAGGTACTGGTGGCTCACACTTGCAATCCTAGCTCCTCAGGAGGCTGAGATCTGAGGATCACAGTTCGAAACCAGCTAGGACAGGAAAGTCCACGAGACTCTGCAATAAACTACTCAGAAAAAGCTGGAAGCAGCACTCAAATTGACCAAAATGAAAGCTTAGAGACAGCGTCCAGGCCCTAAGTTCAAGCCCCAGGACTTGTACACAAATGTGTGTGCACGCACATACACACACACATACACATACATGGATGGGGGGCAGATCTTTAAGGCTGTCAGTTTAGCAAGTTTATGCTGATTCCTGAGGATAAGTAAAAGTTTGTGTAGCAAAGAAAAGAAGAAAAACATTCCAGGCAGCAGCAACTGCATAAAAAGACCTGAGGAGCCTGTGGCTTACACCTGTAATCCTTGCTATTCAGGAGGCTAAGATCTGAGGACTGCAGTACAAACCCAGCTGGGGAAGGAAAGTCCATCAGATTTTTTATCTCCCATTAACCAGCAATAAGCCAAAATGAAGCCTTGGTTCAAGTGGTAGAGTTCTAGCCTTGAGCAAAAGAAAAGCAGAGCAAGAATGCAAGACTGACTGGCAGCCATGGAACTGACAAAAACAGAAAGAGATCTGAGGTTGGAAGGTATATGTTGCACTTCAGGAGCTGGAGAAGTTCAATTTGTTGTTGTTGTTTTGTAGTATGGGAGATTAGACTTAGGGACAGGCTGTAAACTCCTGGATTCAGGCAGTCTATCTGCCGTAGCCTCTCAGCTAGCAAAAACTATAGGTATGAATCATTGTACTTGATTTAAAATGGCTTTTTTTTGTGCTTTTTCATGCATGAAAGAAAAAACCTGCATATTGGAGAGTGGAAGGTATAATAGAATGCGGAAAGATTGTCAGGAAAATCCTCCTTAACAATATTTTGTTCTCACTCAGTCTCCAGTTCCCCAGGATTGAGAACGAATTTCAAAACATTTAGCATTGTATTACTTTGAATCACTTATACATTTAACACCAATTATGAGTAATACAATCTTGGCAACAGTACCCCCAATTTATTTTTAAACATAGGCATATGCATACATGACCAGTAGTTTAAATTTATATTGAAAACCATGAATTTTTCATATTTACAACAGTGCTTATTCCCTTCCCCCCAATTCTTTCCTCATAAATTTAAATGACCCTTAAGTAACCCTAGTTGATTTTATTTTTTATTTGTTTTTATTGCTAAAAATACAAATGAGCAGTATGTGAATTTTTAAAATATTTTTTTTTTCTCAAGACAATATATCGCCCTATTACTTGAGCCACAGCTCCACTTCCAGCTTTTTGGTAGTTTATTGGAGATAAATAAACACATGGATTTTCCTGCCTGGGCTGCCTTCAAACCACGATCCTCAGATCTTAGCCTCCTTAGTAACTAGATTACAGGATTGGAGCCACTAGTGCCTGGCACATATAAAAGATAACACACACACACCTTTTACAGAGCTAGGAATTAAGCCATGGGGGTTTCTATCTCTGAGACCTTTAGCTTTAAAAAAAAAAAGAAACAACAAAAACCAGGGAGGGGGCTGTTTTTAATATGTAGAAACTAAGGCTTAGACCCAGCTTGTTCAAAATTTCATAGCCAAGTGGGATCAGAGTTCACATTTTCCAATTTGAAGTTAGTGCTTCATTTGAAGTTAGTGCTTCATCAGGACTGTATCACACTGAAGAACAAGTTGGTTGCCTGGGTACTCAGAGCAGGAAGCAGGACTTAAGCTTTTACTTGTTATTCTGTTCAAGTTATGTTCTAAGACACCTCAGATTCCTCTTGTGTAACCAGAGAATCAACAACAAAGAAAGCAAATATTTACTGAGTGACTGTGTTGTCTACAGGACTGGGCTGGGTCAGGTTTTACCTCTTCAAATGTTAACAGATGTCAGAGCCAGGAGAGATTTTTGAGATAATGCATAACCTCCTTGTTTTACATCTGAAGTTAGAATGTGAGACTCCAGGAGGAAAAATGGACTTGTTCAGGGGTAAAACAAGACTATTATCAGACTTCCTAGTGCTTTTTCCAGTTCCTGGCTGTTTAAGACATTTACTAAGATACATAGTGAGTCCTTCATAAATATTGTTGGACATAAATAATGTGGAATTTGTACCTTTGAGAAATTCACTGTCTAGTTAGGATAATAAAGAAACAAACTAGCCACATACTGGTGGCTCGTGCTTGTAATTCTAGCTAATCAGGAGACTGAGATCTGAGGATCACACTTCAAAGCCAGTCCAGGCAGGAAAGTCCTAGAGACTCTTACCTACAACTAACTACCAGAAAACCAGAAGTGGTGCTGTGGCTCTTAAGCTGTCCTTGAGTAAAAGAGATCAGGGTCAGCACCCAGGCCCTGAGTTCAAACCCCATGACTAGCCAAAAACAAAACAAAAAACCCGTTGCTGTTTGCCCATGATTCATGCCTGTAAAATTCTGGCTACTCAGGAGGCTGAGATCTGAGGAGTGGGGTTCAAAGTTGGCCTAGGAAAGAGAGTCCTGAGACTATATCCATTTAACTTGCTGAAGAACAGTACCCTGGCCCTGAGTCCAAGCCCCAGTATCAGCACGTGCGCACATGCATACACACACATACGCACACAAATCTTGTGAGGCCTATATGTAAAAATCATACTATAGAATATCACAACTGAGGGAGAATTCTGTTCATGCATTATTTCACAAATACATATAGAATACCTACTGAGTGTTAAAGGAGGGAGGGGACGGTCAAGGGAAGCAGAGGAAGGCTGAGAGGGTAGGTGAAGTCAGGCTGACGATTGTGGAAAGCTACAGCCTGCAGTAAACTACTTTAGAGCCATGGAGTCACAGTGTAGTCACAGGGTACCAACCTGGAGATGGGTACAATGGTCTTGAGTTGAGATTCGTCATAGCAGTGGAGATGTCAACACTGTCCAATAGGAGATGCCATAGCACACGATTAATTCGCTGTGGATGTGGATGGGGTGGAAGGACCAAGATAGGATCTAAGAGATCTACAGGCTTCAAAGCCTACCCAAAATCACTTCATGTTCAAGGGACTCTTTTTTTTTTCTTTTACTGGGGCTTGAACTCAGGACCTGGATGCTGTCCCTGAGCTTTTTTGCTCAAGGCTAGTACTCTACCACTTTGAGCCACAGCTCCAAGAGTCTCATGGACTTTTTCCTGCCCCAGCTGGCTTTGAACCGTGGACCTCAGATTTTAGCCTCTTAAGCAGCTAGGATTACAGACGTGAGCCAACATTTCTTCAGCATTGCAGTGAGAGGACCTGAAGAGCATGCATGCACATGCACTCACACACACACACACACACACACAGAGCTTTATGTGTAATAAAAATGAAGACTCCTTTACCTATCATTTTACATCCTTTAGTAGCCAAGACATAAAAACATTGCCTGTTCCCATTAAAGTCTTCACCCTAGGATTCAATTTGGGGAGGTTTTTCTGCAATAATTTTTCAAGGGAAGTTTTAAACATAGTTAACAGCCTAAGCTTTGAAGTCCTTATCTCATGGAATCTTTCTATTCCACTAATTAATACCTGAATAGTGCTAAGGCACTACTGTCTGGCACAAGGCAAGGACTCAAAGTAGTTTTTGTCTGACAACAAGTTGAGAACCACTGTGTAAGTCTATGGATTGAGTAACCTAATTTCTATGAAAGAGATTCTTTGCAGATCTTCCCCAGATTTAAAAAAAAAAAAAGCATACTCAATCCCAGTTAAGTAAGCATCCCGTTAGAAATGGGAGCCTGCTGGGCGCCGGTAGCTCACGCCTGTAATCCTAGCTACTCAGGAAGCTGAGATCTGAGGATCTCCGGTCAAAGCCAGCCCGGGCAGGAAAGTCTGTGAAACTCTTATCTCCAGTAAACCACCAGAAAAACAGAAGTGGCACTGTAGCTCACGTGGTAGAGTACTCTTCTTGAGTTGATGAGCTGAGGGACAGCGCTCAGGCCCAGAGTTCAAGCCCCACGACAGACAAAAAAAAAAAGGAAAGAAACGGTAGCCTGAAAGTCAGGAACCTTCTGTCTCATTCTCTCCCTACAGTGTGTCCTATTACAGTGCAGAACTGGCTCTGCCCCCAACATGTGGCTTGCCCTATCTGACATTTTTCTACATGTCCTGTCCCTCACAACCCAGGAGTATGTACCGAGGTTCCTGGTAATTTCTGGTCTAACCTTGCTTCACACATAGTAAAGATTTGCTACATTTGTTTGGAAAGTATTCCCTTCAGATTATTTTAAATGTATTTTTTGTGCCAGCCTGGGCTTTAACTCAGGGCGTGAGCACTGTTCCTGAACTTTTTTGCACAAGGGTAGTGCTCTACTATTCAAGCCGTGGCTCCACTTCTGGCTTTTTAGTAGACAGTGCCCAGCTTCCCTTAAGGTTTTCGCTTATTCAGCTCAATCTTTTGCCTGGCCAACCCTGTAGATATACATGCAAGAAAGAAGAGAGTAATCTACAAATATATCCAAACAGGTGCCCAGCACTATAGAAGGTGTTTGTACATGGATTATGATACTTCTTTAAGTCTGCTGAGAAAGATATAGTATTATGCTTTTTTTGCAGGGAGGGGGTGGTGGTGTGGTGCCAGTTCTGAGGTTTGAACACATGGCCTGGGTGCTGTCCTTGAACTTTTTTGCTCAAGAGTAGTACTCTACCACCTTAGCCATGGCTCCACTTCTGGCTTTTTAGTAGATAATTGGAGATAAGAGTCTCCTGGAAGCTGTGCACAGGTGGCTCACACCTATAATCCTAGCTACTCAGGAGGCAGAGATCTGAGGATCGAGGTTCAAAGCCAGCCAGGGCAGGAACATCCATGAGAACACTTATCTCCAATACACCGCTAGAAAACTGGAAGTGGCACTGTGGCTCAAGCAATAGAGTGCTCACCTTGAGCTGAAGAACGCAGGGACAGCGCGCAGGCCCAGAGTTCAAGTCTCACGATGGACAAAAAAAAAAAAAGATAAGACAAGCTCAAAAAGGATGAATAATCTGACTTATGTAACTGTAATCTCTCCGAACATCACCTTTATAATAATGTTAAATTTTTTTAAAGGATGTATAGGGGCTGGGAAGGTGGCTCAGAGGTAGAGTGCTTATCTTGCATTCATTAGGCCCTGAGTTCGATTCCTCAGCATCACATAAGTAGAAAAAGCTGGAAGTGGTGCTGCGGCTCAAGTGGTAGAGCACTAGTCCTGGACAGTGCCCAGGCGCAGAGTTCAGGCCCCCTACTAACCTCCCCCCCCAAAAAAAAGGATGTATAAATTGCCTAAGGACCTAGAGTTGGTAGCAGAGCCAGGCTTCAAATCCAGCTCTTAACCAATTCTTTTGTTTGACACTCACAATATTTTCCTAATAAGCCAAAGAAGGGAAGAAAGAAACAATAGCAAAAATTAAACTATCCTTAGGCACCAGTGGCTCCTGCTTATAATCCTAGCTACTCAGGAGGCTGAGATGTGAGGATGGTGGTTCAAAGCCAGTCTAGGCAGGGAAGTTTACAAGACTCTTGTCTCCAACCCCCAGAAAACTGTGTGGCTCAAAGTGGTAGAGCGCTAATCTTGAGTGAAAAAGCTCAGGGACAGCACCCAGGTCCTGAGTTCAAGCCCTATGACTGACAAAAAAGAAAAAAGCAAAAGCATGAAACTTTTTAAGATGCCTGTCTGTGCCTTCACCTGAAAAGTGAGAGGCCCATGGTTTGGTGTTGTAGACTCTGAAGGAAACATTGATCCTTCCTTTTAATAAAGAAGAATCTAAGGTCCAGAGAAGTTCAGAAGCTCCTTTGAAAAAAGATAATAAAGTCATCTGATCTTTTGTCCTGAAACACCACTCCCTTTGGTAATATTTGGTGAGCTTGTGAGGAAGCAAACCCTTTGGGATACAGAGTAGAGTATGTGGAATAATGTGAATCATTACTATTAGCCTTGCCAGTAATCACCTCATTAAACATCTTTTTTTTTTTTTTTTGTCGGTCACGGGGCCTGAACTCTGGGCCTGGGCACTGTCCCTCAGCTCTTCAGCTCAAGGCTAGCGCTCTACCACTTGAGCCACAGGGCCACTTGCAGCTTTTTTCTGCTTATGTGGTGCTGAGGAATCGAACCCAGGGCCTCAGGCATGCAAGGCAAGCGCTCTACCACTGAGCCACCTTCCCAGCCCCCATCTTTTAAATTTTTTCATTTTGGTTGCTGCCCTGAGATTTATACACCTGAGTTGCCAGTTCCCAAGGGGTCCAGCAGTTGCCATTATTGTTGTTTTATGCTGCCCCAGGTTGGCTGAGATTTGTTCCTGGTTCTCATTGTCTTGGGGGAATATGAGATTCTTCAAAGATTTTTCTCAAAGGAAAGGGTAGGATGTATGCGTGTTGGTTCAGGCTGCAGCATTAGAATCTCATGAGCTCTCAGTCTTGGAAATTTCTCATCACTTTGAGTCTGAAAACAACTATGCAGCAACGCAACTTAGACCAAGTTTGAGGTGAGTGTTAAGCACTGGCTTTGAGCTGAGGTGCCAGGCCAAACACTTACAACTGAATGGCTGTGAGGTCTCGAATAGATTTGAAGTTGTCCGAAACTGCACAGGGTAATAAAAATGCAACTGGCCTGATAGTCTTGGGACATGGATTTGAGTTCTTATGAAGACCAACTTTCACCAGCTGTGTGATGATTTGGCAGATGTTTCCTCCAAGCCAAAATGAAATGGTTGGATTAGATTAGGTTATTTTAAGTGTTTAACAGGCCCAGATGGTGATACATATACCTGTGACCCCAGCTCTTTGTGAGGCTGAGCAGGGGCTTGAAGAGTTCAAAGCTGCCCTTTATATTTAAAAAAAAAAATAGAATAGAGTGAGAGAAAGATGAAGGGAGGGAGCGAGGGAGGAAGGAAGGAAGGAAGGAAGGAGGAAGGAAGAGGAAGAGGAAGAAAGGGCACGCAGGCAGGCAAGCACTGGCACTCTAGCCATACAAACAATTTTGTCATCCTAGTGTTCTCTAGTAAGATTTCAAGATTGTTCTTGTAGGTTTAATCATATAGCTGATTATTAACTTGGGCAAGAAAAGGCATATGTAAAGTAAACATAACAAGATTCAAAAGACCCTAACAGAAGCTTTGCAGCGAGGCATTTGTAATAGTTCTTGCTTGGTTCCTTTTCTATCTTGTTGTTGTTGTTGTTCTGAGACAGGGTCTTGCTATATAGCCCAAGCTAGTCTTGAACTCAGGACCCTATGTCACCCTCCCAGATGCTGGATTACAGGCATGCAGCACTATGCCTAGTTCTCACCTTGTTTGTGTTGCACATTTAAACTACCCAACAAGCCCAATAATAACTGAAGGTAGGTTTTTTGTTGTTGTCATTGTTATTTTTGGTGGTTGTGGGGCTTGAACTCAGGGCCTGGGTGCTGCCCCTGAGTGAGGTCTTAACCTAAATGCTAATACTCTACCACTTTGAGCCATAGCACCACTTTGGGTTTTTCTGGTGATTAATTGGATATAAGAGTTTCATGTGAAGTTGCACTGTAGCTCAAGTGGTAGAGCGCTAGCCTTGAGCTGAAGAGCTGAGGGACAGAGCTCAGGCCCAGAGTTCAAGCCCCATGACAGACAAAATAAAATAAATTATTAAAAAAAAAAAGTGGGGCTGGGAAGGTGGCTCAGTGGTAGAGTGCTTGCCTTGCATGCATGAGGCCCTGGGTTCGATTCCTCAGCACCACATAAGCAGAAAAAGCTAGAAGTGGCGCTGTGGCTCAAGTGGTAGAGTGCTAGTCTTGAGCTGAAGAGCTGAGGAACAGCACTCAGACCCAAAGTTCAGGCCCCATGACTGGCAAAAAAAAAAAAAGTGTCTCACGTACTTTCCTGCCCAGGCTGGCTTCGACTCATGATCCTCAGATCTCAGCCTCCTGAGTAGTTAGGATTACAAGCCAGCAGCACCAGGCTTGAAGGTAGGTTTTAGTTTCTTGTCTATTGTGTGTCGGACTCTGGGCCTGGGCACTGTCCCTGAGCTCTTCTGCTCAAGGCTAGTTTCTAGTTCCTTCCTTCCTTCCTTTCTTTTCTTTCTTTCATTGGTCGTTGGGCTTGAACTCTGGGCCTGGGCTCTGTCCCTCAGCTCTTCAGCTCAAGGCGAGCGTTCTACCACTTGAGCTACAGCGCCACCTCCAGTTTTCTGGTGGTTTATTGGAGATAAGAGTCTCACGGGGGCTGGGAAGGTGGCTCAGTGGTAGAGTGCTTGCCTTACATGCATGAGGCCCTGGGTTCAATTCCCCAGCACCACATAAGCAAAAAGAAAAAAGCCGGAAGTGGCGCTGTGGCTCAAGTGGTAGAGCGCCAGCCTTGAGCTGAAGAGCTGAGGGACAGTGCCCAAGCCCAGAGTTCAGGCCCCACCACCAGACCCAAAAAAAAAAAAAAGAGTCTCATGGACTTTCCTGCCCGGGCTGGCTTTAAACCTCAATCCTCAGATCTCTGCCTCCTGAGTATCTAAGATTACAGGCGTGAGCCACCAGCACCCGGCAGCTTCTAGTTTTCTAAACACCTGATGTGTTCCTTATGTGTTCTTTATTATTAGAGGATGCTGTGGAAAATTACTTAATCAGGCTACCTTTCCAGACTCTGTCAAACAGTACTCACTATAGATAAGTTTGCAAATAGGAGAGGCAAATACTGAGGGAGAGGTGAATAGCCTGGTACAATGAGATTTTTTGTAGAGAACAAACTATCTGGGCAGTCTGGGCTTCACAGAAATCCTCAACATCACATTTCTCTCTGTCTCTGTCTCTCTATCTTGTGTGTATGTCTCTCTCTGAGACAGGTTCTCACAATACATCCCTTGCTGTCTTTAAACTCAAAATCCTCCTGTCTCAGCCTCCCAAGGTCTGGAGTACAGACATTCACTAGTATATTCTCTTATATTTTCTGAAATTAAGGTTGTGAGAGATTCAAGATCATTGGTTATCAGGATTGTGAGTCAAAGAGGCCCAGGAGCTGGGTACAGTAGAACATACTTGTCTTCCCAGCTACTCAGGAAGCTGTGGCAGCAGGATCATGAGTTTAAGGCCAACCTGGAGCCACACAGGAACATTTTATCTTTAAAAAATAAAGCAAGCAAGAAAGATGGATCTAAGGAGGTTGAAGGTTCTGTGTGAATAGCTTTACCAGAGTGCTTTCTAATAGAAAAGCAATGTGAATGTATAACAGAGAAACTGAAGCCAGGTTTACCCACTTACCATAGGTTGTTATACTGGGAGCCAGAACATTTAACTCTGCAGTGAAATCGTCTCAGATGACCTTTGAAGATTATCTTGAGAACTCACTTTTTTTTTTTTTTAAATTACTTGGGCTTGAATTCAGGATCTTGTGCTTGTTAGGCAAGTTCTCTATCATTTGAACCGGAAATTGCTTTTATAGCTAGCGATTAGATCCAGCCTTTCAGTCAAATTTACTTCCAAGGGAGTAGCTATTCAGTACCAGCCTGGGCTAGGCCCAGAGAGAAGAGATGGTCATGATGCAGTTCTTGCCCCATAGAACTTAGTGAGGAATTGGAAAAGAGCGAAAGAGGACAGGAAGAGATAGATATATGCATAGCAAACTATAATTAAAGAACACAGGGTAGCTAGGTGCCAGTGGTTCACACCTAGAATCCGAGCTGCTCAGGATCTGAAAATTGAGGTTTGACGTCAACCTGGGAAGAAAAGGCAATGAGACTCTTATCTCCAGTTAACCACCAAAAAATCCAGAAATGGAGTTGTGGCTCAAGTAATAAAGTGCCTGCCTTGAGCAAGAAAGCTCAGGAATAGTGTCCAGGTGCTGAGCTTAAGCCCCAGTGCCAACACACACACACACACACACACACACACACACACACTAAATGGTGTAAGGCAGATACAGACAAAAGGAAGCAAACATTGCTGGGCTAAGTATAGTAAAGAGTGAATAATTTGTGTGACTCTCTGGGTGCAAGTAACTGGAAAACAGAGCAACTAAATGTAGCTAGAGTCCTTTTGGAAGGGATGATGAGAGAGAAAGTTTCGTAGAGGTCACTGGGTGAAAGGTGTTCACTGCTTTAATAAATATTAATTGAAGTTCATGGGTCACACTTGGTTCCTCTAGTCCTTTTTGTTGTGCCCATATTGGGGCTTAAAATCAGAGTCCAGTTGCTATCTCTTAGCTTTCTTGCTCAAGGCTGGCACTCTACCCCATGAACCACAGCTCCACTTGTAGCATTTTGGTGGTTAATTGGAGATTAACCTGCCTGAGCTGGCTTCAAATCATGATTCTCAGATTTCAGTCTCCTGAGTAGCTAGGATTACGGTTTGAGCCGTGAGGGCTTACCTGTTTCCTCCTAGCCCTTTCAAAGTAAGAATAGTCAACTTTAAAGATGTGTGAGTTTTTGTTCTTGTCCCAGAGCCTTTGAACATGTGTCCTGTCCCCAGCCCCCATCTCCAGTGTTCTCATTCCCCTCTCCCTTTTTTGTCCAGTTAATACAAATTCATCCTTTAGAGCTCAGCTTGGAAATCACTTCCTGAAGGAGTGCTTTTGCTTCACCCCTGTTTTCCTAGGTGTGAACTTGATATCTCCTTCATACCCTTGCCTCAGTTATGAATATAATTCCATTATTGTTTTTTGTGTGTTTAATCTCCCTCTGTTTGCTGCCTCTTTCCTTCCCCAGCAGTGTTTGACGCATAGCTGGCATGCAGTAAATGTCTGCTGAAAGAATGGCTGGAGCATGTCCATTGAATTTAGCAATAAGCACTCAACTGGTGACCTTGTGTGACAGTTACACAGAAATGGTGGGGGTGGAAGCCAGGTTGCAGTTACAGTCAGTGAGTGGGAAATGAGGAAATGCGAGCAGTGATAGGTAGATAGCTTTCTCATGGGCGTGGCTGTGCAAGGGAGTGAGAAAAATGAGGTTCAGAGTTGTTTTTAAATGGGGAAGACTTGAATGTTTTGTTTTGTTTTGTTTTGCTGGTACTGGGGCTTGAATCAGGGCCTGGGCACTGTCTCTGAGCTTTTCTCCAGTCAGCCTGTCATCTTACCACTTGAGCCACAGCTTCAATTCCAGTTTCTGCTAGTTAGTTGGAGTTAAGAGTCTCATGAACTTACCTGCCCAGGCTGTCTTCGAACTGTGATTTCCAAATCTCAGCCTACTGAGTAGCGAGGATTATAGGCCTGAGCACTGGTGCCCAGCGTGAGCTTATTTAAATGGTAATGAAGAGGAGCCAAGGCAGGGGTACAGGTAGAGAAATACTGAAATTGGGCATCTTCCAAGAGATGGGATAGGATGGAATCCAGAATGGGAGGGGCCATACTTAAAAGAGCCCATGCTCTGTAGACACTGGAGAGTCTTGACTTCTGGGCTGGGAGTCTGGGTGAGCCAACTAAGATTGTCCTACAGACTGAGAAAAGGAGCCTAAGACCTGAATTAGGACCAGAGTGAAGGAGAGAAGCCTACTACAGAGACACTTAGTGTGTATCAGGGAGCTGGGGAGAGGTAGAAAGGGTCCTTGATTTTTGTGTCCTTCATGCTTGAATTTCAAAAATATGATTATATTGCTATTATTAAGGTGTCATACAGAGAGATTACCATTTGTTGATTGAATTTTTGATGTTTCTCTAGACTGGAGAAAACAGGCTCTCAGAGGATGTGGCAATTACAGGTTTTCTCAAATAGCTTCACAGTGGAAAGTCCTGATCCTTTCAAATTCTGGAAATGGCCAGAAGTAATTCAGAGCCAAGATGTTATATTGTGGAGAAAAAGTGGGTGGTCAGGTTAAACACTATTCTTCGTGGGTTAAAAAGTAAAAAACAAGGAACAAAGTGTTGGCTCTAAAATAATGAGATTTGTTAGGGTTGTGGCAGGACAGCTCATAAACTAACACTGATAGTTTTTCCATGTAAGGAAGCCAACAATGTTTCAAGCAGGTATTTCAGAATTTGGAAGCTTCACGTCTGTGTTCATTAAAAACCTTTTCACTGGGGTTGAGGGTGTGGCTCTGTGGTAGAATGCTTGCCTAACATACCTGAAACCCTAGATCTGATCACCAGCAATACACACACACACATATTCATTGTCTTATTCAGTGTGTAACCTGACCTGGGCCTGGTTTGAATGAGACTTACCTTCACCTTGGAGTTTTGTAGAGTGATGGTATGTTCTTTGACCCTTGACATTCTGCCCTCCAAAAGGCAGAGAGGTCCCTCTTGAGAGCAAGAATTTTATTTTTTTAAATTCTATTTTTTGGTACCAGTCCTGGGGCTTGAACTCAGAGCCTGGGTGCTGTCCCTGAGCTCTTTTGCTCAAAGCTAACATTCTTACCATTTGAGCCATAGCTCCACTTCCAGCAGTTTTGCTGATTAATTGGAGGCAAGAGTCTTACGGGCTTTTCTGCTTGAGCTGGCTTTGAACTGCAGTCCTCAGATCTCAGCCTTCTGGGTAGCTAGGATTATAGGCTTGAACCACCAGTGACTGGCAAGAGTAAGAATTTTAGATCCAGGAAGAATGATTGATGAGCTATAGAAGTTTTATTTCTAGGGGAGTAGTGGAGTCCAGCAGATTTTAAATTCTGTTGGCTCCTTTAATTCTCCTCTGGCATCTGAGAGCAGCTGTCTGTGCACTGGCCGTCTCAAATGGTACAGAGCTATCTTGAAGTGCCCGGAGCCATGCTTTGTCTATTCATGGCTCCTGTGGCTGTGAAACAGGGTTCAGTGACTGTCACTGTGCCTGTAGCAGTCTGGAGTTACCCAGAGAGAACAAAGCTGCATACACAGCATACAAGGGTGTCTTATAACCATCTTTCTAGGGCTGAGTCAGGTACCACAGCTTGATTTCAGCTGCCCTCTTTATTTCAATAAGTAGGCATTAGAGCGACACCAAAAATGTTTGGGGTGTTTTGTTTTGTTTGGGGCAGGGGGCGGAGGGAGGAGGACTTGCACCAGTCCTATGCTTTTGTCGATAGCTGAGCTCAGTTCACACAGACCCTGAGCATCTTTTCTCAGCCTTTGATAAATCTTCCCCATCTTTCAAGGTTCAGCTCAAGTGTTCACATCTTCTACGGAGGGATGAGCAGGAGTTCCCATGGGGGAATGGAAAGAGCTGAGGTTTTCATGAGCCAAACCTCAATGTGAATGTTCCATCAGCCACTTAATTTGTCTTGTACACACCCCGGGTCCCAAGCGTCAGTTCTTACTCCATTAAATAAGTATGGTATTGTGGTCACAAATAAGTTGTTTGTGATAGCAACCAGTACAGTTCTTGGCATGCTTTTATACCCATAACCTGACTTCCAATGAACTAGATATTTTAAAGTACTTTTACCTCTGAAATAATATACAAGTGAAAAAATTACACTATGGGCCAGGTGCTGGTGGCTCACACCTGTAATCGGAGCGACCCAGGAGGCTGAGATCTGAGGATCACAGTTCAAAGCCAGCCCAGGCAGGAAAGTCCATGAGATTCTTATCTCCAATTAACCACAGCTCCACAGTGGAGCTGTGGCTCAAAGTGGAAAAGTGCTACCCTGAAGTGAAAAGAGCTCAGGGACAACGCTCAGAATCTGAGTTCAAATCCTGTGACTGACCAAAAAAATAAAATTACAGTATGCCAGGTGCCAGTGGCTAATACCTGTAGTCCTAGCCACCCAGAAGACTGAGATCTGAGGATCAAGGTTCAAAGCCAGCCTGGGCAGGAAAGTCCTTGAGATTCTTATCTCCAATTACCTACCAAAAATCAAGCTGAAAGTGGAGCTGTGACTCAAGTGGTAAAGTGCCAGCCTTAAAGCTAAAAAGCTTAAGGACATTAGCCCATACCAACACACACATACATATACACATGCACACGCACCTGCACTCATGTACGCATGCGTTACAATATAGAAAAGCAGTTTTGGTTTTTTTCCAGGAGATTGGCTGCTGAAAGAGCAGAGGTGATGTTATCTAGCCATTTGCACTGTAGAACACAGTGAGAAGGGGACTAATAATGTTGGTTGAATGAAGAGCTAGATGATGAGAAATCTGAGAAATAGTAAAAGGCAAAAACATGTTTAACTCAAAAGAGAAACTTCTGATATTAGCTGGGGACACAGGAAGGGCTGACACAGAAATGAGGGAGACTTTCTTCATCTGCTCAGAACTCCAGCATGGGCTGGGAATGTGGCTCAGTAGTAGAGTGCTTGTCTAGCATGCATGAAGCCCTGGGTTCAGTTCCTCAGTACCACATATACAGAGAAAGCCAGAAATGGCACTGTGGCTCAAGTGGTAGGGTGCTAGCCTTGAGCAAAAGAAGCTCAGGGACAGTGTTCAGGCCCTGTTCAAACCCTATGACTGCCAAAAAAGAACTACAAAGAAAAGGTAAAAGTTGTATGAAAACGGTGTTTTGTTTCTTTGAGGCAGGTTCCTTTTTTTTTTTTTTTTAAACAGTGGAAACGGGTTATACTGTGGGGGGATGAACATACAAAGAAACAAAAAATCACATGGTACATTATAAATACGTTTGAAACAATAGCAAGAAAGAAAACACAACTTGTGTCCCTATCTTGGGGTTCATTTTGAGTCTGGTTCTTTTATGTAAACCTAGGTTATCCTCAAACTCATGATCCTCTGCCTTGGCCTCTCAAGTGCTGGTATTACTGACACTACCATTCTTGGCCAGAAAGGCTGGTCTTGTTTCAGTAGTACAATAGACACAGCTGTTTGTTATTATTATTGTTATTATTATTGTTATAGTGGGTCATGGAGCTTGGACTCTGGGCCTAGGCACTGTCCCTAAGCTCTTCAGCTCAAGGCTGGTGCTCTCTACCACTTGAGCCACAGATCCACTTTTGGTTTTCTGGTGGTTTATTGGAGATAAGAGAGTCATACAGGCTTTCCTGCCTGGGAATCACAATCCTCAGATCTCAGCCTCCTGAGTAGCTAGGATCATAGGTGTGAGCTACTGACGCCCAGCTTATTTTATTTTTTTCTGGTACTAGGTTTGCATTCAGGGCCTTGTACATGTTAGACAGGCATTCTACCACTCTCCCAGCCCTGCTTTGTTGTTGTTGTTTTTAAATAAATTGAAACATTTTTTCCCGGTTATGGGGCTTGAACTCTGGGCCTGAACACTGTCCCTCAGCTCTTCAGCTCAAGGTTAGTACTCTACCCCTTGAGCCACTGTGCCACTTCTGGTTTTCTGAGTGGTTTATTGGCGATAAGAGTTTCATGGACTCTTCTGCCCAGGCTGACTTCTTGAACCATGATCCTCTGATCTCAGCCTCCTGAGTAGCTAGGATTACAGGCATGAGCCACCAACACCCAGCAAAGTGAAACTTCTGAGGCTGTAAGTTCTCTGTGTCTCTAAAGATAGACTTAAGTACTTTCTAGAGATCTTGTCAAAAGGGACATGTCATTGAGTGGAGCCGTGGCCTAACTCTTTCAACAGGAGATTGTGTTGACTCAGTCTTATTCTTCATGGTCAAATCCCTTCCCTCTGCTCCCTGCTACCTCAGGCCTCTAACCCGTCTTGTTGTTGTGTGCAGGTGAAGAGGCCTGGAGGTGTCCAGGCTGTGGTGACCACGTCGCTCCTAGTCAGAGGTGGTATAGGACAGTCAATGAAGCCTGGCATAGCTCCTGTTTCCGGTAAGTGAATCTGCCCTCCTCTCTTTACCTGTGTACTACTGGCTTCAGACGATCTTGAAACAATTTTCATATTCTGAAAAACAGAGAAACAAGCTTCTGACTTAAATGTCAAATTTGAGTGGGGGGGACGAGCGGGGGGACACAGTGAGAGAAGTGTTCCAAGGAAGAAGAACTCCAAAACCAGGTTGAAGTAGAAGAATCACTACCCTGCCAAGTACTGCAGGTATGGGGAGCCCTTTCCAAGGTTTCCCCCATCACCTTCCCTTGATACAGATGAGGAAACTGAGACCCGGAGTCACTTCCATGTATGCACTACTGCTTATATTAATGCTCAAGGGTTGTTTTTAATGTAGTGGGCAATACTGGATACCTCCCTATGTGCCTTTTTCTTTTCTTTTTGTGCCAGTCCTGGGGCTTGAACTCGGCCTGGATGCTATCCCTGAGCTTTTGTGCTCAAAGCTAATGCTCTACCATTGGAGTCACAACTCCACCTCTGTCTTTTTTGGTAGTTAATTGTATGTAAGAGTCTCACAGACTTTCCTGCCTGGGCTAGTTCAGACTGCACCCCTCAGATCTCAGCCTTCTGAGTAGTTAGGATTCCAGGTGTGAGCCACCAGCCCTGCCTTTTTTTTTTTAAATGCCAGTACCAGGGCTTGAACATGGGACCTCTTGTTCTTTCTTGGCTTTTTTCACTCAGAGCTCATGCTCTACTGCTTGAGCCATGCCTTCAGTCCAGCTTTTTGCTAGTTCTTTTGGAGATGGAAGTTATAAACTTTCTGCCTTGCCTGGGTTGACTTCAAACTGAGATCCTCTGGAGCTCAGCCTTCTGAATAATTTAGATTATAGGCACAAGCTACCAGCACTCAGCTAGAATCCTGTTTTTTGTTTTTTGTTTTTTTTGGGGGGGCGGGTATCCGGCCGTGGGGTCTGAACTCTGGGCCTGGGCACTGTCCCTCAGCTCTTCAGCTCAAGGCTAACGCTCTACCACTTGAGCCACAGCACTACTTCCGGCTTTTTTCTGCTTATGTGGTGCTGAGGAATCGAACCCGGGGCCTCATGCATGCGAGGCAAGCACTCTACCACTGAGCCAACTTCCCAGCCCGAGAATCCTGTTTTTTAAATTAACTTTACTATAGCTCAGATTATTGTATAGAAGTATCTCAATTTCTTGAAACAGATTTAAAATGTTACAATTGGCTCATTCTCCTTATTTTGGACTATTAATAGTCTATTGCATAGACTTGTTGAGATTGATTTGAATGATATATGCAAAGCACGCTGTACATGGTAGGCACCCACCAAATGGGTCTTCCTTTCCCTGTTCTGTTGGAATCCTCAAAGGCGGGTGCTTGTTTTTGTCTTCCCCAGAACCTAAAAGACTGCCCAGCCCACAGGCATTCCACATTGGCAGAATGCTCTTCATTCTGCCTACTGGGGAAGCTGAGTGGGCATGTCTGGCCCCCAGGGTCTGAATGGGTGGGACTACAGTGGTGTCCTGAGAATAAGTGAGACTGTAAAAAGGCCCCCAGGGCTGTAGATTCCAGCTCCCACGCACAGCTCTTGTCGTAAAGCATCCCCTGTGCTGATATCAAATAATTGAGGTGACCTTTAAGTACTTGGCCTCCCCTTGGGAGCTAGGGGGCAGAGGGCAGAGGAGGAGCCTGGAAAGATCTGGCTTCTAAAATTACTGGAGGCTAGGAATGTGGCTCAGTGGTAGAGTACTTGCCTAGCATGTATGAAGCCCTGGCTTCGATTTTCTCAGTACCAGATAAACAAAAAAAGCCAGAAGTGGCTCTGTGGCTCAAGTAGTAGAGTTCCAGCCTTGAGCAAAAGAAGCTCAGGGACAGTGCCCAGGCCCCAAGTTCAAGCTCCAGGATTGGCAAAAAAGAATTTTAATTAAATGAAAGAGCTGGAGAGGAATCAGCATTCCCATGCTCTCTTAACTTTAACTCGGAGCTGTCATCTTCTCTGTGGTTCTGATTTGCCTTCATTCCCCCTCCTCTCACTCCTGGGGAAGTCACTTGGACTTTTTCTGTGCTATTTAGTATGACAGGAACAGAGTGTCAGAGTCCTAAGGGACCTTCTGGAGAAAGCCTTTGGTTTGCCCTTTCATTTTAGAGCTGAGGTTGACAAAGCAGTAAAACTGACTGAGTTCCAGGAATGGGTCTTGCCTTGTCATCTTACTCTCATGGTCCAATTTGCTCCTGCCATTTGCCTATTGGTGCAATTACTTTCTGTCCAAAATGAGCAGGACAGAGTAGAACAAGCTTATCCTTCGAATTTCTGGATTCTTCCCAAGCTAAGGAATTTCAGAACTAGAAGGGACTACTTATCTGTATGATATAACCCATTCACATTATAAATAAGAGGATTGCTTGGGTCACTCAGACTGTGGGTGACAAAGTTGGCCTTAACACAGGTTCTGGATCATTTATAGGTTGAGTCAGATGTTAGCCTCTGAGAGGTTGTGTGTGTGTGTGTGTGTGTGTGTGTGTGTGTGTGTGTGTGTGTGAATGAATGTGAGAGAGAAAGAGGGAGACAGACAGAGAAAGAGAAAGACAAACATAGAGAGACACAGAGAGATACAAATGCATGGACATAAGAAAAAAAGGCCAAATGCTGGTGGCTCAAACCTGTGATCCTAGCTAATCAGAAGGCTGAGGTCTGAGGATCAGATTGAAGCCAAACCAGGCAGGAGAAAGTCTGTGAGACTCTTTATCTCTAATTAAGCAGCAAAAAGCTAGCCTGTATAAAAAAGCTGAAGTATAGAACACAGGCCTCAAGTTCAAGCCCCAATACACACACACACACACACACACACACACACACACACACGCACGCACGCACGCACGCACGCACACATTACTCAAGACATAAGGGCACTTATAATCCCAGAGGCTAGAAGGATCATGAGTTTAAGACCAGCCTGGACTGGGCAAGAAATAAAAGGAAAGAAGTAAGTTGTGTTAGCATGGTGAGTATAAGTGGTAGAATGAGGGTGTCTGGTTTTAACTCCTGACCTTGCATCTTATTACCTGACCTTATGTGACTTCCCTGAGCTCCAGACACTACGTTTGTAAAATGAGGATACGAATATCACTCATCTTACATACTCTTTAGGAATAAGTCAATCATGATGCCCTAAATAAAGTGCCTAGCAGATGACTCGCCACTTCAAAAAAAAAAACCTTGATAATAATGATCAGCTGTCACTTTATATTGTTTCATATGTATCTGTTTACATTTATTTCTCTTATTACACAGTCATTGCTCATCTGGTATTAAGGGCAATTTTGAACTATTTTGGCACAGTTAAACCAAAGATCGTGCCTGAGGGGAAGGTGGAGCATCTAGGTTTTATCTCCTGGCTATAGCTTCATGTTGAGGACAGAGACTAGAATCCAGCTCTTTAGAGTGTCTTCCAACTCCTGAACTTTCCCATGGTAAATTCAGATTAGATGACATGGCTCCCTCCAGTGGAGCTCGCTAATTTGCCCTGGGGAGAATGGCTGTCTTTTGGAGCCAATTGGACTTCTGCCCAAATTGGAGGAAGATGTTCAGGGCTGGGAAAGAACTGTGTTTGTTCAAAGCCAGAGGTAACTTGGGTTATAGGGCATGAGCCTGAGTGATTTTTTAAGATCTCTTCCAGTCCAGCTTGTCTGTGATGCTAATAAAGTTACTTAGATGTGTGGGTGTAGGCCTTCTGGAAGTCGGACTTTCCCTTCTGAGCTGTTTGCAAAGAAATTCAGACTCCATGGCTCCCTTCCAGCCTTCTCTTACCCAGCTGAACTACAGTTACCATGAAGGAAATGACTTTTCTTCTTCCCTTCCCCTAACACCTTTGTTTTCCTAGTGGCAGGGTGGGGCTGGGTTTGGAATGGAGACCTTGCTGGGGTCTGGCCCAACGCTCCCCCCATTCTTCTCCCCTACTCTGCAGTCACATCCGTGATTTTGCCTCTGATAGCATTCCACAAGAATCTCAGGTCTCCAAGATAATAGGAAATCTTCTTATGGCTTTAAGGCTGGGACTTGGGACTGTGTGCATAGAAGCCAGCAGACAACCCTCCTGAAACTAGCCCTGTTTATAATTGTGCTGCTGCAGTGGGGCACTTTGCCAGAATCCTTCCGAACTGGACACATGGGTAGCCAGTCCTGCTTCCTCTCCCCTATCTTCCCACCAGGCCTATTTAAACTCTGAGTCCCTCTGGCCTTGCTTCAAACAATGCCATTGGTTTTAGATCTGGAATCATGCTCTCTGAAGTTCTCTGGACCTGGCTCCCTGTCTTACTGGGGAGGACAGGAGAGCAATCAGAGTTCATGACATCTGTAGCTAAGGTTGAAATGTAGAGCTTTCCTGACTGCTTGATTGAGTTTTGGTTGTTGCTGTGGATATGGTGTTGGAGATGGAAGCTGGGCCTTTATGTAAGTACTCTACCACTGAACTATATATCCTTGACCATTTTTCAGGTTTTTGTTTTTGTTTTGTCAGTCATAGGGCTTGAACTCTGGGCCTGAACACTGTCCCTTAGTCCTTCAGCTCAAGGCTAGTGCTCTACCACTTGAGCCACTGAACCACTTCCAGTTTTCTGAGTGGTTTATTGGAGATAAAAGTCTCACAGACGGGGGGGGGGGGGGGGGGGGGGGGGGGGGGGGGTGCGCGGGGGGGGGGGGGGGAGGCTGGGAAGGGATGTGAAGGGTAAACAAAGGAGGAGGCTGCAATGCTTGATAAGAAATGTACTCATTATCTTGCCCATGTAATTGTAACCCCTCTGTACAGTATGTTCACAATAAAAAAAAAAAAAAGTCTCACAGACTTTCCTGCCCAGGCTGGATTTGAACCCTGATTCTCAGATCTCAGCCTCCTGAGTAGCTAGGATTATAGGCATGAGCCACCAGCACCCAGCTAGGTTTTTTGTTTTGTTTTGTTTTGATTTTTTGTCAGTCATAGGGCCTGAACTCTAGGCCTGGGCGTTGTCCTTCAGCTCTTCACCTCAAGGCTAGTGCTCTACCACTTGAGCCACAGTGCCACTTCCAGCTTTTTCTGTTATGTGGCCCTAAGGAATTAAACTAGGACTTCATGGATGCAAGACAAGCACTCTACCACTGAGCCACCTTCCCATCCCTTTGTTCGCCCCCATATCTCCGTTTTGTTTTTAATTGATACATAAAACAGAGTACTCTATGACATTTCAGTACATGTATACAGTGTGTAATGTTCAAATCAATCTCTTCAAACCTTTTTTCATTTCTTTGAGGTGAAAACATTTGAAGTTCTTTCAGAAGAAAGAACATCCTGAAAATATGCAGTATTATCATCACCTGCAGCCACCCAAAAGTATCAGTTCAGTCCCTTGTTTTGTTTTTGTTGTTGATTATGGAGCTTGCTCCAGGCCTGGGCACTGTCCCTCAGCTCTTCAGCTCAAGGCTAGTGCTTTACCACTTGAGCCACAGTACCATTTCCAGTTTTCGGGTCATTTATTGGAGATAAGAGTCTCATGGGGGCTGGGAAGGTGGCTCAGTGGTAGAGTGCTTACCTTGCATGCATGAGGCCCTGGGTTCGATTACTCAGCACCACAATAAGCAAAAAGAAAAAAGCCAGAAGTGGCGCTGTGGCTCAAGTGGTAGAGCGCTAGCCTTGAGCTGAAGAGCTGAGGGACAGCACCCAGGCCCAGAGTTCAGGCCCCATGACCGGACCCAAAAAAAAAAGTCTCACGGCCTTTCCTGCCTGGGCCGGCTTTGAACTGTGATCCTCAGATCTCAGCCTCCTGAATGGCTAGGACCATAGGCATGAGCCACCAGCGCCTGGCCTTTTCAGGTCTTTTGTTGTTTGTTTTTTGCCAATCCTGGGGCTTGAGTCTGGGCCTGGGCACTGTCCCTGAGCTTCTTTTGCTCAAGGCTAATGCTCTACCACTTGAGCCACAGCACCACTTCTGGTTTTTTCTGAGTAGTTGATTGGAGATAAGACTCTCGAGACTTTCCTGCCTGTCCAGGCTGACTATGAACTATAGTCCTCATATCTCAGCCTCCTGAGTAGCTAGACAGTTTTGTTTGTGTTTTGGTTTTTTATTGTTATTTTTTGTTGTTTTTGTTTTTGGTCAGTCTTGGGGCCTGAACTCTGGGCCTGGAGCTCTTCAGCTCAAGGCTAGCGCTCTACCACTGAGCCACAGTGCCACTTCCAGCTTTTTCTGTTTATGTGGTGCTGAGGAATCGAACTAGGGCCTCATGCATGCAAGGCAAGCATTCTAATACTGAGCCATCTTCCCAGCCCTCAGTTTTGTTTTAAGATAGGGTTTCAGTATGTTTCCCAGGCTAGCCTCAAACTTGGGAATTCTTATGCCTCAGTCTCCTAAGTAGCTGGGATTATAGGCATACCACACTATGCCTCGCACTTGGCACATTTTTTTGATGATCATTCCTGCGCCATCATCACAGGTGTTTGAACTAGGAGGAAAGATCCGAGGAAGAGGAAGAAGTTGCTCTTGTCTTTGTTGACCCTAACTTTGGTCACATTGCCAGATCTCATTCCCGTGAGCATTGGCCAATTTAAGGCTCGTGTAAACTTTCAGACCTCCTTTCTCAGAACCAGAAACACAGACTATTTGAGCTTTCTCTTGTGAGATATAATTGATTATGCCTGTGGTCTGTAAAGGGGTAGTGCCCACAGAAGACTGGTCATTTCACCAAGTGATAGACCATTTCCACTCAATTTGTGAAAACGGATGAAGAACAGGCAGATGTAGCAGCAGTATGTTATAATGGCCAGCTGACAGCAGGGTACATTCATTCTGATGCTTTTTGAAGCCACATTCAGGTTGCCTTCCTCTCACTGATAGAATCAGAATTACAGTAATAGCAATTTACTGAGTGCCACACCATGTCCTTATTAGCATTTTGTATGGCTTATCTCATTTAACCCTTCCGACATCCCAGTAAATGTAGTACTCATCTTACCTATTTTAAAGATCAGACACTTGAGCCGTGTGTGGTGGCACACACCTGTAATCCTAGCACTCAGGAGGCGCAGACAGAAGGTTGTCACCAGCCTGGTGGTCTAATAGCAAGTTTGAAGACAGCTTGGGCTACATAGTCATACCCTGTCTCAAAATATAAACAAACAAACAATAAAGGAAAGTTACTTTCTTCAAGTCAGAGCTAGTTAAGAACATATCTGGGATTTGAACTCATGCATTTTGCCTCCTTCTTTTCAAGAGTCTTAGCATTCCTGAATATGAGCATGCCCTTTAACCTCAGGCTCAGTTTCCTCTTCTATAAAAAAGGGTGAAAACCCTCAGCCTGTCTGCCACATGCTGATATAACCTCAGGTAACAGTGATAAACTTTCTAAAGTGCTGGTGGAAAGTGCTGGTGGATTTTTCTGGGTCTCTAGTGGTAGGTGATGCAACACTGCCATCTGCTGTTGAGCTGTGGGCACTGCTGCTACATTTATTGGCTACATTTTGATTCAGGCTATGACCTTCTCCGGAAACTGCTTGTTTGTCCAATTTATCTCAAAGGAAACAACCAGCCAGTAGATCATTGTAGTTGCCTGGAGCCTGCTTGACCGAGGAAGGAAGGACAGGCACCTGGATCTTCCCTTTGTCCTCACAAGAAATTCCCGCTTAAACATAGCGTGGGACTCTTCTGTTGTAGTAGCAGCACATGACCTTCAAGGTCCATTAATTCTGCTCCCCCAGAGAAACCCTGCAGTTACTGTCCTGAAGAAAGTATAGAGGTGGAGAGAGCTGGATCATTGACATTAAGCATTATATTAAAAACTTTACTTACTGATTTAACCCTCAAAAATGTCCTGTAACTTTACACAAAGCAGGAAGGTCTAGAAGGTAGAGTAGTGTGTATGTGTTGTATGCATATATGTCAGCTAGGAACTGAATCATGCTAAGCACATACTCTACTACTGAGATGTACCTCCACCTCACCCAGCTGACTTTGGCTCCCAAATTCTTTTTCCCTTCTCCCACTGAACTCCCATGAAAGAACAGTAAATTTAAAGTCAGAATACCTGATTTTTGACTGAGCCAAGCTAGCTATATGTGTTGGCAAGTTCTTGAGCCCCATGGAGCTATCTCTCTCTCTCTCTTTCTCTCTTTCTCTACCTCCCTCTCTTCCCTCCCCCCTCTCCCTCTTCTCTTCTCTCTTCCCCCTCTCTCTCCTCTCTTCAGCTGGTACTCTACCACTTGAGCCACGCCTTCACTTTCAACTGGTTCATTGGAGATTATAGGTGTGAGCCACTACTACCCAGCTTACTTTCCTGTCTTGAGTATCAGATAGATCCTTATAATGCCAAATCCAAAATGTTCCACAGTCAGGCACCAATAGCTCATGCCTGAAATCCTAGCTACTCTGGAGGCTGAGATCTGAGGATCATGGTTCAAAGCCAGCCTAGGCAGGAAGGTCCACGAGACTCTTATCTCCAATAAACTACTTAGAAAAAGACAGAAGTGGTATAAAATGTTCCACAATCTGAGTACCAGCATGATGTCATAGGTTGAAAATACCAGATCTCATATGACATTTTAAAAAATGAACACGTGGCCGGTAGCTTACGCCTGTAATCCTAGCTACTTGGGAGACTGAGATCTGAGGATTGCAGTTCAAATCCAGCCTGTACAGGAAAGTCCGTGAGACTCTTGTCTCCAATAAACCACCAGAAAACTGGAAGTGGTGCTGTAGCTCAAGTGATAGTGCACTACTAGCCTTGAGCTGAAGAGCTCAGGGGCAGAACCTAGTCCCAGAGTTCAAGCCCCACAACTAACCAAATTAAAAAAAAAATAAACATGTGAAGTTGGCAGTAGGACATACAGATATAGAGCTCAGTAGATGGTCTAGAGCAAGAGATTCTGACTTCAGGATCATCCATGTATGAGTGGAAGCCAGGGTTGTACATAGACAGCCTAAAAGTATTACATGAAACTACCACACACTCTGGTTACCCAGGAGACTGAGATCTGAGGATCACCATTTAAAGCTAGTGTGGGCAAGAAAGTCTGTGACATTTATCTCCAATTAACCCCAAAAAAGACAGAAGTGGAGCTGTGCCTCAAGTGATAGAGCCCTATCCTTGAGCAAAAAAGCTAAAGGACAACATCTAGGCCCTGAGTTCCAGCTCCAGGACTGGCACCAAAAAAGAAAACAAAAAAATTTCTTGAAACTATCTTTAAGCTCAGTGTGTAAGTTGTATATGCAATATAAATGAACTTTATGGTTAGACTTGGGTAAGATTTCTCATCTATCCAAACATTCTAAAGCATTGCTAATCCTAAGCATATTGTTTGTGCTGGTCCTGGGGCTTGAACTCAGGGCCTGAGCACTGTCCCTTAGCTTTATCATTCAAGGCTAGCATTCTATCACTTGAGCTACAGTTCGACCTCCCCAAGCATATTGTTTAAGGATTACTCAACCTCTAGTAGCAGAGGAAAAGAAGGGGGGTAGGGGTTGGGTCAGGCTGTGTCCCAGCTTCACTTGCCAACCACCTGACTGGAGTCAGCTGCTTAACTTTTCTCTGTCAGTTTCCTCATTTATAAAAGAGGATGGTTTTCACCTCCAATGATTGTGATACAGATTCAATTTGATCCTATATTCAGAGTCCTTATCACTTTGATAGAACACAATCAGTGTTGGCATTTGTTATTTGTGTCTGTCATTCTTGAACTGTTTTCTTCCCTTGGTCTCCATAGCATTCCACAATCTCCTGGCTTCCCCCTACATTTCTGGTAATTCCAGTTTGCTTCTCCTGCTCTCCCCAGCTCTGATATTCCTCCAGGTTCACTGTGCACTGTCTAGGGCACACAGCCCTAAGCTGCTGCTGTTGTTTTTTTTGCCAGTCCTGGGGTTTGAACTCAGGGCCTGTGTGCTATCCCTCAGCCTCTTTGTGCTCAAGGCTAACATTCTACCATTTGAACCACAGTGCCACTTCCAGCTTTTTCTGAGTTTATTGGAGAATAGAATCTCATGGGCTTTTCTGCCTGGGCTGGCTTCAAACCATGATCCTCAGATCTCAGCCTCCTGAGTAGCTAGGATTACAGGCATGAACCACGTCTAGCCCTAAACTGTTTTATGCACACCTTTGACTTCCATTTGCCTCCATCTACTGCTGATCTTGAAATTAGGGTGTCTTGTCCAACCTGTCTATTGAGCTCCATTCCCTGTCTCCTACTGTCAACCTGACATATCCATTTTTCTCTAATTCTTTTTTTTTTTGGGGGGGGGGGGTAATGTGTGTGTGATCTTAGATGTTAAATCCAGGTCCTCACAAATTCTGAATAAGCACTTCAGCCATGCCCCAGTCCTGATTTGGTCTGTTATTGTTGTTACTGTAGTTGTGTTTTGTGATAGGATCTTAAGACTGTGTTGCTCACACTGCTTCAAACTCCTGAGTTCAATGAATTGTCCTGTCTCAACATCCCTAGTAGCTGGAACTACAGATAGCATGTCACTGTAGCTTGCTCTGACATGTCCAGACACCTCAGATTCAGCTGCACTCTCCATCTGCTTCCCTAAAACTGGCTCCTCGTCCTGTAACATAACTCATTAGGTCTCACTAGTATCTATTCACTGCCTAAACAGGAACCTAGGAGTCCTTGGTACTTTCCTCTCATCCTCCGTAGCCAGGCCTGTCAGTTTCACCTCTAGCTTATATTCTGAATTTCTTGCCATTTCTTCCTCCACTAGCCTGTTACAAGCTACCATCGTCACTCACCTGGACAGCTACAGTAGCCACCGTCTTCCCTGTAGTCTGCCCAGTGACTCAGGACCTCCCATGCCATCCTCTCCAGAGCAACGACTATAAGAGATTTATCTATATTTAATTTTAGTTTTTTAGTTCCAGTACTGGGGCTTGAATTCAGGGCCTCACTTGCTTACTCAGCTTTTTCACTAATAGCTGACACCACCACTTAGCTATATAGCTCCACTTCTGGCTTTTTTGCTGGTTAAGTGAAGATAAGATTTACAGATTTGTCTGCCCAAGCTGTCTTTGAACCTCAAGCCTCATATCTCAGCCTCCTGTGTAGTTAGGATTGTGGATGTGACTCACTGGTGCCTAACAACAACAGTGTGTGAGCTTTTTAAAATGACCACATTCACACACAGTTATCACTTTTCCTTTTACATTTCCATGAATTTCCAGTATTACTGGATAAAGACCAAAATTCTTTTTGTTTGTTTTTGTTTTTGGTCAGTCGTGGGGCCTGAACTCTGGGCTTGGGCACTGTCCCTCAGCTCTTCAACTGAAGGTTAGTACTCTACCACTTGAGCGTCAGCCCCACTTCCGGCTTTTTCTGCTTATGTGGTGCTGAGGAATCGAACCCAGGGCCTCATGCATGAAAGGCAAGCACTCTACCACTGAGCCACCTTCCCAGCCCAGGACCAAAATTCTTAACATGACCTCTAGTAAAGTTGCCATTGTCTGGCTTCTGTCCGTGTGTCTGAGCCTCCTGCTCTCTGTACTGTACTTCATTCTCACTGATTTTTTTCTTTTTTCCTTTTTTTTTTTTTTTTTTTTAGTCAGTTGTGGGGCTTGAACTCAGGGTCTAGGAGTTGTCCCTGAGCTTTTTGGCTCAAGGCTAGCACTCTACCACTTTGAGCCACAGTGCCACTTCTGGTTTTCAAAGCCAGCCGTGGCTGGCTTTGAACCACAATCCTCAGATCTCAGCCTCCTGAGTAGCTAGGATTACAGGTGTGAGCCACTGGTACCCGGCTTCACTAATTTTCTTTACACAGCCCCGAACACACCGTCTTTCCTGCTGACAAGGGCTGTGCCATGTTGAATCCACAGTCTGGAATGCTACCTCACTCTCTATTTGCCTAATTAACTCCTACTCATCATTCAGATCTTTCATAAATGGCTCAGAGACATAGCTACTCCTCACCCCTAAAGAATAGGTCAGCTCCCCTGTCTGGCTCTCCAGGGCTTTTCCTTTGAAGCTTTTCTTGCGGTTTCAGTTACCCGTATATTCATTACATCATGGGATATCTACTAGTAAACATCACTTGGTCGGGGAACACAGGGCTTTTTTGCCCCTCATTGTGTCACCTCTGATACAGCATTGACACAGAAGGGAAAATCATTGAATGACTTGCCAAAACTGACCAAGAGATATGATGTAAGTGCAGCCTTTACTGCGCTTCTGCTTCCCCACGCCGTCCTTCCTTCCCTTTGCAGCTACTGTGGCTGCAGTTCCTGTAAGGGGCAGGGAACCATTGGTTCCAGACACACAACCTGCAGGTGTCAAGGTGAGAAGGTAAGCTTTATCTTCTGCCTCCAGAGGAATCATCCCACAGTGAGAAGCTGGCCCAGGAGTCATCAACTCCAGCAGCAGGTCTGGAGTTGTATTTCTCAGTAACTATAACCCAGACAGAAATACGGCCTGAGTACCTGGGTATCTCTGGAGAGAAAGGCAATGAAGAGTGAATTCAGTTACTCTAGCCCAGAGTAATTATGAATGGCCCTGAAATCTGAAAAATCTCAATTCCAGTGGTAAGTTAGTTTGGTTGTTTTTTGTTTTGTTGTTTTTGGTGCCAGTCCTGGGTCTTGAACTCAGGGCCTGAGAGCTGTCTCTTAGCTTTTTTGCTCAAGACTAGGACTCTACCACTTGACCACAACTCCATTTCTGACATTTTGGTGGTTAATTGGAGATAAGAATCTCATAGACTTTTCCTGCTGAGGCTAACTTCAAGCCCAGTCCTTAGATCTCCATCTCATTAGTAGCTAGGATTACATATAGGCATGAGCCACTGGTATCAGCTGGAAAGTTTTTTGTTGTTGTTGTTGATGTTATTTGATTTTAAAAACTTTATCTCTGGGCTGGAAGTGTATTGTAGAGTATGCACTTAGGACCCTCTCAGGTCCAACCCCTAGTACTGTAAAACGGTAGTAATAATAATTTATCTTTGAAGGGTCACCTTAGCTAAAGAGACCCATTAGGTACAGAGTAGAAAATATGGAATACTAGCACATTATCTTTTACTTACTGGGACTACAGTTGGTTTACAGTGGAGAGTGACAGTGATAAGCTGACAATTTCCAAGAATTTGAAAATGAAAATTGTCCTCTGTTAATGAGATTCACACACACACACACACACACACACTAAGAACATGGGCTGGGAATGTGGCTGAGTGGTAGAGTGCTTGCCTAGCATGCATGAAGCCCTTGGTTCAATTCCTCAGTACCACATAAACAGGAAAAGCTGGAAGTAGCACTGTGGCTCAAGTGGTAGAGTGCTGTTCTTGAGCAAAAAAAGTTCAGGGACAGTGCCCAGGCCCTGAATTCAAGCCCCAGGACTGGCAGAAATAAATAAGAGCAATATCATGTGGTAGTTAAGACCACAGACTCTAGAACCAGATTACTTTGGGCTCAAATCCTGGTTCTGCCATCTATAAGCTGTGTACTTTGGGCAAGTTACTTATCGTTTCTGTACTACAGTTTCTCATCTATAAATGGAGTTGCTAATGTCCTGCCTCCTAGTGTTACAGGGTGAGTGAAGTCAGGTTTAGCTCTAGAAACGGGGCCTTGCACAGATGGGCACTCATGGGTGATAGGCATTTGTTATTAGCTACTAATGAACCATAAGTCTGCTGGGACTGAATTATATGTGGATTGGTGTTTGTACCTAAAGAAGTAGTATTTTTTCAAATTTAAAAAAATAAAATTTAGCTTACATACCAATATAACAATGAATAGGTGGTCAGTTGTGAAATGGAAGGTGGGAAGGCAATGAGGCGAAACTAGTGAATTGTCCAGGAGAGATCTTGAATCTGATTTGGACTCCAGAAGGCAGGGCTAATTTGTCTGACTCACCTCTGCCCGGGATAAAGTCTCTTCCTGGCTGTTCCTTTCCCTTTAAGCCCACACTTAAGCAGTCTTCTTATCCCTAAATCAGAAGGCTGCTTCTTGAAGCCTATTTTACAGGGTCTTCCTATGTTGCCCATGCTGGTTTTAAACTCCTGGGCTAAGCCAATCCTCCTACCCCACCCTTCCAAGTAGTGGAGACTACAAGTATGTCCAACCACTGTGCCTGGCTATGAGATTCTTGATCAAGGGAAGCATCTGGAAGCAGTAACTGTAGGGGAGGTGGGTACTTTGATTTCATCCATCTGTTTGTAAGTGGATAGTGAGGTTGTACCTCTTAAGTGTTATGAAGTCCAGTTTCTAGGCCTAAAGGCCAAAAACCAGACCTAGACAGGGTCATTCACAAAGTTGCCAGCCTTAAAGAATCTCTGGGTGGTCAGTCATTCAACCTTCCTTCTTCTGATCACCCCTTACATCTTTCAGCATTGACATGCTAGTTAGTGGGTTTTTTGTTTTTGGGGGGTTTTTGTTTGTTTGTTTGTTTTTGATTGGTCGTGGGCCCTGAACTCTGGGCCTGGACGCTATCCCTCAGCTCTTTAGCTTAAGGCAAGCGCTCTACCACTTGAATCACAGCGCCACTTCCAGCTTTTTCTGCGTATGTGGTGCTGAGGAATCAAACCCAGGGCCTCATGCATGCAAGGCAAGCACTCTACCACTGAGCCACCATCCCAGCCCATTGTTTTGTTTTGTCTTACTTAAATCCTTCCTTTTACCAAGAAAAACTTTACCCAGAGAGATTCAGTGGTTTGAATAAAATCACACAGCAAGTTTATTGTGAACCCAGACAGGTTTTCCAATCTCTGCTGACAAGGCTTTTCATAGAGCTTAGAGTTCCTTGAGGTGTCCAAAGGATTTATTCCCCAATGCATAAGAATGTTTGTGAACTAGCAATTGATACTTAATGTCAAATATTTCATATTTTCTTATTTTATTTAATGTCAAACATTGCATTTTTTATTTACTCTCTCCCTTTTTCCCTTCTTCTTTAGCTTCCTTCCTCCATCCCCTCCCTCCCTTGCTTCTTCCTTCCTTCTTTCCTTCCTTCCTTTCTTCCTTCCTTCCTTCCTTCCTAGTGTTCTGGGACCAAACCCAGAGCCACATGGAGCCCTTTTATTTTCTGATATTAGTGTCACAAAGCAGCAGTAAGTAGATGACATTACCTGTAGGGGTTGTGATCTCTTTAGCAGTGCTTACAGCCCATTCAGACAAATCTCAGCTGTTAAAATGACAAGTCAGTAGCTATGTGACCTCAGGATAGAAGCCTAGTCTGCTGGTAGTGACTGTCGCTTAAACTTCGTGTGGACATATACACAGCCAATTGTGGACTTTTGAGGCATAAGTATCCATTCTAAAAGCCAAACTGGCATCTGTAAACCAGTGTTCTCTGGTGTCTCAGACTTTGTGTCCTATCCGTTGAGAACTTCTATTCACTTAAATACCTCTAATAACCCTTGGAATCATTCACCAAACAGGTGTGTGTGTGTGTGTGTGTGTGTGTGTGTGTGTGTGTGTGTGTGTGTGTGTGTGTGTGTGTGTGTGTGTGTGTGTGTGTGTGTGTGTGTGTGTGTGTGTGTGTGTGTAAAAATACCGTACAGAGGGGTTACAATTATATGGGCAAGGTAATGAGTACATTTCTTATCAAGCATTGTTGCCTCCTCCTTTGTTTCCCCTTCCCATCTCCCCCCCCTCCCCCGCGTGCCCTCCCCCCCCCCCCCGAAGTCTGGTCTTTTATGACTTATTCCTGTTCTCTGTTACCATCTCAAGCTCCTCTGATCCCTGGCCACATGTACCCAGTACTATAGCTTATGGATAGGCTCACTGTTATATGATCATACCAGGCTCCTTTATGCCTCAGTGCATTTGCACATGCTGTTCCTTCAAGCTGGAAGCCTCTTGTCTGTCTGGCAATCAGCCTCTGTTATAGTCAACGAATACATCCTGTCCTCTGTGGAGGACTCCCCACTTCTTCCCCCCATCCACCCTCTTACCTACCACTCCTCACCAATCAGAGGAGAGTTTTCCTCCATTCTTTTTATCTTCCTCATATTTCAGTTATAGCCTTGGCGGTATTTGTTTACACATCTAGCTGTACTCTTAGAGTATAAAATTCTCTTAAGGGTGGAGCCGTATCTAATTCATCTTTCTGCCCCAGAGCTTAGCAGAGGATGTGGGATACAGCAGGCACTCTGAATGTTTGCAGGGTGAATGATGTATTTGTCCAATGACTCTTTGGATACTTGAATAAAACTCTTCCAGCCTGCCCTCTGCATCTCTTTGCCCTACAATGCTCTCCCAGGCAATGGGCTTTTCCTTTGAGGTAGCTGATTAAACGAGACCTCAGTCTGTAAGTGTCAAAGCCAGGAGTTCATGAGATCGCCTGCCTTTGTCAACTACAGCAGTCCACTGTGCTGTTTTTGCTTTGTTCTCTACACACATACACACACACACACATCGAGAGCTGGAGGGAAGCTAACAAATTCTTTTTCTTCGTGCTCCTCACCATTACAAACAAAACAAAACAGTACTTTATGCCACCCTTGAAGTTGCTTTTATTTTCCTGTGTGTCAGACATACTCTGTGCCTTCCTGACAGTGCTCTGAACCATGCACCATCAGATCAGAATGTGCTCCACTCTACTCAATGCTTCTAGAAGCAACATCTGTTTCTGCAGTTGGCTAATGTGTGTTGTTTGAACTTGAGTTAGAACCCTGAGCCTCACAAATGCTAGGAAAGGACTCTTCACTGAGCCAATCCCCAGTCCTAGAGATAGCTCTTAAATAGAATGACCTTTGTGTGAGTGTGTGCCAGACCTGGGGCTTGCACTCAATGCCTGGGTGCTGTCCCTGACTTTTTTTTTTCCTAAAGGCTAGCACTTTACCACTTGAACCACCACTCCCCTTTAATTTAATTGGACATAAGAGTCTCACAAATTTTCCTGCTCAGGTTGGCTTCAGATCTCCACCTCCTGAGTAATTAAGATTGCAGGTGTGAGTCGCCAGTGCCTGTTTAGAATCGTCTTTTTATCATACCCTATACTACTACAGTAAGAAGGGTGGGAAGCAGCTACTACAAGGTTACAAATGAATAAGAATGACACCAGGAAGGCCAAAGTGCCCAGCAATCCAAGGCTTAACAAAATGTCAGTCACCAAACATGAATTTAAGCAGTATTCAGAACAAGATGAACAACCTATCTGTACATTCTAATTTGTAATAGTAGAATAATGATGATCCTTTTGGTTAGAAAAAAAGGTACAAAAACCCTTAGGAAAGAATAAAGCAGGGCTGGGAAGGTGGCTCAGTGGTAGAGCGCTTGCCTTGCATGCCTGAGGCCCTGGGTTCGATTCCTCAGCACCACATAAGCAAAAAGAAAAAAGCCGGAAGTGGCACTGTGGCTCAAGTGGTAGAGGATTGGCCTTGAGCTGAAGAGCTGAGGGACAGCACCCAGGCCCAGAGTTCAGGCCCCACGACTGGACCCAAAAAAAAAAAAAAAAAAGAATAAAGCAGTGGTTTTCAAGCTTCAATGAGTATTGCAAACACGGGCTTAGGGCTAAGGGTGTTGCTCACAAGATAGGTAGTGCTAGGCCCTGAGTTCAGAACACCTCTCTTCCCTGCCCCCTGCCCCCACCAAAAAGGAAAAAGAAACACTGAGGCGCCTAGTAACTCTGGTTCTGTCTGCCTGCGATGGAGTTTCGGAATCTTCCTTTTTAGCAGGCTGTGCAAAAGAGTTCATGGTACCTATTCCTTCAGCTACACTTTGAGAAACACTATGTGTATCGTACAGTAAATATAAAATAGATACTTGAAGCAGTTTTAATTTAACACATGGGTTAAATTCCAGTTCTGCCAACTCTTAGGCTGTGACCTTCATAAGCAACAACCTTCTCTATTGGGGAAGAACCTTCATTCCATCATATATAAAAAGGAGATGACAACTTCAGCTCCCATAGTAATGAGAATTAAATGAGAGCATGCATCTACAAGCCCAGCTCTGTGCCTGGCTCATGCAGTTCAGTGTGCAGTGAGAGCTAAGTATCCACCAGCCCTAAAATGAAGCATCTTTTCTAGGAGTTCTCCGTGGAGGTTTCTAGAACTCCTAGTGCCCAGTTTGTTTGTTTATACTGCATATTGTACACTTTCTTTGAAACTTGGATTTTTCTTTTTTTCTTTATTTTTAATAATTTTATTGTGACTAAGTGATTACATAAATTTCACAAATTTCACAATATTGTGAGATAGTGATACTTAGTTAAAATCACAAATGCATTGTAACCTTTATGAAGCAAATTGTCATTATCGTAGTCTATAAAGTTGGTGAATCCTATGAGCTTTGACAATACAACTATTTCTTCCACATCGGTGGTATATGTACATTTCTGTCCTTTTGCATAGTGCTAGCTGTTCCCTGCATCCCTCTCATTCCTTCCCTCCTATCACTGCCCTTGAGTTACTTAGTTCATTTTCATCACTGTCCAGTACAGCTGATGGGCCCCTCTGTTGTATGTTTTCCCCTGTTTCCCTCTGGTTCTATGTCCTCACTCCTAGCTTCCCTCATATGTGCACATGTGTGTGTGTTTGTGTGTGTATATCATATATGTGGTCAACAACATGGGGTCATTTAGTAATGATACGACAGGATGAGTGGAGGTACTTTGTTTCTTGAGTCCTGTTTACTTTGTCATATCTCCTTGCATTTTATATTTAGCATCCAGGTATCAGGGAGACCTTGTGCTGTTTGGCTCTTGGCTCTTGGCTTACCTCTTCTTTTTTTTTATTATTTATTTATTTTTTGTTGTTGTTGTTTTGTTTTTGGGGGGGTCCTGTTGTGGGGCCTGAACTCTGGGCCTGGGCGCTGTCCCTCAGCTTTTCAGCTCAAGGCTAGCGCTCTACCACTTGAGCCACAGCACCACTTCCGGCTTTTTTCTTTTTGCTTATGTGGTGCTGAGGAATCGAACCCAGGGCCTCAGGCATGCAAGGCAAGTGTTCTACCACTGAGCCACCTTCCCAGCCCCCTCTTCTTTTTTTTTAAATTATTGTTTTAGAGGTGATATACAGTGGGGTTACCTTTACATATATTGCGTGATAAATACATTTCTTTCCTTTTGCTTAGTATCAGCTGCTGTACTTTTTCACCTGCTTTCTACTGATTGTGTGCCCTCCCCCCACCCTCCCCCAGATGTGCACATGTATACACCGTATATGAGATAAAGAATATAGAGTCATCTAAAAAATGATAAGACAAGTTAAGAAGAGGTCCTTTGTTTCCTTACTTTGGGGTTCTTTTCAGTCTGTATATTACTTTATCTACATATGAAGAGGTGCTTGGGTTTTACAATTTGGTGCTTTTCTCCTAAGACTACCCTCTTTTGGACTCACTGTGTATGGGTATCTTAAGTCCTGTTTACTTTGTCATATCTTGTTGCATTTTAAATCTAACATCTGCATGTCAGGGAGAACATGCACCATTTGTCTCTCTGATCTTGGCTTACCTTACTCAACATGATTTGTTCTAGTTCCATCCATTTCCCTGCAAATGCCATTATTTTATCCTGTCTAATGTGTGTGTAAAATTCCATTGTATATAGGTACCACATTTTTTGGATCCATTCATCTGTAGTGGGGCATCTGGATTGTTTCCATATCTTGGCTATTGTGAACAGTGCAGCAGTGAACATGGAAATGCAGTATCCTTGTTGTATTCTGGTTCCTGTTGCTTAGGGTAGATGCCTTGGAGTGGTATGGCTGGATTGTAAGGTCTGTCTACATCTAGTTTTTTGAGGAACCTCCAGATTGCTTTCCAAAGTGGTTGTATTAGTTTAATTCCCACCAGTAGTACAGTAGAGTCCCTCTTTCCCCACCAGCATTTGTCATTGTCTGAATTCAGAATATTGGCCATTCTGACTGGGGTAAGGTAGTATCTTAGGGTTGTTTTTATTTACATTTCCTTTACAGCCAGGGTTGATGAACATTTCCTCATGTGTTTCTTTGCCATTTTTACCTCTTCTTCTGAGAAGTGTCTGTTTAAGCTTGGATTTCTCACTTAACGTTTTACTCAGGAGACAATGTCTATTTCAGCCTCTAGGAGCAACCTGTGCATAAGAGCCCTTCCTTTGCACATTGTAAATGCTTTCTACACATTAATTCTCATTGCACGTTAGTACCATCAATGCACATAATAGGGGGCTAACAATTGTGTTTATTGTGTAGACATCTGTGGACATCTGGTGTGGGCCACCCCTATGCCAGGCACCAGGAGTACCCAGCACCTGTTCTCATGTAGTTTGGCCTGAAAGGAGGTAAAAGTGGGCACAAAAACCTTTGTATGTGCTGAGCTTCAGATGTGTTAAAGGAAACCTCCTTAAAGGAAAATGAGTAGTCCTTTGTAGTTGGGTTGTAAAAAGAAAAGACAGCTGCCCACTAGACACATAAAGGGGCTGCAGAATGAGTTAAGAGGAGAGGTTCAGGGACTAATGGGGAGATGTATGTGATCTAGTCAGGAGAGTTGGCAGGAGTTGCCAAAGTAGCAATCCTGATAAGAAAACTAAAATGGCAGCTCCAGGCTCCTGAGTATCATGTACCTGGGTAGGTATTTACACACATACACACACACACACTGAGCAAAAACAGACAGTAGGGGAAAATGCAATATTCAGATGGTAGAAAATGCATATTCTCCCCTTCCTGCATCTTGTCTCACTACTGTAAAGGAAAAACTGATAACTCAGTGTTTTTCATGGGTTTATATGGGTTGTTTCTTTGTTGTGGGTTATTTGTTTTGTTTTGTTTGGGGAGATGTTTTGTTGTTTTTCTGGGGGGGGGTTGTTTGTTTGTTTTTGGTCATGGAGTTTGAACTCAGGGCCTGGGTGCTATCCCTGAGCTCTTTTGCTCAAGGCTCATGCTCTACCACTTTGAGCCACCACACCACTTCAGTTTTTCTAGTGGTTAATTGGAGATAAGAGTCTCATAGACTTTCCTACCCAGGCTGGCTTGGAACCATGATCCTCAGACCTCAGCCTCCTGAGGAGCTGGAATTCCAGGCATGAGCCACTGATGCCCAGATTGTTTGTTTATACAGTTGGATTACTGCATATTATATACTGTCTTTGAAGCTTGGATTTTTCATGCAGGAATTAATGTCTATTTCAGCATGTAGGAGCAACCTGATTATTTCTAACAACTGTGGCGTCCTCTGTTGTGTAGGCATGTTGTACTTAGCCCAGTGTTGGGCATGGAAATTGTTCCTACTCTAGCATTCAGCAGTGCTGCACTGTTTGAACATGCCTGCCTAGCCATAGAAATATTTCTCTAGGCAAAATTTCTAGCTCTGGAATTTCTGGGACCCTGTTTTAAAAAGACAACTGCTGCTGCTGCTATGGTTTAGAAAAGTGATATAGAGAGGAGGAGCAGAGGCAGGCAAGATGGCCAGTGGCAGGGTATCCCTGTGCTGACAGAATGTCTGTGTGCTCAGGATTCAGAGGTTAGAGTCCCCCGAGTTCCTTTCCCTGGTTGGAGTCCTCCCGTCCAGTAGATGGCCTCCCACAAACACAGTTCTCCAGGCTTTGGATTAGTTCAGCATAGCCTTCTTCCCAGGAGAGGTTGAGGTGATTCATTCATTCACCACTCCTCCCAAGAGCATTTGCTGGAGACCGCCCGCTTTGAAGGCTATTGTTCTCAGGCTTGTCACCGACGCCCTGAAGCCCCAGTCTCAGCTAGTTCCGAAGAGTCCCTTTGCCCGGCTCCTTGTCAGGTTTCCAACTTGTGAAATGTGCAGGAGATTAGCACCTCTCCTGCCATTTCAGCCCAACTGAAACTGCCAGTCCAAGGATCCCTGCAGTTGCCTCTGGCAGCCATAGCTGCTGAATCCACTGCCAGGAGCTCCAGGGACCAAAAGAGGTGTTCTCCTTCTCTTTAGGACCAGAAGAGGGCAATGTGATGTTTTACCTCCCAGTTCTGCATAGTTTGGGGTCTTTGAAGTTAGCCCTGAGCAACCACACACTTGGTCTGAGCAGCCAGCAGCTTATCACATGTGAGGATCAATCCTTCAAAGGTTTCTCCAGAAGGCTGGATTTATGGGGGTCAAATGGATTCCACTTGGGAGGGGCTTCCACTTCAGCTCAGGACCTGGGGTGATGGCTGTCCATCTTCGAGGTGGGGGACACTTTTTGTGGCACTAAGAAATCATCTCACCAATTCCCTACTGAATCCTTTGTAAGGAGGGGGGGGGGGGGCGGAGAGAAGGCCCGCAGCCTCCCGTTCACATTCCTAGACACCGACTCACTGTGTACGCCGCCACTGGAACAGCAAAGCTGTGTGAAATGTCAGGAGGAGTTATGCTCATGTGCTCCCTGGCCCCCGATCTCATTGTGGCTTTCATTTGCTTCCATCTGTACTCTGTTCATCAGATAGAAATCAGAGGGTACAATTAGAAGATAATTTGCTAGTTCCAGACTTAATTTGGGACCCTTTCCTTGCTTGATCGAATTACAGGGAAACATAATAGATTTGGGGGAGAAATAGTTGGCTCTGTAGCTAGAAGGAAGAGAGCTCCCAGCCCTCTAGCTAGGTAGTCCTTTCAGTATCTCCCCTCTTTTCCTCTCTCCCATCTCCCACCACCTTCTCTGTGGCTCTTATGTGGCCTCCAGGCCAGGATCTCAATCCCCCTTAAGGCTAACTCAAGGTTTAAACTCCACTTGAGACACAAGGATAACAGGGAGCCCCCAGGAACCTCCTATGACTGAGGCTAGAAGCTATTTAGAGACCAAACCAAGGCCCAGACAGAGGCAGGACTTGCTAATGGCCACGTAG
This sequence comes from Dipodomys spectabilis, assembly GCF_019054845.1. NCBI lineage: Eukaryota > Metazoa > Chordata > Mammalia > Rodentia > Heteromyidae > Dipodomys > Dipodomys spectabilis. The sequence goes on along the minus strand of NW_024871040.1, from coordinate 6,588,648 downwards.
CTAGCCATAATAGTTGTAACAATAGCCTTAATGATATTAACAGCTAACATTTACCAACCTTTAATGTGTTCCAGACTGGATGCCAAGGACTTATATGCAGTGCATGGTCACATTTAAACCCAGACAGTCTGGCTGTAGGCCCAGGTTGAGCTGCAATGTAGCATGATAGAGTATAACCTATCCTGTGTAGCCTAGGTTCGAGTCCTGGCTTTATTTCTAAATTATATATCTAGAAGACTTCAGACAAGCAATTTAGCCCCACTATACCTCAGCCCCTTTCTCTGTAAAGGAAAGGGTGTCACAGAACTATATATCATAGAGGTTCATTCATTCATTAACAGGTAGTGTTAATTCATTCACAGATTCTAGTGTGCCTAGAGTCTGATACCTGCTAAGCCTCCCCTCCCCCCCACCCCCCACCCACCCACCCACACAGCCATCTACCACTTACTCTCCTCAGTTGCTTCCGGCTACCAAAGCCATTCTTTACTATTAGAGACAGTGAACAAAATGGTTGAACTCTATGGCTCAAGAACACAAACTAGTGGACAAACTGGCCCATTGCCTGTTTTTTGTTTTTTCCGGTCATGGGGCTTGAACTCTGGGCTTGGGTTCTGTCCCTGTGCCCTTCAGCTCAAGGTGAGCACTCTACCACTTGAGCCACAGAGCAACTTCTGGTTTTCTAGTGATTTATTGGAGATAAGAGTCTCACGGGCTTTCCTGCCCGGGCTGGCTTTGAACCTTGATCCTCAGATCTCAGCCCCCTGAGTAGCTAGGATTACAGGCGTGAGACACTGACCCTCAGCTGTTGTTTTTTGTTTTTGTTTTTTCGGTCATGGGGTTTGAACTCTGGGCCTGAGCACTGTCCCTGAGCATTTCAGCTCAAAGAGAGTGCTCTACCCCTTGAGCCACTGCGCCACTTTATGGTTTTCTGGTGCTTAATTGGAGATAAGAATTTCACAGACTTTCCTGCCCGGGCTGGCTTTGAACCGAAGTTCTCACATCTCAGCCCTCTGAGTAGCTAGGATTACAGGAGTAAGCCACCAGCGCCCAGTTCATTGCCTGTTTTTGAACTGTCTATGATTTTTACATTTTTAAATGGTTAAGTCAGGCAGGGAAGCAGACTAATTCATGACATGTGAAAACTATATGAGATTCAAATGGCAATGTCCATAAAGAAAGACTTACTGGAACACAAGCACGTCTGTTTGTTCATGTTTTCTGTCTGGCTGCTTTGGCAGTGAAATGGCACAGATGATTATCTGTGAGAGTCTGTATGACCTAAAGAACCTAAAATATTTATACCCTAGCCCTTTACACTAGACCACTGGTCCTCTTACCCTGACCTAGAGATTTCCCTGCTGGTTTTGAAACCCAGCTTCACTTCTTACCAAGTATTTGTTTTTAGGCTAGTGACTAAACCCCTCAGAATTTTCTCATCTGTTAAATGGGTACTGATTCTACTTGCTGAAAACAAAACACAACAGCGAGCACTTAATTCAGGTCCTGGAAGTGTCCAATAAATGTGAACTTGTTATCAGGGTTACAAACCCAATCTCTCTTTTCATACTCATTATTGTCCCTGTAGCAAGTGGAAGGAACGGTAATCCAGGTACACCAGCTTTCTAATGGGCTTTTCCTGCTATGGTTCATAGACAATGGTTGCTAGATGACCCAGGTTCTTTCCAATGGGGGGGGGGGGGTGCCCAGTGGAAGAGACTTAAATGTCTGCTACCCAAAATCTTAACAGTGAGATGTTGGTGTAACCCAGGCTTCTTTAGCAGTCTTTTTTTTTTTTTTTTTCCTTTCACAGCCCTGCAGGCAGGACTTTTTCTTTTTTTTTTTTTTTTTTGGCCAGTCCTGGAGCTTGAACTCAGGGCCTGGACACTGTCCCTGAGCTTCTTTTTGCTCAAGGCTAGCACTCTACCACTTGAGCTACTGTGTCACTTCTAGCTTTTTCTGCTTATGTGGTACTGAGGACTTGAACCCAGGGCTTCATACATGCCAGGCAAGCACTCTTATCACTGAGCCTGATGGTGGGCTCTGCTTTGGTCAGCCCCGCTGCAAGGGCTCTTCGGGTGCTCCCATTACAGACACTATACACACTATTGTGCCCAGGTTTTTAGTTTGAAAAGAAGCACCACTGCCCCCTAAAACCAGTGGATGGCATCTGGGAATGCATGAATGAATGAATGAATGAATGAATGAGAGGGCACAGGTGACCTGAGTTTCAATCTATTGACAGAGGGCTTTGACAGATGTTTCTTCTTAAAGAGGCAGAATGAAGCCTCATAGCTCTAGAGTCCCATGGGCCGCCATTCAAATCCCAGCCCTGCCTCTGACTACCCTCTTTCTTTTCTTTTTCTTTTTGTTTTTTAATGTGTGTGTATATGTGTACTGGTACTAAAGCTTGAACTCAAAACGTAGGCACTGTCCTTTAGCTTTTTCACTCAAGGCTGGCTGCTGTGCCACAACGAGCTACCGCTCCACTCCCAGCTTTTTCAAAAGGTGGTTGATTAGTGGTTAACTGTGCTCATCAGATCCCAGCCTCCTGAGTAGCTAGGATTACAGGCCTGAGCCACTGGCAACCAGCTCTGACTGGCTTCTTGACCTTGAATGATTCACTGAGTCTCTTGGCACCTCACTTTCCTCTTGTATGAAGTGAGAACAATCCCCATTTCAGGGAACTTACTGTATGGGTATTTGTATTGCTTGCCACATGAAGACACATCTGTAGCATAGTCCTGCCCCAGAGTAGAAGTGACACCCCCGGACGGTCACTGGGACAGAGCAGAGGCCAGCCCTGAGCTGAGGGTGGCTCTGTGGAGCTCCCTCACCAGTCAAAGGTTCTCCCCCACCCCCATCCCCAGGGGGCGTGGCTCTGCCTGGAGCTGGCATCTTGTGCTTTTCTTCCCCTCTGAGCAGAGTTACTGTCCTTTAAGCAGCTCTTGAAGCTGAGGGTGGTTGGAGTCAGATATGCCAGTCCTCTGTCCTGTGCTGTCCTGCGTGCAGGGATGGACACTGGGCCAGCCCTGAGTTATTGTCTGCTGCGCCTGCCTGCAGCCTCGCTCCTGTCGGGCTCCACCCCTTGCCGTAAGGTCTGTTTCCTAACAGCTGCTCCAACCACACACCTCGGTTCTGCAGGAGCCCCTCCTCTTCCTCCCTCCCTCCCTCATTCGGGGTGGGACTGAAGGAGGCTAACTTGACAGCAACGCTTCTTTCTTAGCTAGTCACCGGCCCCTGCCTCAGAATGCCTGCCTGTGTCTAGCCACCACCGAGGTAGCTCTCCCACAGTCCCCAGGGGCCGCCCCAGCTTCCAATAGCTAAGGAGGAGCCATCCCAAGCCATGAGCCCTGGTGGGAGTTTGCCAAGGGGCAAGTGGCCTGGAGTCCTCACGCTCCTTCTGCAGCTCCAGAGGGAGAGGTGAGCGCAGGGCAGCCCGCCCCAATCAGAGGTGCCGGGACGGGCCTGTCATGGTGGCCGCCTGCAGCCAGCCTAAGGCACTCCCAGTCGGGATTGCAGCTGAGCCTGATTATCTAGAGTGGGAAGAAGATGGGGAGTTACTTGTCCGTTCCGGCTTACTTCACCTCCAGAGACCCCTTTCGGTGAGTTGGTCTCCGTGTCTCCTCCCTACCTCTTCTCTTGGCTGCTGAATGTCGGGGGAAGGTCCAAGTCCTCCCCTCGATCTGTTTCTCCCAGCTCATTTATCCTACTGCCATTGGTTCTGTCTGGTGAGGGCTCTACGCCCTCTTCCTCCCACCCCCCATTGTGTCCTGGAAATGATAAGGTGAGGAATTAGCACCGAAGGGAAGTTCCTGGGGACCCTGAATCCCCTTTCTTACACACACTTGGAAGTGGTCTCCAAATGATGCCTCTAACCTGGCTTGCTCTTGCTGGGGTGGGGAGGGGCGGGGGGGGGGGGGGGTGTGGGGGGGGGAGAACACGGCACAAATAGGGTGCTGTTCTTCCAGCTTCCACATGTCTTACCTGCAGGCCATGCTGCTTGCCCAAGAATTTGTCCCAACAAGCTGGATGGGCAGGTTTTGCCAAACAGTGGGAGCTGGTAGGACCTGGGTGTGGATAGCCTGGTACACAGTGGGCATCCTATAAACGTTTATTCTCTTAGGGCTGGCACATTTGCCTTTGGCCTTGAAGGGCTCTGAGCTCCCAGGTGAATGACATTACTGGACCAGCGCCTCCCCCCCCCCCCCCCCCACTCCCATCAGTCCACAGGCCTGAGTGCCTGTAGGGGCCTCTCTGTGTGGGGCTTCTCAGAGGGAGGTGTGGAAACTTTCTTCCTCTGACCTGCCTGTCTTAGCTCACTGCCCCACCCCACCTCCTATAGAAACTCCCCAGAGGGTTTCTGGCCCTCTAGGTCCTCTGTGAATGGAGCCATTCCTAGCTGGGGTGGAGCTTGTTTTTCTTCTTTGGGAGAAGTTTGTTGTTCCTTGGGTTGCTCCCCCCCTCACCAGTGGTCCTGTAGGTTGACTTTTTTCTTCAGATTTCCCTAACCTAGCTCCTTCCCTAGATCTGGCTGCTGGAATATTAGTCAGGTGACAGATTATACTATATGGTTTCACTGACTGACTGAACTCTACTAGAATGGTGGGAAACGTCTGGATTGAGGGAAATTGGAGACTGCTCCTGAATACTGTCTGTACCAGGCATTTCACTGGGCACTTTACCCCTTAATCTCTCAAGCCTAAATAGATGTTTGTGTACCCATTTTACAGAGGAGACAACCAGTTTCAGCTGTAGTAACAGGCAAGATCTGCCCCAGTTTCTCATCCTTGGGGCCACGGGGACTATGGTATCCTCTCTTCACATCTTGCCTAGGAGCCTTCTCAAATTTGCTTTCTTCTCCCAGTCAGAGAGCAGGAAAAGGGATAGGTTTGTCTGCCCTGGTGATCAGAGTCTTTTCTGAAGAGCTAATGGGAACTAGTCTTGAATTTAAGAGGGTTTTACCATGTGGAATCAAGATGCTAAGAGTTGTAATAACCACTAGTTCAGGCCTTCATTTGTCTTCGAACTCTTAATCCCAGAAAGACAGCTTGGGGGATGGGTTGTTCCTGTAGGCTCCAGGAACACTGTGCCCCTTTTCATCCTTGGAGGTGAAGACATGACTCAGGGGCTGGAGTAAGAACAGATAATGAACTGTGAGCACCTTTGAAGGCCAAACCCCTTCATTGCCACCCAGATCCTTTGTCTTATTCTGCCTCAGCCCCTCTAGGGAACCTGATGATTTCACCCCAATCCCCCAAACTCTGTTTGCCCAGCTGGTATGGGGGGGGGGGCAAGTACTGATTCACTGACTTACTATAGACCCTCTGCCCTATCCTAAATGAGAGGCCTCATTCCTTAAGCTATCATCTGAAAAGATAGCCAGCATTGTGCCCCAGGGGAGGGACCACCCAGAACCTCTGCTCTCCCAGATTTCAGGCTAAGTCACTACCTGATTTTTAAAAAAAGAAAAGAATTGCTCCTTCTTCTGTGCACTGGTAGCTCATGCCTATAATCCCAGCTACTCAAGAGGTTGAGATGTGAGGGCTGAGGTTGTAAGCTTTTCCAGTTAGGAAAGTGTGTGAGATTTTTATCTTCATTTAACCACCAAAAGGCTGGAAGTGGAACTGTTGTTCAAGTGGAAGAGCACTTAGCAGAAAAAGCCAAGAGACAGCACCGTGGCCATTAGTTCAGTACCAGCACATACATACATACACAGATACAGACAGACCCACACAGTTTCTCCCATCTATTCTAGTACATCTTCAAGGGTTCTTCTGTAACAAGTGTCTCTTCCCTCTTTAGGCTTCAGTGTCCTCCTTCACAGAAGTAGAGACTAAATTTTCTGGTCACCTGAACAGTGCCTTTGCCAGATCCTGTCAAACAAATTAAGTCCTTTCTCAGGCCTCTGGAGGAGAATGAAGTCCACAGGAGTTCTGGGGCTATGGGTGCAAGGAAAGTGATGCAACCAGATGCCACGGGGACATGATCAGGCGTGACTGAGGGAGGGAAGCAGGCACAGGGAATGAAGAATGTAATGTCTGTGCTCTGTACACCCTGCCTGGCAGGCCACACTCAGCAGAATGTGCACTGTCTTCCCTGCCGCTGCCCTGTGCCCCTCCTGTGAGGCTGCTGTGCAACCACAGCCACTCTGCTCTCCTTTCTTTCTGTTCTGGGTAGGGATTGAACCTCATACATTTAGAAGCAGAGGCACACTCTACCACTTCCCCACTTCCCCAGCCCAACAAGTAACTTTGGCTTGATATCCTTTTCTTTTTATAGAATTTCTCTTAATGTCCAGCAGTGATTTAATGAGCTTGATTTTACACATTATCTCTGGAAGAAAACAAGTGCATCTTTGTATTCTAAAGCAACCGACATTTAAAAGGAAAAATTATTCTTAACCCTGCCCAGTTTAGCAGTAACCTTTGGCAGCTGCCTTCAGTCCTTGGGGACTCTTTTTTTTTTTTTTTTTTTCATTGAGTCTGAAAAATGAAGGACTTGGATCAGGTGAACAGTTCCCAATTCTGCAACTTATATGGCTCCTCAGAGGCACGCAAGTTCCATTCCAATTTTTTTTTTTCCTCCAAATAATGGAAGCCCTATCTTTAGCTACAGTATGACTGCACAGATGACTTGAAACTACAAGCTTCCTGGCTTTTGATTGGAACTGCATCAATGCATTCTGGTAATGTGTATTTCTTGCTGATCAGAGGATCATTCCTTATGTGTTTGGTTAATTGTTTTGTTTTGTTTTTTAAACAGTAACAATCACAATTCACTTTCATTCAGCAGGGTCTAGGAAGGAGGAATAATAAGGGGATCTTTGATACTTTAAAAAAAAAAAAAAGTAGATTCTAATGGATCAGAGTCTCTAGGTTCCTATCCTATCAGCCATTTGGGGATCTGGGGGAGTATAATCCCCACTGTTTGGTACTCTCAGGCTATAGAAAAGGGAGCTTCCCTTTCTCCTGCTTGGCCCAGTCAGAGTCAGCAAGAAGCTGGAAGCTTTGCCATGACTTGATGCTCTCATGGCGATTAAGAATGAGCATCCAGCCTGGCCCTCCTCGAGGACATGGGAGGTCTTGTTCTATAGCATGTATAAATCCACCGTAATGATGATTGTTCACTTCCCTTAGTAAGGTTGAGAATTTACCTCTAAACGTGTGGTCTGAAGAATCTGGAAGTGTAGGAGGTTGGGGCCTAACTCATTCAGTTTCTCCCAACAGAGCATCTTACCTGCTTATATTGGGCATACATATTACTATATCTTGATAGATAGGAATTGGTTAGAATATCCATTTTAGAAAGTTTCTTCCTAAACTTTAGGAAGTTTCTGTTTGGCTCTGGGTAAAAAAGCAGATGGATCCATGTTGCCTGGCCTTGGGAAGGGTAAGGGTCAGTCTCTATTTGTGTTCTTAAATTGGAGAGGAAAGGACTATAAACCTAGGAAACTGAGATCTGAGGATTGAGTTTCAAAGCCAGCTCCCTCAGGAAAATCTGTGAGACTCTTATCTCCAATTAAACACCAAAATCCCGGAAGTGGAGCTATGGCTTAAGAGGTAGAGTGTTAGCCTTGATCAGAAAAAGCTCAGGGATAATGTCTATGGTCCTGAATTAAAGCCCCAAGAAAAGCGCACACGCACACCATGGGGCTTGAATGTGGCTTAGTGGTAGAGTGCTTGCCTAGCCCTGGGTTCAATTCATCAATACCACATAAACAAAAAACTAGCCACAAGTGGTGCTGTGGCTCAAGTGGTAGAGTGTTAGACTTGAGCAAAAGAAAGCTCAGGGCCAGTGTCCAGGCCCTGAGTTCAAGCCCCAGGACTAGCAAAAAAAAAAAGGGGGGGAGGAGAAAGAAAATGAACCCATCCTGGGTGTCTGTGAGGCAGACATTCATACTATAATTTTCATAATCCCATGTTACAAGATGCTCAAATCACTATTGCACTGTCCATATGAGGAAACTGAGGCTCAGTGTCATGAAGTAAACTGCCCTTAAGTAGCAGGTAATAAATGAGTTACTTGTGAGAAAACTCGGCTGGTAATCCATGTGTTTTCTGCTGACCCAGGTCTCAGTTTGGATCTCAGCTGACCCCACTGAAGTATCTGCCCAAGCCTGCTGTAGTGTTTTGGAAGTATTTGGAAATTGTCTTTAGTGCATACGGACTTCTCAGGGATCTTCTCTGACTTGACATTTCAGTTCTGTGCACCCTGGCTTCTTGGGAGACCCAGATCACCAAAGCCTTAGTCTTGGGTTCCAGCCCAGATCTAAACCTGATTAGCTGGGGATGTCCTAGAGCCTGCAGCCAGGGAAGATTTTTTTTTTACTTTCACTTGAAACTTTCATGAATTGAAAGGTGCAGGGAGGGAGGGAGCTAGGGGAATGCTTTGGCTTTGGGAAGGACACATGATGGCCTCTGAGAATCTGAGTGGAACTTGGAACTATGATTTGAAATCAGAGTCTTGTGCTTGCTTGGCAGGCACTGTAGTGCTTGAGCCACGCTCCCAGACTACATGGAGTGTTTTTCAGTCGTACCTTACATTTTTTAGAATATGTTTTGAATTTTAAATTCTTTGTTCATTTGTTTTTGACAGTATTGGGGCTTGAACTCAGAGCCTAGGTACTATCCTTCATTTTTTCTGCTCAAGACTAGCACTTCATCACTTGAGCCATAACTCTACTTTTGGCTTTTTTTTTTTTTTTTTGCAGGGATGGGACTTGGGGGAGGGGGACACTTAATTGGAGATGAGAATCTTGCAGACTTTCCTGCCTGGGCTGGCTTTGAACTTCAATCCTCAGATCTCAGCCTCTTGAGTAACTAGGATTACAGACATGAGCCATCATCGCCTGACTAGATTCTCTTATTTTAAGGATAGAGTGTTCTGCTGGGGACCAGAACACTGGAACACTGGAATCAATGGAGGAGGAGAATCAATTAACATTCCCTACTTGAGCTAAAGGGAGAAGCATCACAAAGCATTGCCACCCAAAAGACTTGAGAGCTATCAGGGTTCCAGCCTCTTTATTTTCACAGGTTAGAAAATTTTGAAGCCCCAAAATGGTATCATTCAGATGATGTTGGGCATTACTTCCTAGCCAGGTTCACAGAGGTTCAGCTTCCAGCATCATCACTTCTATGTTGGGCAGCTTTGCAAAATTACTTGACTTCGACTTCGTTTTTCAGTGTTTTAATCTGTAAACCGGAGATAATCCTTGCATCTTGCATGGTTCATGTGAGAATTATAGGTTATATAAGGAAGATACTTTATACAGCAGCTGGAATATGGTTGGCATTCAAGCTATAGCAGATGTTGTTAATACTGAGCTAGATCTCCAGTATCCTAAGAACCTAATTATGCTCTATGGCAAACAGAGCGTATGGACCCAGAACCAATCCTCCCATTTTCACATCTCAATTCTTAGCCAAGTGCCAGTGGCTCACTCCTGTAATCCTTGCTTCTCTGAAATCTGAGGATCATGATTTGAAACCAACCCAGATAGGAAAATCCATGAGACTAATTAATCACCAAACAGCCCGAAGAGGTGCTGTGGGTAAAGTAGTAGAGGGCTAGCCTTGAGCAAAACAGCTCAGGCCCTGAGTTCAAACCCCAGGACTGGCACACACCAAAAATCCTCCATTCTTCACAGATACCTGTGGCATTGACTTTGGCATTGACATTGGCTGTACCCTTCAAAGCTATTCCTTGACCCAGATGTGTGCCTTGGTGTTGTCACTCTTCAGCCAGGTGTTCTTCCCAGCAGGCTAGTGTGTAGCTGTCTCCTACTTGCCTGTACTCGTTTCTCTGCCCGCTCCCTCTCCTGGACCTGGCCAGGGCTACTTGCAGTGAACAAAAGCAGGATATTGGCAATAGAAAGAAGGGTGTGTTCTGGTGCTCTCCTATGCTTTGCGGTGGTGCACATACCATTGTGAGAGCGTAACAGAGCCCAGGTCTGTAACTGGGTGCAAATATGTCTGCACCAGCTTTTCTCTGCTACAGACAGGAGAAAGACAGGGCCTGGTGACATGCTACCAGTTCTTGCCACTCGCAGGCCATTTTCAGGAACATTTGCTAAGTGCTTGTTCTGTTGAGCACTGGACTTAGATGTGAAAGTTCATCAGGAGTAAATAAAACGCTGTCCATACTTCAGGAAGCTCATAGTCTGGTGACAGAGAAAGGTGGTTACCAAGAAATATGAAAATCAGAGGGTGGGAGACACGAAGGAAGTCCTTGCTTCGTAGCTAGCCCACTGCCAGACATCATTCAAAATCACACTTAATCCTTGCTGCTGCCCTGGGAGGTGACAGTGTTATGTCTTACAAATGAGGAGGGAATGAGCTGGCTCAAGATTACTTAGATTGGGGAAGGGGGAAGGGAGGTGTCATCTAATGAAAAACAAATGTACACACAGTTAAGGGAACCTGTCTATTTTACAAGTTGGAGAAACAACACACAGAGGGAAAGGGGCTTGTCTAAGGCCATGCAGCAACCTAGAACCCACACCTCCTAACTCAGAGTTCATCCCATGTGTAGCTTATTTTGAATTTGAGCCATATGCCCAGAACTGCCTGTGTTCTCCACCCACTTCTAGATAATTCCTATCCATATACTCCACACCATGCCCAGAGCTCAAGACTCTGAAGTTGAGCTGGGACTGTCGCTCTGTGGGACATCACTTACCTAGCGTGTGTTAGACTTTGGGTTACACACACACACACACACACACACACACACACACACACACACACACACGCGCCACAGAACAGGAATACACACACACACACACACACACACACACACACACACGCCACAGAACAGGAATAGCCAGTAGTATCTGGAGGAATTTGGGCACTCCAGAAAGATAAAGGGATTTTCAGCATCCTGCTTCTCTAGCCCTTCTTAGCTCAGCAGCTTCCCACAGCTGCTTCAGTCATCCCTGTTTCTACATCCTGCAGCATTCTCTGTTAAGTTTTGTTTAGACCTTGTTTTCAGCAAGGTATGGTTGTGTTATATAGCTTGTATAGCTATATGTCTTTATTGCTTAGCAAATTACAATACTACGCTTACCTTGTAAAATACTTTCTCCTACTTTAATTGATTTAGTCTTCACAATTGCTATTTTTAGTTGCTTTTATTTGTTTATTTGATGCTAGTGCCTTGCACTCTTAGTTGGCTTTTTCTCTTCAAGGCTGGTGCTCTATCATTTAAGCCATACCTCCACTTCTAGCTTTTTGCTAGTTAACTAGAGACAAAAGTTTTACTATCTTTTCTGTCCAGACTGGCTTTGAACTGTTATCCTCAGATCTCAGCCTCCTGAGGAGCTAGGATGACAGACATGAACCACTAGCACTGACTTGTAGTTATTAGCTAAATTTTGTCAGTAAAGCTATAAGAAATTATCCAAGCCTGGTGCCGGTAGCTCATGCCTGTAATCCTAGCTACTCAGGAGGCTGAGATCTAAGGATCCAGGTTCAAAGCCAGACCAGGCAAGAAAAGCCCTGAAACTCTTATCTCCAATAAACCACCAGAAAACCGGAAGTGGCGCTATAGCTCAAGTGGTAGAGCGCCAGCCTTGAGCTGAAGAGCTGAGGGATAGCAATCAGGCCCAGAGTTCAAGCCCCACAACTGGCAAAAAAAAAAAAAAAGCAATTATCCAAAGCTACCCAGTTAATAACAGTAGTAGCCAATAATGTAAACTACCATTACATTATCATTATCATCTTTAAGTACAGTTAACATTTATTGAGTTCCTACTGTACTAAGTTTTTATACATAAGCTATCAATCTATACATTTAATAAGTATTATTTCATTAATTTTCAGAGCAGTTCAATTTACAGATGTGGCAACAGCCAGAGAGGTGAAATACCTTGCCTAAGAAGGTACAACCATTTAAATGTCAGAGCTAGCGTTCCCACCAAAAGGCAGCCCCACGCTTCCTCTGAGAAGCAAGAGTGTGGCAAGGGTGGTTCGCTCAAGGCCTTGACCAAAATAAGAATAGGGAGAAGCCGGGCACCAATGGCTCACACCTATAATCCTACCGACTCAGAAAGCTGAGATCTGAGGATCGCAGTTCAAAGCCAGCCTGGGCAGGAAAGTTCATGCGGCTCTTACCTCTAATTAACCACCCGAAAACTGGAAATGGTGCTGTGGCTAAGTGGTAGAGTGCTTGCCTTGAGCTGAAGAGCTCAGGAACAGCACGCAGGCCCAGAGTTCAAGCCCCATGACAAAAAAAGAAAAAAAAAGAAGAAGAAAGAGAATAGCTAGGACAGTGGCAGAGGCTACTTGGCAGGTTGAGACAAAAGGATCCTTTGAGCCAGGACTGGCCTTGGCAACATTGACACCATCTCAGAAAAAACATAACAATAGAGTCTAACTAGAAGGAGGTGGTATTGGCCAGGGAGCTTAGCTTTGTGTGCTGGGAGTCTCAGAAGAAAGAATAAAATTATACAGACATGGCTGAAAACACACTTGACCTAACCAAGAACAGGAGCTTCTCAACCGGATGACAACTATCATTATCACATGGAAGAAAATAACAGCAATTTCATAATATAATCTAGTCCAAATTAAAATTTCCTGAAGTGTCCCCCAAATGTCACTCATGGCTATTTTTTTTTAATTCAAAACTGAATCCAAACTTGAGGTATTGCATTCGTTACTGTGTCTCTAAACTTTTCAAACCTCTGTGTAAGAGCTGAGAATAGTGGACACCAGCTGTAGTCCCAGTTACTTAAAGGCTGAGAAAGGCAGATCACTACAGCTCAGGAGTTTCAGGCCAATTTGAACAACACAGTAAGATAACAAGATGAAAGAGATGAGAGAATATGAATGAGAATCTTTATATTTATTTTTGGGGGGGATGGGGGGGGTCCAGTGGTAGGCCTGAACTCTTCAGCTCTTCAGCTCAAGGCTAGTGCTCTACCACTTGAGCCACAGGGCCACTTCTAGCTTTTTTTTTTTTTTCCTGCTTATGTGGTGCTGAGGAATCGAACCCAGGGCCTCATGCATGCAAGGCAAGCGCTCTACCACTGAGCCACCTTCCCAGCCCTCTTTTTATTTTTTAAATTATTACTATAAAAGTGATGTACAAAGGAGTTACAGTTACATAAGTCAGGTAAAGAGTGCATTTCTTTTTTCTTTTTTGGGGGGTGGGGGTCCAGTCCTGGGACTTGAACTCTGGGCCTGGGCACTGTCCCTCAGCTCAAGGCTAACGCTCTACCACTTGAGCCACAGCGCCACTTCCAGCTTTTTTCTGCTTATGTGGTGCTGAGGAATCGAACCCAGGGCCTCATGCATGCGAGACAAGCACCCTACCACTGAACCATCTTCCCAGCCCCAAGAGTGCATTTCTTTTGGACAATGTTACCCTTTCCCTAATTCTCTCCGTTTTTCCCTCCTATCACCACCCACAGGTTGTATAGTTCATTTTCAACATAGTGTCTAGTGAGTACCACTGCTGCATTTGTTTACCCTTTGTCCCTCCATTTCTGTGTCTCCCCTTACCCTCCCAAAGATACATGAACAAACAAGACATAAGGAAAAGAAAACCAAAACAGCAACAAAGAAAAAAATCTTTTGTTTCCATTTTCTGGAGTTCATTTAGATAAATACTGTTTCATATGATCAGAGGCACATAGGCATTGTGCCTTTGTGTTCCTCCCCTAAGTATCCTCCTTTGGTCTCACTGTATGTGAGTGCCTAGAGTCCTGTAATTTATCATGTCCCAGTATATTTTAGATCTAGCTTCCACATATGAGAGAAAATATGCACCCTTTGTCTCTCTGAGCTTGGCTTACCTCACTGAACATGATTTATTCAAGGTCCATCATATAAATGAGAATCTTAAAAAAAAAAACAAAAAAACTCTGCTTTCCTCCCCCTCCATGCTAACTGTATAGAAGAGTCAAGGCTAGTTGTCTTAGAGTGACCTATGTTCTAGATTTGCATGAATTTTTCTTTTTGGTTGGTCATGGGGGCCGAACTCTGGGCCTGGGCACTGTCCCTTAGCTCTTCAGCTCAAGGTTAGCACCCTACCACTTGAGCCACAGCACCACTTCCGGCTTTTTTCTGCTTATGTGGTGCTGGGGAATTGAAGAACCCAGGGCCTCATGCATGCGAGGCAAACACTCTACCACTGAGCCAACTTCCCAGCCCTGCCTGATCTTCTTTATGCTTAACTTTTTTTCTTATTTTTTTTTGACCAAAGCACTCCATCAATAATACTGTTGATGATGAATAGATTTTAAAGGGTAGAAGTAATTATGCTTATTCGACCCAGTACCTGTCTAGATCAGAGTTTATCCTAGCACGTGCTCACGCATATGCGCTCTCTCTCTCTCTCTCTCTCTCTCTCTCTCTCTCTCTCTCCCCCTCTCTCCTCACTTCACCTGATTATATGTACATTTTCTTTTTGGGGGGCTTATGTAAAAGATTTATTTCATTTTTTAAATTATATTTTTATGATCATTAACTAGTTGTACAAAGGAGTTATAATTCAACATGTCAGTTTCTGAGTGCAATGCATCTTTTTTTTTTTTTTTTTTTTGGGTCCGGTCGTGGGGCCTGAACTCTGGGCCTGGGCGCTGTCCCTCAGCTCTTCAGCTCAAGGCTAGTGCTCTACCACTTGAGCCACAGTGCCAGTTCCGGCTTTTTTTCTTTTTGCTTATGTGGTGCTGAGGAATCGAACCCAGGGCCTCATGCATGCAAGGCAAGCACTCTACCACTGAGCCACCTTCCCAGCCCTGCAATGCATCTTTTAACAATTTGATTGTTACTGTAAAGGTGATGTACAGAGGGGTTACAGTTATGTAATGAGTACCTTTCCTTTTGTCATCTCTTCCTTCCTTTTCTCCCAGGTTTTTCCCTCTTGAACCCCTCCTCTCCCCCAAATTGTATAGTTCATTTTCAACATAGTGTCTAGTGAGTATCACTGCTGCATTTGTTCACCCTTTGTCCCACCATTTTCAATATCATCACCCCTTTTATAATTCTTCCTATCTCTCCCAACCTTACCCATTCCCTCAGTCATGTGTAGAATTTAGAGTTAAAAAACAAAAAACCATGAAATTAGAAGGCAGACAATGGAGGAAGGAATAGGGGACCAGTGAGAGGGAAGGGGTACCAGAAAGGTTAACAGGGGTCAAAGCATGTTATAAACACATATGACAATGTCTAAAGAAACCCATTAGTTTGTATAGTTTGTATTAACTAATTATGAAAAGGAACGACGGAGGCACAAAAGTCATCCGGCTTAACAAGGTGGGCCTCATCACCCAGCAGATATATTAAACGTTATGCACATTTTCTTTAAAAGTTCACTTCTCTGGCTGGGCACCATTGGCTTATGCCTTAATCCTAGCTACTCAGGAGGCTGAGATCTGAGGATTGTGGTTCAAAGCCAGCCAGGGCAGGAAAGTCTTTGAGACTCTTATTTTTTTTTTTTGGGGGGGGGGTCCGATCGTGGGGCCTGAACTCTGGGCCTGGGCGCTGTCCCTCAGCTCTTCAGCTCAAGGCTAATGCTCTACCACTTGAGCCACAGCACCACTTCCGGCTTTTTTCTTTTTTTCTTATGTGGTGCTGAGGAATCGAACCCAGGGCCTTGAGCATGCAAGGCAAGCGCTCTACCACTGAGCCACCTTCCCAGCCTCGTCTTTGAGACTCTTATCTCCAGTAAACTACTGAAAAAAGTCAGAAGTAGTGCTGTAGCTCAAGTGGTAGAACACTCACCTTGAGCAAAAGAAGCTCAGGGACAGTGCCCAGGCCCAGAGTTCAAGCCCCAGGGCCAGCAAAACAAAGTTCACTTTTCTAGAGGAGTCTTCTTGGCTCCTCCTCGATTCTCAGAAGACTCTTAAGACCCAATGTCTGCTCCCAGAGGCAGGAGGCAGGCAGCACGAAGCTGGCTTCTGGAGTCTTGGACACTGACCCGCTTTCCCTGGGGAGATGGCACTACTCTGTAACTTCCTCCGTCCACCTTGATGTGGGAGAAAGGACTGTCCATTTTGCTGTCAGACTTGGAGCCAGAATGGCCTGGTTCCAGAGATCCCAAACATTTCTTTTCTTGTCTTGTCTCACAGGTGTTCAGAATGTCAGGATTCCCTCACCAACTGGTACTACGAGAAAGATGGGAAACTGTACTGCCACAAAGACTACTGGGGGAAGTTTGGAGAGTTCTGCCACGGGTGTTCCCTGCTCATGACAGGGCCGGTCATGGTGAGCAAGATCCTTCTATGTCTTCCCTCCTTGAGCATCACAGTCCTTTGACAGTGCTCCCAATTTTCCCTATAGCCCTTCTTCTTTCTCATGCATTCATTCATTCACTCAATTATCAGTGTCTGTTGAGCACTTAGTGTCAAGTCCAATAAAAGATTTGATACTCCACGCATCAGTGGTTCATGCCTGTAATCCTAGCTACTCAGGAGGCTAAGATCTGAGGATTGTGGCTCGAAGCCAGCCCAGGCAGGGAAGTTTGTGAGACTCTTATCTCCAAATAACCATCAAAAAGCCAGGAATTGGAGCTGTGGCTCAAGTAGTGGAATGTCAGCCTTGAACAAAAAAAGCAAAGGCCCTGATTTTTAAGCCCCACTACCAGCACTCAAAATAAAAAAAAAAAAAAGTTAACAGTCCAGGTTGGAAGTGGGGGAAGATAGGCAGGGAGAGGACAATGCAGCGGGATACAGACCTTAAAGGACACTGTCACAGTTTGAAAACAGGATACACCTAAGTTGTGCTCAGGGTCAGGGAACCTGGAATGGATTAGCAGAGAGGTTCTGCCTCCCCTCCTTGCTTTGAACAAGGGATTTTAAATTCAGCTCTCCTGGAGAAACTGAGCCTTTCTTGTAGGGATGATTATTTCTGGGAAACCTGTTCTCATTGACTTGAGTCTCTGATTAGGTCACACGCCTCTACCTCCACTCTTAGCAATAGTGATTATTTGCTTCCTCCCTTTATACTATTTCTCCCCATCTGCTTACAGGTGGCTGGGGAGTTTAAGTACCACCCAGAGTGCTTTGCCTGTATGAGCTGCAAGGTGATCATTGAGGATGGGGATGCATATGCCCTGGTACAGCATGCCATGCTTTACTGGTAAGACCATGACCTCTGTCCTCCCCAACATGAGTGGACAGAAGGACAGGTGGCAGTGTGAGTTGGGTGGAAAGATATTGGGGTAGATCCTATCCCAGCACTGTAGTTTTTAACAACTCTCTGTAAGCAGAGCCAATAACTTCTCTCTGTCCTCCATCCTTACCCACTATGAGAATAACCTCACTCTGCTCTGTAATCCCTAGAGGGACAGAGTAGCAAAAGATACTCTAAGAAGGAGCCCACAGCCAAGCACAAGTGTCTCACGCCTATAATCCTAGCTACTCAGGAGGCTGAGATCTGAGCCAACCCTGGCAGGAAAGTCTGTGAGACTCTTATCTCCAATTAACCACCAGAAAATCCAAAGTGGCACTGTAGCTCAAGTGATAGAGCGCTAGCTTTGAGCCGAAGAGCTGAGGGACAGCGCCCAGGCCAAGTTCAAGCCCCACGACCAACCAAAAAAGGAGCCCACATTAAAGGAAAGGCATGGAGAGCTTACCAGCTCTCCCCATCCAACTTAGCTTTGTTAACAAAGGAAGCTATCTGGGTTGGCTGGGAGAGAACAGAGGCTGGGGCAAGTTTCTCACTATGAGTCAAAGGCACAGCAAGAAAACTGAGTTGCCATCAAGAATCAGCATAAACCAGGTGCTGGTGACTCATACCTGTAATCCTGAATACTCAGGAAGCTGAAATCTGAGGATTGCAGTTCCAAGCCAGCCCAAGCAGGAAAGTCTTACCTCTTATCTCCAATAAACTACTAGGAAACCAGAGTGGAGCTGTGGCTCAAAGCGAGAGAGCACTATCCTTGAGCACAAAAGCTCAGGGACAGTGCCCTGAGTTCAAGTCCCATGACTGACCAAAAAAAAAAAAAGGTGGTGAGACAGGGAGAAGAGTAGCCGGTATGTTATTTAAAGCCAAAAGGTTCAGTAGTTACTAGGTGGCTTCCAGGTAGGCCTCCAAGATCTCAGCTTGCTTTGTGCCCTCTCCCTAGTGGGAAGTGCCACAATGAAGTGGTGCTGGCACCTATGTTTGAGAGGCTCTCCACCGAATCTGTTCAGGACCAGCTGCCCTACTCTGTCACACTCATCTCCATGCCAGCCACCACCGAGGGCCGACGGGGCTTCTCCGTGTCTGTGGACAGTGTCTGCTCCAACTACGCTACCACTGTGCAAGTAAAAGAGTGAGTATCTTGCAGCAGAGGTTCTTGCGCAGAGCCCACAGATGGGCCTTGAAGGACTCTAAATTCTGGCACACAGAGCTCTCTTCATCCCCATCTTCCACTTTTCTCCTGAGCTCACTGTGCTGTAACCACACCCGGGTCTTGGCACTTGAGTTCTCTGTTCTTTAGCTGCTTTCTGTCTGATGCTCAAAGCCAGAACCTCTCACCTGTCAGGTGTTGGGTTTCAGATCATATTTGCTCCTTGAAATGATCTTGCTTAAGTAATGTGTATGAGTTTATCATATGTCCTTCCAACTAGATTGCAATCTCCAGAATGAGCTTGCCTTGTCCATTATTGCATGCCAAAGACCCAGTACATCTGATTATTTTCTTTTTCTTTTCATTTTTTTTCTTTTTCCTTTTTTTTGGAGGGGGGAGGGGTGTTGAATTCAGAGCCTAGATGCTGTCCCTAAGCTTCTTTTTGCTCAAGGCTGGTGCTCTACCACTTGAGCCACAGCTTTACTTCTGGCTTTGTAGTAGTTTATTGAAAACAAGAATCTCACAAACTTTCCTGTCTAAGCTGGCTTCAAACCAGGATCCTCAGATTTCAGCCTTCTGAGTAGCTAGGATTACAGACATGAGCCACCAAGTACCTGGCTGTAATTCTTGCTTTATTGGGTAAGAACATAAAGTGGAGGATGGTGGAGAAAAGGAGGAAGGAGGTTAAGACTCTGGGCCAGGGATCAAGGAAATTCCATGGATAATGAGACAATACTGGCTTGTTGCCTTATAAATGATTGTAGACCTCCAGTATAATGATCATGAGGCTGGATCTTACAGTATAGACAAGAGGCACTGAGGCTGAAGAAATCAGGGAGGGATGGAAGATGTCTACTGTATTCTCCTCAAAAGATGAGGAGGGGAAGGGATTGTGTTCAGGGCAGAGGGAGACCAGATGTCTCCAGAGATAGTATCTAATGTAGATCGAGAGAGTAGCCAAGAAGGGACTATTAATTGTGGAGGGCCTGGACTATGAGAATCCCACAGGTCTGCGGAAGATAACAAAACCAGGTTGGTGTTTTAGAGGGATCATGAGTACACAGAGGCTGGATGGGAGAAGAGAAAAGCCCAGAGCTGTAGAGACCAGTTAGGAGGCTTGTTGAATAGGTCAAGGTGGGAGATGTTGGTAACTATGGTGATGGAAAGAAGGAAGAATTGCTAAAGGTGGATGAGGGGAGAGGAGCGAGGCAGGGAGGAATAGTGGGAACTCCAGATGGGCAGATATTATCCAGGTTTCTAGCTTGGGCCGCTGGGTGAGTGACAATACCCTTCACTGAGATGGAGCATCATGGGAAGAATGTAGTTCTTTGTGTGGATGGCCTGAACCTTGTGGGCCAGTGGGTCCCTGGAACTTGAAGAGGCTTCCTTGCACAAGCAAAACTGCACAGGTGAGTTATTAAGAAGCCTTCATCCTGCCTCAATTCTCATCTGTCATAGGGTAAATCGGATGCACATTAGTCCCAACAACCGTAACGCCATTCACCCTGGGGACCGCATCCTGGAGATCAACGGGACCCCTGTCCGCACTCTCCGAGTAGAGGAGGTACAGTGTGTGTCACCTGTCTTCCCCACTCCCAGCCTTTTTTCTTGACATAAGCCTGTGGTCACTAGTGCGACCTTCTATGTTAGCCTACAGGTGCCCAGGTAGCAGGGGTGACCTGGCAGATGGGAGGAGGTGATAGGATGTCAGGCTGTGGGTGGCCTGAATTGGGGAAGCCAACGGGAATGAGCCTTACACTGCTTTTGACCACAGGTGGAAGATGCAATTAGCCAGACCAGCCAGACACTTCAGCTGTTAATTGAACATGACCCCGTCCCCCAGCGCCTGGACCAGCTGCGGCTAGATGCCCGGCTCTCTCCCCACATGCAGAATGCCGGACAATCGCACACCCTCAGCACTCTGGACACCAAGGAGAATCTGGAGGGAACACTGAGGAGACGCTCCCTGAGGTGCCACCTTCCACCCCAGTCCTGTCCCATGTCCACCCTCAGAGGATGTGATGGCTTTTGGAGGCCAACAGTGTTAGGAAGAGAACCAGCTGGCATGGGGAAAGGCTATGAGGATTGTGCTGACCCAGCTATCCTGTGGGACTCACAGTTCATAGCCAGGGTCTGTCTGCCAGGTTTCCTTGGAAACCAGAGGGTCAGGCTCTGTCTACTAAACCCAGAGCTGGACAGGAATCAGTGATACTGCACCATAAAAGGCAACATGGAGGAAGAACGGGGCTCAGAGCTAGAAGTAAGGGCACAGGTAGGGTAGACTAAACATCCCATAAGGATTTTGAAAATGATAAAGGGAAAGATGAACCCAATCTGTTCTCAGACTTGGATCAGTAATCTCACACCTCAGAGCCTGTCAAGGAAACGGGAAAAGCAGTCACCTTGTGCTCAAGTCCCAGGTAGAGACTTACAGAAAAGGAGTCAAGAGCACTGGCTGTCAGGCAGAACTACCCATTCCAGGCCTTCAAGCTGAGCCCTCCATCTTCATAAGTCACTTCATCTCTCTGAGCCTCTGTGTCTACATTTGTGAAGTGGGGTTGCAAGATAAAAGTGGCTGTGTCCCACCAATTACCGAAGAATTAAATGTAGGAAAGGGCACAGTTGTACAATGCCAGCAGACAGTAGCGAACACTCAGTAAACGTGAGATAGGAGCCGGGCGCCAGTGGCTCACGCCTGTAATCCCAGCTACTCAAGAGGCTGACATCTGAGGAGCACGGTTCAAAGCCAGCCCAGGCAGGAAAGTCCCCTTAGAACTCTTATCTCCAATTAACCACTCAAAAACTGGAAGTGGTGCTGTGACTCAAGTGGTAGAGCACTAGCCTTGAGCACAAAGAGGCTCAAGGACAGCACCCAGCAACCTGAGTTCAAGCCCCAGAACTGGCACCAAAAAAAAAAACCAAACGTGAGATAGGCTGTTGAAGAATCTTGTCCTTTATCCACTCCTGGATCAAACAGGCTGATTAGCCAAGTCCTTCTTGGGGGCTATCTGTTGCAAATAGGGCCCTCCCTGTAGATCATTCCTGCCACTCTTGGCTGCCTCTCAGCAGAGGACAGAGAAGGGCTAGAAATGCATGGCTTGGGAAAGAGAAGACGTGGGATTGCTGGAGAGCTGCTCAGATACTTGAAGGGCTGAGAGGGTAACTCATCTTCCAGGCTCTGATGAGCACTATCCGAGGGAGGCAAAGCAAAAGAACAAGAGCAACCAAGCCTGTGGTGTAAGTCAAGTCAGAAACTGCTACAGCAGTCTGTAGATGGTCCAGCAAAACTGGAGCTTACCACAGAGAGGTTTTAAGGGTTACAGCTCACCTGCAGTTCTATGGTCTTCAGCCTTCTTGTCCTCCTTTCAAAGTAACAGTCATCAGCCAGCCACTGGTGGCTCATACCTGTAATCCTAGCTACTCAAGAGGCTGACATCTGAGGATTGAGGTTTGAAGCCAATCAGAGCAGGACAGTCCATGAGACTCTTTATTTCTTGTTAACCATCAGAAAACCAGAAGTGGAGCTATGACTCAGGTAGTAGAACACTAGCCTTGAGCCCAAAAACTCAGGACAGCACCCTAGGCCCTGAGTTCAAGCCCTGCTACTGACAAAAACAAGAAAAACAAAGTAACCATCATTAATTATTACTATTACTGGTTGCTTTTGGAAATATAAACAGATTTATTGCTGGAAAAAATTAAAGGTGTTTAATATCTTAAAATTTAGAAAATATGGCTAGGTGCAAGAATATACAAAACAGCTGGGCATTGATGGCATAGGCCTGTAATTCCAGCAGTTGGAAGATGCAGGCAGGAGGATTGAGAGTTGGAGGACAGCCTATCTAATGAAACCTGGCTTCAAAGAAAATAAAAAATAAAATGACGAAATGCCTGTATCATCTAAAATCCCATTGGCTCATTTTTTTTTGGAACAGTAGCATGCTGTCACTCTAACCTAGTTAGTACCTTGAATCAAGCGGATGGGGAGGTAGTAGATTGCTCTCCCTAGTGCTGTCCCATGCTGAACATTGTAAGTTAGTAGACTCTAGTTAATTGTTCCAGCTGCAAAGAACCAAAGTCTTATGTCCAGCCTACTCCACAGTGCTGGGGAGATGCCCTAACTCTCATGTGTGCTCTGCCACTGAGCTATTTCTCCACCCCAGTTCCCAGAGTTCCCATTATGAATGTGTTTCTCCTATGCTCAAATAAACTGCTGATGTATGCAGACCTAAAACAGCACATCTGTCTGATGTAAGATCCCTGTCTCCCAATAATAGCACTTGAATTACAGACAGTGGAATGAGCAGGTATGCCTGAGGTTCCTGCCTTTGGTATTCTGGCTAGTCTCAGAACTACTTATGTCTCCTCCCTCCCCCACCCCATCTTTCCTCATCCTCAGGCGCAGTAACAGCATCTCCAAGTCCCCTGGCCCCAGCTCCCCCAAAGAGCCCCTGCTTCTCAGCCGAGACATCAGCCGCTCAGAGTCCCTCCGCTGCTCCAGCAGCTACTCCCAACAGATCTTCCGGCCATGTGACCTGATCCATGGGGAGGTCCTGGGGAAGGGCTTCTTTGGGCAGGCCATCAAGGTGAGCAACAGCAGCAGCCGCTGCCCCCCCCCCCCCACGCCTGTCTCACCTTTTCCAGAGTTCTCATCCCATGGCCTCACCCCACACCCTACACGACACCAGGCCTCCTTCCCTACTCCAGGTGATGGTGGAGGAGGTGCCCACTCTACTACCCAGCCACCTAAGGGCAGCAGTGAACCTGTGGCTCTGGAGATACAGCTTGGGATGAGCTGTGCCCATAGCCCTCCTGCTGCCAGGCTGTGGGTATGTGTCAGGTGCCCACAGACCTAAGTACTGGGAATGCTGCAGGGAGTACAAGTGGCTCCTGCCACCCTGGTGAAAAGTCTCAGGGACTAACCTTCTCTTCTCTTTCTCTCCTCCTCCTCCTCCTCCTCCTCCTCTGCTGAGAGCTGGGAGGGGGGGTCAGGTAAGCCATGTATGTAAGCTTTGTGGGGCAGCAGGGCTGGAGAGCTCACCCCCCACCCACTCGACTCCCTGGTGCATGTCTGTGGCACTCACCCTCCTGCCCCCAGACTTCTGTTCACCCAAAGGATTCACTCCTACGCCACATGACCAGAGCCCCTGCTTGGCTTGGCAGTGTCCCCTCCTGCCTCCTTCCCCATTTGTCTGATTCTCACCTCTCTGTGCATGCTCAGCTCTCCAGAGAAGAGAGTGTGCTTTCCTCTGAGTCCCCTGTTCTCCTATGCTGTGTCTTCTACACAAAAATTTTCCATTTGATCTGATCTCATCTCCTCTGGCCCAGTATGTCTTAACAAGGAATGAGATGGCCAGTTGCATTGATTGACTGATTGATTGAGTGGATGAATGAATTAATAATTGAATGAATGATTCAATGATTTTGTGGTGCTGGGGTTTGAACTCGGGGTTTGAACTCAGGTTCTTGCGCATGCCAGACAAGCGCTTTGCCACTGAGCTTCATCCCCAGCTCATAGATTTTTCACAAGAAGTTCTCCAGTACTACTACTTCTTATCTTTACATCATTAATAATCACCCTCCCTGTAGGTGACACACAAGGCCACGGGCAAAGTGATGGTCATGAAGGAGTTAATTCGATGTGATGAAGAGACACAGAAGACTTTCCTGACTGAGGTAACAAAGTGGGAGTTGCCACCATGCCTCCTATAATCCCAGCTACTTGGGGAGGCTGAAGCAGACAGATTGTATGAGCCCAGGAGTTCTGGGTCAGTGTGGGAACACAATAAAACCCTGTCCAAAAAGGGGAGGGAGGGATGGGGGGGAAGAGAGAGAGAGAGAGAGAAGAAAAAAAGAAAGAAACTCACCTTTAGAATAGAGAAAATGTTACAAATGAATGGCTTCAATAAAAAACTTAAGGACTGCCGGGCGCTGGTGGCTCATGCCTGTAATCCTAGCTACTCAGGAGGCTGAGATCTGAGGATCGTGGTTCAAAGCCAGCCCAGGCAGGAGAGACCGTGAGACTCCCATCTCCAATAAACCACCAGAAAACCGGAAGTGGCGCTGTAGCTCAAGTGGTAGAGCACTCGCCTTGAGCTGAAGAGCTGAAGGACAGCGCCCAGGCCCAGAGTTCAAGCCCCACGGCTGACCAAAAAAAAAAAACTTAAGGACTTGGGGCATAGCTTCAGTGGGCTCTGAGTTCATCCCCATACTGCAGTGAGAGGGAGGAGGGCAGTTGGCTTGGAATCACTGTCTTAAAGACTGAGGGAAACAAGTGAGAGAGGAAAAGTGACATCAATCAAGATGCATTATACTTGCAAACTGATTTGTTGAATGGTAACACCTTTGTGTAACTACTTAAAGATTAAAAACATATATAATTTTAAAAATTGAGTGATAGAACATCCCCACTCCCTCTAAATCAGGGCCTGGGCACTGACCCTGAGCTGCTTTTGCTCAAGGATGGTACTTTACCATTTGAGCCACAGCACCACTTTTTGGCTTTTTCTGTTTATGTGATACTGAGGAATGGAACCCAGGGCTTCATACATGCTAGGCAAACACTCTACCACTAAGCCACATTCCCAGCCTATCAATAAACACTTCTTCAAGACGGCACAAGCCATATTACAAGGGATGCTATTCCAAAGAGTTCTCAGATTGCAAGCGTGATGGACATGAAAACAGACCAGTTTAGTGCAACTCTATATTCTAGTCACCTGAAGGCCCTCAATGGTGCCTGGAGTGGGGCTCCTCAAGAGCTGTCATTCCTTGAGCATCTATACAGTCCTACTCCTCCCACCTGGATCTGATGGAGAAGCTGCAGTCACCTGTGACCCAGGTGATGCCCTCTTCTTCCTTCCTGCCCCATCCCCAGGCCTTTGTTTTCACTCTTGGCCTTACCACTCCAGTTCCCCAAAGCACTTCCTAGAAAGGCTAGGGCCCAAGGGAGAGACCTGTGAAGCCATCCCCACCCATGTAGTGGTGATCTTCTCTCTCCCCGATCCTAATGCTTGAACACATCACACTGATAGAGGTTGAGAGGCAGCTAACTCCTTTAGGGAGAGAAGACTGGGTGGGAAGTTAACCATCTTCCTCTCCCCACTTGGCATCTCCCACTCTTAGGTGAAAGTGATGCGTAGCCTGGACCATCCCAATGTGCTCAAGTTCATTGGTGTCCTATATAAGGACAAGAAGCTGAACCTGCTGACAGAGTACATCGAGGGGGGTACCTTGAAGGACTTCCTGCGCAGTGTGGTGAGCATACTGGTCCACAATCCCCTGGAGTCCTGATTAGTTGTCAGAGGTATACCTATGCCCCCACTACCAGGAACTTTAAGCCCTTAGGCTTTAAGGTTTGCCCCCAAAGGACCATCCATGCTAGGCAGGACCAGGTACAAACGGGGGGGGGGGGTCTCTTCACTGGCACACTGTACTGACCCACAGGGCCTGGACTATGAGTGGCACAGGAAATCAACAGCCTCTGATAGGCATTCTCTCACCCTGCAGGACCCGTTCCCCTGGCAACAGAAGGTCAGGTTCGCCAAAGGCATCGCTTCAGGAATGGTAAGTACAATGGGAGAATAGAGAGAGGTGTATTTGAAGACAGACATCCATCCTGGGTGACTTGTATGGGTTGGATCATTCAGCAGTTATTTACTGAGTTTCATCTGGGCCAATGAAATTACCCTGGCCAACTGTCCTCAGCACTCAGCCTTGTTCTCAAAGGATTCCAGTTCTCTAAGAGAAAGCTGGATATGGCCAAGGCAAACTGAAGGGACAAACCACAGTACAAGGGCCTGGTCATCCCTATTACAGAAACTTCTGGGTATTGAGAGCTTTTAAAGCAAGTGAACATCTCACTGCCTTGTAAATCCAGTTGCACTGATCGTAAGAGCCAACAAATACTAAGTGCTTTCTGTATGCCAGGCACTGAGCTCAGAGATTAACAGGCAGGATCATATTTACTTCACATGACAACAGTTGTTTCTAGGTAAGAAGCTGAGACTAGAACAGGACAGAGTTAGGACCCTGGGCTTTGTCAGTCTAGCCTCTACACCATTTCAGCCATTCCTCCTCTCACAGGGTTCATGAAGACAAGATGTGTGTGGAACAGTAGATTGGATCCCTGTGTTTCAAGCTAAGGAGCCTGAACTTATAGGAAGTTTGTGTCTGTGAGTGTGTGTGTGGAATGAAGTAGTTATACAGTTGTACAAAAAGGTTATAATGCCATATAAAAAAAGATTTTTATTAATTTGTTTTGCCAGTTCTGGGGCTTGAACTCTGGACCTAGGCACTGTCCCTGAGCTTTTGTGCTCAAGGCTAGCACTTTGCCACTTAAGCCACAGCTCCACTTCTGGCTTTTTCTGTGACTAATTGGAGATAAGAACTTCCCAGACTTAGCCAGGCGCTGGTGGCTCCCGCCTGTAATCCTAGCTACTCAGGAGGGTGAGATCTGAGGATCACGGTTCAAATCCAGCCCAGGCTGGAAAGTCCTTGAGACTCTTATCTCCAGTAAACCACTAGAAAACCAGAAGTGGCACTGTGGCTCAAGCAGTATTCCTTGAGCTGAAGAGCTAAGGGACAGTGCCCAAGCCCCACGACCAACCAAAAAAAAAAAAAGAATTTCCCAGACTTAGCCAGGCATCAGAGGCTCACGCCTGTAATCCTAGCTACTCAGGAGGCTGAGATCTGAGGATCAGGGTTCAAAGCCAGCCCGGGGTGGGGCTGGGAAGGTAGCTCAGTAGTAGAGTGCTTGCCTTGCATGCATGACACCCTGGGTTCAATTCCTCAGCACCACATAAACAGAAAAAGCCAGAAGTGGTGCTGTGACTCAAGTGATAGAGCACTAGCCTTGAGCTGAAATGCTGAGGGACAGTGCCCAAGAGTTCAGGTCCCACTACCGACAAAAGCAAACAAACAAAAACAAAGCCTGACGAAGCAGGAAAGTCTGAGAGACTCTTATCTCCAATAAACCACTCAGAAAACCAGAAGTAGCACTGTGGCTCTAATGGTAGAGTGCTCGCCTTAAGCTGAAGACTGAGAGATAACGCCCAGGCTCATGAGTTCAAGCCCTACAATCAACAACAAGAAAAAAAAAGAATCTCCCAGACTTTCCTGCCCAAACTCACTTTGAGCTTCAATCCTCAAATCTCTAGACTTCTGAGTAGCTAGGATTACAGGCATGAGCCACTTGTGCCCAGCCTAGAAAAGATTTTTAAGCAAGAAAGTTTTGTGATCAGAGGTGATCTATAGGTTGGAATAGAGTTGAGAGATCCTCAGGCAGGGACAACTGGATAGAGAGCCAATGAAATACTTTGAGTTTCTAAATTAAGGTAGTAGCAATGGTGACAGAAGACTGGGAGACAGGGTGGCCTCAGAATGGAGCAACTGGATGGCAGTGAAGGCACACAAATGGGAAGAGGAGTCACAGTGGCACCTTGTGCCACCATTTACCAGATACTGATGGTCAGGAAGAGGCTTGGGAAAGTCAGGATTGGTGCATGCTGAGAATGATCTACTAGCTGAACCTCCAGCTCTCTGAGCAGGAAACTGGCTGGAGCTTGGAGAGAGACTGCTGGTCCCCAGAGAAGGGGCCACTAGAGCTGTGAGACAGAAACACATCCATGTGGAAAGATGGCTTGGAGCGTGGCTGGTGCTGAGGAAGCTGCTGGGTGGGAAAAAGACCCACGGGGTCTCAGGAGCAGGAGAGATGCCGACAGCTTTGAGGAAGGGATCTGCAGACCACCAGATTATGAGTCATGGCACACAGGAAGAGCTCCAGGGCTGTGTTGACCTGAGCGTGTGAGCAGTGTCTCCCATATTGGCAGGGGAAGGACAGGAAAAAGCAGTGGCCTTTGACACCAACAATAGCTTGTTTAGAAACAAGTTTCTAAATAGAAATTTGTTTAGAAACATTTAGATACAGAGAGGGACTAGTTCAAGTATAGACCTGGAGGAGAGTGATGTGAACAGCAGGAACATGGAGCTAATTCAACCAGGAAGGACTCAAAGTTCCTGAACCCCGAAATGGTGTGGGGCATGAGAGATGGAGCTGTCAGTACCTCGGGGTACTCACTTCAGAAGGCCTGGGCAAAGGCGTAAGGGAGGCTGCAGGGACCAGAGCCCAGTAATGGACTTGGAGACTGGAAGGAGGAGCTGTGAGGACTGAGGTCAGCCCTGAGCTGGTGACTGTTGAACTGAAGGATGGGCTGGAGTCAGCAGCTTTCTTTTGTTGTCCCTACAGGGAGCCTGGCCCCATTTTGTCCAGGCTGGGTTCTGAGGTGGGCGGGCACAGCCTGCATAAAGGAAGAATAGGTTTTATGGCCCCTAATTCCAGAGTCAGGATCTGGTTGATTTACTGGCCCTTTGGCTTGTATTTGTGTTCCAGGCCTATTTGCACTCCATGTGCATCATCCACCGGGATCTGAACTCACACAACTGCCTCATCAAGTTGGTATGTCTCACCCTGCAGCCTGGCCTGAGCCTCTTTGAGGTCAGCTGTCCTGGCTTCTTTGTCACAAAGGAAGCTGGCTGTCCCCTTGGCTTTAGGCCAAAGGTATTGCCTAGGGGCTTCTCTTGTCCTTCCTGTGGCTTCCAAAGCTATGTGTCTTCCGAACACTCCCAGACTGCAGCACACACATACCTGTCTCACCTCTCAGTAGCAGCCCTAGCAATCATTTGATTAGAAGTGACCTCGGGGCTACAGATGCTCAGATGCTCCGTGATAGAATACTTAATCTATGCAAAAAGAGAGAGTTGACCAGAAATTCCTTAGTTATATATAGAGAGTCCTGTCGTTCTGCTGACCCATTTTTCTGGCACATGAAATCTCAGCCTAAGGCCACAGACATAGTGAATTCACTGTGACCAGTTGGAAGCCATTATTCCTCCCACTCCTACCCCACCCCCCTCAGCTCTGATTGCTACAGTGTTGTTTCTCCTGTTGATTTGTAATCTTGCTTCCTGGGTATCCACTACTCAGCCCTGGCTCTACCCTCTGGACTCACATCAAACAATCTTAATCCCTTTCACATGACTGCCCTATAGTTATCCAAGGAGCTTATCTCCCCAGATTCCCCAGACTGACTGCCTCTGCCTTGTCTTTTTCTCTTAACCCTAGTTCAGAACAGTTACCCTAAGTCTTTTTGAGGAGTAAGGTAAGGCACCACAGGATAAAAACAAAACACAATCCTAGCTACTCAGGAGGCTGAGAGCTGAGAATCTCAGTTCAGAGCCATCCAGGGCAAGAAAGTCTATGAGACTCTTACCTCTAATTAGCCCCCAGAAAACCAGAAGTAGTGCTGTGGCTCAAAGTGGTAGAGCGCTAGCCTTGAGCAGAAAAAGCTCAAGGATAGCACCCAGGCCCAGAGTTCGTGTGTGTGTGTGTGTGTGTGTGTGTGTGTGTGTGTACGTACACACACATACACACACACACACACACACACACTCCAGACCCCACCTCCGAGTTTTACCCTCCATATTGCAGAGCCCTACCCCAGCTAGAGTTCTGTAGTGCAAACTACACTTCAGCTTGTGGGCAGATAGCAGACTGACAGAAACCCAACTACTTGAACAAATCTACTGGCACTTTCTGCTATGACTCTCTTTCACTATGTATTTACTATGTATTCCCCTTGTCCATGACTTTTTTTTTTGGGGGGGGGGGTTTATCCTAAGGCCTTGACCTCAGGTCCTGGGCACTGTCCCTTAGCTTTTGTGCTCAAGGCTACTTTGAACCACAGCACCACTTCTGGCTCTTTTGGTAGTTGATTGGAGATAAGAGTCTCTCAAGCTGGGCACTGGTGGCACATGCCTGTAATTCTAGCTACTCAAGAGGCTGAGATCTGAGGATTAGCTATTCTGGGAAGCCCAGGCAGGAAAGTCTGTGAGACTCTTATCTCCAGTAATCTACCCAGAAAAAGCCAGAAGTGGCACTGTAGCTCAAATGGTAGAGCATTAGCCTTGAGCACAGAGACTCAGGGTCAGCACCCAGGCCCTGAGTTCAAGCCCCAGGATCAGCAAAAATAAAATTAAAAAGAGTCTCACAAACTTTCCTGCCCAGGCTAGCTTTAAACTGTGATCCTCATATCTCAGCCTTCTCAGTAGCTAGGATTACAGGTGTGAGCCATCAACACCCCAGTAGTCCACGACTTTTCTTGCCTATGCCCACACCCTAAGGCCAGGTTCAAGGACTTCCCCACCAGGTCCTGAACTAGACCTTGTCCTGCCAGGACAAGACTGTAGTGGTGGCAGATTTTGGGTTGTCACGGCTCATAGTGGAAGAGAGGAAAAGGCCCCCAGTGGAGAAGGCCACCACGAAGAAGCGCACCTTACGCAAGAATGACCGCAAGAAGCGTTACACGGTGGTGGGAAACCCCTACTGGATGGCTCCTGAGATGCTGAATGGTGAGTCCTAAGCCTGGAGGAGACACTCCGAGGGGGAACAGAAGCCACTTCTGACAAGGGAGCCCTGGGAGACTAGTTAATGATGGTTTTTAATCCTTGCCAGCGTAGGCCTGAGAAACTACTTGTTCCCTGAGCTCAAGAATAGGAACTGGTCAGAGTATCAGGCTGGTCATAGCATAATGGATTTTGTGTCCTAAGGGTAGCTAAGAGGTCAGATTATGCATTGCTCTAGCTTTAGCTTTTGCTTTCTCCTAACTAGGAACTGAATTATGGTGCCCCCTGGTGGACACTGCTCAAACTATCAGAGACACTTTGACATTCTTGAAAGGCAGAAGATAGATGTCAAAAATGGTCTAAGCACTAGGCACTGATGGGTCTTGCCTGTAATCCTAGCTATTCAGGAGGCTGAGATCTGAGGATCACAGTTCAAAGCCAGCCTAGGCAGGAAAGTTCGTGAGACTCTTATCTCCAGTAAACCACCAGAAAACTGGAAGTGGCGCTGTGGCTCAAGTGGTAGAATGCTAGCCTTAAGCACAAAAGCACAGGGACAACGCCCAGGCCCAGAGTTCAAGCCCCACAACCAACCAAAAAAAAAAAAAAATGGTCTAGGGAGCTGGGAAGGTGGCTGAGTGGTAGAGTGTTTGCCTAGCATGCATGAAACCCTGGTTCGATTCCTCAGTACCACATAAACAGAAAAGCCAGAAGTGGTGCTGTGGCTCAAGTGGTGGAGTGCTAGCCTTGAGCAGAAGAAGCTCAGGGACAGCGCCCAGGCCCAGAGTAAAAAAAAAAGACCTAGGAACAGCACTTTTCAGTTCAGTGGCTCCCCGAGATCACACAGCTGCCAATGGCAGAGCCTAGAACTGGGGTGCAGTTCTTTTCCACTGTGCCATACAGTTACATCCTGAGCAATGCATTTATAAGGTCCCTTCAATACAGGCCTTCTAGGGCTGGAGAAGGATGATACCAAAGTGGTGCCTCTCCTGGACCACTTTGAGACATCCCCTCAGAACCTGTTCTAGCCTTGGTTCTTGTCTGTGACTTGGCTTCACCCTAT
The DNA here is from genome assembly GCF_019054845.1 of Dipodomys spectabilis. NCBI lineage: Eukaryota > Metazoa > Chordata > Mammalia > Rodentia > Heteromyidae > Dipodomys > Dipodomys spectabilis. The sequence continues at coordinate 6,556,904 of NW_024871040.1, read as the reverse complement.
ACTCTTGCAGAGCAGGTAAAGGATGCCAAGTTAACAGTTGCTTGCCTCTGTTTCCCAAGGAAAGAGCTACGATGAAACCGTGGATGTCTTCTCTTTCGGGATTGTACTCTGTGAGGTGAGCTCCCACACAGAGGCCATTCAGGCCTAGAAGCTTTGCCCTGCTTCACATCTGGGCTTCTCCTAGGGGTAAAAAGGTTATTATAAATTTGACATAGGTAGCCAGGCACTAGTGGGTAATGCCTGTAATCCTAGATGGTCAGGAAGCTGAGATTTGAGGCTCACAGTTTGAGTCTGACCAGGGCAGGAAAGTCCATGAGACTCTTATCTCCAGTTAACTACCAAAAAAAAAAAGCCAGAGATAGAGCAGTGGCTCAAGTGGTAGGTAGCCTTGAGCAAAGAAGCTCAGGAATGGCACCTAGTCTCTGACTGGATATGATGGATGCCTCATTTGAATCTTAAGGTCCCGTGAAATGGAGGCCTAGAAAGGCTCAAATAGTTTGTAAGTCACAAAGTTGCATGGCCAGTAAGGGACAAGTCAAACTCAGAATTCCAGTAAGAAAGGTATGACGTCCATCTAGCTCTTAAGCCTAGTTGCAGTTCCTTTCTGTTCCCCGTTTCTAAACCCAGCAAATAGAAGTTGCCACTCCAGGAAATACCAGCTCCATGATAGGCACCATAGAGGATACAGTAAGTCCTGGCAAGATTCCAGCCATTAGTAGCTTAGCATTCAGGTGGCAAAATAGCTCAGTATATCTCAAAGCACTCCATCATACACACATTCAAAGGCTTCTGTGATTCCCGTAAATCTATGAATGGGATAGGCAAGAGAAACAAAAGGTGGTTAGAATAATGAAGGACAATTTTTATGAAAGTTGTTTCCTTTTCATAGATAACAATTGTTGTACTAAGTATTAAGCTATATACAAAGTATTAAGCTGGTGCCAAGATCTCAAACATGAATCAGACCTAGCTCCCTGCTTCACAGAGACTTGACTCTAGCAGAAGATGGACATAGGCAGATAACAGCCTGCATGCCAACTTGGAACATTACTTTTGCTACTGTGAAGCCAGTCAGTCCTAACCCACCCTCAAAAGCCAGGAGAGAGAAGACTAGATTTTTACCACTCTCCTGTGTCTCCTTCTGTTCACACATCAGCATTCCTTTTCCCTGCCATCTCTCTGTAGCATCAGAGCACTTCCTGACCAGCTGTCTTCTCACCTGCAGATCATTGGGCAGGTATATGCAGATCCTGATTGCTTACCCCGCACACTGGACTTTGGCCTCAACGTGAAGCTTTTCTGGGAGAAGTTTGTCCCAACAGACTGTCCTCCTGCCTTCTTCCCCTTGGCCGCTATCTGCTGCAAACTGGAGCCTGAGAGCCGGTAAGTATTTCACCCCTGTCTCCAAGCTCCAGGCACAAGGGATGGCAGAGGTTTGAACTCAAGCATGTAACTGTCACTCTTTAACATGCCAAGTTTGATAAAGGTGTAGTAACTGGATAAGGTACAGAGACACAGTTCCTAAAAGAAAGTTCAAACTGGGTGCCAGTTGTACACACTTACTCCTAGCTACTCAGGAAGCTGAGCTCTGAGGATCACAGTTCAGAGCTAGCCCAGACAAAAAAGTCCATGAGACTCTTACCTTCAGTTAACCAGCAAAAAGCCAAAAGTAGAAGTGTGACTCAAGTGGTAGAGCACCAGCATTGGGTGAAAAAAACAAGTGCTTGTGCAAGGCACTGAGTTCAAGCCCCAGAACAAGCACCGAAAATAGTGTGTGTGTGAGTGTGTGTGTGTGTGTAGTGTAGACTATGCTTTAGGTGTTGTTCTGAGGTGTCAGATCTCAGGAAACTTGCATTTTTTCCAAGGCCCAGAGCTCCAATTCTGGAGGAGCAGACTAGCAAGTAGAATAAAAAAATACAACATAGTGGGGCTGGGAAGGTGGCTCAGTGGTAGAGTGCTTATCTTGCATGCATGAGGCCCTGAGTTCGATTCCTCAGCACCACATAAGCAGAAAAAGCCAGAAGTGGCACTGTGGCTCAAGTGGTAGAGCGCTTGAAGAGCTGAAGAGCTGAGGGACAGCTCCCAGTCCCAGAGTTCAGACCCCATGACCAACAAAAACAGCATAAATAAACTATGCTGAATATTCAAATAGGACAAATGCTATGGGAAAAGTCTAATAAAGAGGTTTATTATCAGACACTAGTGGCTTATACCTATAATCCTAGCCACTCAGAAAGCTGAGATCTGAGGATCACAGTTCAAAGCCAGCCCTGGCAGAAAAGTCCATGAGACTGTGACCTCCAATTCACTGCCAAAAAGCTGAAAGTGGAGCTGGTAATGACTCACTTGATAGAGCACTAGCCCAGAGCACAATCCCACATTTACAGCCTAGTGTGGAGGGGGGATATACATCTATATGTATATGTGTCTTTAAAATCTCGATTCCACAAGTAAGTAAACAATACAGCATTTTGAGATTGGCTTAAGGGGATACTCTCCAGCTCCATCCACTGTCCTGCAAATGATATAATTTCAATTTTCTTTATAGATGAGTAATACTCCAAGTACATATGTAACGTGTGTGTGTGTGTGTGTGTGTGTGTGTGTGTGTGTGTGTGTGTGTGTGTGTGTGTGTGTGTGTGTGTGTGTATACATACTTTTTTTGGGGGGGAGGGGGGGGTTGGTCATGGGGCTTGAACTCTGGGCCTGGATGCTGTCCCTCAGCTCTTCAGCTCAAGGCTAGTGCTGTATCACCTGAGCCACAGCACCACTTCCAGTTTTCTGGTGGTTTATTGGAGATAAATGTCTCATGGAGGGGGCTGGGAAGATGGCTCAGTGGTAGAGCGCTTGCCTTGAATGCCTGAGGCCCTGGGTTCAATTCCTCAGCACCACATAAGCAAAAAGAAAAAAGCTGAAAGTGGCACTGTGGCTCAAGTGGTAGAGCTCTAGCCTTGAGCTAAAAAGCTGAGGGACAGCGCCTAGGCCCAGAGTTCAGGCCCCACAACCGGACCCAAAAAAAAAAAAAGAGTCTCATGGACTTTCCTGCCTCGGCTGGCTTTGAACCACAATCCTCAGATCTCAGCCCCCTGAGTAGCTAAGATTACAGGCGTGAGCCATCAGTACCCAGCTACCATGTATTCTTTATCCACTCATTGGTTGTTGGACACATTGGCCAATTCCACAGTTTGACTATTGTAAACAAAGATGCAATAAACATAGGGATGCAGGTGTCTTTCTGGCGTATTAATTAACTCTTCCTTCAGATATATGCCCCCAGAGGAAATGTGGTGTGATCATTAGGTAGATCCATTTTAGTTTTTTAAGGAGCTTCTATACTGATTCCATAGTGGTTGCACTAATTTACATTCTCACCAGCCATGTATGAGGGTTCTTCCCTTCATCCTCGCCAGGATTTGTTTTCTTGTTAGATGGCATTCTGACTGAGCTGAGATGAATCTGATGTTTCTCTCCTAGCCATTTGTATTTCTTCTGAGAATTGTCTATTTGTCCATTTATTAACTGGGTTATTTGTTCATTTGTCCACATATTAACTGGGCTATTTGTTCTATTGTTTCAGAGCTTTGTTTAGTCTAGATAATAATCCTTAATCCATTGAATAGCTGACATTGCATAGCTCCTATTCCATGGGTTGCCTCTTGGTTCTGGTGGTTTTCTTTAGCGGTGTAGAAACTTCTGGTCCATTCTTGCTATTATTTTCTTGGAGTCTTATTCAGAAAATAATGACCTGTGCCTTTTTTCTTCCAGATTTTTCCTATGGTAGTTTCAGGTGTTACATTTCAATCTTTGATCTGTTTAGAGTTGGTTTTGGTACAAGATGAAAGGCAAGGGTCAAGTTTCAGTCTCTGGCAAATAAATGATCAGTTTTCCTAGCACCTTTTTGTTGAATAGGCTGTCTTCCACAGCCTTTTGACTCCTTTGTCAAAAATTAGATGGCTGTAACTATGTGGTTTTATTCCTGGGTCTTCTGTTCTGCTGTTCTTTTGTGTCTGTTTTTTGTGCTATCACCAAGCTATTTTTTTTTTTTTTGCTACTATGGCTCTATAATATAATTTGAAGTCCAGTATTATGATAGGTCTTGCATTTCTCTTTTTTGCTCAGGATTACTGTTACTACGAGCTACCACCACTAGCCAGGCCAGACTCCTTAGCCAGTTACCTTTTTTTTGGTCAGCCCTGGGGCTTGAAGTCAGGGCCTAGGCACTGTTCCTGAGCTTTTTTGTGCAAGGCGAGCTCTACCACTTGAACCACAGCACCACTTCCAGTTTTCTGGTGATTAATTAGAGATAAGTCTCATGGCCTTTTCTGCCCGGGCTGGCTTTGAACTACAATCCTCATATCTCAGCCTCCTGAGTAGCTAGGACTACAGGCATGAGCCACTGGGAGCCAGCCTTTACCTAGTTATCTTTCATCTTTGTACCAACCCTGTGAAGTTATGCTAATATCATTTCTTGGAGAGGCAAATATAGGCTAAGGAGTTTGCCTGAAGAGGTAACTGAGCACCAGGCCCGGGTCCTCCCTTACCACCTCATAGTTCACCTGCCTGATTCACCTCTTTTCTTTTCTTTCCAGACCAGCATTTTCCAAACTGGAGGACTCCTTTGAGGCCCTCTCCCTGTACCTAGGAGAGCTGGGCATCCCACTGCCCGCAGAGCTGGAAGAGCTGGACCACACTGTGAGCCTGCAATACGGCCTGACCCGGGACTCACCCCCCTAACCCTGGCCCAGCCCCCTGCAGGGGGGCCTTCCACAGCCAGCATTGCCCCCTCTGCGCCCTGGCCCTGCTTGTGAACAGGGCTTTCCCGGGCTTCCTGTGTTCCTGTGGATTGGTGGCACATTCCAAGGCACAATGAGCCATCCCTACTACCTCCCCAGGAGGCGAGCGGGCGCAGCGCCAGCAAAATGTATCTCCCCCCGACATTTGGGTGGCCTGGTTACTGTTGATAAATCCAACACTCACCTGAAAGCTGTGAAGATATAAACTACGAACCTGAACTCGGGGGCCAGGAGGAATCTGTTACTTGGCCCTACCTGGGACCCCTGGCTTACACTAATCAACGTGACCTGGGCCTGCTGGGCAGGACCCCGGGGGAGCCTGCCTGTAGCCTCTAATGACTGGTTTAGCGGGACTTCAGTTGGGATTGTGGCCAAGAGAAAGACTGGTGACCCACTTGCACTCAAGAAGTTTCAATGACAGTCGATCCCACTTCCCGGAGCAGAGGTGGAGGGAATAGGTTTTGAAGCCTCTTAGTGTATAGTGGGACCCACCAGCAATCGAGGCTGTTTATCCACTTGCCTGGGGGTGGCTCCAGCCAGCCCAGGGACCACACCAATGTGAGCAGGAAGTTTGCACTTCGCCTTCTCAGCCTCTACTGGAGATCAGCCAGAACTAGGCGACATCTTCTTTTGTCTCAACAAGAAGATGGGAAGAAAGAGGCTCTGCCTTCTAAAAATAGCATCTTCTAGCTGCTGCCACTCATACTCTGATGGGCTTAGCCAAAAGGCCGAAATACTGCCTAGAGCTAGATGGAATCTGCGGACTGTGGCCTGTTGCAGGCCTAGGTTCTAAGGGAAAGGAGGCTCAGAAATCTCTTGCCCACCTCCCTGTAGCAGCCACTGCTCATCCTCCAACACACCTGCTCTAGACAGCAACATGGATTGAGAAAACGTGGTGAGACAGAGTCCCAGAGCCGAGGGGCTGAAAGGGAACAGCTCCCTGAGCTGGACCACTGGCTTCTACCTCCCTTGTTAGCTGGCCCAGCTCATAGCTCCTGGCTTACAGACTTCTGAGCCACACCTCGGGGCCACGGGCATTGGAAAACCTGGGGACGCTTCCCACCTTGATCCCCAGACCTCCAGAGACTCCATAGGACACCTCAATTTGCCTAAATGTCTCTGGGATTACACCCTATTTAACAAATTGGGAATGGGTTCGGGTTATAAATGCAATGTGTGGTGGTTGTATTGGGGGGAGGTGGGGGAGTGATCCGGGAGAATGGTTGCTGTTAATATTACCTTCTTATATCTATTGGGTGGTATGTGAAATATTGTACATAGACTGGATGAGTTATGAAGTGGGTGGTTATCTCTGGCCAGAGTTTACTTGCTGTGTAGCCTGTACTTACATGTGGACTTTGCACGCTTGCTGTAGGGTTGAATCCTAGGCTCCTGGCAACAGCATGGTTCAGCATCCTGTGGCTGCTTGTGTTTCAGCTGTCCCCAGCAAGCGTGGGAGTGGCAGGCCCGAGCCCGGCTATTGATTAGACTAAATAAATTAAGCAGTTAACAAAAGTGATCATACTGAGAAGGAAAAGCGACTCGGCGCCTGACTCAAGGGAATAAATATGGGGGGGAGCATCTGCTGCCCACCTTCAGGACCTACAAGACTTCCCACAGTAGGGAGTCTCCCAGGTGTAATCCCCCTCTCAGACCCCCAGTTTGTTCATACAAGTCCACTGAGGCAGCCCTTTCCCTGGGTCAGGTCTCTGATCTCCATCCCTACAAAGCTGCTGTGTGTGGCTGCTGTATCCTAGTTTTTGCTCCTTGTGGCTCCTTGGGCTCCTTGAGTGGGGATGCACAAGCCACCTCAGCCCATGTATAAGAAATGCTCAAGAACATCTGTTGCTTCTGTATATGGGGAGACAGAGAACTGACCACTAGCAGAGGATGTTATCTGGTTAGTGGGGCCCTAGGACACAATCCCAAAGGTCATTTCTCCCATGCAATCCCAGAGCTTGAGAGAAACGAAGGATAGAATCTGATTCCTGGTGGTGGTGGGGGGGGGGGGACCCTTGAGCTGGCACTGGTAGTTCATGCCTGTAATCCTAGCTACTCAAGAGGCTGAGATCTAAAGATCATGATTCAAAGCCAGCCTGGGCAGGAAAGGCCATGAGACTCTATCTCCAATTAACTACCATTTCTGGTGTCCATGGCTCAAAGAGGTAGAGTGCTAGCCTTGAGCAAAAATTGCTCAGGGACAGTGCCTAGGCCCCAAGTTCAAGCCCTATGACCAACTAAGTAAATAAAAAACCAAACTGATGATCTGAGGTCCCCATTGCTAACAAAATTAAACAGCACTGTCTGAGCACAAGCTGAGGTCACCCTGGGTATATATCTAAGAGCCTTTGAATCTACAATTGAAGTTCCCTGCTAAAATCCAAGCTAGCTGATAGTTGACAGCTTTACTGCTACAGCCCTAGCCCTGCTCTGAGCAGTCCCTTGACCCCCTCAGCCCCTCCCCTCACTCCCCCCCCCCCCCCCAAACACACACACAACTCTTCTTTGCCTATGGCTTCACAACCTATTTGGGTGTTCAACTCCCTCTACCTTGGAAAGACTGCTGGAGGGGAGAATATTTGCAGTGACCAGCTCCCTCCTTGGGAAGTCCACACGCACTGGTCCTTCCTGTAACTTCAGTCTCTGCAGGATTCCTGGTGGTGACAATCAGGATGCAGACGCTGCAGTGTTCAACTCTTCAACTGGTTCCAGGGTCAGAGTGGGTGAAGAGAAGTTGGACCTCACTGCACAGGTGTGTTGGGTGAGGGGAAGTTTCCATAACTCACAAGAAGTAGGCAACATAGGAGGCTTGTTTTTTTCTTGTTTTTTATAGAAGTCAAATGCAGAGCAATTTCCTGTACTTTATACACAGGTGTCAGAATGAGGTATATCAAACATGTATACAGAGAAATGCTTTTATAGAAAAGTAGAAACCAGTAATGTTCTCATCTCCATCATCGCTAACACCAAGGGACTCTAGACCTGAGGTCTAGGTTCCCTCCGCAATGGCTCTTGGGAGTAACCTGCTGATAGGAATGGACACCCCCCATTCACCCACCTCCTCCACATCAGGCAGTGGCAGGGCTCTGGGCAGGAAGGCCTATGGCTGGGGAACATTGCCAAGGCCTCCGAGTGTGACATCAGAACTTGGAAGCCTCAGCTTCGAGCACAGTGCTGTGTACGTACAACCACACGCAATTCCAGAAACTGGGCTCTCTTGGCCATGTCGGTAGCTTGCTCTCTACCTGTGAGCCCTACCAGGGCCCTACATCCAAAAGGCTTGAAGAACGAGATCCTTTCCAATGGTTCTGTGACCATTTTACAGATGGTAGGAAGTGCTGGCCTGGTGGTGGTAGTAGGGCCACAGGGCTACCTGCAAACTAGGGCCCAACTGAAGGAAGGCAAGCCCTGAAGTGCTTTATTTTCCTTGTCTCTGAGCTTATTTCCCAGGTTCCCCTCTAAGCAGCTGCTCAACAAACATCCAAGTTATGTCATTGCCATGGGTGCCCAGCTGGCTACTCTCTTATCAGTGCAAAATGAAAGGGGAGGTCACTGTCCACCCCAGAAGATTTAGGGCATCCCCAGCCCCATTTTCTGTCCTGAGGCCTAAGGCAGGAGCAGATCCTTCTCTATCCTCTTCCTAAGTGGAATGTTTAGTGCAATTCTTCCCTTCCTTTCCTTAATGAGACAGGAAGAGTCCTTGGGCCCAGGCCTGGCCCATGGTTGTCAAGGCACATCCTGCCCTCGAGCTGGATCACACCCGCTAGCCCCAGCCTAGATTTCATTCAGTCCAAAGTTCTGGCTTTCATCCAAACTCATTTCCGGTTCTCAGAATAGGGAGTTCCCTTTCAAATATTTAAAAAACTATATATATATATATTTTTTTTTTTCAATGCTGCCTCCTGACCTGCTTAACCTTAACTATGAATAACAGTGTGCGCCATTCAAGCTCATGAAGAACAAACGGGAAAGGTGGAGTAGGCCATCTTAGATGGTAAAGCACAGAGGAGTCTGGGAGAGCTCCCCCCTTGTCTGTCCCTGGTTCAAATCTGGAGGGGGGGGCGGGGCACAGACAATGTTTGGAAGCCCTTGTCAGCAGCACTGCTGTGGGAGCTACGCTGCTATCTCCACCGGCAGGAAAAGTCCTCTGCTCCAAAGAATGGAGGAGAAACACTGCACTCTTCCCAGCCTCACCCTCAGCCCACAGTGCTACCTGCTTCTGTCACGAGGATTCCCAAAACATAAAAAATAAAACAAAAACCAGTGGGGGTAGAGTCTGTAACCACAACACAAGATGTAGATCCTCCTAGCTGTAGGAAGTTGGGCTGTTCTGCACAAGTATCTGCATGGGCTTCTGCCCACTGGAGAGGCTCAGGCCCCAGGGGTGCCAGCCTGGCCCATGAGGGGGGTGCTTCCCTCTTGCAGGTCCACAGGAGTCTGGTTGGTGTGCACCACGATGGTCTTCTCATCCACGATCTCACAGGTGGGGTTGGTAAAGGCAGACAAGGGCAGGGTGATGCGCTGCAGCTCCCTCTCACACACTTTCTGCTCATGCTGCTCTTTCAAGTCCTTCCCCCTGCAGAAGAAAAAAAGGACAAGTTGAGTACTTGAAAAGGGTAGAGTAGGGTCAAGAAGAGGGGGCGGGGGCGGGGGGGGGGGGGGAGTAGTGGGGGGGAAGGGAGGAGGTAAGTAGATAAATGAAAAGGGGGCAGAATACAGCCAAGAATTCCATGTAGACTGGATACCAGTGGCTCACACCTGTAATCCTAGCTACTCAGCAGGCTGAGATCTGAGGATCATTGTTCAAATCCAGCCTGGGCAGGAAAGTCCACGAGACTCATCTCCAATTAACCACCAGAAAACCGGAAGTGGCGCTGTGGCTCAAGTGGTAGAGCGCTTGCCTTGAGCTGAAGAGCTGAGGGACAGTGCCCAGGCCCAGAGTTCAAGCCCTACAACCACCAAAAAAAAAAAAAAAGAATTCCATATAAACCATCACCAGTGGCTCACGCCTATAATTCTAGCTACTTAGGAGGCAGAGATCTGAGGATCATTCCAAGACAGCCCAGGCAGGAAAGTCCATAAGACTCATTTCCAACTAACCTCCAAGTGGTAGAGTGCTAGCCTTGAGTGAAAAAGCTCAGGGACAGTGCCTCGGCCCTGAGTTCAAGCACCATAACAAAAAAAAAAAAAAAAAAATTCAATGAAGCCCAGCACCAGTGAGTGGCTCATCTCTGTAATTCTAGCTACTTAGGAAGCTGAGATCTGGGGAGAAAAGTCTGTGTGACTATTTCTAATTAACCACCAAATAGCTGGAAGTGGAGCTATGGCTCAAGTAGTAGAGTGCTAGCCGTGAGGCAAAAAAGCTCAGGGACAATGCCCAAGCCCAGAGTTCAAGTTCCAGGATGGGCAAGTAAATAATAAATAAATTCAATGTATAGTCTACAAAATGAAGAAAAGTGAGGGAAAGGGTGGTTTGGGATGAATAGGTGAAAATGTTGAAAGGGTGACATATTAGGTTGTTGAATGGCAACTGCTTTGTACAACAACTTAAAGATAATAAATATATAATTTTAAAAAGAATTTTAAAAAGGTCAGGTATTCAGGCTGGGCCTACTCCCTGAGGCCCAGACAGGAACAGGTCTGTCTGGTTACAATCAACCAAACATTGGCCTAAGCAGAACTGACTAACTCAGGACCTCAGTCAGATTGCTTTTAAACTCAATAAGGAGCTCCTCCTGCACGTCTGGTCTCTGCTTTCCCATGTACAAATTAAGGATGATGCTAGTCTGAGTCTCATAACAGCAGTGGAGGGAATGTAAAAGAAACAGACTTAATCGAGCAAGATTAAACTGGGCTCCAACACAGAGAACTATCTCAGCTCCAGCCCCAACCTCTAAGATGAATGAGAAAACTGACTTTCTTATCCCCAAGTCCTAGGTGTGAGCTAGACTAGAAACACACCATATGCAAATCATATAGGGAAAATCAGGGCTACTCAGGTCAAGGGAAACAGGACTTTCTGGGCCTCTCTGAGTTGTTACTTGCCTTTGAATGCTCATGATATTCTGTTACCCAATCCGACCATGGTGCTACTGTTTAACTTTATATACAAAATATCCCTTCTTTTTTTTTTTTGTCAGTCATGGGGCCTGAACTCTGGGCCTGGGCACTGTCCCTCAGCTCTTCAGCTCAAGGCTAGCACTCTACCACTTAAGCCACAGCACCACTTCTATTTTTTTTTCCTAGTGGTTTATTGGAGCTAAGAGTCTCATGGACTTTCCTGCTCAGGCTGGCTTTGAACTGTAATCCTCAGATCTCAGTCTCCTGAGTAGCTAGGATTATAGGCGTGAGCCACCAGTGCCCGGCTATGAGCCTCTTATCTCCAATTAACCACCCAAAAAGCCAGAAGGAGAGTTGTGGCTCAACTTGAGCCTGCTGCCAACTTGGCTTTTTGCAGGTTATTTGAAAATGTAGTCTAGTGGACTTCCCTGCGTATGCTGGCTTTGTTTGAATCACAAACTTCCATATCTCAGCCTCCTGACTAGCTAGGATTCGAGGCATGAGCCACCAGATCTGACTGTTTTGGTTATTTTTAAGGTAGACTCTTGTTTTATACTTGAGCCAAGCTGAGCTGTGATTGTCCTTCCCCACCCCACCCCACCCCAACCCTAAAATCACTGGAATAAAGGGCATGTACTACTGTGCCCAGCCATTGTGTTTCTACCGTATCTGGAATAACTGGTCCCACCAGCATGCCAAACCCTTGGCTGGTTGTGATAAGAGTCTCATAAACTTCTCTTTTGCCTGAACTGGCCTCAAATAACAAAACACACACACACACACACACACACACACACACACACACACACCTCTGCCTCCCAAGTAGCTGGGATTTCAGGCTTTAGATATGGTGCCCAGCTCTTACTCATTTTCTAAACAAGGAAATGACACAGAGATGGAATGCTCTGGAGGATGTGGTGGGCTCAGAACAACTCTGTTGGGCTCTGGCTGGAGCTCAATGTTCTGACCTGATTAAAGTTATCCCTCAAAAAAATAGTAGAGCAGCCTACTCTGGCTGTCCATGTAAGGTGCATTTCCCTCTAGCCTTCACACACACACACACACACACACACACACAGTGCCAACTAAAGGGTTTGGTGAGTGCCTAGCACACTGAAGAGCAAAACTAATACCCAGAACCCAGGGCAGTAATCCTCTGAGGCCTACAACGTGGACTTAATCAGGGAAAATTCTCTCAGGAGAAGCCCTGAAACCGTCAGGGCTTCTTGTTGGATGACTTGGTGAAACAAGGCAGGGACCAGTTTCAGCTCTCCCCAGGGACATAGCTATAAACAGACAGATCACTTGACCAAATGGGTAGGGTGGGGGATTGGAGAGTAAGGGAGAGTTTGCATAGGTGCCTCTGAATTGTCTTTTCTCTGTCTCTGTCTTTCTCTTTCTCTCTTCCAATTCCACTGTGTGAACTCTAGGCCTCATGCTTGCTCTACTGGCACTCTACCATTTGCGCCATTCCTCCGGCCTGATTTTTCCCTAGTTACTTTGGAAATAGAATCTCTGACCAGGGTGGCTTTGAACTATGATCCTCTGGATCTCAGCCTTCTTTTTTTGTGCCGGTCCTGAGGCCCGAACTCAGGCCCTGGGCTCTGTCCCTGAGCTTTTTTTTTTGCTCAAGGCTAAGCTGCTCTACCACTGAAGCCACACGCAGCTCCACTTCTGGATTGTTTTGGTAGTGTACTGGAGATAGATTTTGCTGCCCGGGCTGGCTTTGAACTGCACAGAATTCAACCTTCTGATTAGCTAGAATTACAGGCAGCCCTTCTCACTCAGCTCTCCACTCCTTCGTATCCGTACACAGCCAGCTCAGCCTGTGATACTTGGCAAAATGGATTCTCTGTGCCTCGCTTTCCTCAATTGTCTCACACAAGGTAACAACTGTGAGGATCATTTTGAAAAAGAGTGAAGCTGGGCTGGGAAGGTGGCTCAGTGGTAGAGCGCTTGCCTTGCATGCATGAGGCCCTGGGTTCGATTCCTCAGCACCCCATAAGCAAAAAGAAAAAAGCCGGAAGTGGCGCTGTGGCTCAAGTGGTAGAGCGCTAGCCTTGAGCTGAAGAGCTGAGGGACAGCGCCCAGGCCCAGAGTTCAGGCCCCACGACCAGACCCAAAAAAAAAGAAAAAAAAAAAAAGAGTGAAGCTGTAGTAAACACTCAGGAGGCTGAGCTATTTTCTCCTGGATGACTTGACTCCCTAAACAATGTTATCTTAATTTGGTTTCTCCAGAAAACTGGTACTGACTGGCCCAGGCAAGTATTGTTTTTATGACCTCAGTAATTCCCTCCTCTGGACCTTAATCTCATCATCTGGAAATTAAGGAGTTGGACGTGGTCATCTCCAGGGCCCTGAACATTCTGTGACATCCCTCACATGGCCTAGGCTGATGGCCTGTTTCTCATTGTGAGGCTACAGGGGATAAGATTTGTGAACTCATCCCCCTGAGTCACCCTGAGGGCCTGTGGATGACAAAGTTTCTGAACACACAAGCGAAGGCTCCTTACCCCACCCTTCTCATGAGCCTCTGTACCAAAGGCCAACAACTCCCACAGCAGAGGCACTCCAGAGGGGAATGGAGGCACAGTTTCCATGGGGAAAGGGCTATGTGGACCAAGTGCTTTCCCCAAGTCACATCCTGACACCCAGTCTTTGGAAATCATCAGTTGCCACTGCCCAGAAGAAAGCCCAACCTCCCTAATGAAACAGCCAGATTCTAAGCCAAGCACTGTGGCTAATACCTGCAATCCTACCCACTCAAAAGGCTAAGATATAAGGATTGCAGTTTGAAGCCAGCCCAGGATAAACAAATCCATGAGACTCTTATCTTCAGTTAGCCAGTAAAAAAAAAAAAAAAACCAAAAAACAAAAGTGAGCTCTGGCTCAAGTGGTATAGTGTCAGCCTTGAATAAAAAAGCCAGAGCCCAGCACTAGTAGCTCACACCTGTAATCCTAGCAATTCAGGAGGAGATCTGAGGATTGTGGTTCAAACCAAGCCCAAGTAGGAAAGTCTGTAAGACTCTTACCTCCAATTAACCACCAGAAAACTGGAAGTGGTGCAGAGGCTCTAAGTGGTAGAGTGCTAGCCTTGAGCAAAAAGAGCTGAGGGACAGCGCCCAGACTGCCAGTTCAAGCCACATGACCAACAAAAACAAAAGAAAAGCCTAAGCAAAGGCATGAGAGCTTGAGTTCAAAGCCCCAGTACTGGCACAAAAGAAAGAAAATAAAAGCCAGATTCTTCCAAGCTGTCCATACAGGGAACAAATCTAGACTTAATTTTAGTAAGAGAGCCCACGAGCCAACAAAAAGATCAAAAGGCAACTTTATAAAAGGAGTAAACAGGGGCTGAGAAGGTGGCTCAGTGGTAGAGCGCTTGCCTTGCATGCATGAGACCCTGGGTTCGATTCCTCAGCACCACATAAGCAGGGAAAAAAAAGCCGGAAGAGGTGCTATGGCTTAAGTGGTAGAGTGCTAGCCTTGAGCTGAAGAGCTGAGGGACAGTACCCAGGCCCAGAGTTCAGGCCCCATGACCAGACCAAAAAAAAAAAAAAAAGGAGTAAACAAGTGTCTTTCTCCAAGGCCTGAACTTCAAACTTGAAGGGGCTGGAGGAAGAAAACCAGAAACTCAACAACTTCCTGGGTACCTACCAAATTAGCAAGAAATGGGTTTTCCATCTGTCAGGATGAGTATAGGTACCTACTAGCTGCCATGTATCTCAAATATACACCATCTTTTTTGTTGTTGTTGTTGTTGGTCATGGGGCTTGAACTCTGGGCCTGAGCACTATCTCTCAGCTCTTCAGCTCAAAGCTAGCGCTCTACCGCTTGAGCTACAGCGCCACTTCCGGTTTTCTAGTGGTTTATTGGAGATAAGAGTCTCACGGAGTTTCTTGCCCTGGCTGGCTTTGAACTGCAATCCTCAGATCTCAGCCTCCTGAGTGGCTAAGATTACAAGCGTGAGCCATGGGCACCTAGCTAAATCATCTTTTAATTTCCAACCTTGTTAAGATAATATTCTCCCCATTTTATGGATGAAGAAACTGAGACTTTGGAGTTTAATCCTCCCTTCTTTAGCTACCTCTTTTTTTTGTTGTTGTTGCTGTTGTTGTTGTTGGTTGTGGGGCTTGAACTCTGGGTTTGGACACTGTCCCTCAGCTCCTCAGCTCAAGGCTAGCGCTCTACCACTTGAGCCACAGAGCTACTTCCAGTTTTCTGGTGGTTAAGTGGAGATAAGAGTCTCATGGACTTTCCTGCCAGGTTTTCCTGCCCAGGCTGGCTTTATACCATGATCCTCATATCTCAGCCTCCTGCATAGCTAGGATTACAGGCATGCGCCACCAAGCGCCTGGCCAGCTACCTCCTTTACTAATTTACAGCTGTGGGCCACTGAGTTGCTCCTAATGGACACAAGTCTTGGGGGTGGAGGGGTGGTCAATTTGTAGTAATCAGGCAGAACAGGGTTGGAAGAACTGCCATAGATAAAGGAAGCAGATGCTGGGACTAGTCAGGATTTGTAATGCTGCGTGTCCCGCTGATAATGGTGCCCCTGGAGCGGCTGCTCCAGCTTCCTTGGGAGATGGGAGAGCGGCCACAAGGCACTGACCATCAGGAAGCCCAGCCACCACCTCCCACACTCCCTTGCGCGTGCAGGACAGCCTGTGGCAGCTGTCTGGCAGCCAAGAAAGAACAAAAGGCTTATTCACTGACTCAGCTCCTCTCCCAAAGGGGGGTGGGGGAGTGTTGCCTTACTTGTTTTTCCCCTCCCCATTTTATCAGAAAAAAAAAAAAAAATAGGAGCTCCCTTCAGAGCTAGTTAAGACACTGCTGTTCATAACAGGAATAGGGAGCTACCCAATTGTATAGTCTGGCCAGATGAGCCCGAGGGGGCTGAAGAACTACCAGAACAAAGATCCAGCCCAGCTGAGCAACCAGTCCACCCCCATCTTCAGCCCTTCCTCCCCTGAGAGGAAGCCTGCTGCCTGCCCACCCTACCCAGCCAAGGGAAGCTCCCCATCCATTAGCCAAGGCCTCTGGCAGAGTTCAAGCAGTGCAATAATTAATGACTGCTCCAGGGTTGGGAAAGAGAGCTAGCTAGGCTGGCCAGAGAGAGCAGGTGTGGATGGAACTGCTGCCTGCCGTGCTGCCGACTTCCTCTCCCCCAGCTCCACTAGACAGAGCAGGCTTCTTCCGTGAAAATAGGCTATTATGCCACCGCGCTGCACAAGGCAGGCTTCCGGCAGGCTTCCCGAGGCACGGGCTATAGCTCCAACCACATTAATTCCGTCCTTACAACAAACCTCTGGTGGTGTCTATTACGATCTCTTTCTCAAACGAAAAAGCAGCAGAACACCTGTGGCTCACGCCCATAATCCTAACTACTCAGGAGTCTGAGATCTGAGAAATGCAGTTCAAAGCCAGCCTGGGTAAGAAAGTCCATGAGACTCTTATCTCCAATTAGCCACCAAAAAAGCTAGAAGCGGAGCTGTGGTTCCAGTGGTAGAACACTAGCCTTGAGCACAAAAACTCAGGGATAGTCTGAAGCCTGAATTCAAGCCCCAGCACTGGCATCAAAAAAATAAAAGGCGGAAATAAAAAAGCAGATGTAGAGAGCTTACATCATCTGTTTTGGAGCAAATGGCAGAACTGGGATTTGAATCAATATAGATACCACTGGGCAATATGAGCCTTAAAGGAAACACCAGAACTAAGAATCATTATATCTAATTCCCTGTCCCTGTCTAATAGATGCGTAAACTGAAGCACACAAAAGGTAAATTGCAAAAAAAAAAAAAAAGAGGCTGGGAAAGTAGCTCAATGGTAGAGTGCTTGTCTTGCATGCATGAAGCCCTGGGTTCAATTCCTTAGCACCACATAAGCAGAAAAAGCCCGAAGTGGCACTATGGCTGAAGGGGTAGAGTGCTTGCCTTGAGCTGAAGAGTTTGGGGACAGCGCCCAGGCCCAGAGTTTAGGCCCCACAACCAACAAGAAAAAAAAAAGAAAAAGAAAAGGTAAATTGCTTGTCCATTATCACATCTAAAATTGATGGCAGCTCTAAAACCAGATTTGTGTGGCGGGAAGAGGGGGGAGAGGTACCAGGACTTGAACTTAGATGCTTAAGCTCAGTTTTTGTCAGTTGTGGGGCCTGAACTCTGGGTCTGGGCGCTGTCCCTTAGCTCTTCAGCTCAAGGCTAGTGCTCTACCACTTGAGCCACCCCACCACTTCCAGCTTTTTCAGTTTATGTAGTGCTCAGGAATCAAACCGAGGGCTTCATGCATGCGAGGCAAGCACTTTAGCACTGAGGTTTCTTTTTTTTTTTTTTTGTCAGTCGTGGGGCTTGAATTCTGGGCTTGGGTGCTGTCCCTGCGCTCTTCAGCTCAAGGTGAGCACTCTACCACTTAAGCCACAATGCCACTTCCAGTTTTCTAGTGGTTTACTGGAGATAAGAGTCTCACGGACTTTCCTGCCCGGGCTGGCTTTGAACCGAGATCCTCAGATCTCAGCCTCCTGAGTAGCTAGGATTACAGGCGTGAGCCACCAGCGCCCGGCTACCTTCAGGTTTCTTGATCACAGCTCATGCTCTACCACTTGAGCTATTTTTTCAGCCTAGCATTTTGCTGCTTTATCAGAGTTGAAATCTATAGGACTTTTGTTTTGTTTTGTTTTTTGGCCTGGGCTAGCTTCAAATTATAGTCCACTAAATTTCAGCCTATTAAATAGCTAGGATTATAGGCATAAGCTACCAGCACATAGCTGATTCTTTTTTTTTTTTTTTTTGTCAGTCATGGGGCTTGAACTCTAGGCCTGGATGCTGTCCCTGAGCTCTTCAGCTAAAGACTAACACTCTACCACTTGAGCCACAGTGCCACTTCCGGCTTTTTCTGTTTATGTGGTGCTGAGGAATTGAACCCAGGGCCTCATGCATATGAGGCAAGCACTCTACCGCTGAGCCACCTTCCCAGCTCCTAGTTGATTCTTTTGACTTCTAAACCCAGACATTTTGGGGGAAAGTTTCTATTTTTCCTGTGGTCTTTTGAAAATCAAATTTCCAAGAAGTTTGAGGACCTTGGTGGACTTTTGGTGACATTTGTCTTTAGACATACCTTCCTGTCTAGGCCTCAGTTGCTCACTGTAAAGCAATGTGCGAAGACAGGTATCAGTGGCTCACGCCCCTGATCCTAGCTACTCAGGAGGTTGAGAGCTGAGGATCGTGGTTCAAAGCCAGCCCAGGCAGGAATGTCTGTGAGACGCTTATCTCCAATTAAGCACCAGAAAACTGGAAGTGGCGCTGCAGCTCAAGTGATAGTGCTAGCCTTGCGCTAAAGAGCTGAGGGACAGCACGTAGGCCCAGAGTTCAAGACCAATGATTGACAAAAAAAAAAGTGAAAAAAACCAACAACAATGTTGATAGCGCTTCCAGGATGGTAAGTGAGGCTTAGCAAAGAGTATTGTAGAACTACAGTACTTGGCCGGTGGTGGCTGGTGGCTCACTCACACCTGTAATCCTAACTACTCAAGAGGCTAAGATCTGAGGATCACAGTTCAAAGCCAGCTTGGGCAGGAAAGGCCATAAAACTTTTATTTCCAATTAACTAACAGAAATCCAGAAGTGGCACTGTGGCTCAAATGGTAGAGCGCTAGCCTTGAGCTGAAGAGCTGAGGGACAGCGCCCTGGCCCAGAGTTCAAGCCCCAAGATCAGCAGAAAATAAAAAAGAACTTCAGTACTTATTCTGTGCTTTCTCTTTCTCTTTGGTCTTCTCTTGGTTCTCTCTCCAAATGTAGAGTTTCTGCTGCTTTTCTTTCACTTTCATTCTTTTTGTGTTTAAGTCTGAGATTGGAACTCAAACTCCGTACCCACCGCTTTCACTCATTGGCTAACAGTCTACCATTTGACTCACGCCTCCAACCCTTCTTTTACTTTCAAATAAAAAAAAAGGAAAGAAACCATAACTGGGTGCAGTGGCTCACATCTGTAATCCCAACTACTAGGGAGGTGGTATCAGGAAGACTATGATTTGAAGCTAGCCTGGGCAAAGAGTTAACAAGACTTCATCTCAACCAATAGCTGGTCATGGGTACCATGCCTGTCATCCCAGCTATGCAAGACATACACAAGATGGCAAGACTCAGTTCCCAAGAGTAACTAATATGAAAAGGGCTATGAACATGGCTCAGGTGGTAGAGTGCTTGATGAGCACAAGTTCTGACTGATGCCTTGTCCCAGAACCCAGCATTTTGGGAACTATAACTTTACAGGGTTGGAGGCAATGGAGCCTTGAATGGAACACACTCTGCCTACGAGGCCACAGCACACAGATACTTGGAGAACCTGGCTCCAACCTGAGCCTCTCCCAGGACAAGGTTTAAGCAGGCCTGGGGAGGACACCCAGCCAATATCACAGATTACTTGGGTTACCATTGGCTTTTCCCTCACTCCCCATGATCCTTTGTGCTGGCCCATAGAAGAAATGACAGCAGTAACAGTGTCCATAGCTGGCCTCACCTTCTCAGCCCCCAAGCTGGAGAAACTAAGCAAGGGAGTGAAGGAAGGAAGGAAGGAAGGAAGGAGGAAGAGAAGGAAGGAAGGAAGATAGAAAGGCAGGCTGCTGTTGTGATTATGACCTGATATCTTATGGCTTATACACAATTAATAACATTGGGTGAAGTAGTTCATACCTGTAATTCTAATTATTCAGGGGGACTGAGATTTTGAAGCCAGCCCAAGCAGGAAAGTGTGAGAGACTCTTATCTCCACGAAACTACCAAAAATGCCAGAAGTGAAGAATGGCTGAAAAGGTAGAGAGCTACCCTTAAGCAAAAGAGGCTCAGGGGCAACATTCAGGCTCTGAATTCAAGCTACAGGAATGGAACAAAAATTAATAAATAAATAAATTGGTGAGTGGGTGGGTAGATGTAAAGGGGAAATATATTGCCATTTAACAGGCAGGTTCAGAAAACACCTGACACTTTGTTCTCTGGGGAGGGAGTGGGGAGCCGAGAGCTTCTCTCTAGCCTACATGTGGTTTCCTGTTGTACAAACTGTTCTCAGAGCATGTTTGCAAAGGAAAAGGGTGGTCTGGTGGCTGGTGATCAGGCAATTTGGTGACTTGGTGTCTTTCACTGAATTTATAATAAAAAAAAATTCAAGGCCACAGGGCAGTGCCTTTGACAACCTAACAGAGCGAATCTAGAAAAATAATAAACAAATAAATAAAGACCTGGCTTTATTGTTGAGCTTAGAATTAAGATCATAATCAAGTTCAAGCACCAGCAAGGCCTGGAAATTGTCAGATTGGAGGACAGCCAAACATTATCCAGTGGCTGAGAATGGAGGAAATATTTCAAGGGGCAAACTCTGCCAACATGAAGGGTCTGCCTATGAATTGTATGGGCACAGCCCATGACACCATTTCCTCTATGTCTCTCTCTGAACCAAGTAAGCAGATGTCACTGGACCTGCCATGCCAACCATCCCACTGCAGGCCACAACCTCAGTCTGGGAGTCCGGATGCCCACTCAGGTCAATACTTCCCTTCTCTGGACCGCTGTTTCCTGAATCACAGAAAATCAGAGAAGGAATGGGGGCCTGGGAAGCACTCATCCAGCACTCATGTTTTATACAAAAGGAAAACAGCTGTTGTTTACCTACCATTTCCTATGGGCCATGTGCTGAGTGACACAGTTGCCTGCCTTAGTCCCAAGACAGCATAGAAAGTAGAAGGAACTTTCCCAGAGTCACACAGATAGATAGATATTAGTGGCAGGCACAACTTCTCTCCATCCAAAGCTAGGTATATAACCTTAAGGTGCATGCTTTTCAGTCTCCTCATCTGAGGAACAACAGCATTTACTTCTTAAGAGTAACTGTGAAGAGGGACAAAGGGTGAACAAATGCAGCAGTGGTACTCACTAGACACCATATTGATAATGAACAACTTGTGGGTGGGAACAGGAGGGAAAAACTGGGAAAGACCAAGGGAAAGGGTGACATTGTCCACAAGGAAATGTACTCATTACCTGACTTATGAAACAATAACTCCTCAGGATATCACTTTTATAATAACAATGAAGATATTCAATAATTTCTTTTCAAAAGACCCAGGCACTGGTAGCTCACAACTGTAATCCTAGTTATTCAGGAGGCTGAGATCTGAGCATCATGGTTCAAAGTCAGCCCAGGAAGGAAAATCCATGAGATTCTTTTTTTTTTTTTTTTTGGTGCTTACAAGGCTTGAACTCTGGGCCTGAGTGCTGTCCCTCAGCTTTTCAGTTCAAGGCTAGCACTCTACCACTTGAGCCACAACGCCACCTCCGGTTTTCTGGTGGTTAACTGGAGATAAGAGTCTCATGGACTTTCCTACCCAGGCTGGCTTTGAACCACGATTCTGAGATCTCAGCCTCCTTGAGTAGCTAGGATTACAAGTATGAGCCACCAGCCTGTGGGACTCTTATCTCCAATTAACTAGCAAAAAGCTAGAAGTGGTATTGTGGCTCAAGTGATAGCCCTGAGCAAAAAAAGCTCAGGGACAGTACCCAGGCCCTGAGTTCAAGCCCCAGCAAAAGCACAAATCATCATCATCATCTGAGAAATGTATTGGAATATGCAAAAAATTTGAAGCCAGGTAAGGCCTATGGTAAATGTTCACTATTGTTGGATTACTCCCTTTGTCATATGTCAGCACCTGTAAGCACATTCTAGGTTTATATGCTGCTGAGCGGATCTCCCTAGACTGTGGGTCATACATGGTTCTGAGAGGGGGAAATGCAGGCCACTATATCCCTTGCTTCCTTACAGGAAGACTTCTCAGACCAGAGGGCTGGGAGTTCAATCCCTGTCTTTACCCAAGAACAGCAAATAATTCTGCAATGTTGCCTAGTACTATAAAAATGACTTGGTTCTTATCACTCATCACTGAATTTGAGCAGCTTTCCCACACGGCATTTCAGACCTTTCAAAATAAGCCTTCCTAGCTGGGTGCAGGTGGCTCACCCCTGTAATCCTAGCTACTCAGGAGGCTGAGATCTGAGGATCATAGTTCAAAGCCAGCCCAGGCAGGAAAGTCCGTGAGACTCTTATCTCCAATTAACCACCAGAAAACCAGAAGTGGCACTGTGGTACAAGTGGCAGAGCACTCATCTTGAGCTGAAGAGCTCAGGGACAGCACCCAGGGGGAGTTCAAGCCCCATGACAGACCAAAATAAATAAATAAGCATTTCTTTCTTGCTGCCTCGGCTGCAGGTAATGGCTCAGCTTCCTCTGTCTTTCTGTCTGTCTTATTCGTACTATTGAGTTTTAAAACCCAGACCTATATAGAAATCCAAGTCCCCAGATCTTTTGATTACTTACTTATCATACTGGGGTTACATTCAGGGCCTTTCACTTGCTACCACTTGAGCTAAACCCCAGCCCTTTTTGCTTTATTTTTCAAGTATCATCTTACATGAATGCACAATCCTCCCACTTATGTCTCCTAAGTGGCTAGGATGACAAGTACGGGCAACTGCACACAGTTTTATTTTGTTTTGTTTTTCTGGCAGTACTAGAGTTTGAACTCAAGGCCTCACATTGGCTCAGCTGGTGCATTTTCACTTGATCACACCTCTACCCCTGCTTTTTGTTGGTTAATAGGGGAAAATAAGTCTATCAGCATAGGTTGGTTTTGAACCAGTATCCTTTGAATCTCAGCCTCCTAAGTAGTATTACATGCATGAACTACCATACCAGCCCCTGGCTTATTGACTGAGATGGAAATCTTATTAACTTTTTCGCCTGGGCTGGCCTCAAACTTTGATCTTCTTGTTCGCTACCTGCTAAGACACTGGAGTTACAGACGTGAGCCACTAGCTCATGACATTAGACTCACTTTTCCAATTCATTTTTTTCCTTCTTACTCTAGAAGAGACACCTCATTATGCTTAAGCCCCAAATGCAACTCCAAAAGGTTGGAAATCTTTTCTAATAGAAGGATTTTGTAATTCACAAAAAGAATTCCATTTCCAGATCCCTGAACTAAATGTCCAGCCTAATTTCTATAGGACTACACGTTTCCCTCTGAGATTAGATAACAAGAGGTTTGTTACCAAAGGATATGGGTTTGAACACAGGTTCGGCCATTGCCAGGTAATATGGCATTGAACAAGTCACTTTACCTTTCTGAAAAAGGTTTTCTCATTTGTCACCAAAAAAAAAAAAAGGTCAGGAGCTGGTGGTGGCTCATACCTGTAATCCTAGGCTGAGATATGAGGATCACAGTTCAAATCCAGCCTGAGCAAGAAAGTCCATGAGACTTTTACTTCCATCTCCAATTAACCACCAAAAAAAAAACAAACCATAAGTAGAATTCTAGCTTCAATGGTGAAGAGCGCCAGCCTTAAGCAAAAAAGTTAAGGGACAATGGCCAGGCCCTGAGTTCAAGCCCAATAAAAAATACTGTTGGGTGAAAAATCAAGGGTATCAATTGATTACTAAGAATGTATCTCATGGTTTGGCTGTGCTGGCTGCAGTTTGATGTACTGCTGTTGTCAATAAATAAGTCAAAGTTAAAAAAAAATCAAGGGCATCAAAGGAAAGGGTCTTCATATCATTGGCTTTTTTTTTCTCTTTCCTTAACTCCTTGCTTCATTTTAGGTAAGAAAGCCATAAAGAAATGTACCAATCCATTCACCTCCTCCCATAAACCCAGAAGAGAAGCTACTGACCTCTTGTAGGTGTAGCCCAAAATGATGCCGGCTCCAATGGCAATGATGATCACCATCATGGTAATGCCCAGCACAGAGCCTGCCAAGGACACAACAAAAAATCCAATTAGCCACGACCCAGAAAATCGGTAAATGACATCAGTTGATGAGTCCCAACAAGGGCAGTGGTAGAGGCAACCATACCCAGAGTTCCCAGGTCCTTTTTCTCTTTGGAACTCATCCGAACCCGCTGACTGATCCCAATCACTGGCTGTACTGCAGCTGCTTCCCTCCTGGCTGGCAGGGCGTTGGCAGGAGGGAATGCCTGCACCTCCTGGTCATCTGACACTTTTTCAGATGGCGCCTCTGGCTCTGTTGTAGAGGTTGGGGCTGCCTGGGAAGTGGTTGCTGGAGATGAGATGAGAAAGAGCTCACATAAGAGACTGCCTTGCGTGAATTCCACAGCTAAAGCTGAGCCTGGACTTAAGTGCTGACCAAAATGGGGAGATGCACCTTAGAATGTTCGGCCATGCTGAAATCAAACCTTGCCCCAGAGGTAAGATTTAGTCTTGAAAGAGTCAGGCCATTCTCTTCAAATCTTTGCTATCTTCCAAGATCCAGCTTAGTTGCCATCTTCTCCCCACCTCCAGGAGACAATCTCATGCTTTTGTTGCCTTACCTTAATTAGTCCATTTAATCTGAGGAAAATTTGGTACTCAGGAACGTCTGCTTTCATTTGTGTGTGTGTGTGTGCTGTTCATGGAGCTTGAACTCTATGTGTGTGTGTGCTGTTCCTGGGGCTTGAACTCTAGGCCTGGAAACTGTCCCTTAGCTCTTTTCACTCAAGGCTGGTGCTGGACCACCTGATCCACGGCTCTACTGCTTTTTGGTGGTTAACTGGAGAAAACGATTCTCATGGACTTTCCTGCCCTGGCTGACTTTGAACTACGATTTTCAGATCTCATCCTCTTGAGTAGCTCGGATTACAAGTATGAGCCACTGGTAACCAGCTTTCATTTACTTATGTATTTATTTACTTATTTAGTCATTTAGTGCCAGTACTGAGCTTGAACGCAGGGCCTAGGCGCTGTTTTTTACTCAAGGCTAGCACTCGACCACTTGAGCTCCCCTTCGGTGGAGGCTGGTGCTGTACCTACCACCTGATCCACAGCTCCAGTCTGGCTTTTCTTTTTTTTTTTTTTGCTGGTTAATTGAAGAGTATCACGGGCTTTCCTGCCCCAGGCTGGCTTTGAACTGCGATCCTCAGATCTCAGCCTCTTGAATAGCTAGGATTACAGGCGTGAGTCGCAGGGTTAAATGCAACTATGAACTCTGCCATCGCCTTTAAGTCCCCGGCAAGTTCTCAGTGGCTCAGATCCCTGAAACAGCTTCTTCCCCTTCCGGGTCTTGTGAGCCATAAGCCTAGCACACAAGACGCCCCACCAAGGATGACAGACGGCGACACGCGCGGCGGACCCGCCCGGCCGGCCTCCCACGGTTGTTTACAAGCGCTCGGGGAAGATGAGCTCACTCGGAGCGGCATCAGCGACCAATGGGTTTGGAATCCTGCGGCCTGGAGACAGTTCTGACCAATCATGTGGCGCAGGGGGCGGGACTAGCGTCGTGCGGCCGCACGTGCGCTCGGGGTGTAACCCGCGGCTCCTCGTCAGGCGCCCCCCCAGACGCCCAGCGCTGAGGCGCGCGGAGCTTCCGGAGGCCCGCGGGGCCGAGGGCGGCGGAGAACCTGAGGCGGGCACGCGTACCTGGGCAACGCAGGTCCTCGCAAAGTCGCTTTTCAGGGGCACCGGCCTCGCTGCTGATGTAACACCAGGGCCCGCGGGGATCCCGGTCTGGGTTCCGGCAGTAGTTGTGGTTGTCGATGCCTGTGAGGAGAAAGTGGGCGCCGTGAGTTCACGGGTCCGGGCCTGGATGCCGCCGCCGCCCCCCGGCCCCCTGCTCCCCGGGGGAGCACTCACCCAACTCCGGGGCTGTGGCCAGGGCCCGGCCGACCGGTGCATCCCTCCAGTTGAGACAGAGGAGGCCGGGCGCGGGTGAGGGCTGGTCCTCCCGGTACAGGTGGCCGTTGTCCCAGAGGCAGCCTGTGGGGAACAGGACCCCAGCCCCAAAGACCCCCTCAGGACTCTTGGATTGGGGTGACCCACAGAAGGCAAGGAGCATGGCATTCAGGAGAGCTCCCCCACACCTCGCTGAGGTGCCCAGTGGAAAGAAGGGCGCCCGGCCCCCACCCGGCGCTCCCAGGACGATGGTAGTAGCTCTTCGTTTGTTTTCAGTTATTTAAATTTGCCCAAGTGTAAGGAGGCTGCCACTCTGGAACTTTGTAGATTGGAGCAAGTGGCCTGGCTGAAGGTGGAGGTAGATGGTGGGACATTTGAGGATTGGTGGACAGCCGGACTTGAAAGTCATCCCTGTGTTGCAATGTCCATGTTACATAAACTCTTCCCGTTTTCTCCTCCATGGACACGGCCACCTAGTGTCACTTCTAACAGGGGACCCTTCCCTCCCAAGAGAATTCTACCAAAACCTTGATTCACGAGAGAGCCTCAAGCCAGAGGGAATCTGGCTCCTCACTGACTGGATGTGACTCTCATCTCCCGTTGCTTCCTGCAGGAGGAGGCTGGGGATGGACGATCTGCACCCTAACCACACTATAGGAGAGGCTTCAAAACGCCAGGACTTAGGGTGCAAGGGTTGGGGTGGGCAATGCACTCCCAAGCTCCATCTACTCCTGATCAAGAAAAGAGAAAGAGAAAGTGGCTACTTGCCTTTGTTCTTAATGGCAAAGATGGAGCTATATGCCCCTAGCAAGGAAGAGAGAGACAGAGGGAGAAAAAGCTTTCATAGCTACAAAAACAACAACAGCAGCTAGATTTGTTTCCCATTATCCTGGCCATTTGGGAGAAATCGGAGGTAGGGGGTAGGGAGCTGTATCCAGTCTTCTTTATTAAGTTCCTGCAAGAAAGGAAAAGATTGTAATCTCACCTCCAGATCCGTAGGCATCTGTTATGAGCGTGGTGCTGAGGAGGAATGTTTGTACCCAGATCAACAGCATCCTCCCCTCCTCCTGTGGTATAGGTGATCCGGACAACCAGTATTCAACTGGGGTCCTTTTCGGCAGTAGCTTTGCCTCCCAGTCTCAGTCTTGCAGTCAGACCAGCCCTTGTTATGCTTGTTCTGGTAAACAGCCTCTCTTTAGAACTGGGAGCTTCCCAGCTAGCTCGCTGCAGCACTGCGAGGTGTTTTTCTGCCACAAGGCGCCCCCTGGGTCCTAAGCCTCCTATGCCCTGCAAGATCACTCACCCACAGCCAAGACAGGAACTCAGCCAAGGGAAGAAGAGGCAGAGAAGTTCGGGTTGTGCCCGGGCAGTGGATCCATTTGAGACCTGCATAGCTGCCATCCCTAGGGGATTTTTTTTTTTTTTTGGTCGTCTCTTCTATTTTCATTTGTGTGAGTACAGAAAGAATTCCATGGAGAGGCATCCAAGAGGGATGGGGGTGGGGATGATCAGCACTAAAAGCAAAGAGCAGTTTAATCAGAGGGAATTCAAGACCACATAGGTGTACAAGGGAGAGGATCTGTTTGGAGTAACTATACCAATCCTTGAACACTGACATTTTTAAAATTTAAACAGTGTTCATTTTGCCAGCATCAGATTCAGTCCTTTACTTGCATTTGGGGTACCCATATATAGTAGGAGTACAGAAGGGGTATCTTCAGTTGAAAAATACATGTTAGGTAAACATTGGTAATTTTGCTCATCGCTATTGGGTGCCCTTTTTTTTTTTATCATCCCTGAATTTATACAACGGAAGGTAAGTAAAACATTTGCTCCCTCTCTTCCCCACTGTGGGAAATACATTTGTAGTGATTTATTTCTGTCATGAAATCGCACCACATCCATATGACTTAGACCTTTTGGAGTTAGGAGAAGGGCCTTCTTCCTGTTTGGCTGGCAGTTGAAGTTCCCAGGCAGCCTCAGTAAATTGAGAGATAGAACAGAGCGATTCGCCAAGACTACCTTGTGACTCAGGCAAATCCCAAAATAGAAGTGGGAGACTCTTTCCATCCACAGGCAGTAATTTCAAGAGGGGGGAAAAAAGAACAAAACAATAACTTGTACAAGGTTTGTCATAGGGGAAAGCTACTGTGAATACAACTAATTTAAAGTGAATTTGAATTTGCTGTATATAAATTTTAAGAAAGGACAAGGATCCACTGAACTTATGGCCATTTGTAAGAGACATGAATTGGTTTTTGCAATCACTCCCCTAGCTCCTCCCAAAGCTCCTGACATGGGCTGTACTGGAAGTTATGTCTGTAAATGTATTCTCTCTCTCTTTCTCTCTCTCTCTCTCTCTCTCACACACACGCACACACACACACACATACACACAGCAAAACTTTAGAATTTAACAACTCTAATTTGTTAATTTTATATTTTTAAGAATGTATGACAGGGGCTGGGAAGGTGGCTCAGTGGTAGAGTGCTTGCCTTGCATGCATGAGGCCCTGGGTTCAATTCTTCAGCACCACATAAGCAAAAAGAAAAAAGCCGGAAGTGGCGCTGTGGCTCAAGTGGTAGAGCGCTAGCCTTGAGCTGAAGAGCTGAGGGACAGCACCCAGGCCCAGAGTTCAGGCCCCCCGACCAGACCCCCCCCCCCCAAAAAAAAAAATGTATGACAGGCCAGGCACCAGTGGCTCACACCTGTAATCCTAGCTACTCAGGAGGCTGAGATCTGAGGATCACAGTTCAAAGTCAGCCTGGGCAGGAAAGTCCCTGAGACTCATCTCCAATGAGACTCTTATCTCCTATATACCACCAGAAAACTGGAAGTGGCGCTGTGGCTCAAGCAGTAGAGCGCTGGCCTTGAGCTGAAGAGCAGCGCAGGGACAGCACCCAAGCCCAGAGTTCAAGCCCCACGAACAACCAAAAAAAAAAAAAAATGTATGACAGGCTGGGAATGTAGCCTAGTGGTAGAGTGTTTGTCTAGCATACATGAAGCCCTGGGTTTGATTCCTCAGTACAATATAACAGAAAAAGCCAGAAGTGGCACTGTGGCTCAAGTGGTAGAGTGCTAACCTTAAGCAAAAGAAGCTCAGGGAAAGTGCCTAGGTCCTGAGTTCAAGCCCAGGACTGGCAAAATAAAAAAAAATGTATGACATAGTCATGCCTGTAACTCTATCTACTCAGGAGGCTGAGATCTGAGGATCATGGTTCTAAACCAGCCTAGGCAGGAAAGTCTGTGAGACTCTTATCTCCAAGTTAACTAACAGAAAGCCAGAAGTACAACTATGTCCTAAATACTAGAGTGCTAGCCTTGAGCAAAAAAAGCTAAGAGACAATGTCTACGCTGAGTTTTAGCCCCGGTACTAGTACACATACAAACACACAACACAAGTTGAGAACTATTTTCAGGGACTATGTGGGGATAAAAGGCTGAATGGGTCACGTGCTGGTGGCCCATGCCTTTTATCCCAGCTACTCCAGTAGACTAAGATCTGAGGATCGCTATTCAAAGCCAGCCAGCAGAAAAACCCATGAGACTTTTTCTTTTTCTTTTTTTTTTTGTCAAAAGTGGGGCTTGAACTCAGGGCCTGGACTCTGTCCCTGAGCTCTTTTACTCAAAGCTTGAGTTCTACCACTTTGAGTCACAGCACCATTTTCAGTTTTCTATTGGTTAATTGGACTTTCCTGCCCAGCCTGGCTTTGAACTGTGATCCTCAGATTTCCTGAGTAGCTAGGATTACAGGCATGAGACTCTTATCTCCAATAAGCTACTCAGAAAAAGCCAGAAGTGGAACTGTAGCTCAAATGGTAGAGCTCTAGCCTTCAGCAAAAGAAGTTCAGGGACAATGCCCAGGCCCTGAGTTCAAGCCCCAAGACAAGCATAAGGAAAAAAAAAAAGGCTGAATGGAAGTTTCCTTTGTGCAGCTTTCCTTTTGTATCCATCCTATTTACTCTTACATGCTGCAAGAGACCTCTGCATTTTGTTTCATTACACAAAATATATGAGGGCTAGGGGTATAGCTCAGTAGAGCACATTCTTAACACATACAAGGTCCTGGGTTCAATCCCTAGCATTTAGAGAGAGACAGAGACAGACAGAGAGAGAGAGAGAGATGAAAATGAGAACTGTCAATTTTAGAGAATTATGGGTTCTTTGAAGTCGATCCCTCAACCCCTAATCTTTTGCCTTTGTACGAAGTATTATGTCTGAAGAAATGTTTCTCCATATACTCTGAAATTACTTTCACCACAAGTACTGGGGATTGAAGACAAAGCCTCACAGATGCTAGGTAAGCACTCTCCCAGTTGAGCCTCACCCTCATCCTCCTCTGAGGCCCTGGTTGCTTTTGCTGGGTTATAAATCACTCTGTTTATGACAGAGACAGGCTATGACAGGCCAGTACTTGTACTGTTTCCAGATTATCTACCATACCCATGTAGAGAGACCATTATTTCTGGCTCAGAAGTCTGGGGCTTCCTAAACTGTTGCTGTTGTTTAAATTTTCTGTTTAAAACTTTGCTCTCAAGCTGGGCACCAGTGGCTCACACCTATAATTGTAGCTACTCAGGAGGCTGAGATCTGAGGATCACAGTTCAAAGCCAGCCCAGGCAGGAAAGTCCATGAGACTCTTATCTCCAATAAAACACTAGAAAACTGGAAGTGGCGCTGTGACTCAAGCAGTAGAGCGCTTGCCTTGAGCTGAAGAGTGCAGGGACAGCACCCACGCCCAGCGTTCAAGCCCCTGACCAACCAAAAAAAAAAAAAAAATGATCTCAGCCGGGGCTGGTAGCTCACCCTGTAATCATAGCTACTCAGGAGGCTGAGATCTGAGGATCACTGTTAAAGCCAGCCTGGGCAAGGAAAGTCCATGAGACTGTTAATTCCAATAAACCACCAGAAAACTAGAAGTGGTGCTGTGGGTCAGGTGGTAGAGCACTAGCCTTGACCTGAAGAGCTGAGGGACAGCATCCAAGCCCCACAACTGACAAAAAAATAAAAAATAAATTTAAAAAATTGCTCGTTCCTAGCTTAAATATTTTGATTTGCAGGAGGACTTTATTTTTTATTATATAATCTGAGCAGAAGAAAGATAGAAAACAGACCAGAAAGTATTTTTTTTTCAGCTTAGTCATTCCTATTTTGCTCCCTTGTAACTAATTTATTAACATGTTTTGACTCTGATTTTTTTTTTTTTTTAGGGATAAAAGACTTGTTTCTTGGTCTTTCAAAGACATATTCTAATTCTTATAGATTCAGTACCTTCCTTCCTTAACGAAATCAGATTTAGTTTCAGAGATATATGTCATAATCATTGATGATTTGCTTTTATTCTGATGATCCAAATTCAGATTTTGCTTTGTCTCTTAATGCAACATGGCCATATTTTATGGTTTATTACTACAAACTTCAGCTTTTTTCTGAAAACATTACTGTAATAATAATGATACAACATTATTCAGATATATATTTTAGAGTGATATCCCTGAAGACAAGATGGTGAAAACAATACTCATATTTTACTAAATATTTCAAAGATGTTTGACTTTTGATTGCATATTAAGTAAGTGCTAATCCATAGACAAAGGCGTGCTATTATTAAATCAGGAAATAGTCTCCAGAGCATACCCCAAGAAGGATGGGCAGTTCATTTTGATAATAGGATATGTTAGTGGAGGAACTCTAATAAGGAAGTCATAAAATTATTAAAATGCTTAAGAATAAGATTGTAATTGTAGCTACTCAGGAAGCTGAGGATCGTAGTTCAAAGCCATTCTGAGCAGAAAAATTTGTGAGACTCCATCTTCAGTTAACCAGAAAAATCCTGGACTAAAGGTATTGCTCAATAGAAGAATGATAAACATGAGCAAGAAAGCCAATGAAGTACAAGACCCTGAGTTAAATCCCTGTAACTGGTGTGCATGCATGTGTGTATGCATGTATGTATATGTGCGCATACACAATGCTTAACAATCTTTTTTGTCAGCAAAAATGAGTCACAAGGTATACTTCCAAGATCTTTGGAGTAAGATCCTTGGAGTTGGCTCCAGCTATTCATTAGTTCCTTCCTTCCCTCCCTTCTTCCTGTTGATTTCTTTCTTTATTATTAATGAATTAACTAATTAATTAATTTGTTTTTTGTGGGTTGGTGGAGCCTAAACTGTGGGCTTGGGTGCTGTCCCTCAGCTCTTCAGCTCAAGGATAGCATTCTACCACTTGAGCCACAGTGCTACTTCCGGTTTTCTGGTGGTTTATTGGAGATTAAGAGTTTCACGGTTTTTCTTGCCCAGGCTGGCTTTGAAGCACTATCCTCAGATCTCAGCCTCCTGAGTAGTTAGGATTACAGGTGTGAGACACCGGTGCCCAGCTAGCTGATTTCTTTTTTGAAACAAGGTCTCTTAGTATCCCAGGCTGGACCCAGACTAGCAATCCTCCTGCCTTAGCCATGGATGGTGTCCGTTAATCTCTTCATAGAATACACTAGAGAAGTAGCCATTAAGAAGCTTGTTAAGGAGCTGGGCGCCCATAGCTCACACCAGAAGTGGCACTGCAGCTCAAGCAGTAGAGTGCTCACCTTGAGCTGAAGAACACAGGGACAGTGCCCAAGCCTAGAGTTCAAGCCCCACAACAGAAAGAAAGAAAGAAAGAAAGAAAGAAAGAAAGAAAGAAAGAAAGAAAGGAAGGAAGGAAGGAAGGAAGGAAGGAAGGAAGGAAGGAAGGAAGGAAGGAAGGAAGGAAGGAAGGAAGGAAGGAAGGAAGGAAGGAAGGAAAGAAAGAAAGAAAGAAAGGAAGAGGAAGGAAGGAAGGAAGGAAAAGAAGCTTGTTAAGGAACTGATATTATAGTCAAAATATCTTGCCAGGTGCCAGGGATCATGCCTGTAATTCCTAGTTACTCAAGAAGCTGAGATTCAGAGATTCAAATTCGAAGCCAGCCAACCCCAGCAGAGAATCCATGAGACTCCATCTCCAAAATAGTCAGCAAAGGACTAGGGCCTAACTCAATTTCCTAGCAAGTGCAAGGTCCTGAGGTCAAATGCTAATGCCACAAAAAAACAAAAAGAAAGAAAGAGAAAGAAAGGAGAGAGAGAAAAGAAAAACAATTTTTTAAAAATTTTTAATTAATTTTTTTAAGAAAAACAATTTTAAAAATAATCTACAGGGCTTAGTGGTAGTGTGCTTGCCTACCATGCATGAAACCCTGAGTTTGATTCCTTGGTACCACATAAACAGAAAAGGCCAGAAGTGGTGCTCTGGCTCAAGTGGTAGAGTGCTAGCCTTGAGCAAAGAAGCTCAGGGACAATGGCCAACCCCTGAGTTCAAGCTCCAGGACTGGCAAAAAATAAAGTAACCTACAAAAGCTAGGCTTGGAGGCATTATTCAAGTGGTAAAGTGTCAGCTGTGAGCAAGCAAGCCTAGCAAGCTTAAGGTCCTGAGTTCAAACACTGGTATTCACACACACAAACCTAATAAAACACAAGGCATAAAGGAGGCTGCAGGTATGGCTGAAGTGGTAGCAAATCCAAGGCCCTAACTTCAATCCCCAGTACAAAGAAGTAAGGGCTGGGAAGGGGCTCAGTGGTAGAGTGCTTGCCTTGCATGCATGAGGCCCTGGGTTTGATTCCTCAGCACTACATAAGCAGAAAAAGCTGGAAGTGGCACTGTAGCTCAAATGGTAGAGTGCTAGCCTTGAGCTGAAGAGTTGAGGGATAGTGCCCAGGCTGAGAGTTCAGCCCCCATGACCAACAACAGCAACAGAAAAAGTAAATTGACCAATAAAATATAAAACAGCCATAAAGGCTTGTTGATTGACTACAGGTTACTTTCAGAGACAAGATTTTCTGCAATGGGCAATGAAGTTACAAAAGCCGACAATTTGGGACCATTGCACCACTGGTTTGGAGAAATAAGAAACTAGATTGCTGAATAAAAACGGGTTTTGACTTGGAGGCCAACCTTAGGAAGCACAGCTTTCACAGTGCTGAATACAAGGTCTGCTGTGTAACAGGGAGAAGGCCAGAGACTATAAATTTAATTGGCCAGTAAGACTAGACCATTGCCATTTGAGGTGAAATAATCTAGTAAGCTACAATTTTACTTCTATTGGAAAGTGATCTGACATTCTCTAATCTCAGTAAACTGGATCTGCTATTTTAAAATGTACCAGCACCATATGAGCTTAGCAGTAACCTAAAGTAGAAGTAGTGTATCAAATCATTTATTGATATAGGCTGATAAGTTCCCTGCTATCTATAATTCTGTGTTTCCTAGGCCTGCTGCTATAGTGATTAGTAGTACACATAGCTAGTTTGCAAAGGCCTTGGGTTCAAACGCAAGCACCACAAACAGGTTTTTTAAAAAAAAGAAAAAGAAAAAAAAAAAAGATTCACTGGGGACCGGTGGCTTACACCTGTAATCCTAGCTACTCAGGAGGTTGAGCTCTGAGGATCATGGTTCAAAGCCAGACCTGGGCAAGAAAGTCAGCGAGATCTCCAATTAATCACCAGAAAACTGGAAGAGGCACTGTGGCTCAAGTGGTAAAACGCATTCCTTGAGCTGAAGGAAGAGCTCAGGGACAGCACCCAGGCCCAGAGTTCAAGCCCCATGACCAACCAAAAGAAAAGAAAAAGTCTCAGAAGGGGTGAGTAAGTTGGGTGCTGGTAACCTTACATCTGTAGTCCTAGCTACTCAAGAGGCTAAGATCTTGCTCAAAGAGGCTAAGAGATCAATGTTCAAAGCACCCTGGGCAGGCAAGTCCATGAGCCTCTTCAATTAACTACCAGAAAACTGAAGTAAGTTGTGGAAGTGAGAGGAAAGGGATGGTAGGGGGAAAACAAAGGAGGAGGCAACAATGCTTTATAGGAAATGCACTTATTACCTTGCTCATGTAACTGTAACCCCTCTGCACAGCATTTTTACAATAAAAAAAGTACAAAGAAAAAAAAAAAAAACTGGAAGTAGAGCTATTCCTTGAGCAAAAGAGTTCAGGAACAGTGCCCAGGCCCTGAGTTTAAGCCCCATGACTGACCAAAACAAAGGGGGTGAATAATGTCAACATACATTATATGGGCTGGAGACAGCTCAGCTGTAGAGCACCTGATCAGCACTCTAGTGTGAAGCCCTAAGTTCAAATCCCAGTACCACTGGGGTGATGGGGAGGAAGGGGAAGAGAATACATTTTATACACATATAGATATGTCACATTGAAACTCCTTTGTACAATTACTATGTGTTAGTATAGATTAGGTAGGTAAGTAGGAAGGTAGGAAGGTAGGTAGGTAGGTAGATAGATGATAGATAGATAGATAGATAGATAGATAGATAGATAGATAGATAGATAGATAGATAGATAATTATATATCCTGGGTAGGAGAACTGCAAGGTAGCTGAGGAAAAAAAATTGCCAGTCCTGGGCTTGAACTCAGGGCCTGGGCACTGTCCTTGAGCTTCTTTTGCTCAAGGTTAGCACTCTACCACTAGAGCCACAGCATGCCACTCCTGGCCTTTTCTGTTTATGTGGTACCAATGAATCAAACCCAGGGCTTCATGCATGTTAGGCAAGTACTCTTTCACTAAGCCATATTCCCAGATGATATCCCATTCTATTCTATCATGTAGACTATTCTCCTTAAAACTGTCTTCATCAGGGTGGGAATGTAGCTCAGTGGCAAAGCTCTTAGCAAGTACAGTGTCCTGGGTTCAATCCCTACTACAAAAAAAAAACAAAAACTTCAGGGCTGGGAATGTATCTTAGTTGTAGAGTGCTTGCCTAGCATGCATGAAGCCCTGGGTTCAGTTCCTTAATTCTACTTAAACAGAAAAGGCTGGAATGGGCTTTATGGCTCAAGTGGTACAGTGCTAACCTTGAGCAAAAGAAGCTCAGAGACAGTGCCTAGGTCTTGAGTTAAACTCCAGGACTGGCAAAACAAAAACAAAAACCAACTTCGTCCATTTTCCTCCCACAGTTGGTTCCATCAAATCTCTCCTTATAATATCCTTTTAATATTTTTTTTTTTTTCCGATCATGGGCCTTGAATGCTGGGCCTGGATGCTGTTCCTAAGCTCTTTACCTCCAGGCAATCTCTCTACCCCTTGAGTCACAGCATCACTTCCAGTTTTCTGGTGGTTCATTAGAGATAAGAATCTCATGGACTTTACTGCCCAGGCTGGCTTTGAACCATGCTCCTCAGATCTCAGCCTCCTGAGTAGCTAAGATTACAGGCATTAGCTACCAGCACCTGGCTTTTTTTGTCAGTCATGGGGCTTGAACTCTGGGCCTAGGCACTGTCCCTCAGCTCTTCAGCTCAAGGCTAGCACTCTACCACATGAGCCACAGTACCATTTCAAGTTTTCTGGTGGTTAATTGGAGATAAGGGTCTCAGGGACTTTCCTACCCAGGCTGGCTTTGAACTACGATCCTCAGATTTCAGCCTCTTGAGTAGCTAGGATTACAGGTATGAGCCACCGCCTCCCAGCTTTTAACAATCGTTAAATATCTGATAACCTTTATATATTTAAATAAAATCTCACTATATTTGCATATATGTGTGTATATATGTATATGTGTATATGTATGTATATACACACATGTCTCACATGTTAAGAGCTTTTACTGTTACTTGAGCACAGTTAATGAAATGTAGTGTGACTAAAAGAAATGTAAAGACAAAAAAACCCAACCTCTTATTGCTATGAAGCCCAATCATAAGATCTGATTGCAATCCTTTTTACCTTCTGTGAGGCCTGGTTAGCAGAAATAAGAGTGTTATGGGAAGGTGTCATAAGTGGACTCCCGTTGGTCCCCAAATGGCAAACCCTGAGTCCAATAATAGAAGGTTAAGTACCAACTACAAACCCTCAGTGTGTTCTTTGAGTTCCCAAGGATATTTCTACCTGGAGTTTTCTTCTACATTTACTTTAATGGCTCAGTTGGAAGTCGGCCATCACAGCTAAGTGTTCTTGAGTTTTATGCAGCTTTGGCAGCAGCTTTCTATTATTCTGACATTACAAATAGAAATTCTGCCCAGCTGCAGCCGGGCTATGGCCACTAAGCCAATATTACAGCATTTCCACTTTCTAGGATCTCATCCTGTGTAACACACTGAGTGGCCTTTTGTCACCTTTGACAGTCATGGGATTTCTGAGAAAGTCTCCCGGTTCTTAGAATGGCTCTGCCATCAGCCAGCAGTCTGCTTTTTGCTCAGAGATTCTGCTTCCTTGGATACAGTATGAGAAGTTACTCTAATGAACATTGACTTGTTAATGTATGTAAACCATGTATATAAAGAGTACCTTGCCAGGTATGGTGATATATACCTGTAATCTTAGTACTCTGGAGGAGACAGAAGGATTGTCAATTCAAGGTCAGCCTGGACTAGACAGCAAGACCATGTCTCCAAACAAACAAACAAAACAAGGTCTGGGGAGATAGCTCTGTAGTAGAGTGCTAGCCCTAGTATACACTCACATATATTTAGAGCTTGTACTATTATTAACAGTATTGTTGTTGCCAAATCTAGAATCAGAAGCAAGAACTTAGCTGAACTTTTCATTTTTGCTCTTGTTTTGCTGTAGAAATAGGGTTGAAAATATTTGATTTCCATTCAGTTTTATGGCCATTTGTCAGTTTAATCTATGAGATCCAACTGTCTGGGAAAACATCCAGGTTTGTTTTGTTTTGTTGTTGCTTGTGTTGGTACTGGGTGTTGAACTCAGGGCCTGGGTGCTATTCCCTTACTTTTTTGCCCAAGGCTGATGCTCTACCACCTGAACCACGGTTCCACTTCCTAGTTCTTTTGGTTATTAATTGTAGATAAGAGTGTCACAGGGTTAGAGGCATGGCTCAGGTGTAGAGTGCTAGCCAATGAGGAAAAGCTTCAGATATCAAGTTTGAGTCCTGGTCTCAGACCAAAAAAAAAAAGGCTCATAGGCTTTTGAACTTTGATCCTAAGATCTCAGCCTCCTGAATAGCTAGGAGTATAGGGGTGAGGCATCAGCTCTTCCACCTATCTTTAAAGGTCACTTTTAAAACTCTTTTACTTATTAGAACTTTAATATCTCCTCTTTGGATTCCAAAGAGACTTTTCATGAGTTGATGCTGGAATGGGTAATCCAACAATTTCTGTATAGAATGATGCATATTTTGTCATACGATTCAGTATTTACCAGTGATTCAACATGGGACAGTGATAAATGTTATAATTAACATTTACTGAGCACTTAGTACATGACAAATGCTGTTCTAAATGATTTTTGTTTTGTTTTGTTTTGTTTTTTGTTTTCCAATCCTGAGGCTTGAATTCTGGGCTACATGCTGTCTCTGGGCTCCTTTTGCTCAAGACTAGTGTGCTACCACTTGAACCCCAGCACTGCTACCAGCTTTTTCTATGGTTAACTAAAATGTCTCACAGACTTTTTTTGCCCAGGCTGGCTTCAAACCACAATCCTCAGATCTCAGCCTCCTGAGTAGCTAGGATTACAGGTGTGAGCCACGGGTGCCCAGCTCTAAGTGCTTTATGTATACTATCTCTTCCTGCACGGGTTGGCTTTGAACCATGATCATCAGATCCTAGCCTCCTGAGTAGCTAGGATTATAGGCATGAGCCACCAGCACCTGGATCCTTTTTTTTTTTTGTCAGTCATGGGCCTGAACTCTGGGCCTGGGCACTGTCCCTCAGCTCTTCAGCTCAAGGCTAGCACTTGACCACTTGAGTCACAGCGCCACTTCTGGCTTTTTCTGCTTATGTGGTGCTGAAGAATTGAACCCAGGGCCTCATGCATGCAAGACAAGCACTCTACCACTGAGCCACCTTCCCAGCCCCTCCTTTTGGTTTTTATTACCATCATAGGGAATATGCAATGATATCTCATTGTAGGTTTTGGTGTTCTTCTTTTTAGTTTGTGTAGTGCTAGGAACCAAATTCAGGGCCTTGTAAATGTCAGAAAAGTGTTTTACCTACCCTTTCATTGTAGGTTTTGTTGTTGTTGTTTACATTTGTTTTGTTCTTATTATTTGTTTTTAAGCTAGAGTTTGGTTTGCAGGTCTCTACCACAACCCCCAGCCCCATTCTAGTT
Organism: Dipodomys spectabilis; assembly: GCF_019054845.1. Lineage (NCBI taxonomy): Eukaryota > Metazoa > Chordata > Mammalia > Rodentia > Heteromyidae > Dipodomys > Dipodomys spectabilis. The sequence continues at coordinate 6,518,272 of NW_024871040.1, read as the reverse complement.
TGTTTTGTTTTTCTGTCTGTCATGGGGATGGACTCAGGGCCTGGTCACTGTCCCTGAGCTTTTTCACTCAAGGGTAGTGCTCCACTACTTCGAGCTACGGCACCCACTTCCAGTTTTCTGGTGGTTAATTGGAGATAAGAGTCTCATGGCCTTTCCTGCCCAGGCTGGCTTCAAGCTAAGTTCCTCATATCACAGCCTCTAGAATAGCTAGGATTACAAGTATGAACAACCAGCATTGGACCCCATCCTAGTTTTGATGTACATTTTCCTAAAGACTAATAAAAAGATGCTGCACATCTTTTTATGCACTTTCTGGCAGTTTATCTTCTTTGATAAAATGTTTAATGAGTCTTTCCTTTGCTTATTTTTAAATTAAGTTGCTTCTCTTTGAATTCTGGACTTGGGTGCTGTCCCTGTGCTCTTCAGCTCAAGGCTAGCTCTCTACCACTTGAGTCCCCACAGTGCCACTTCCAGTTTTCTAGTGTTTTATTGGAGATAAGAGTCTCATGGACTTTCTTGCCCAGGCTGGCTTTGAACTGTGATCCTCAGTTCTCAGCCTCCTGAGTAGCTAAGATTATAGATGTGAGCCACGGGCACCCAGCTTATTGTTAAGTTGCATGCATTCTTGTACACCAGACCCTTACTTGGTTTAGGTCTGTAAACATTTTCTCCAAAGCTTTAGGTTCTTTTTTTCACTCTCTTTCAGTCTGTTTTGTTTTGTATAGCTTGTTTTTCATTTTTTGAGAGAAAGTCTCACTATGTAGTCCAGGCTGGTACTAAACTTGAATTCCTCTTGCTGTAGCCCTCCAAGTGCTAGAATTACAGGTATGAAATACCATGCCCAGCTTTTCTCTTTCCTGATAGTTCTTCAGTTCATGGATATTTTAAGTCATGTTGAACTCCAGTTTGGTTTGCTTTCCTTTTGATTACTTATGATTTTGGTGTCATATTTTGCATCTAAATATCTGCTTGTCACATTTGTTAGAAGACAGCCCTTTCTCCAATTGCTTTTAATATTTTTGTCAAATTAATTGACCATAGATCTGTAATTCATTTCTAGATTAATAATAATATTATTTCCTTGATATACACATGTACATATATACTAATATCCTTTGTCAGTATCAAACTGATCAAATTTTTATTTAGCTTTGCTGATACTGTTTTATTATGACACCCCCACCAGACACGCACTTTTGAGACAGTTATTAAGTTGCTCAGTCTGGTCTTACAGGCTCAAGCAAGCAATCTTCAGATGGGCTTAGAGATGTATATATGCACTTATTATTATTCTTTTGACAGTCTAGTGGTTTTGTACTTGCTAGACAGGCACTCTATCACCTGATTATTTTTACCTGGGCCAGAACTAGCTGTCCTACTAATGCTTCCTGCTATACTGGATGACAGGAATGTACTACCTGACCCAGCTTTTTCTTTTGAGGTGAGTCTTGTAAACTTTTTTGCCTAGGCTGGCCTGCTACAATCCTCCTGCTTTTAGCTTTCTGAATAGCTGGACTGACAGGAACATACTACCACATCCAGCTAATGGTTGAAAGGAGAGGCTGGTGAACTTTATGCCTGAGCTGGCCTAAAACCATGATCCTGCCAATCTCAGCCTCACATGTAAGTAGGATTTCAGGTGTGAGCCACTAGCATCCACTTCTAGTTCACTTTTAATATTACAAATAGGCTTCTGATTTAATGTACATTTGTGTATAGTGATCAGTGTTTTTTTTTCCTCCCTCTTTTTAGACCACCTACTTCTAGGTGAATCATTTACATAATCACAATTGTTTTATATACATATGATAGAGAGAGAGACAGAGAGAGACAGAGAGAGATTCTAAAGGGCTTGATTTGCTAAACATGGAAACCTTTGGGCCCTACATTTGTCATTTTAAATAATTCAGAAGTATTTATTGTATTGCCTTACCATGCTCCAGTTGGTTTTCCCTGGGTCTTATTTCACCTGTTGACTGAGTTGGCTTTTGTTATTCTAAAAAGCCTTGTTTGCACTGTGTCTTCTGTATCCAGACTCATTAGCTATTAAACCACACCCGGATGTTAGGGAAGCCTGGCTACTGTTTTTAGTTCATCCTCAGAGAAACTCTGCCCCAGCTCAGACACAATGCTATACATGCCTGATATAGATGAACTTGTGCAGTAGCAGGCCTGCTAAGAAGTCAGGAGTGACACTTCAGGTCTGCTATATGTTTGGTTGTAAATTAGTCTCTTGAGAAGTGATACTGATAAAGAACCTCTCTCCTGCTGCCAATACAAGCGTTTATAAATGCTGTTTCCCTAACTAGACCCTGGTTTTTACAGAGATCATAGGCGTTGTTCAAAGCTCCTAATGACATCACAGTCTCCCATCTACATGGATATCTTTCCTGTCATCATTATCAAACCATCCTTTCCTATTGAGCAACAAAGGGAAGAATGAATGTCTCCTACATCTCAGTATTTTCCCCAGGGGAGATGTGAGTTATTTCTTTTCTTTTGAGAAAAGTTGATTTTCCTCTTCTCCTTGATTTCTAACAAAACTCTTTTGTCTTTGTGCCTATTATGGACTAAACTATCTTGCACAAGTTGAAATTAATTTTTATAGACCAAGTGATGAATGATATTTGAAAGTATACAGTTTCAGGGTGATTTCATTAGTTTATCCTTTTTTTGTTTTTTTCCTTTTGAGTGATACTGGAGTTTGAATTTATGGCCTTGCCCTTGCTAGACAAGCCCTGCCTACTACTTGAGCCACCCTTCCCTCACCCTCAGCCTTTTGGCTTTAATTACTTTTCAGATAGGGTCTTCAGCTATTTGCTCATCAGCAGCCTATACAAGATTCAATCTCTCTGGTATTGCCACCATGCTAAGTTAAAGTGAAGTCTTGCTAACTTTGTGCCTATGCTGGCTTTGAACCACAAGTTTCCTGATCTCTTGAGTAGTTGGGATTACAAGTATAACCTACTTCATCTGGCTCATTAGTCTGCATCTGAGATCTCAGTGTTCATAACTTTTCTTTCTTTTTTTTTTTTTTTGTCAGTTGTGGGGTTTGAACTGGGTACTCTCCTGCACTCTTCAGCTTAAGGCGAGCACTTTACCACTTGAGCCATAACACCACTTCCAGTTTTCTGGTGGTTAATTGGAGATCAGAGTCTTACAGACTTTTCCTGCATGGACTGGCTTTGAACTGCGATCCTCAGATCTCAGCTTCCTGAGTAGCTAGGATTACAGGCGTGAGCCACATGCACCCAACTCAATGTTCATAACTTTTGTCACTACCAGGCCACATATAACTAAGGAGAATTAATATATACTCCATGGGAAAAGGGAGAAGCAGGTGACCTTAGATATTTGAAGTTGGGAGGCACCTTGGTGTTGTAGTGAATGTTTTTTAAATGTGGTAAAATATGTAATGTAAAACATCACCTTAGCCAATTTTTAGTGGATAGCTTGAGAATGTTAACACGTGTTCATTGCAATGAAATCATTCTCTAGAACTCTATCTTGCAGAACTGAAACTCAATATCCATTAAATAACTACTCTCTATTCCTCCTGCTCCAGCCCCTGGCAGTTCTGCTTCTGACTCTATGAATCTGATTACTGTTGATACTTCAGGTAAATGGAATCATATAGTATTTGTATTCAGTAACTTGCTTATTTCACTTATCATAATGTTTCCAAGGTTATTTATTTTATAACATCAGAGCTTCCTTTTAAAACTGAAATATTGCAGAGCGCTGGTGGCTCATGCCTGTAATCCAGACTACTAAGGAGGCAGAGATCTGAGGATCATGGTTCAAGGCTGGCCCAGACATGAAAGTCTGTGAGACTCTTTTTTTTTTTTTGGGTCCGGTCGTAGGGTCTGAACTCTGGGCCTGGGCACTGTCCCTCAGCTTCAGCTCAAGGCAAGTGCTCTACCACTTGAACCACAGCGCCACTTCCGGCTTTTTTTTTTCTTCTGCTTATGTGGTGCTGAGGTATTGCACCCAGGGCCTCATGCATGCAAGGCAAGCGCTCTACCACTGAGCCACCTTCCCAGCCTCTCTGTGAGACTCTTATCTCAAATAAACCACCAGAAAACTGGAAGTGGTGCAGTGGCTCAAGTGGTAGAGTGCCCGCCTTGAACTGAAGAGCTCAGGGACAACGCCCAAGCCCAGAATTCAAGTCCCACAACCAACAAAAACAAAAACAAAACAAAACAAAAAAACTCTGAAATATTCCATTATATACATATACACATGTGTGTGTATACTTTTTTATCCCATCATTCATTCGTGGCTTCTGTAAATAATGTGTCTATGACATTATCTACAGATATCTCTTTGAGACCTTGATTTCAATTCCTTTGGGTATATCAGAAGTGGAATTGCTGAATAGTATAGTCAATTCTGTTTTAATTTTTTTCTATCTTCAATTTTTCAGAGGAATTGTCATACCTTTTTGTTTTGTTGTTTTTTTTTTTTTTTTGGGTCCGGTTGTGGGGCCTGAACTCTGGGCCTGGGCGCTGTCCCTCAGCTCTTCAGCTCAAGGCTAGCGCTCTACCACTTGAGCCACAGTGCCACTTCCGGCTTTTTTCTTTTTGCTTATGTGGTGCTGAGGAATCGAACCCAGGGCCTCGAGCATGCAAGGCAAGCGCTCTACCACTGAGCCACCTTCCCAGCCCTGTGCTGGTTATTTTAAGATAGTCTCCCTTCCTTCCTGGGTGCTTAGGCTTTCCATTTTAGTCAGAATGACAGAACCAGTGCCTATCAATTGAGAAGGAGTCTCGGGCTGGGAAGATGGCTCAGTGGTAGAGCGCTTGCCTTGCATGCCTGAGGCCCTGAGTTCGATTCCTCAGCACCACATAAGCAAAAAGAAAAAAGCCGGAAGTGGCGTTGTGGCTCAAGTGGTAGAGCGCTAGCCTTGAGCTGAAGAACTGAGGGACAGCGCCCAGGCCCAGAGTTCAGGCCCCATGACTGGACCCAAAAAATAAAAAAAAAAAAGAGAAGGAGTCTCATGGACTTTGTCCAAGTTGACCTCAAACTGCAGATTCCTCAGCCTCCCAAGTAGCTGTGGTTATAGGTATGAGCCACTAGTGTCTACTTTTCTAATTGTTGTTTTGTTTTGTTGGTATTTTTTGTTTGTTTGAGCTCAGGGTCTCACACTCTCACTTGGCTTGTTTGCTCATGCCTGTTGCTATACCATTGAGCCACACCTCTAAGCCAGCATTTTTCTGGGTTATGAGAAATGGAGTCTGAAGGATTTTTCTGTCTGAGCTGGCTTTGAACTGATGAACCTCAGGATCTCAGCCTCCTGAGTAGCTAGGATTACAAGCGTGAGCCATGGGTGCCTGGCAAGGCATTCTGTTTCTTATATGGATAGAATCATTGCTTTCTGACTTCAAACTCTTCTTTTGTCTGTCCTACTCCAAGGTCACATGAATCTGCCACACATATTCACTTTGACTCAAGCATTACTCAGTATACAGGCTCTAGCCTGGAATGTAGTTTGGCACTTATTCATTACTTGTTGATAAACAACATGTGGCTTTGAACTCATCTGAAGCTCAGAATCATCCATTTTAATAGTGTACTTGAAAATTACCGGGGCCTTAAGGACATAGCTTCATCCTTTGCCCTTTTTGTCTAATTGGAGAATTTGACCTTTTCTGACTCCCCCTACTGGTCTCTTCTGACCAGATGCATACAGGTGCTCTTCTCTATTCTTTCTCTTTCTCTTTCTCTTTCTTCCTTCCTTCCTTCCTTCCTTCCTTCCTTCCTTCCTTCCTTCCTTCCTTCCATCCTTCCTTCCTTTCTTTTCTTTGTCAATTGTGGGGCTTGAACTCAGAGCCTGACCACTGTCCCTGAGCATTTTTTACTCAAGGCTAGGACTCTACTACTTTGAGCTACCAAACCACTTCCCATTTTCTGGTGGTTAATTGGAGATAAAAGTCTCATACACTTTCCTGCCTGGGTTGGCTTCCAACTGTGTTCTTTAGGTCTCAGCCTCCTGAGTAGCTAGGATTACAGACATAAGCCACCAGTACCCAGCTCTTTTCTTTCTTTTGGCCAGAGACCAGGACTAGGTACCTGGCACTTCCATTTATTGGCTAGTGCTTTACCAACTGAGCCATGCTTCCAACCCATACAACTACTCCTGATGGCAGATGATTGGATCCAGAGGCAAGTTTTGGAAAGGGAAAAAATAACACTAGCCAGTCCAGGCAGGTTGGAACAGGAAGAGAACAGCTTGTTAAAAAAACAGTTCTGGGAAGTACAGCTTTCTGTATAAGGGCCAGGGACGGTGGCTCCACTGCCAGCTGAAGTCAGGAGGACAAAAATCTGCAGGGGTTTGTGACTAATTCCCCGGTAAGACCAGAAGAATTCTGACCACATGAGCCTATTAATAAGCTAGTCATGATGTAGGGGGATTAGACCCCATAGTGAAATGAAGATGATCTTTTTTTCCCCTTTATGTCAAAGCAGCCTGTATTCAGACACAGACAGTATGGAGGAAGAGTAGTTACTGAGGTGTTTTTTGTTTGTTTGTTTTTATTGGTTGTGGGACTTGAACTCGGCCTGGGCTCTGTCCCTCAGCTCTTCAACTCAAGAAGAGCACTCTACCAGTTGAGCCATATCACCACTTCCGGTTTTCTGAGTGGTTTATTAGAGATAAGAGACTCACAGACTTTTGTGCCAGGGCTGGCTTTGAACTGTGATCCTCAGATTTCAACCTCCTGAGTAGCTAGGATTACAGGCATGAGCCACTGGTGCCTGGCTCCTTGTATTTTAAGCACCTGTGAAAATTGAGAGTAGAGTGGTCATGATATAAATGGGAGTGGCCCAAGAATTTGTGATCCTATATTAGATACAAGACTCTATCTTCCAACTCTTAAAAGTATTAACAGCCCTGTGGACTCTGGATGGAGGTTCCCCTGTGGCTTTCTTTCTCAGCTCTCTGTAAAAACAATGAATTCCCTACACCTACTCAATAACCTAGATCACATTTTTTCTTTCCTTCCTTCCTTCTTTCCTCTTCCTTCCTTCCTTTCTTTCTTCCTTTCTATCCTTCATTTTGTTGTGTCTATGCAGGTCCTAGAGCTTGAACTCAGGACCTAAGCACTGTCCTTGAGCTTTTTTTTTTTTTTTTTTTTGGGTCCAGTCGTGGGGCCTGAACTCTGGGCCTGGGCGCTGTCCCTCAGCTCTTCAGCTCAAGGCTAGCGGCTCTACCACTTGAGCCACAGTGCCACTTCCAGCTTTTTTCTTTTTGCTTATGTGGTGTTGAGGAATCGAACCCAGGGCCTCAGGCATGCAAGGCAAGTGCTCTACCACTGAGCCACCTTCCCAGCCCCTGTCCTTGATCTTTTTTGCTCAAGGTTAGCATTCTACCACTTGAGCCACAGTTCTACTTCCAGCTTTTTGGTGGTTAATTGTAGATAAGTCTCATGGATTTTCCTGTCCAGGCTGGCTTTGAACTGTTAGCCTCAGATCTCAGTCTCCTGAGTAGCTAGGATTACTGGCATGAGCCACTGGCACCCAGCTCCTAAATCACATTTCTCAGTTGTTTATATCTACTTGTCTTTTCTATAACACAGCTTTTCAGAAATTGGGCAGTGGCAGAATTGATCTCTGCAGATTCTTACCAGCTGCAGGCATCAGCAAGAGGGTTAAATACAGTCAGGTGCTAAGGGCAGAACCTCTCTTATTTTCTTCAATCCCAAACTTCAAGTGCCAGAGCAATTCCATCTAAAGCAGAACTTGGAAATTAGCAGTTTGTTTACCTTCAAGCATATTACTTCTCCCAACACAAAGGAAGTGAACTGAATCTGGAAGAACTCTAGGATACAAATTATTCTCATTAGACTTGAGCAAGTAAAATAGTCATCATTAAGGACTGTTAGGGCTGAAAGTGTAACTCAGTGGTAGCATGCTTACTTAGCATGCACAAGACCCTGGGTTTGATCTCTAGTACAGAAAAAAATTATATTAATATCATTTGTGATTTTTAAAAACTCTCCATAAACTATAACTAATAGGAACATCCTCAACTTGGTAGAGAAAAATCTACAAAAACCTACAGCTAACATTATGCTTATTTAATATGTAAGTTTTTTTGCTAGGATCGAGAATAAGACAAGCTGTCTCCTCTTACCTTTTCACTATCATATTGTAAGTCTTAGGTAAATACAATACAATAAAGCGAAATCAAAGATGTACACAGTGGGAAAGACAAACTGTTTTTGTTCCCAGGTGACATCTGTAGAAAATCCAAAAGAGTACTTGCCTTGCATGCATAAGGCCCTGGGTTTGATTCCCCAACACCACATAAGCTGAAAAAGCTGGAAGTGGCGCTGTGGCTCAAGTGGTAGAGTGCTAGCCTTGAGCTGAAGAGCTGAGGGACAGTGCCCAGGCCCAGAGTTCAGGCCCCACAACCGACAATTTTTTTTTTTTTTAAATCTAAAAGAACTGACAAAAAAAAAAAAAACTCCTGGAACTGCTAAGTAATTGCACAACAAGGTTTCAGGATACAACGTTTCAGGATACAGAACTCAGTTACTTTCCTATATCCTCAGCTGTAAACCAGTAGACTTTGAAACTAAAAATCCTATGTATGTTACCTAAATACAACAAGATACATATAAGAGGTATGAAAGGAAAAAAACTACAAAACTCTAAACAAAATTAAAGAACTAAATAAGTGAAGAGGTATCTGATGTTCATGGATATGAACATGAAAAAAATGTCAGTTGTTCCTTAATTTGATCTATAAAATCAAAGTAATGTCAATGAAATCCCACTAAGTTATTTTATGGATATTGATAAACTGATTCTACAATTTATGAGGAGAGGCAAAAGATTCAGAAACAGCCCACACAACGTAAAATGAGAAATAAATTTAGAAGCTTAATTGTCTTTGACTTTGAAACTTATTATGAAGCTACAGAACTGCATGGTGGTGCAGTTACTCTTGAGGCACAGTTTAAAGGCAGCAAGCAAAAGCACAGGAACCTGTTGAAATAAAAAAAAAAAAGCAGGGTCTGGGAATGTGGCTTAGTATTAGAGTGCTTGCCTAGCATGTATGAAGCCCTGGGTTTGATTCCTCAGTACCACATACACAGAAAAAGCCAGAAGTGACGCTGTGGCTGAAGTGGTAGAGTGCTAGCCTTGAGCAAAAGAAGCTAAAGGACAGTGCCCAGGCTCTGAGTTCAAGCCCCAGGACTGGCAAAATAAAAAATAAAAAAGCAAAGAGAGCTGGTGGTATAGCTTACTTAAGTGAAAGAGTAAATGCTTACAACTGCAAGGTGCTCATTCTACCAGTAATGAAAGAAATAAAAAAAAGCTACCCACACAGAGTAAAAGCTACCACATAAACTTTTTCCCCCCTTTGTAGCAGGGTCTCACTATGTTGCCTAGGCTTGTTTTGAGCTCCTAGGCTAAAGTGACCTTGCTTTAGCTTCCCAAGCTGCTGGGACTACAAGCACATGCCACCATGCTCAGATGATAAGCTGATCTTTGACAAAGAAGCAAAGGCAATACAATGGAGCCAAGGCAGTGCTTTCAACAAATATTGCTTGTAAAACTGAACAAAAAAAATCATCTAGATAACATCACTGAATCATAGACCTAAATGTAGAAATGTAAAAGCAAATGTGAAACTCCAAGAAGAAATGAGAACACCTAGATGACTTTGGGTATGGTGATTACTTTTAGAAGCAGAACCAGAGGCATGATGCATGAAAGAAGTAATTGACTAACTAGACTTCATCAAAGTTAAATTTTCTGCTCCATACCAAGCATTGGTGGTTCACACCTGTAGTCCTAGCTACTCAGGAGGCCAAGATCTAAGGACTGTAATTCAAAGCCAGCCTGGGCAGGAAAATCTGTGAGACTTATATCTCCTATTACCTACCAAAAAAGTTGGAAGTGGAGCTGTGGATCAAGTGGTAGAAAGCTAGCCTTGAACAAAAGAGCTCAGGGACAGTGCTTAGGCCCTGAGTTCAAGCCCCAGGACCAGCACCAAAAAACAAAAACAAAAAAAAAAAAAAAAAAGGGAAGAAGAGAATGGGGTGGGTAGGAATGGAAGAGAAACTACACATATTCATACCATATGATTCAGCAATCATGTTCATTTACACAAAGAACTTGAAAACATATGTCCACCCAACAACCTACACATGGATGTTTATTGCAGCTTTATTCATAATTGCCCAAACTTGGAAGCAATTGGGATTTTCTTTAGTAGGTGAATGAATAAATATAAATATTCTGTGGTACATCCAAACAATAGAATGTTATTCAGTGATAAAGTAAATGAGGTATTAAAAAATACAAAGGAACTTTAGGTGCATATTGCTAAGTGAACGAAACCTATTTGCCTGGGTGTGGGGTTCACACCTGCAATCCAGCATTTGGGAGGCTGAAGGCAGGAGGATTGCCAGTTTGAGGTCAGCCCAGGTTATATACAAAGACTGTTTCAAAATAAATAAATAAGGTGTCAGGGCACCAGTGATCCATGCCTATAATCCTAGCCACTTATGTAGCTGAGAACAAGAAGATCACTATTTCAGGCCAGAAAATTTTGCAAGATTTCTTTTTTTTTTTTTTGGTCCGGTCGTGGGGCCTGAACTCTGGGCCTGGGCACTGTCCCTCAGCTCTTCAGCTCAAGGCTAGTGCTCTACCACTTGAGCCACAGCGCCACTTCCAGCTTTTTTTTCTTTTTGCTTATGTGGTGCTGAGGAATCAAACCCAGGGCCTCAGGCATGCAAGGCAAGCGCTCTACCACGGAGCCACCTTCCCAGCCCTTTGCAAGATTTCTTAACCCATATCTGGGTATAATGTCATCTGCATATCATTCTAAGCTCTGTGAGAAGCTGAGATTGGGAGGATCATAACACTTAGAAAGAAAAATCTAAGTTTTTCATGAAAGGAAAGCTGGGCATAGAATGCCATGACTGTGATCCTGGCTACCCTAGTAAATCCAAAGTTGGCAGATCATGGCTCAGGTACTTACCAGAGCAAGAGGTAAGACCCTAACCAGTGAAAATATGAGCTCAGTGGCATTTCGTCAGCCTAGCAAGTAGTGGGCCCTGAGTTCAAAACCCAGTACCACCAGAAAAATGGAAGAAGGGAAAGAGCCCATTTGTAAGATATTGTGGAAAAGGCAATCCAGGCACTAGCGATTCACATCTATAATCCTAGATACTAGTCAGGCACTGGTAGTGCACCCCCTGTAATCCTAGCTACTCAGGAGACTGAGATCTGTGGATTATAAGTTGAAGCCAGCCCAGGCAGTGAAGTCCCTGAGACTCTTATCTCTAATTAACCACCAGAAAACTGGGAATAGCACTGGGGTTCAAAGTGGTAGAGCACTAGCATTGAGCAAAAGAGCTCAGGGACAGATCCCAGACCCTGAGTTCAAGCCCAGGACTGGTGAAAAAAAAAAAAAAAATCCTAGCCACTCCAACGGCTGAGATCTGAGGATTGAGGTTTGAAATCAGTCTAAGCAGGAAAGTCTGTAAGTCTCTTATCTCCCAATTAGCCACCAAAAATCCAGAAGTGGAACTGTGGCTCAAGTGGCAGAGCACTAGCCTAGAGCAGAAAAAACACCAAAGAAGGGTATTAGGCCGCCAAAGAAGGGTATTAGGCCCTGAGTGCAAGCCGAGTAATGGAGGGAGAGGGCAGAGAGGAGCAAATATTCTTTTTTTGGGGGGTCCAGTGTGTGGCCTGAACTCTGGGCCTGGGCGCTGTCCCTCAGCTTTTCAGCTCAAGGCTAGTGCTCTACCACTTGAGCCACAGTGCCACTTCCGGCTTTTTTTTCTTTTTGCTTATGTGGTGCTGAGGAATCGAACCCAGGGCCTCAGGCATGCAAGGCAAGCGCTCTACCACTGAGCCACCTTCCCAGCCCCCGCAGCAAATATTTGTAACAGTGAAAAGCAGTGATTTCCGTTAGTGGATGTGGAAGTAAAGTGAATTGGCAGAACACTGAGTTTTTAGGCCAGTAAAACTATATATAATACTGTAATGTTTTAATACATGTAATTATACATAATGATGTAAGATGAAATATATAGCACCAAGGATAAACCATGGGCTTTGGCTGATAGTGATGCACCTGTGAACAAACGTGCCACTCTAGTGGAAGATGCTAATATGGGGCCATATGTAGGGGCAGAGGCTTTATGGGAAATCTCCGTACCTTCCGAGATCTCAGTTTTGCTGCAAACCTAAAACTATTCTAAGAGTAAAAAATGAACATTTTATGTCTGTAAATATTGTAATTGAATCGTAGATAACAGATGGAGACTTCTTAAGAAGCATTTTTTGTTTGGTTGGTTGATTTTAGTTTAGTTTTGTTTTTTTAATGGTGCTGGGAATCAAACCCAGGGCCTCACACATAGTAGGTGGGTGGTCTACCTCTGAGTCACATCCCAAGCCCCCATTTTAATTTCTAAATGTACTTATGTCACCTACCATAAGCTACCCAGTAGGAAAGAGGAATTTGATTTGATGAAGACAGCTATTTAAAATGCTAAAAAAAAGATCAGGTGCCAGTGGCTCACGCCTGTAATCCTAGCTACTCAGGAGGCTGAGATCTGAGGATCGCAGTTCAAAGCCAGCCCAGGCAGGAAAGACTGTGAGACTCCTATCTCCAATAAACCATTAGAAAATTGGAAGTGGTGCTGTAGCTCAAGTGGTAGAGTGCTTGCCTTGAGTTGAAGAGTGCAGGGACAGCGCCCAGGCCCAGAGTTCAAGCCCTATGATGGACCAAAAAAAAAGCTAAGAAATGCTCTGCTTTTTACAAGGCAAGGCACCACTAACCAGATGCAATTCTGTATCCTTCTCATCTTTTTTTTTTTTCTTAAAAAAAATTTATTATAAAGGGTTGGGAAGTTGGCTCAGTGGTAGAGCGCTTGCCTTGCATGCATGAGGCCCTGGGTTCGATTCCTCAGCACCACATAAGAAAAAAGAAAAAAGCCAGAAGTGGTGCTGTGCTCAAGTGGTAGAGCGCTAGCCTTGAGCTGAAGAGCTGAGGGACAGCGCCCAGGCCCAGAGTTCAGGCCCCACGACCGGACAAACAAAAAATTATTATAAAGATAACCAAGTGCTGGTGGCTTATGCCTGTAATCCTAGCTACTCAGGATGCTGAGCTTTGAGGATCATGGTTCAAAGCCAGCCTGAGCAGTTACTCTTTTTTGTGTGTGGGGGTCTGGTCATGGGGCCTGAACTCTGGGCCTAGGCGCTGTCCCTCAGCTTTTCACCTCAAGACTAGCACTCTACCACTTGAGCTACAGCGCCACTTCCAGCTTTTTTTTTTTTTTTTTTTGCGTATGTGGTGCTGAGGAATCGAACCCAGGGCCTTATGCATGCAAGGCAAGCGCTCTACCACTGAGCCACCTTCCCAGCCTGTGCAGTTACTCTTATCTCCAATAAACTACCAGAAAACTGGAAGTGGCATTGTGGCTCAAGTGGTAGAGTGCTTGCCTTGAGCTGAAGCACTCAGGGACAGACCCAGAGTTCAAGTCCCACAATGGACCAAAAAAAAAAGTGTGTGTGTGTGTGTGTGTATGGTGATTTCCAGAAGGGTTACAGTTACGTTAGTCAGGTAAAGAATACATTTCTTTCTTCTTTTTTGGGGGGGGGAAGGGGGACAGTCCTGGGGCTTGAACTGTCCTGGGCACTGTCCCTGAGCTTCTTTTGCTCAAAGCTAGTACTCTACCACTTGAGCCACAGCACCCTTTCTGGCTTTTTCTGTGTATAAGGTACTAAGGAATCAAACCCAAGGCTTCATGCATGCTAGGCAAACACTCTATCACTAAGCCACATTCCCAGCCCATGAATGCATTTCTTTTTGGACAATGTCACCCCTTCTCATTTTTTCTGTGCACCATTTTTAACACTGTTCAGATCTTATAGGCAGTTTTATTTACTTATTTATTTTTTGGGTTGGTCATGGGGCTTGAACTCTGGGCCTGAGCACTGTCCTTCAGCTCTTCAGCTCAAGGCTAGCGCTCTATCACTTGAGCTACAGAGCCACTTCCGGTTTTTTGTTTTTTTGGGGGGTCTGGTCGTGGGGCCTGAACTCTGGGCCTGGACGCTGTCCCTCAGCTCTTCAGCTCAAGGCTAGCGCTCTACCACTTGAGCCACAGCACCACTTCCGGCTTTTTTTTTTTCATTTTGCTTATGTGGTGCTGAGGAATCGAACCCAGGGCCTCATGCATGCAAGGCAAGCACTCTACCACTGAGCCACCTTCCTAGCCCCCACTTCCGGTTTTTCTGGTGGTTTATTGGGGATAAGTCTCAGGGAGTTTCCTGCCTGGGCTGGCTTTGAACTGTGATCCTCAGATCTCAGCCTCCTGAGTAGCTAGGATTACAGGCGTGAGCCACCGGCGCCTGGCTAGGCAGTTTTATTATTCTCATAATCTGATCTTTCTCTTTTTCTTTCTTTCTTTCTTTCTTTCTTTCTTTCTTTCTTTCTTTCTTTCTTTCTTCCTTCCTTCCTTCCTTCCTTTCTTTCTTTCTTTCGTTCTTTCTCTTTTTGTCAGTTTGGGCGCTGTCCCTGAGCTCTTCAATTCAAGGCTAGCACTCTACTACTTGAGCCACTGTGCCACTTCCAGTTTTCTGGTGGTTAATTGGAGATAAGAGTCTCACAGACTTAACTCCCCAGACTGGTTTTGAACCATGATCCTCATATCTCAGCCTCCTGAGTAGCTAGGATTACAAGTATGAGCCTGCCTACCCTTCCCCTCCCCCCCCTCCCATCTCCCCGCCCCCTGTCATGGGCCTTGAACTCAGGGCCTTGGAAAATGTTGGCATTGGTACCTCCCACCCTTTGTGGAATGGATCAAAGCCATTCTGATTTCAAAAAGACAATCTTATAAAGTAGGAAGCCTGGAAGGTAGATGGTCGGGCCAGGGACATCACACATGGGTCTTTGGAAATAGGAACAGTCAAGGTCTACTTGGGATTCCATGTATTTCTTATTTACACATTGGAACGCATTGGAAGTGTTTTCAGAAACTGGAATTCCAAATAGTAGGGGCCGATTCTGGGTTTTCACTCTCTCCAGTGATCTTGCTTGACCTTCCCTTCTGAGCTCTGTGCCTGGCTTAGCAAGAAGGTTCTGAGGTACAGCGCTGTGTTTTTGTGACGTTTGAGCATTTACATCAGGGCAGGTTATGTCATTATATCTTTGTTCATCTTGGCATCCAACCTCAATAGGTATCTGCCTGAGAGCATGGTCTATCCTACCCAACTCATAATAATATCCTCATAACTGACCAGCTTTTCCCAGATGCTCCTATGTAACCTGAAATTGTCCTTCCTTTCTTGGTGATATGAAGGGACTCGTCAGTTTGAATGTCAGCAGGTAATTTGACTTGAGGGACAAGTTTGATTTCTCTCTGTGAGGACCCTTTATTCCTACCACACCTCTCTCTAGCTATCTAAGTCGTGGGCATGCCCTAGGATCTTTTTTTTTCTTTTTTTTTGGCCATGGGGCTTGAACTCAGGGCTTGGGCACTATCCCTCAGCTCTTCGGCTCAAGGTGAGTGCTCTATTGCTTGAGCCACAGGGACACTTCTGGTTTTCTAGTGGTTTATTGGAGATAAGAATCTCACAGACTTTCCTGCCTGGGCTGGCTTTGAACCGTGATCCTCAGATCTCAGCCTCCTGAGTAGCTAGGAGTGATCCACTGTCGCCCGGCTCCTAGGATCTTACTCTAATGTCACCACCTACTCAGACAAGGCTGACATCTCATTGTATGTATTTTCCCTTAGATCAGATGGCTGCTCTCAGAATATTCGCTCTTGTATTATAGGCATTTAGTTCTGTATATGTCCCATGTCCTAAGCTACTCTACAAGCTAAGCTCCTTGAGAGCAAGACTCAAGTCTCTCAGCACACAGTCACTACCCAGAAAGAATCTCTGCTGAATGAATTTGTGGCTTCTAAGAACCAGGAACCATTCTAAGTAATTGGGAATTCAGAGATAAATATGCATGAGCAGCCCTATTTGCAAAGAAGCCTGATCTCTATAGGGATATAGAGCCATGAAAGGATGATACAGAGGCTGGGGATGTGGTTCAGTGGTAGAGTACTTGTCTAGCATGCATGGGTTAAGCCCTAGCACTGGGGGACGGGGAAGGGAGGATTTAAAAGTAGAAAACAGAGCCAGCCAGTGTGCTAGTGGCTCACATCTGTAATCCTAGCTACTCAGGAGGCTGAGTCTAAGGGTGGCAGTTCAAAGCCAGCCCAAGCAAGAAAGTCTGAGAGACTCTTATCTCCAATTAATTATCAAATGGCCAGAAATAGAGCTGTGACTCAAGTGGTGGGTGCTACCCTTTAGCACAAAAGCTCAGGGATAGTACCCAGGGATAGTATCCAGTACCCTAGGACCAGCACCAAAAAAAAAAAAAAGGGTAGGGGGAATACATGCAGATCCCTGAAGTAGCAGAGAGGAAGTCCTGAACCCCAGAGTCAGACAGTTCAGAATATGGTTCCTGTATCTGCCCTTTATTGCTGTGTGACATTGGCGCTTACTTAACTTCTTCCACCTCAGGGAGGATAAAAAAGAGTACTTGCCTTATCGAGTTGCTACATATAAGACAGAGCTCAGCATGTAGCTGTAGACACATCAGCTGCCCTGTGGAGGGCAGGGAAAGCTCAGTATTCAGCAGCCATCTGATCTAAGCTTCTGAACAAGAGCTCCTCAGGTAGAGGAGAGATAAAGCCTTTCTAGTCAGGGGAAAAAAAACCAGCATGAATAAACCAATAGTTTCCCATCATCCAAAGCAAAGTTCAAAAAGCAATTAAATACAGGCTCCACTGCTCATCGAGTTCATGCTCCTCAACTTGGGCACCAAAAACATCCAGATTTTTTTTATTGCAGAGGGAAGGAAAATCAAAGTGAACGTCCTCAGAGGGAGGGAGGGAGGGAGAGAGTTGTCAATCATAAAGCAGTCCCCTCTCTGGGGCTGCTACAGGCTTTGACCTCTGCTTGGGGTGGACGTGCCAAGGGCTAAGGCACCAGTTTTAGGAGGGCAGTAGACTGGTCCCAGAAGGAAAAAGTTGTTTTCCTGGTGTGCCTATTCATAGTGATACAAAGAAGCTTTATTCCAGGCCTGCTACCTCAGCACTGCCCTGTCCTCAAAGAAAACTTGTTTTGTTAGGACAGATTAGTCTCTTAGATAAATATTTGGCATTTCCTTTCATAGCAGTTTAGCAAGAGATGCAGATGCAGACATTAATCACACTGCCCTTCCTTTCCTGGGCACACCATCTAAAGCACCCTTCACTGTTGAAGAAACACAAGGGAGGGCTAATGGCTAAGGGATGGAGAAGGGACAAGGTGGGTGGGGGAGGAAGGAGTAGGATCGGATCATGAAGGCTTCTGCCAGATATGTCTGGGAGCCAGGCATGATTACATAAATGGAAGGGAACCTGCCAGGCTGTTTTCTCCAAGAGCTAGAGGAAATTGCTGGCTCTAGTCTATGGGACAAGTTCAAGGGTGAGTATCAGGTATCTTCCTGGTGAATGCTGCTACCATGACTCAAGAGAGTCATGCTATGGGATGCCCTCCTGCAAGGGGCTCTCAAGAAGACTGTGAACTTCTGAATTGACTGCCCAACCAGCCGACAGCCCCCATTTGTCTTTGGTGCCTCAGAGAACAAGCTTTTCAGGAAAGCAAGGAAGTCAATGTAGACAAGCACCCAGAATGAGAGCAAAACCAGGATTCACTCTCCAGTCCTCCCTTCTGCCAGCTCTCTTCCTCCTGTCTTTCCTCCTCTGTCTCATGAATGGCAACAGAATGATCAGAAAAGGGGCTGGCCCTTCTGAGCACACTGAGATGTTATGTGGGCCTTAGAGTTCCTAACAATGACCTTGGCTAAGGGGTGTGGCATCGCACTCTGCATGGATCAATGGATTGATCAGTAGACAAAAACAATCACAAGCTCTGGGTGTCAGATCAATTTAATTCCCATGAACCATGAGCAGCATGTGGGAAGCTGGGACCTGAATCTGAGCAAAGGGCAATTTTTGACTCTCCTCAAACCAGGAGAGAGTCAAAAGAAGCAGCAGTCAGACTTGTGAGGTGGTTGGCAGGGGACAACTGATAGGTTAAACTTAGCCCCCCTGAGTTTGTACAGCCTGAGCTAAGGAATTTTTTTTACTTTTTGCTCTTCTAATTGGTCAGTACTGGCCTTTGAACTCAGGGCCTTATGCTTGTTAGGTAAGCATTCTACCACTTGAATGGTATAATGTATTTTTGGTCAGTCATGGGGCTTGAACTCTGGGCCTGGGCATTGTCCCTCAGCTCTTCAGCTCAAGGCGAGCCCTCTACCACTTGAGTCACAGCGCCACTTCTGGTTTCTGGTAGTTTATTGGAGATAGGAGTCTCACGGTCTTTCCTGCCCGGGCTGGCTTTGAAACGCAATCCTCAGATCTCAGCCTCCTAGTAGCTAGGATGACAGGCGTGAGCCACCAGCGCCCGGCTTCCCCCAGTCCTTTTGGACTTTACTTTCTTCAAATAGGGTCTGACTTCCATACTCCTACCCAGCCTCTGGCATAGCTGGGATCATTAGGCCTGGCTAGTTCAGATGAGCCACCACACTAGGCTGTTTGTCACTTTTCTTTTCCTTTTTTTTTTCCTGGTCCTGGGGCTTGAACTTAGACCTGGGTGCTATCTTGAACTTTTCTGCTCAATGCTAGTGCTCTACCACTTGACCCACAGCTCCACTTTCAGCTTTTTTGTGTGTGGTTAAAGCCAGCGCAGGCTGGCTTTGAATGGTGATTCTCATATCTCAGCCTCCTGAGTAGCTAGAATTATAGGCATGAGCCACTGGAGCCTGGATGGTTTTCATATTTTAAGTGGATAAAAAAAATTAAAAGAATATTTTGTTAGCACTGTAAAACTATAAGAAATTTGATTTTCAGGGTTCATCAGTGAATATTTGCTAGAATACTACCATGCCCATTCACTCAATTATGTATTGTCTGTGCCTGGCTACCCTGAATCTTAACTATGGAGTTGAGTGTCTGTGATAGAGACAAAAAAAAAAAAGTTTCTTTTCTGGCCCTTTACAGAGAAAGCTTGCTGACCCCTGCTCTTGACCACTGTTTCCCTAAGAATAAGAGTGTGGTTAAATCAAAGAAACCGTGCAAGCTAGACACTGGTAACTCACACCTGTAATCCTAGCTACTCAGGAGGCTGAGATCTGAGGATCGAGGTTCAAAGCCAGACGGGGCAGGAAAGTCCGTGAAACTTTTATCTCTAATAAACCACCAGAAAAGCAGAAGTGGCGCTGTGACTGAAAGTGGGAGAGCACTGGCTTTGAGTTAAAAAGCTCAGGAACAGTACCCAGGCCCTGAGTTCAAGCCCCACAACTGACAAAGGAAAAAAAGAGAAAGAAACAGTGCAGGTAAATTCACAGGGACCTTTCGAGTGTTTCTTAATTTTCTTTCACAGTTACCAGCTTCTTTCTTTCCCAGCAGCCCTGTAAGCAGCAGGTGGCTGTCTCAAGAGACCATCATGAACCATGGCATACTAATGATGACCTGGAGAAAGAACTATTCAAGTGCTACAGGTCAGAGGGCAGAAGCAGGTAAGGAGAGCGGGGAAACAGCACACTGATATGAAGGAAAAAATGTTCTGGGAAGATATTGTGTAGATTAGAGCCAGACCACAAGGACTAGGAATTCATTCTAAGAATGACAGGAGCTAGTGGGTCCTCTGGTTATATAGCTGGTGCCAAGTCATAACAGTCCCCACTGCAGGGCAGCAGTGAAGAAGGAGCCTGGGCCTGGATAGCTGTGTTGAGATCCTCATTATGTTTGGGACAAGTTGCTTAATTATAAAACTAGTGCCTAACTCCTTGGGTAAAATGTGAATTAAGCCATGTTTCGAAGGATAAGGATGGTTGGCACTCTTCAGTAAACAAATGTGTCTTTATAGTTAGTTTTGTTCTGTTTGTGCCAGGCTTGAACTCAGGACCTAGGCACTGTCCCTGAGCTTTTTTTTGCTCAAAGCTAGCACTCTTACCACTTGAGCCACAGCTCCATTTCTGGCTTTCTGGCAGTTGATTAGAAGTAAAGTCTCACAGACTTTCCTGCCAGGGCAGACTTCAAACTGTGATCCTCAGATCTCAACCTCTTGAGTAGCTAGGATTACAAGCATGAGCCACTGGTGCCCAATATTACTGGGTTGTTGTTTTTTTTTAATACATAATTAGGAACATGATGCAACTTGGGGGTTGCTTTAAGATACATTAAGAAACAAAACAAACAAAAACCACTTAGCCAGTGTGATTGTGTATGCCTATAATCCCAGTAGAGACAGGAAGACAAAGGATAGTTTGAGACCAGTCTAAGCAATACAGAGAGCCCCTTTCCCTCACCAGATAGATTGATGGATAAGATAGACTCAAAGCTGAGCGTTAGTGGCTCACACCTGTAATCCTAGCTACTTAGGAGGCTGAGATCTGAGGATCACTTTCAAAGCCAGCCTGGGCAAAAAAGTCTGTGAGACTCTTATCTCCAATTAACCACCAGAAAACAGGAAGTGGCACTGTGGCTCAAGTAGTAGAGTGCTAGCCTTGAGCTGAATAGCTCAGGGACAGTGCCCAGGCCCAGGGTTCAAGACCCACAACTGACAAAAAAAAAAAAAGATAAATACAAGTAGAGATTTGTGCTTGGGGAAATAGGAAGCATGAGATTCATGCCTGAGAAATCCAGAAGAGGAAAGCTGGAGTGTTGTTGGCTTGGGGACCCCAACACTGCTAAGAGGAATACTGAAAGGCAGGATAAGAGCTGAAATTTGCCCATAGGGAACCTGATAAACTGAAGTTTAACTGTAACCCTTCCTGGCATTCCTGTATCTCCAATTCACAGATGAAGAGAAGCTTGGAGAACTGTCAGAATTGTTAAAAAAAAAAAAAAAAAAAAAATCTCAGGAAGTATATCCTGAGATTGGTCCTAGCCTGACTCTGCTAGGTGCCTCCTACCTTCAGCGGGGCCCTGGAATATTTAGGGCTAAGTACACCTCACTCCAGAGACGCAATCCAAGTGTAAGAGTGTATTCTCTCACACAGGGTTATTGAGTCTTTCCTATGACCCTCAGTGCCTTTTTTTTTTTTTTTTTCAGATATATTATACAGGCCTCCGTTATAGGAACCTGGGTACCCAGCACCATGCTAGGTACTCATGTGTACATAAAAGGATCACTGAGATCTTGGGAATAAAATCTCTGGAGTCAGCCAGGTGCCAGTGGCTCCCACCTATAATCCTACTTAGAAGGCTGAGATCTGAGGATCATGGTTCAAAGTCACCCTAGGCAGGAAAGTCTATGAGACTCTTATCTCCAATTAACCACCAAAAAAGCCAGAAGTGCAGCTGAAACTCGAGTGGTAGACTGCTAGCTTTGAGGGCAAAAGCTTAGAGACAGTGCTGAGGCTCTGAGTTCAAGCCTTAGATACCGTATTACCCCTCCCCCCCCCAAAAAAAGTTCTAGAGTCAGGACAAGGCCAACTCTGCCATTTACCTTAGGACTGAGGAGTTGGGGGGGGGGGGAGGTAAGGCGGGGGGGTGTGGGGAGGGGTGCTTCCATGTCTCTGAGCCTGTTTCTCATCTGCAAGGAGGGGATTGTACCTAGGATTATTGTCTATTAGCTCATGGTGGTAGTCTTCCAATTCTGTTTTACTTGAGGAAATTGAGGCTCAGATTTGCCTAGGGTTGACAATGAGCAGATGGAGCTTAGGAATAAAAGCTTAAGATTCTTTACTTTGGACCATGTGCAAAAGCATTCACCGTTCACTCTCTATACACCAGGTTATTCAGACCTCCAGGTATCTAGTGCTTTTGAAAAGGGGGCTACCTGCTGGCTTTGTTGTTCTTTCCTGCCATGTGACAGATACTTTTTAACTAGAATCCCTACCTATCCATGAATATGATCAGGGGTTCTTCAGGGGGATGAACTAAGAATGTCTTCAGAAGGTGCTCAGGCCAACCCAGTCAAGTCCTTAGCTCAAAACCAGTCTAATGTGATCAAGCTGGCAGATTCTGTGACCGTAACAAGCCACATGTCCACAAGGCTTCAGGCTTAGGTATTCTAGGTCCATTTTTCCTTTGTTAACTCACACCAAATGGCCAAGCTTTTATTTTATGCAGTCTAGAAAGTCTTGTAATTTATCCAAGATTTCATGTACATGGCTGATTTTTGTTGTTTTGTTTTTGTTGGTCATGGGCTTGAACTCAGGGCCTGGCCATATCCCTCAGATCTTTTTGCTCAAGTCTAGTGCTCTACCACTTTGAGCCACAGCACCACTTCTAGTTTTCTGGGGATTAATTGGAGATGAGTCTCAGACTTTTTTTTTTTGTCGGTCGTGGGGCTTGAACTCTGGGCCTGGGCGCTGTCCCTCAGCTCTTCAGCTCAAGGCGAGCGCTCTACCACTTGAGCTACAGCGCCACTTCTGGTTTTCTGGTGGTTTATTGGAGATAGGAGTCTCACGGTCTTTCCTGCCTGGGCTGGCTTTGAACCGTGATCCTCAGATCTCAGCCTCCTGAGTAGCTAGGATTACAGGCGTGAGCCACCAGCGCCCGGCAAGTCTCAGACTTTCTTGCCCAGGCTGGCTTTGAACCACAATCCTCAGATCTCAGCCTCCTGAGTAGCTAGGATTACAGGTGTGAGCCACCAGAGCCTGGCTGACATTTTTTTCCAGTCCTTGGGCTTGAACTCAGGGCCTGGGCACTGTCCCTGAGCTTCTTTTGCTCAACTAGCACTCTACCACTTGAGCCACAGCACTACTTCCTGCTTTTTCTGTCTGTGTGATACTGAGGAATCAAACCCAGGGCTTCATGCATGTTAGACAAACACTCTGCCACTAAACCACATTCCCAGCCCATTTAAAAAAATTTTAAATCTAGCCAGTAATATTTGCTTTTCAACCAGAGTAGCAGTATATTTAGTTATATTAATATAGATCTAAATAGTTTTGGGCTTTGTCCCTACTAGTCTATCTTTCTCCCTTTATCAGTGTTTGTTCTGTTTTCTTCTTGTTTGGAGATTAAGTCCTGTTGCTCTTCATTTAGAGATTCTCTTCTTCCCTGAGATTTCTCAAGATGCCCAGAGTGACTGAAGTCTGCCTATCCCCCTTGCTCTTGATTCTGTTCCCATTGACTCTCCCTATGCTTATTTCTTGCCTTGTCTGATGTTCTTTCTCTTTTCTTCATTCAGACATTCACCGCTAAGGGTGTAATCTCCTCCTTAGTATCACAAAGGTAACACATCCCACGTCTCTCCTCTCATTCTAGCAGATTCTTGTCTCACTAGGTCATCACTTTCTCCTAGAGTCCCAATCCCTGCCTCACACACTACCTACCCTCTGGCTCTCATTATCTCCTCACTTAGATACTTTATCCTTTGTACTTCTTTTTTTGTTTTGTTTTTTATTTTTTGTCGGTCGTGGGGCTTGAACTTTGGGCCTGGGCTCTGTCCCTGAGCTCTTCAGCTCAAGGCTAGCGCTCTACCACTTGAGCCACAGCGCCACTTCCAGTTTTCTGGTGGTTTATTGGAGTTAAGAGACTCATGGAGGGGCTGGGAAGGTGGCTCAGTGGTAGAGCGCTTGCCTTGCATGCATGAGGCCCTGGGTTCGATTCCTCAGCACCACATAAGCAAAAAGAAAAAAGCTGGAAGTGGCACTGTGCTCAAGTGGTAGAGTGCTAGCCTTGAGCTGAAGAGCTGAGGGACAGCGCCCAGGCCCAGAGTTCAGGCTCTCCCCTCCCAAAAAAAAGTGGACTTTTCCTGCCCAGGCTGGCTTTGACGGTCCTCAGATCTCAGCCTCCTGAGTAATTAGAATTACAGGTGTGAGTCACCAGTGCTCGGCTTCCTTTGTACTTCTCATTACCACATTTAAATCTGCTTGTTAATTGTCTGTTTCTTCTAAGCTTTATGAGGATTTATTTATTTATTTATTTGTCATTTGTGGGGCTTGAACTCTGGGCCTGGGTACTGTCCCTGCGCTCTTCAGCTCAAGGCTAGCACTCTACCACCTGAGCCACAGCGCCACTTCCAGTTTTCTAGTAGTTTATTGCAGGCAAGAGTCTTGGGACTTTCTTGCCCGGGCTGGTTTTGAACCGGGATCCTCAGATCTCAGCCTCCTGAGTAGCTAGGATTATAGGTATGAGTCACTAGCACCCAGCTGATGAGGATATCTTGTGAGGCACAAAGTCTGAAACGGTGACTAGCAAAAACAATGAAGATAGCATATGTTGAACAAAATGAACCTGGCAGCTCAATCTTCAATAGGAACATCACTCATCAACCTTAGTAGAGCTTACGCAATGACAAGAAAGGGAGATCACTCATCATTCTGCCCCTAACTTTTCAGTTCAGGGTATGCACTAAGCATCTCTGGGTCCCAAGACCACCCCCCACAAGTGAAAAACTGGACTCATGGGAACAGGCAGAGTAAGGTACTAGCGTTTTTAATACAGTCTGATCAGACTAATTCACATCACAAGGTCAATCTGGGCTTGCTCATGTGTGATACAACCAAAGTACACAAGGCCCCTACCTGCTGGTTCTCCTACCTTCCTGGCTCCCAACAGCATTGAAATCTCTTACCCTCCTGACCAGACTAGCATTTTTTAAATTTTTGCATAAAACTATTTCTTCCATAGACTTCAAACAATCAACTAGCCAAGTTAATTATAGTACATCTAAACGAAGTTTAATTCTAACCCTAATGTGTGACTGCGGTTTACAAAGAGCTCTGTATCACCTGGGATAGCTTTCAGTAGCAATTCACTACAACTGGTCCTAAAAAAAAATATATAATAATAATAATAATAATTAGAGAATTAAAACCCAACAGCAAGTTGAATGGTTAAAATCATGTAAGAACTGGAATTTGGGGTGGGAGTGTCCTCATTAGCTGAGCTTGTCCTAGCTAGTAAAACAGTAGCCTCCAACAGGGCTCAGGAAGACCAAGAGCCCTCTAGGCTAAGCTCAGAGGACAGGTACCCCATGGTCCATTGGATGCTGTAGGCTTCTGGCTTCCTTTAAAACAGTTGGGCATCAAGGTTATGTGTGTGAAGGAGACACTACTGTGGTTTCTTTTGAGGGGTATGGTAAGGGGAAATGAGGAATTAAGAGAAGTGGGAAGGGACCAAAACCACTGAGGTCCTAGAATGCCGTAGGATTTGGCTCTGGGATTGGGATCACTAAGGACTGAGCACCAGGAATTCCAGTTTCCTCACATTAGAGAAAATGGCTGGTGCTGACTTACAGGCCTATGTAGTGTTTTCTGCCCTTGTTCTCTCTCTCTCTCTCTCTCTCTCTCTCTCATATACCTGGTCTCACAGATATTTCTGCAGAGTATCAGATGAGAATCTATTCTAAAGACCATTGAGGGGATGGGTGATTGAGTGGGAGTAAGGTTAGGGTAGGGATGGGGGAGGGGGTTAAAAATGAATAAAAATCTCTCAGCTACAGAACCCCAAAACATTACTTCCCTCCGCATTCACAGCATTTCTCAGTAGTCCCCGGATGGCTGTTCCTGTGG
Source organism: Dipodomys spectabilis (assembly GCF_019054845.1). Taxonomy (NCBI): domain Eukaryota; kingdom Metazoa; phylum Chordata; class Mammalia; order Rodentia; family Heteromyidae; genus Dipodomys; species Dipodomys spectabilis. The sequence goes on along the minus strand of NW_024871040.1, from coordinate 6,492,735 downwards.
GGACGTTGCATCTGCCTCACTTCCCCTCAGGCCCCATGGGCTGCTGGTCCACCTCAGGATCTACTAAGGATGATGCAAAGGCCGACTGAACAATCTGAAACCCAAAGGACTCGAGGAGAGACATGTTCTGCTGGGGAGAGAAAGGTGAGCCAAGGGCAGGGCCCAGGTCCCCCAGGGGACCCCCAAGGGCCCGGACGTGCACCTTCTGAATGTGTTTGTTCAAGTAGGACTTAGAACGGAAGAAGCTCCCACATTCAGGGCATGGGTACTTCTTCTCCCCGTCAGACTCCATTTTGTTTTTAGGGACAGCCATGTCACAGGAGAAGGAGCCGTTGGCACTCTGCTTCTCAGGTGTCTTCAGGTCACTGGCATCAGAAAGGTCACCATAGGAGTCGGAGCTCTCAATCGGATCCTGATGTGAGCATTTCTGGCCTTCTAGGAAAAAACAAAACATAAAAAAGAGATGAGGCCAAGCTTTGGAAATGCCCTCTCCTAGAGGGGTCATGAGAGGCCAGTTCACAGGCCTCTGGAGGGCAGCCAACAGCCAGCCATTGCCATGGCTTCTGCCATGGAGGTTCAGCTGGTCTGTCTGGGAGACCCGAGTGTCTATGGATGGGAGGCCATCAGCCTCCCTTGATGTGGACTCTTCATGCAGGTGTGTACGTGTATTGCTCACCATCATTTCAGCCTGCTTCAAGAAAAGGGTACAGACAGGGGACCTCTATTGCTTTTGCCCAGCACAACTCAAAGATCCCCACCTCCTAGGTGCTCTCTTGGGTGCTTCTAGGGGTATAATTACTCTAATGATGCCCAGCAGGTATACAGTGGTCTCATTTCCAGTACCAGACTATCTACAACTCTCACAAGACAGCCAGTACCAGAACTGTGAGGCCCACTACCTGGCAAGACCCCACTGACAGCTCAGACAGAAATCAATCCAAACACAAACCCTGTCTTACTGCCTTCCTCCTACCAAAACCCTTCTGGAGTCATGCAGCCAAAGCACACAGATTTAAAAAGCAACTCTATAAACAATCTGGTGTCCCCAGCCAGGGGCTCAGGACAAACTAGGCCAAGAGACAACCCTCACTGCTCTGCCTTGCCTGGCCCACACTGGGGTCTTCTATCAAACAGCAGCTTCCTGCCTGGGTCCAGAGAGTCATGCCAGGACGGGAGGTCTATGATGGGCGCATGGAGCATGCCATCTCCACCAGCTGCTAATCTCTACCACCTCCTGTCCCGAGGAGGAAGCAATGTGACACACCACCAAACAACCAGAATCAACATGTAAAGGTGGGCCTGGGAGCTCTCCACAAAACAATTCTGAGTCAGGAGCATCAGGTAGCTCATGTATTGTCATGCATCTCATAAACACAGCCAGTAGCTCTCCACAGAACAAGCTACCTACAGCAACCAACCACTTCAATCACAGAAGCCAGCCACTGGCTCCCACCCGCTCATAGGGCCAACCAACCAAGGACAAAGCATTCAACCCCAGCTCCACACCATCCTACAGGGCACCAACAGGCAGTGGACAGACCTAGAACGACTCATCATGCAGGCCTCCTCTTCTTGCCCTGGGCCTGGGATGTCCCTGCAGGGCTTCGGGGAGTGAGAGCCAGCCAGGAGAGAAGAAGAAGACTGGGGAAGAGCAGGGGGGAGGGAGGGGTCGCTAGATCTCCATAGGGCTCTAAAGCCTCGCTCACTGCTCTGGAATGAGATACTCAGGGTGACTTTCATCCTAGAGGCCATGGCACTCAGATCTCTGAGCCTCCTCAAGGCAGCCAGAAAGCTGGCAGCTTTCCTGCCTCCCCACGCCCGGCCCAGCGCCCCCACAACACAGTCTGCGCAGAGAAGCAAAGTGCAGAGCAAGGGGTCGCTTGCCTTTGTTGCCATAGGTCCTGGCGCAGTGGAACGCTGCTCCCCCATTCGGGATGGGCTCCTGGTGCCTGGAGACCTGGGGAAGGGGAACACCGTGGTGGGTTTTAACATGGACCTTTAAGTAGGAGGCAGAGGAGAAACCTAAACAAGACAAAAGGAGATGAGATCCCACAGCCAGCAAGAGACACGTCTCTGCTTCCCCACTGCCTCTCCTCTGGGCCGCTCTGGCTAGCATTCCCAGCACAGGTGCACCTAGAAGGGGCTCCTTCCTTGGCTCAAACACAGTTGTAACCACAATGAGCTCAGGCTGGAGGGTGTCACTGTCCATGAATCCGCTTCTCTGCAAGGCTGCATGAAAGGGCCCAGGCCAGCTGCCTGGTGGCCTGGCATGAGATCCTGTTCCTCCTGATAGCGCCAGTGGCCAACTGCCTCTGGACTTACTTGGTGCCTCAGTTGCAAGTGGTTGAGTGATTTCCCACAGCCCCAGGTCAACTGCAGGGACATGGCTAGAAAAATGGTCAGAGAAAGACTCCACATAGCAGAAGCCTGCTTAAGACTTCTAGGAAAAGCCGGGCACTGGTGGCTCACTCCTGTAATCCTAGCTACTCAGGAGGCTGAGATCTGAGGATCGCGGTTCAAAGCCAGCCCGGGCAGGAGAGACCGTGAGACTCCTATCTCCAATAAACCACCAGAAAACCAGAAGTGGCGCTGTAGCTCAAGTGGTAGAGCGCTTGCCTTGAGCTAAAGAGTTGAGGGACAGTGCCCAGGCCCAGAGTTCAAGCCCCACGACCGACCAAAAAAAAAAGACTTCTAGGAAAATAAGATGGAGATAAAATGAAATCCTCAAGGGATGCCTCCAGGGGATCCCTTTCTTCTGTCTGTTAGGTTATGTTCTAGTGTGTGAATTTTTCTACGTTAATAACTGGATTTAGTCAGGTGCCAGTGGCTCATGCCTATAATCCTAGCTACTCAAGAGGCTGAGATCTGAGGATCATGGTTCAAAGCCAGCCTAGGCAGAAAGTCCCTGTGAGACTCGTATCTTCAATTAACCACTCAAAAACCAGAAGTGGTGCTGTGGCCTAAGTGGTAGAGTGCTAGCCTTGAGCACAAAGCGGCTCAGTGCCCAGGCCCTGAGTTCAAGCCCCACAACCACACACACACACACACACACACACACAAAAGGAATAAATGGATTTAACAACTGCTTAACATATTGAAGAACAGAAATAGGAAATGATGTCAAAAGGGCATGGTCCTATCCATGTGGTATTTCTGATTAGGTTTGGGAAGAAGCAAGGATTATCTGTTTGCCTTTATTTTGAAGGAGGAGCAGTCCAGCCATCTTGGAGCCATTCCAGCTTACTCCACAATACTTTGGCCACAAGATCTTTTGGGCTGCCAAGAGCACGTTGTGCTTAGGCTGACTTCTATAGCAGCCATGAGTCCAAGGATACAGAATCAAGTAGGCTAGTAAAAGGATTTCAACTTGAGTTTCACAGAAAGGAAGTATGCCACTGAATCCCACCTCAGTCAAGGATCACAAAACATCTTTAGCAAAAACCAAAGCTTTTAAGTGCAAGGTCCACTTGGGATTCCAGGGCCCTAATAGTTTATATTTAATCCATCCCAGATCTGGTCATCACATTCTCAAGTACTTTCATTCCTTTTTAAAAATTACAGTTAGAGGATTTAGAGTGAGATACACTGCTGATGGGAAGAGGCCGGAATGTGCCATCAGATCTGAGGATCACAGCTCAAAACCAGCCCAAGCAGCAACGTCTGTGAGACTCTTCCCTCCAATTATCCACCAAAAGCTAGAAATGGAACTGTAGTGCAAGTGGTAGAATGCTAGCCTTGAGCAATTAAAAAAAGAAAAGAAAAGAAAGCTCAGGAACAGCACCTAAGCCCTGAGTTTAAGCCCCAGCACCAGGGCTTAACATCAATCTGAATTGCTATAGCTGTTTAAATGCTGCTGGAACTGTAATAAAGGTTCACCTTAGCCAGGTGCCAATGGCTACTAAGGAGGCTGAGATCTGAAGATCACAGTTTGAAGCAGGCACAGGCAGTAAAGTCCAAGAGACTCTTATCTCCAACTAAGCACCAAAAAAGATGGAGGTAGAGCTGTGGCTGAAGTGGTAGAGTGCTAGCTTTAAGCAAAAAAAGCTCAGAAACAGTGTCCAGGCCCTGAGTTCAAGCCCCAGGATCAGCCAAAAACAGAGAAAGAAAAAGAGGGGTGGGGGGGAGATTCATCTTTTGTGAACACTACTGGTATTCCCAGGCCTAGCACATTGCACATACTATACTACACTATTCTACAGATTTTTTTTTTTTTTTGGCAGTAATCAGGTTTGAACTCAGGGCCTCATACTTGTTAGGCGCTCTACCACTTGAAACACACTTTTATAGCCCTCCACAGACATTCTTAATAGTCTATGTGTTGAAAATTATTTTTTTTTATTTAATTTAATTTTATTTGAGAACATACTGTACAGAGGGGTTATAATTACATCGGCAGGACAATGCATACATTTCTTACCAAGTGTGCTGAAAATTATTATAACCATTGAATAAATAGAGGCTTGGTGAAGAAAAAGAGCCTTCAGTAATGTCTACAGCTAAGTGGCAGAACTTGTACTCACTCCAACCCCAAGACCACCAATACTTGGCCTGTAACCACTGGCAAGCAAGCCAATGGGAGCCCGGAAACCTTTTGGGCTTTTTTTCCCTTAACATCCTTTGAACTTTTGCAAAGTTCCTTTGCAAAATGTTCCTTTGAACATTTGCAAGAGCACCTGCAAAGTTCATAAGAAGCTTGTCATGTTGATAGGTTGGAATAGATGCTGCTGGTAAACAAAGGGCAGACTCATGGGAAGCAGATTTAACAAATATTCCTGACAGCAACAGTTGGTGGTTCTGGAAAGAAATGTGGGATCAGGAGAATTTCCCTTCATTTCCTAACACACACCTAGACCAGGTACTGCTATCCTGTCCTGCCTAGGAGAGTGAGTTGTCTTGAGCTGTGACTTACACGGTTGGTCTGGAGCCAGTCACTGGGGGGACAGACTGGCTGGACTCACATAAACAGTCCCAAGATGGAAGAGTCAGGAAATGAATCAGTAAGGGGAATGGGAATGAGGTTCTTAGCCCTGCCCCTTGTTGGGTGGCACTATGGAGACTTCCTCAGCCAAACCCAGAGACAATGGCCTCTGACAACTAGCACCAGATGTTAGAACTTTCTGATAATATGATGATGCCACTTTAGAAAAGTATTTTTCTTTGGTTGTAAATCCCTTGTAGGGCATCTGAAGTAGTAGGAAGCCCTCCCATGGCATTAAGGCCAGAGAAAGTCTACTACAGAGTGAATGGGAAAGAAAGAGCAGGATGCCCGGAGTTTATATTTACTCTGTGTAGCAAGAACTGCACCAAGGGAATACAGCAGGTGCTCAATAAAGACTTCCTGCATTTTCCTGGAAAACAATTTTGAGAAACAACGTGGCTGGGTCCTTTTAACTTTACCCCAGCTGCAGACTGTACTATCTATAGCAAAACTATCTGGCGGGGTGGCAGGAATGAATCTGCAGCTGCCACTTAAAGCTGAGAATTTAAACACAGAGCAACTCAGCATCCAAGTGCTGGAATGAAACAGAAGCTGAGTTTCAGAGCAGAACACATCTTTGAAGCCAGACATATTTAGTTGGAATTTTAAACGCACCCACCCATTCACCACTGATTAACAAAGAGCCACACAGGCAGCTCGATCCAGGCATTCACCCGATGGAGACACTGAGTATACATGTGACTGCCAATACAACAACAAGCCACCACCCTCTCTCTCCAGAGATGAAGAGTTTATTAGTAAAAGGCCAATATTCCTTAGTTGCATTTTCTCCACTGTTAGTTATCCTTGCAATTTGCATTCCAGAAGCAAATTCTCCTGAGGCTGCTTTCATCTCTGTAAACCGAGTGGGAGCTGCTTTTCCTGTGTACAAACCCTGGAGGGACAATGGCACAACTGCTCAGTAGAATGACATCAATACAGAGGGATCATAAATTGTCCACATCCATCCACTTATCTGCTCACCCTATGGGAAGATGGTTCCTCTACCTTTGATGTTTGAGTCCAAGTGTTTCTGTCCAAGACTTTTTTTGGGGTCAGTTATGAGGTTTAAACTCTGGGGACTGGGAACTGTCCTTGAGCTCTTTAGCTCAAGGTTAGTGCTCTATCATTTTGAGCCACAGCACCACTTCCAGTTTTTCTGGTGGTTAATTGGAGATAGGAGTCTCATGGATTTTCCTGCCTGGGCTGGCTCTGAACTGTGATCCACAGATCTCAGCCTCCCGAATCGCTAGGATAGCAGGCATGAGCCAGTAGTACCCAGCTTGTCCAAGACTCTTGACAAGCTGTCAAGTGCATATGCCTATGTTACAAAGACTCTGCTACAGAAATTTTTAAAAAGAAGAAAAGCACTAGACCAGGCCCTTCTCTCCTACAGCTGAATTCTCAACCTGAAGATATGGGCACTAGCCCATAATACTCCTTCTACCACAAATGATCTTCTCTATAAATTGCCTTCCTACTTTCCCATTATTCACAGCCAGGAGTCTCTTTTCATGGTAAAGACTGAATAAGGCCAGTCTACATATAGGTCAATAGCTAGCTGATAGTTTAATGATTTTAGGATTGAAGGCTCTCAGAGGACAACTAGTTTACTCAATTCAGTCTTACAAGCTGGTGTGGCCAAATGCCTAACATTTAGCCTCTGTCTGAACCACTGCAGAGTTGCAAAAATAAGAAATTCATTCATTCATATTTTTTGCAGTTCCAGGGCAAGACCCTGACATATAGTAAAGAAGTTTTGCCTTGGAGCCTCACCAAGAAATTCCTGCATTCATAGTCTCACCGGTGTGTGTGTGTGTGTGTGTGTGTGTAGGTGTGTAGGTGTACTAGGTGTACTGTGCTGGGGCTTGAACTCAGGGCTTCCTGAGGCTTTCTGGCTTGTAGCTGGCACTCTACCACTTGAGCTACGCCTGTAAAGTCAGGCTTTTTGCTGGTTAACAGAAGATTCTTGTGGATTTGTCTACTAGCCTTGATCCTCTGATCTCAGCTTCCGGAGTAGCTAGGATTACATGTGTGAGCAATTGGTGCCTGATTAACTCTACATTCTAATTCCAATGCCTCAATGTCTTTGATATCCAGAAAGAACTTCATCCTCTTCCTAGAAAGAAAGCCTTCTTAGCCAGGCTCCGGTGGCTCACACCTATAATCCTAACTACTCAGGAGGCTGAGATCTGAGGATTGTGGTTCAAAGCTAGCCTGGGCAGGAAAAGCTGTGAGACTCTTATCTCCAATAAACCACCGAAAACCAGAAGTGGCGCTGTGGCTCAAGTGGTAGAGCACTAACCTTGAGCTGAAGATCTGACAGACAGAGCTCAGGCCCAGAGTTTAAGCCCCATGACCAACCAAAAAAAAAGAAAAAGAAAAAGAAAGAAAGAAAAAAGAAAGAAAAGAAGCCTTCTGTCCTCTTCCAAGTCCCTCTTTTTTGTATTTTTTTTTTTTTTTTTTGGGTCCGGTCGTGGGCCTGAACTCTGGGCCTGGGCGCTGTCCCTCAGCTCTTCAGCTCAAGGCTAGCGCTCTACCACTTGAGCCACAGCACCACTTCCACCTTTTTTCTTTTTGCTTATGTGGTGCTGAGGAATCGAACCCAGGGCCTCATGCATGCAAGGTAAGCACTCTACCACTGAGCCACCTTCCCAGCCCTTTTGTGAGTATTTGTGAATGTGTGTCTTCCCATTTCTGCCTAAGGAATGAACCCATAGATAGCATCCTGCTCCTTCACTTCTGATAGACAGTTATTTCCTTTTCCTTCTCAGTAACCAATGTAAGTTGGACCACAACAGCTTTCTTTTATCTTCTTGGAGGCCTCCTGCTTTGACTCTGGCTAGGACCCAGAGATGTTCAGCCTGTGATCCAGATCTCGCCTGTGTTTTTTTTCTTTCTTTTTTTTTTTTTTTTGTCGGTCATGGGGCCTGAACTCTGGGCCTGGGCTCTGTCCCTCAGTTCTTGAGCTCAAGGCTACCACTCTACCACTTGAGCCACAGAGCCACTTCCGGCCTTTTCTGCTTATGTGGTGCTGAGGAATTGAAATCAGGGCCTCATGCATGCAAGGCAAGCACTCTGCCACTGAGCCACCTTCCAGCCCTCTAGCTGTTTTTCTAAGAACAGGTATCTTCTTGATTCCATTATCCCACTAGTCACATAGCTTATACTTGTTGCCAAGTGGGTTATTATTATTATTTTTTTTTTTGTCTTGGTCCTGGGGCTTGAAGTCTGGGTTTCAAGATGTTCTTACTTGACTTTTTCATTCTACCACTTAGCCTCACCTTCACCGCTGGCTTTTTTTTTTTTGAGTTATGGGGCCTAAACTCTAGGCCTGGGCGCTGTCCCTCAGCACTTCAGCTCAAGTCTAGCACTCTACCACTTGAGCCACAGCACCACTTCCAGCTTTTTCCACTTATATGGTGCTGAGGAATCGAACTCAGGGCCTCATGCATGCAAGGCAAGCACTCTACCATTGAGCTACCTGCCCAGCCCCCTGCAGGCTTTTTTGGTTAATTGGAGATAAGAGTCTTAAAAGATTTATCTGCCTGGGCTGCTTCAAACTATGATTATCAGGTCTCAACCTTCTAGGTAGCTAGGAGTACAGGAGTGGCTACTGACACTTTGCCCAAGTCCTCTTTACCAGCTCTTGGGGAAAGAATCTTTTATTTGTATTTATTTATTTATTTATTTATGTCGGCCATTGGCCTTGAACTCAGGGCTTGGGCGCTATCCCTCAGCTCTTTAGCTGAAGGCGAGTGCTCTACCGCTTGAGCCACAGTGCCACTTCTGGTTTTCTAGTGGTTTATTGGAGATAAGAGAGTCTCATGGACTTTCCTGCCCGGGCTGGCTTTGAACCGTGATCCTCAGATCTCAGCCTCCTGAGTAGCTAGGATTACAAGTGTGAGTCACTGGTGCTCAGCTTGGAGAAAGAATCTTAATGTACAATACTTGTTAAATTTGCCACATCGGCTCTATCTTTTTTTTATTTTTTATTTTTGGGTCCTGGGGCTTAAACTTGGGACCTGGATGCTGTCCTTGAGCTTTTTTTTTGCTCAAGGCTAGCACTCTACCACGTGAGCCACTGTATCACTTCCAGCTTTTTCCGAGTAGATAAGAGTCATTATGCAGGGACTTAATCAATCATGCTTTTTCTGGCGATGAGTCTCCCGGACTTTCCTCCTACCCAGGCTGGCTTAGAACCTCGATCTTCAGATCTCAGCCTCCTGAGTAGCTCGGATTACAGGCATGAGCCACCAGGGCCCAGTTATCAGCTCTATCCTTACTGTCTTCCTGCTGTTTCCTGCTGCTCTTCTTTCTTCTGGAGCTAGGTGATTATAAACTGTGTATCTCCTATCCACTCTTTGTTAGCTTTCTCGTTAGGATTAGCACCTACACTTTTCCTCTGTTGCTGGTTCTCAACTTCTGGTCTCTAAGTCAGTTCTGGGACTGCTAACTTCAACATTGAAAACTTGATGAAAGTAATGTTGATGGCCATGTTACAGTTATTTTGGGGGTGCTGTCAGGAAGCCAGGTAAAAATGCAGCAAGGTAAGAAACCAGGTTTGTTACAGAGCTTGGGCTGTCCTGATTAAGTCCCTGCATGCACAACAACCCCACTGCTTGCTCCCCAGGGGAAGCTGTCAGAAAACAGGACAAACCGCTTAAGCAGCTTTCAGGACTACACCTTCCCCTTTCAAAGGGAGTTGTCTGGTAGAACAAACATCGATAGCCAGTGGCATTCAAGATAAACCTCAGGTGTGCAGTTCCAGAAAACCAAAGAACCAAGCTACTCATCAGGACCCTCTGGGCACGTGGAAATAGCCCAAAGACACCCAAGAAATCCAGACAAGGCCTTGTGTGCCTGGTCCAATCCAGAGTACCAGCACTGTTAACAAAATATAAGAATGAGACCTCCCTAAATGCGCACCAAATTCTGGATTCAGAGAACTTTTACCTACCTTGTCTCTTGGGCTCCTTACAACAACCCTATGAGATGGAAAAGGTGAGGGTTTTAACCCCCTTTGAAAGAAGAACCTCAGACTTAAAGAGTCAAGGCTTCATAGCGAGGTGCTGGGACTAAACCCCGGGTCCATTGATTCTCAGTTCATTACTCCACCTACTAAGCCATATCCCAACCTTACAAAAAACATTGGGGCAAGCATGCTCTGCAAAGCAGCATATCCAGCAACGCCCCCACCTGGCCAAAGCAAGCTCACCATGCAGAAGCCTCTTTACACTCAGACAGTTGCCTTGACCTCCTTCAGCCCAATCAGAGAGCAAGCCTCCTCCATGGACATAAACTCTGAGCACTTCCAACAGCCAACTAGACCCAGCAGAACCTCAGACTGACTTCATCCAACACAACACAGCTACCAGCCTCAAACTCAAGCACTCCGCCCTGCTCAGAGCACCTTCCACTCTCCTCTCCCATCAAGGTTTAGGTTTTTTTCTAACCATTCATGCCAGAAACTTTCTGCCTTTGCTTCCTCACCAAACTCCATCTCTTTTCCGTAGCTGCTCAACATCATCTGTCAGTGAACTCATCAAGCAAAAGCTTCGAAGCGGGACCTCTTTACATTCTACTTCGGGGCCCAGTAACTTCCTCATCAGCCTCAACCTTTCAGTAGTGTCTGCAAAATGCATCCATCCTGCCACCTGAGTGGCAAGTTGGAGAATCACCTCTCTTCTTCCTGTCGCTGGTCTCCTAGGATCTCCCATTCCAAACACCTAACTGGGTGATCAAAGGGTTTTTTAATCAGTCAGTGGGAAGACAGGATGATGATGCAGAGTGCAGTCTTGAGGCGCACGGGCTGGGGGGGGGGGGGGGGGCGGTGCAGGCGGTGAAGACACCTCTGAACCTCCCACACAAGTCCAGGCCCAACCTCTGGAGGTGACAAAGCAGTGAGGAGATTACCTCGGTTACAGATACTGCAGAAGTTGCTGGGCCCCTCGCTATGCTTCTTCAGGTGGTCGGCCATGTATGCTGCCCGCAGGTACTTTCCACACACCTGACAGGGAACCTTGTCTTCATGACAAGCCAGGTGGGAGCGCAGGCGGTCTCGAGTGGCGAAAGAAGCATTGCAGGTCTGAATGCAGAAGAAAAAAAAAAACAGAATGAGACAAAACCAGGTATTCCCTATCTGATCTAGTGTACCACAAGGCAAAAAATAGTTTCCGGTCATCTAGTGAACTCCTATTAGGAAGACAGTGTTAAGAGTTGGGTTGAGGCTCTCTATTCACAATGCCAAATGGCTGCTCCTTATTTCCCAGGATGTCTTCTCATGGTACCACTGAATTGGAAGTGTTGCATCTAGACCAGGGTAAAGCTAAGTTCTGTGTTCTACCACAGAGTGAGGAGTTAGGTATTTGTTCATTCTGAAGCATGAAACATCAACTTTAAGTGCTATTAAGTGAATCACGGATGTTTTGGGAATATAAACTACTCTTCCTGCCCTCCATTCAGGGGTCTGTCCTGATTGCTTCCTACAAAGAATTCAATGTATTCATTTCATTTAACAGCAACATTAGTCTTGGCTACAGGGAAATGAAATAGGCAAGAGAAAGTGCAGAGATAACTGTGAATATTTTCCTGAGTCTGAATTGAAACAGCAGTGCGTAAAATGATAGCTTTGATTGTGCTAATGTGAGAATTAGCAGGGAATGAAGGCCAGAGGCTCTGAGAGCATTAAGTGCTGGAAATGAGGACAGTGACACCAGCCCACACTGACTAAGCAGGCCCTCAGCTTAACCTGAGAGCTGTCCATCTCACCCAGCCCTCCAGGGCAGGCTGTGTGGCACCCCTGTGTGGCAGGGGTACAAACCATGACTACACCTTGTCCTGAGCACTGACTCCCAGCCAAGCCCCAGAGTAGACAACTGAGGCACTTAATGTCAGCTTCTGCACCCTAGGAACAAAGCCAAGTTGCCAGGCATTTCCCAGGGCTTAAGGGACCTGTTTAGTAATGGGCCTTATCTCTCCCCAACATCCCTTCCTCTTCTAGGGTGTACAAAGCTACCCAGCCCTGAGAGACACCACATATTTGAAAGCACCAGGAAGAGGTTTTTGAGCCGTTTTAGTTCCATGGGTATAGTGTCCAAGTCACTTCTTTTGTCTGTGTGTGCTTACTGTTTAGGACTCTGAGAAATAGCATCCACCTTCAAGGGCATTACAAATGCAATATTAACGCACTGAAGAGCTTACAGCCCATGTACTTTCTGTCCCAGAGTTGCCTCTATTGCCTGATTAGAAGATGGGGATTCTGAGAAGCTGAGATCACAAGGTAAGTGTCTGAACGAGACAGCACAGCACATGAAAACCATTACTTGTCTCCTCACCTGTCCAACTAAAGCAAGAAGCAAACTCATTCAACACTAGAGGTGGAGGACGCCACTGTCGACTACTCCATTCCCGGACATCTGCAGCAATACAGGCCTGGCTGTTCCCAGTCATTGTTTTTTTTTTAAGTAAAATGTTACAAACTTAAGCAGAACAATTTATAGGAGACAAATACTGCTTTTATCTGTTTTATTCTGCTTATCTATGTTCAGGTTACTTGTTTAACTATTAGAAAGCTTTGCCAGGCGCTGGTGGCTCATGCTGATAATCCTTGCTACTCAGCAGGCTGAGATCTGAGAATCACAGTTCAAAGCCAGCCTGGGCAGGAAAGCCCATGAGATTCTTCTCTCCACTAAACTACAAAAATAGCCAGAAATGGAGCTGTAACTCAAGTAATAAAGTATCAGCTTTGAGCACAAAAGCTCAGGGACAGCACCCAGGCCCAGAGTTCCAGCTCCAGGACCGGCAAAACAAACAAAAAATTAGGAATCTTAACTAGAAAGTCAACTTGCCCAGAATTGGGCTACTGGATCATACTTTTAATCCTACCTATTCAGGAAGCAGAGACCTGGAAGATCACAATTCAAAGCCAATTCAGACAATCTGTAAGACTCCATCTCCAATTACCCAGCAAAATGCTAGATTGGACTGTAGTGCTAGTGGTAGAGTGCCAGCTCTGAGTAAGAAAACTGAGTAAAAGCACAAGGCCCCGAGGTCAAGCACTACTACTAACACAAACAATAACAACAAAGTCAACTTGCCTCCTAGAGAAAGCAACAGTCTAAACATACTTGCCATGGCCAGACTAGGGCCTGAACAATCCTCCTAACTACTTAAGAGATCTTCTTGTCTCTCCCCGTTTACAGCGGGGCAAACTAAGACCCTGTTAGGATCAGGACAGTTAAGATGTGAACCAGCCCGGAGGGTATGCCTTTACCATCTTTAGATTCAGCCGAGTCAGTGTCTAAGGAGAAAAAGGTGACAGTGACCCTTGTGTTCTTGGGATCTGGGCTCTGCTGACAGAGAAAGATGAACCCCAACACCTAGGAGACTCAGAAAACATCCTGGAAGCCAGGCGCCGGTGGCTCATGCCTGTAATCCTAGCTCTCAGGAGGCTGAAGTCTGAGGATCGTGGTTCAAAGCCAGCCCGGGCAAGAAAGTCCGTGAGACTCTTATCCCCAATAAACCACTAGAAAATCAGAAGTGGCGTTGTGGCTCAAGCAGTAGAGCGCTCATCTTGAGCTGAAGAGCTGAGGGACAGCGCTCAAGCCCAGAGTTCAAGCCCCACAGCCCACCAAAAAAAAAAAAAGAGAAAGCATTCTGGATACTCAGTCCTTGGGTCACAGGTAGGCCCCACCGCAGTCAGGGGGACTTTGCAGCCCCCAAATCCACCAGCCTATAAACTACATTAAGAGCTATCATTAGTACCCCTGGAAGGTGCACCTATTTTATCCATAGGCAAAAGCTGGCTTTGCCAGTGACCCAAGAACCACCCCTCCAGCAGTGAGAAGAGTGTGTTTTAAGCCTCAGGACTGGAAGGAATCAATATGAACTGGGTGTAGGAAAATGGAGCTGAAAGCACACATTCAGGATTCTGTCTTCCACAGTCCCTGGGAGAGGGAGCCACCAGAGAACTATGAAAGGGATGCCTTGTCTCTCTCGCCAGCCTTTTTTTGGGCTCTGTCCTCTACAGGCTTTGTCTGTCATGCTTTGCTACCTAAAGATGATGGACAGCCAACCCTCAATTATCCACAAGTGGATTATCCATTTGGGGATTAGCTAAGCAAAATTAAAAATCCTAGGCCAGGCTGGCTTCCCCCAGCCTGTCCTCCATTGATTATCTCTCATGGAATAAAAGCTAACTTTAGCCTGAGCAAACATAATCAGGAATGTAAATTTGCTACTGGAGAGAAAAAGACACAACAAAAACTTTCACTGTGTTATAAAACCAAGCTGAAGGAATCACTGGCTTGTTTGTACGAGGGTTAACCCTCTGTACCTGCAATCCCCAAGGTTTTCTGAGGAATTTGTCCAAGTCTAGGCCTGCAGAAATTCAGAGAACACAGAAAATGAAGGAGCCTGGTCACAGGACCCAGGAGAGAAGAGGCGGAGGGAGAAAGTCAGAGCTCAAAGGGCATACCCAGAACCTCTATTCTGAGACGACTTCGGAGAAAAGTGTTTCCAGTCCTGCAGACAGTAGGAAGATAGAGAGCCAGCACCACAAAGCCTTTGGTGCTTAGGATGCCAGTCTTGTTCCTAGCCAGGGCTTACATAGCCTACAGTATTAGGAGACATTCCTGCAGGGCCTGGCCCAGGTCTCCTGAACTGGATCATCAACACTCAATGAGTCCATCATGCTCACCTCCTACACTTCTTAAAATTGTGCATCCTGTGTGCCAAGGCCCAAATGGCACCAAAGGATGCTAGCACATACATCTACCCCTGGTGGCCTAGGGAGTCTGGCAGCCCAGCAAAAGTCTAAGAACAACACATGAAAGTCCAGCTCTATAGGTCTTGTTAGGCCCCTCCTTGAATGTACCAGCCTGAGATGTAGGGCCACTGGAAGCAATCAGAGAGATCTGAGGTACTCCATTTCCTGGGGGAAATGTCTCCCTACTCCCCCCACCACTACCACCCCCCCCAACCCCTACCATACCCCAACCCCCACCCCATCCCCATCCAGCTCATGAACACAACAGTGCCTGGGCTGCATGGGCCAGTTAGAAGATTCAGGCCAAGCCTCAAAAAGGCTTGTGTTTCCATGCCAAGTCTGAGGCTTCCTGCCTCTGCCTTCAGATGACCTTTCTACTCAAGCCAGGGCGCCAATCTCTGTGACTGGCCCCTTTCATCCTTTGTGGCATCAGGAGGGACCAAGAGGTAGGGTCTGTGCCCAGCCTGCCAGCAACCTAAGGGACTAACTCCCAGAAAGCCATCTCTTCACTGTTGATGTTCTCGGAACACTACACAATACCAAACAGATGTCCTGCTGTTTAACCAAGCCCAGGCACACCTGGCTGGCCCCTCTGTACATGAGAGTCAACATGAGAGTCTTCACCTGCTGGGTCGTTGTTAGGGGACTCTTGTTACAGGGCCAGAGGTGGCAGGCCAGGAGGTCTATGAGTGTGCGCTGGAGGGGAGGGGAGGGCAGGAGCAGGCTCACACAGCAAGGGACAGTGATGTCGGTGTTATGACACAGACCAAGGACAAAACACACAAAGCCTCAAATGTTAGAATGAAAACTTTTATCAGTCCTGTTCTCCCCGCGGAGTCTGCGGGGAGTAGGTGGGAGGGGGGGGGTTAAAGAACACACCAGTGGGATCTGGGGGTTGTTGGGGGTCTACATCTGCTTTATCATCCCTAAACCCATATACTAGGGTGGCCCAATGTAAAGCTACACATTAGTTTAGTTACTAAACAAAAAAACAAAACCCTCTAAAAACATGACATTCTCATTCACTAGCCAGAAATGACAGCAGTCCTGTCTGAGAAGGGAAGAGGACAATCAGGCTGACTCTAGTTAAAACTGTGCCCAGAGGCTTCTCTGAGGGTAGATCCCCACCCAGAGTGACAGCAGGAGAACCAGGCTCCTTTCTAAAAATGCCACTCATGGCAAGCGATGCCGAGGAAGGGAAGCAGCTATGTTGGGGCTTGACTTCTGGGAAAGCACCAACCTCCAGAATTACCCAGGCAAGGCCAGATGCCTGAGGACCACCTGTTTAAAAAGGAAGCAAGAGAGTCCAGAAACCTGGAGGCTGGGACAGGGCCACAACACAACTTCCAAGTCACAGGGGAGGACTAAGTGGGCAGGGACCACCTTGCTGGCCCCTCCTCAAAAGCAGAAGTATTATTTGGGCCATCAAGGGATTCCCATTCCCCTCTCCAGGGAGGCTCAGGCTAGCCTACAGGCCACTGGCTAAAGGCCCGGCTGCCCTCGGGGGTGGTCCAACCCTGCCTCAGATATCCTGGTGGGGCTGGGCAGAAGAGAGTGTTGCTGGAGTGTGCTGGGCTCAGGTTTTCAAGGGCTGGGAATGACTTTTTTAGAGAAAGGGAAAAGGCGGTGTCAGGAACCGAATGGGACCTCCACAAAGCAGGCTGGGCAAAGTCCCATGATGGCAGGTCGCTAGGAAGAGGTTCCAGGGGCGGCAGGCCGCTGCTGCTCCCAACCCACACCTGGAAAAAGGGCAGAGAGTGCAGGTTACCCCCCCAGGCCACCGGGCACACCCCCAACTGCCCTCTGAGGTCCTCCTATTCTGCTCAACACACTACTTGGAAGTCAGAATGTGCTCTGTGATGAAAAGACCAGAAAACAGAGAGGGAGAAAAGGCAGCAAAGCAAAGACAGACACTAGCAGGCCCACCCTGGGTCACCCTCCTCAGGGGAGGCTGCCTGGGCTGTGCATACTGTCAGCCCTTCCTGAAGCCCTGCCTCTTGCCACCAACAAGTGAAGGAGCTGTGAAGACTGCCCCATAACCCTGCCTCACCCTTACTGGACAGGCTCTTGGCTCAGAAGAGGGAGAGATCGAGGAGAAGACAGAGGCACATTTTCCATCCACACAGGAAAGCTCAGTGACTAGGATCAGAAAACTCTAGATATTGTTCAAGCAGACATGAGGGAGAATCTGCTCCAGCCTTCCCTGCCTGCTACTGTATCTTGCTCTTCAGTACTTCCGAAATCCTGGCAGTTGGTACACATATCTCAGGATGGGCTAAATAGGTGCTATGCTCAAAGGCACCCATTCCCCTCTACTTCCTCCACCCCAACTTTGTGCCCAAGGGCAAGGAAACTCAGAAGGAACTCCGTCTCAGGTCAGAGCCCTCTTAAATTCCTACAGTTCCTACAAAACTGCTGGGAACCGGCAGCCAGGCCTAGCAAGGTGCCATCCCTCCAGGACAACACTTAAGCAACGTGACCCACCTTCCAAGGAACTGGCAAACACCAGGAAAGGAAAGCCAAGCAACAGAGTGAAGACAAGACAGGGCGGGGACCAGGACCAAGCAACCAGGAAGGAGGGAACATCATCAGCCATGGGGGAAGGGAAGGGGCTGGAGTGAGGAACAAAGGAGGGCAGAGGGAGGAGGACGGAGACAGAGTGGGAGGTGTGCAAAGCAGGGGTCAGTCAGTCAGACCGCCCAAGCACACTGGGCAGTGCACTCGTGGCTGTGAGACCAGCAACAATCTCTTTCTGCCCATCTTTTCCCTGCCTTGGCCCCTACCTGACACTTGTGAGGCCGCTCAGAAGTGTGCACCTGCTTGATATGTCCATTCAAGTGATCAGGCCTGGAAAAGAAAACCAAGAAGGACTTTAAAAGAAGACACTGAAAGAAGGGCACCAACTTGCCCAGCCCCCCAGACTCACACGTACACACAGAGCTGAAGAGGACTCCCTCTCCCCACCCCCAGCATGACAAAGACAAAGTCACCACCCAGCTAGGGCTCTCCAGGCCCATTTTCTCAGGGGGGGAGGGGAAGCAAATGCTCGCCTCAGATCTCGCCTACCCACCCCCACCCCCAGCAGCAACTCAATGACTTCTAGAACCAGAGCCCCTTTAAAATGAGACTGGGTTGCCTCCAGGCGGCCTTTCCAGGAAAGGGGGGGTGGGGGAGGATTCATTGTCCAGACTAAAGCCCCTTAGAAACTCAGTGTTCCCCTCCCCCCAGCTTCTCCCGCAGTGGCAGCCAATGAATGCCACCCAGATGGAATTCAGTCCCCAGAGGCTAGCAATGGAGCCTTAAGTCTCCAGCTGGGTTGGTAAGCCAGATGCCCGCCTGAGCAGGTGGGCAAGGGCTGCCAGACCGGTAAGACTGGTTCCTGGTTGGGGCCCCTCTGAGGGAGTTCTCTACCCCTAGGTTCACACACGGGAGATTCTTAGAATTCAAGTTAAAACCAGCCTTTTCGTCTAAATATTTTCTAAGAGAAAAACCCAAACCATCCTCTGCTCGCAGACAAGCCCTCAGTTGCCCACCAGGCTCTCTAGGAAGTAAGTCTAAAGGAAGTCCTATCCTCCTTCCAACATCTGGAGAATCTGTGGATTCCCTTCGGTTCTGAGCTACCGAGTCAGAGTGCCCAGCTTTATCTGTCTCAATCCCCGGGGGGGTCATGTGAGAGGCCAAGCGGGATTCACTACTGCAGGATTGCCAAGGCTCTGGGCTGAAGGATCTGATGCCCGGGGAGTCCCAGCTGCACTGGTTCCAGCCTTTCCCCCAGCAGCCATTCAAGCACCGAAAGTCTTGGGAGGAGCCTGGCCTCCTGCCCCCAGAGGGGGCCTCAGGCCCGGTGCTGGAAGCACAAAGGGAGCCCAGGGAGAAGAATAGTAAGGCCCAGTGGCTTTGGCCTGAGGAATCCAGCCTCTTCTCAGAGGCAAGGAGACAACAGTACGGTATACCTAGTGCCAGAGAACTTGCCTGAAGAGAAGCAGCAGCTCTTGGCACCTCATCTCAAAATTAAGAACACTCTCCTCCAACCTAGCATGGTCCTGTAAAGGGTTAGTGCCTCCCCCACCCCAATTTCCACATCCTCGGATCTTGGCAAAAAGCTGTCTCGTGGGGGAAGAGGACTGAAAACAGGTCGTGATGGGAGTGAGGAGGATGCCTTTCTCACCTGGAGAAGCCTTTCCCACAGCTCTGGCAGATGTAGGGCTTGCCCACGGACCCATCATGGGACCGCACATGGTAGGACATGCGGTCTTTCCTCTTAAACCGCAGCCCACACACGGGACAGGAGTAGGGCTTCTCCCCAGAATGAGACAGCTTGTGTCGGTTGAGATGGTACACATCGCGGAAGATCTTGCCACAGATCTCACAAGCCACCTGCTTCCTGGTCCGGCTCCTCTTTCGGGGGCCATCAGGGTCCTCAGAGATGGGGAGCCCATTCTCACCCAGCCTTGGAGGAGGAAGATCGATGTAGCCCAGCTGGAGGCTGGTGACACCGTGCTGGGCCTCGTGCTGCCGGAGCCGGTTGGCGTCGGTGAACACCTTCCCACATAGGCCACATGGAAGGATGCCTGCCTCTCTCAGGCCCCCTGGGGACCCGAACATCGAGTCCAGTAGGTTGGCCTTCCTTGGGCGGCCCCGGCCTCGCTTGCTAGTCAGTGGAGGGGCACTGGATGCCACATTGGGGAATGGGGAAGTCAGCAGTTGGGGGGACAGGGGTCCAGCCACCATGGGCAAGCGGTCCACCCCAGGTAACACAGGCAAAGAAGCTTGGCTGGCAATGGCTGCACCTGCTGCCCGGGCAGCCTCCTCCTCCGGCTGCATGCTGCCTGCGATGCCATTACTATTGGCTGCCAAGGCTGCCCCGTTAGTCATGTCCAAAGGAAAGCCCAAGTCTGAGGTCCCAGGAGGCCGAAAGAGCATGATGTCGGCCCGGGCAGGGGGCACCAGGATCTGCACGTTGGACTGTTTGATGACTTCCTGGCAGATTTCGATGACCGACCTCATCAGCAGGAACTTGGCGGCCGTCATGAGCTCGGGGAAGCTCTCCAGGCGTACCACGATGCGGGAAGTGTAGGCGAAGTCCAGGATGTCCCCGAACACCTTGGAGCTGATGGTGTGCATTTCTAGCTCCCGGCTGCCCCCAGCCCCGCCGCCCGGAGCTGCCGCCGCGCCCCCCACGTCTGCAGGACCCCCGTCCGCAGCACCTCCGTCGCCCAACTGGGCGCTGAACACCGACTCAAAGTACTCGCTGCAGGCTGCCAGCACGGCGCGGTGCGCCGGGAAGCTCTCGTCGCCCACCCGCAGGAGCACGTCGCAGAAGCGGCCGCCGTTTTTGCGCTGCTGGTTCAGGTTGTGCAGCATCTCGGTACTGTGCCTGCTCACCTGGTAGGTGTAGCAACCCGACGGGCCGCAGGAAGCGTCGTTTACCCGCTCCATGGCCGCCGCCCCCTCCCACTATCTGGGCCGCAGCACCCACCCGCCCCCCTCCCTTCCCCTAAGTACTGCGAAGCGGGGCGCAGCGGACGCGTCCACTCCCCACACGTGCCGGCCGGGGGGCTCGGTAGTCTCGCAGGTGCGCCCAGCGCACACGCCCCCCCCCCCCTCCCCGTCCAGATCCGACTGTCTAGACGGCAGAGCGCACCACCCCCCACATAGCCGCCACCACCCCCACCCGATCGCGCACTCCCCTCCTCCGCGCGTCCTCCTCCCCTTCTCTGTCTACCTTGGGGCGGGGGGGGTGCGCGAGCGAAGAGGTGCGCCCCTCCTGCAAAAGCGCCCGCCACCTCCCCTCCCGCCCGCTAGGCGGCGCCGGCGCCCGGCCAAGAGGGGCGCGCGCACGCGGGGAGGAGGAGGAGCGGGAGGAGGAGGAGGAGGAGGTGGAGGAGGATCGGCCGGCCGCGCAGGCGCGCGCGCTCCGAGGCTTTTCCCGGGCCCGCTGGGGGCGCGCGCTGCGTCCCCTGCAAAGCGCGAGCCGGGGCGGGGGCGCCGGAGCGGAGGAAACAAAAGGCGAAGGCGGCGGCGGCGGGGCGCGCACGGGGGCGGTGG
Source organism: Dipodomys spectabilis (assembly GCF_019054845.1). NCBI lineage: Eukaryota > Metazoa > Chordata > Mammalia > Rodentia > Heteromyidae > Dipodomys > Dipodomys spectabilis. The sequence goes on along the minus strand of NW_024871040.1, from coordinate 6,471,940 downwards.
CGCGGGCTCGGGCTCGGAGTCTCGTGGCGGCGGCAGCTGAAGCTGGCGGGCGGCGGCGGCAGCAAAGATGGGCCCTTCCCGGGGCCAGGCGCAGGCGGTGGCGGAGCGGCGGCGCTGCGGCCCCAGGCTCCGTGTGTTCGGAGCGGAGGAAAGATGGCAGCGGCTGCACTTCCTCTTGCACTTTCACCCCTGGGGGGGAGGAGAAGGAGGGGGGCGATACCAACAACACCCCCCCTTCTGGCTTGTAGGAAAAAAAAAAAAAAAGGCGAGCTCGGCGCGGGGGGGTGGTCCGATGCCCCCGGCCCCGCACGTGCGCACCCGGATCCCCAAGCCGGGCTGGCCCCACGCGGCAAACTTTCCACTTTCTTTGTGCCGAGCGCCCCCCCCTCACCCAACCGAGGATGCACGTCCCCCCTTCCCTATTTATACACCCCCCCCCCGCAGCTCCGCTCCCCCCTCCCGCTTCCTGCCCCCCCCATCCCCCAGCTCCGCCAATGCTAGCGCAGCCTGAGCCCCCGTCCGGTCCCCGCCTCCCCACCCCGCCCGCGGGGCCGGGGGCTGCAGTTTCAGGCCCCCCCCCCCGCCCCGACCGAAGCGAACGTAGGGCCAAGCCAGCAAACCAGCTACCACTGCCCTCCCTTACCAGCGGACCGTGTTGGCCAGGCGTTGGGAGGGGGAGAGGCCGTAGGGTGCAGATCCGAGTCCCCCCCAGCCGCTGCTGCGCACCCGCAGGTCGGGCGGGCATCGGCACCCTTCGTGGCCCCACTTTGATGCGTGAAATCCGCAGAAGTCGCCTGCGATCGCTCCCAGGTTCCAACCCTGGGGTGGGGGGTGGGGGTGCAGGCGGAACCCCTGGAGCCGTTTCTGCGTCTCCCAGTGACCGATGTGAAGGGGCTGGACGCGCGGGAGAGCGGGGGAGATGAGACCATCAGGCGGTCTCCCCCCCCCCCCCAACCCCCGTTCGTGGAGCTTTGTGCCCTGGGGAGCGGGAAGTTGCCAGCATAAGGAGACGACCACATGAGAATGATGAACAGAAGCAGGGACCCCCAACACACACACACGCACGGGTCCCGGCAATCTCCGGGGAAGTAGATGTGCCCAAGGGATCGAAGAGGGCCCTCGGATCTCTCCTTGTCCGAAGCATGCCCAGCTCCAGCAGCCAGGCGCTCTGACCGCGGGCCCCGCCACCAGGCTTGGGCGCTTTTGTCCCTGGCCCGCCTTGGTGATGCTACCGCACGAGGTGTAGTCACCGAGGTTCTCCGGACCGGAAAGTGCCGGCAGCCGCCGCGGAGTCGCACGGATCGCAGCCCCGGGCTGCAGGCGCGTGCGAGCGGGAAGTCCCTACAGTTGCAAAAAGGGAGTGAAGTATGTGTTCCAAACTTTCCACGGTTCCAAACTGAGCGCTTCCATTAAGGGAAGCGGTGTGGGAGGAGGGGGGGAAAGCATTCTGGGTATTAGCATGCAAATGAACGGGCCCAGCTTCCAACCCCGCCCGGGATTCCCACCGCGGCGCGCGCCCTGCCCAGCCACGCGCTCCCAGGGGCTTCCGGGCGTGGCTCGGGAGGACCCGGGTTCAAACTATTGACTTGGGTCCCTCTGGTGTGTATCCTGATGCCAGCGAGTTCCTTGACTTCACTGAAAAGTGAGGCGTCTCCTAACCCAAGGCAGCAGCACCTGTCTCATGAAAGGGTGAGGATTCAAAGATGTCAGCGCAGGGCCTCATTCTGAGCTCTTTTAGAACGCCTCCACCCTTCCTAATGCATGCATAATATGTCCCTAACTAGAGAGAATGATTGAAACTTGAAGAAACTTCCCTGAACCAGGAGGCACACGAGTGTGGGTTTTATTTTTCTGGTTTTTGGTGATACTGAGGTTTGAACACAGTACTTTGCGCTTAACTGGGCTTTCTTTGCTTGATCCCTTTCTGAGCTAGAGCTCTACCATTTGAGCCAGGTCTCCAACTGAGTTTTTTGCTGATCATTTGGGAGGTGGAGTCTCTATGGTTTTTCTACCCAGATTGGCTTCTAACTGCTATCCTCCAGCCCTCAGCCTTTTAAATAGCTAGGATTACAGACGTGAGCCATTGGTGCCCAGCAGGGAACTGTTAACTTTTGTGTTCAAGAGTGTTGCTAATTCTGTGCTGCTTTGAAGCAGCCACAAAGAAAGAAGGAATGTGTATGATTACTGGATGTCCCCAGTGTACACACACATCCTTCTTGCCAAAGTACATGAGGATATTTCTATTTCCTGATGGAGAAATCAGTAAAATGAAACACTTGCTCAGGGCCACAGAGATAGTACTAGAGCCTGTATTCCAACCCATTAGGCCAATTGCACTCCTTCCTCACCTGTGACTTCTGAAGCCCATCAATAACTGGTGAGCCAGACATTGACTTGTTCTTCAAGTCCGTGGTTAGAAAACAAGGCACTGGGCTGGAAAGGTGGCTCAGTGGGAGAGTGCTTGCCTCGCATTGCATGAGGCCCTGGGTTCAATTCCTCAGCACCACATAAACAGAAAAAGTTGGAGGCTCTGTGGCTCAAGGGGTAGAGTGCTAGCTAGCCTTGAGCTGAAAAGCTCAGGGACAGTGCCCAGGCCCAGAGTTCAAGCCCCACAACCGACCAAAAAAAAAGAAACAAGGTACTGGATGGGCACCCGTGGTTCACACCTGTATCCTAGCCACTCAGGAGGCTAAGTTCTGAGGATCATGGTTCGAGGCTAGCCTGGGTGGAAAAATCCCTGTCAGACTCTTATCTCCAATTAACCACTCAAACACTGGAAGTGGTGCTATAACTCAAAGTGGTAGAATGCTAGCTTTGAGCATAAAGAGGCTCAGGGACAGTGCCCAGGCCCACAACTGACAAAGGAAGGAAGGAAGGAAAGAAAGAAAGAAGGAGAGAAGAGGGGAGAAGGAGAAAGAAAGAATAAAACAAGGCACTGTGGGGGCTCATTCCTGTAGTCCTAGCCACTCAGTTGGCTGAGATTGATAGGATTGAGGTTCAAAGCCAGCCTGGGCAAAAAAAAAAAAAACTTCTGAGAGACTGATTCTCCAAAATTACTTTGGAGACCCACCAAAAGGCTACACTGGAGGTATGACTTAAGTGACAAAGCACCATGTGTGCAAACTCAAATGCCCAACTCGAGTACTAGCCAAACAGAAAGAAGGAAGGAAAGATCTCACAATTAGCTGTGGTTCAGTGAACCCCGTGAAGATAGAGTTTTGAGTGTTCCTAAGATCTTCTCCCAATATGCTCTGGGGTATACATCAGCCCAGTTGCAAATGGCAAATAATGCACTTCCTTTGGGAAGTGGCCTGAGGAGGATCCAGAGCCCACAGCTTTCTCCTGCATGTCACATTAATGGATGACATTAGAGTCACCCATTAAGCTACAGTGGTGTGTCAGCTTCATTTATAACTTTGCATCTTATATATTCCTTGTGCTCCCAGGAATCCCATTCTGAAACTTAAGACTTCGAAGACATGTATGTGTGTGTGTGTGTGTACACATGCACACGAACACATGTGCACACACGCATGCATGTCTTTGTCACCTTTTTTTTTTTTGGTGGTACTAGAGATTTAACTCAGAACTACTTGAAATGCTCTACTATAGCCAACTTGGCCACAAATTATCTCGTTTCTCTCTCTTTAAAATTAACCATTGTAGAGTATCTACAGCCTCTTGGTTCATTCACAATGTTAAACAATCAACTCTGTCAAGATACAAAACATTTTTTATCATTCCCCAAAATAAGCTCTATATTCTTTGTGAAGTCGCTCCTCATTTCCTTCTCCCCTCATCTCCTGACAACAATGGCCAATTTGGCTTTTTCCTAATCATGTGTTTCTTTTTCTTTGTTTTTATTTTTGTGCTTTTTTTATGTATGCTGGTACTGGAGTTTAAACTCAGGGCACTAAGTACTGGGTACAGTCATATAGATTTTTCACTCAAGGCTGGCACTCTACCATTTGAACTACAGATCCACTTCTGGCTTTTTGCTGGTTATTTGGAGTTAAAAATCTCATAGACTGCCAGGCGCTGGTGGCTCACGCCTGTAATCCTAGCTACTCAGGAGGCTGAGATCTGAGGATCACGGTTCAAAGCCAACCCGAGCAGGAGAGACCGTGAGACTCCTATCTCCAATAAACCACCAGAAAACTGGAAGTGGTGCTGTAGCTCAAGTGGTAGAGCGCTTGCCTTGAGCTGAAGAGCTGAGGGACAGCGCCCAGGCCCAGAGTTCAAGCCCCATGGCCGACAAAAAAAAAAAAAAAATCTCATACTTTCCTGCCTGTTTGGGCTTTGACCTGAGATCCTAAGATCTCAACCTCCTGAGTAAATAGGATTACAGCCATGAGCCTCTGGCACTGTGCTTAAGTAACCCCATTTTAGATGTTCCTTTCCTCTCACCATCTGTCTAAAGAGACTATGACCACATTATCAATTTCTAGGCCACACCTTGAAAAGATGCAGAGCTCACAATTCCTGAGTCGGCCTCCTGCTGCTGGCCTGTTGGACCTTCTTCTGTTGCCATGGAAACCACACACCTCAGTTTTGACTGTACACCAGCTGGATAGCAAACTGAGAGCATCTTTGTCTCCTAGGTTACCAGGACCTGTCAAGGTCATTCATTCATTATACTGGTATTGATTGAGCACCTACTAAGCACCAAGTCCTTTTTTAAAAAAATAAAACACTGAACAAGCTAGACCACAGATCCTGCCCTCACAGACCCCAAAGCCTAGAGGAAGAAAACTGACAAAAATACAATGGAGAAAACAAGAGTTCTGATTCCCCTGTCCAGTTCAAATTCTCCTATTCATTCAGGTCCTGTTCAAATCCTCTTTTCCTAGATCATCTTCCCCAAGAGCCCAGATCCAAGAGACAACTCCTCTCAAGTCTTTTTTTTTTTTCTTTTGCCAGTTGTTGGGGCTGAACTCTGGGCCTGGGTGCTGTCCCTCAGCTCTTCAGCTCAAGGCTAGTGCCCTACCACTTGAGCCACAGCACTACTTCTGGCTTTTTTCTGCTTATGTGGTGCTGAGGAATCGAACCCAGGGCCTCATGCATGCAAGGCAAGCGCTCTACCACTGAGCCACCTTCCCAGCCCCTCCTCTCAACTCTCTCAGGGCTTTCTTTTGTCTTTTTTTTTTTTTTTCTGATTACAAAAGCAATATGTGCATTGCAAAACAAATGTAGAAAATATATGAAAAGTAATCCATAATTTACTACCAACCACCAGCAATCATTTGCTGCTGCCATGTACTTTTGGTCTTTTTCTATATATATTTTTTCCTTTTATTTTTGTTGATCATGGGGCTTGAACTCAGGGCCTAGGCACCTTCCCTGAGGTTTTTTTTGGTCAGTCGTGGGGCCTGAATTCTGGGCCTGGGCACTGTCCCTTAGCTCTTCAGCTCAAGGCTAGCTCTCTACCACTTTGAGCCACAGCTCCACTTCTGGTTTTCTGGTGGTTAAGAGATAGGAATGTCATGGACTTTCCCGGCCAGACTGGCTTGGAACTGAGATCCTCAGATCCCCCTGAGTAGGATTACAGGCATGAGGCACCTCCGGCTTATACTTTTTGCCTGCCGCCCCCACCATGGGACTTGAACTCAAGGCCTGGAAGCTGTCCCTGAGATATTATTGCTCAAAGCTACTGCTCTACCACTTTGAACCAACAGAGCCTTTTCTGGCTTTTTGTAGTTAATTGGAGATAAGACTCTTAGGGGACTTCCCTGCCTGAACTGGCTTCAGATCACAGCCTCCTGAGTACTTAGGATTACAGTAGGTTTGAGCCACTGGTGCCCATCTATTTTCCTGTTCCCCCACCCCACTCCACCCCACCCCACCCCCGCCAGTCCTGGGGCTTAAATTCAGGGCCTGCGCACTGTCTCTGAGCTTCTTTTGCTCAAAACTAGCACTCTACTACTTGCCCCACAGTGCCACTTCCAGCTTTTTCTGTGTATGTGGTACTAAGGAATCGAATCCAGGCTTCATGCATGCTAGGCAAGCACTCTACCACACTCTACCACTAAGCCACATTCCCAGCCCTTTATTTTATTTTTACTTATTTATTTTTTATCATCATAATCATTCCGAATATCATTTTAGAGGTGGGAAAGGGTCTTTCTGCATTGTCTAGGCTGGCCCCAAACTCCTAAGCTCAAGCCATCCTCCTGTCCCATCCTTCCCAGTGCTGGGACTACAGGTACATTCCGCTCACGTTACTTGTTTGTTGTTTGTTTTTAAGTGAGGTGAGTGGGAAGTTAACTGGTTTGGCTGTTTCTGCACGTGTCTAAACAGAGATCAGACTTTCCTAACTTCAGAGCCAGACTCTTGTTATTGAACCCCGAGCCTTCCCTCCCAACCCCCTGTACTGGGGCTTGAACTCAGGGCCTTTACCTTGTCTCTGAGCTTCAGAGGAGGGCACAAGGCTAGCACTCTGGAGATAAGAGTTTCATGAACTTTCCTGCCTAGTCTGACTTTGAACCTCCACCCTCAAATCCCGGCCTCCTTGTAGCTAAAATTACAGGTATGAACCACCAGCCTTCCGCATTCTCTTTATTCCTTGACAGTGGGATTCTCATTGCAACTGGAGAGAAATTGCCAGTCATACACCTGCCCTTGAGACCCAAATTCTTGCAGTTTAGCAAGGATCTTCCAGGAGGCAGAGGCTTTGGGGTTCCTACTGAAGTTATCTGGGCCCCTCAGTACTGTGGTCTTCAGAGCCTAACAGGAATCCTGTGGCTCCTATTTATCATCACCATGTTTCCTGCCTGTCACCAGCAGGGACCTTAACTCTTTTACTTTCAGTTAATGGGAGAGAGAAAAAAAAAGTTGTCGTGCAATTGTTAAAAAAAAAAATTTTATTTTTGGGTCCAGTCGTGGGGCCTGAACTCTGGACCTGGGCGCTGTCCCTCAGCTCTTCAGCTCAAGGCTAGCGCTCTACCACTTGAGCCACAGCGCCACTTACAGCTTTTTTTTTTTCTTATGTGGTGCTGAGTAATCGAACCCAGGGCCTCATGCATGCAAGGCAAGCGCTCTACCACTGAGCCACCTTCCCAGCCCCTGTTAAACTTTTTTTTTTATCCTTTAGTTTGTGAGGATATTTTCTTTTCTTTCTTTCTTTTTCTGGAGACTGGACCCTATTATATGCAAATCCCATACTCCACAACTGAACAACACCACCAGTGCCAGAATTTTCTTTTTTGTTCCTGATTAATTGAAGGAGTGAGACGTTAGTCTCTTCTAGGAACAGGAAACACGGTAAATGAAAGACTATAGCATATACATCTCTCTGTCTCTGTCTCTGTCTCTCACACACACACAGAGCAACTAACTAAACAAAATTGCCTACAGAGGGCTGGGAAGGTGGCTCAGTGGTAGAGCGCTTGCCTTGCATGCCTAAGGCCCTGGGTTCGATTCCTCAGTACCACATAAGCAAAAAGAATAAAAGCCGGAAGTGGCGCTGTGGCTCAAGTGGTAGAGCGCTAGCCTTGAGCTGAAGAGCTGAGGGACAGCGCCCAGGCCCAGAGTTCAGGCCCCACGACCGGACCCAAAAAAAAAAAAAAATGCCTACATATTACAGAGAAAAAATATTCTTGATATAAAATGAGTTATTAAAGATCAAATTCCTTTTATTAATTTACTTTATTATTATTATAGAGAGAATGATGTACCGAGGGATTACAATGGCATGAGTCAGGTAATGAGTACATTTCCTTTTATACAGTCTCTTCTGTTCCCTCATTCTCTCCTATCTCTACCCACAAGTTGTGTAGATCAGTGTCCAGATCCACTGCTGTATCACCCTTTTTCCCTTGAGCCCTGTACCCTCCCCTCACCCTCCCAAAGATATACACATGAATACACCATACATAAGGTAAAGAAGACAGAACCATCAGAACTAAAAACTAAAAGAAGAAGAAGAAAGGGGGGTCTGGGAATGTGGCTTAGTGGTAGAGTGATTACCTAGATGTATGAAGCCCTGGGTACCTCAGTACCACATAAACAGAAAAAAACTGGAAGCGGAACTGTGGCTCAAGTGGTAGAGTGCTAGCCTTGAACAGAAGAAGCTCAGGGACAGTGCCCAGGCCCTGAGTTCAAGCCCCAGGATTGGAGAAAGAAAGAAAGCAAGAAAGAAAGAAAGGAAAGAAGGAAGGAAAGAGGTCTTTTGTTTCCATATCTTGTAGTTCATTTCAGTATGTATATTATTTTATATAAATTGCACCTTTCTGTTTCTCTGTTTTGGTCTCACTGTGTGTAAATATCTAGAATCCTGAGGCTGGGAAGGTGGCTCAGTGGTAGAGCGCTTGCCTTGCATGCCTGAGGCCCTGAGTTCAATTCCTCAGCACCACATAAGCAAAAACAAAAAAGCTGCAAGTGGCGCTGTGGATCAAGTGGTAGAGCGCTAGCCTTGAGCTGAAGAGCTGAGGGACAGTGCCCAGGCCCAGAGTTCAAGCCCCACGACCAGACCCCCCCCAAAAAAAAATCTAGAATCCTGTATAATTTATCATAACCCAGATCTGATTTCCACATATCAGAGAGAACATGTGCCCTTTGTCTCCCTGAGCTTGGCTTTCTTACTTAATATGATTTGTTAAAGATATAAAACATAAACACCCTAACAACTGGGATGGAGATTGTTGGCAGGGCATTTGCCTAGCATGCACAAGGTTCTGGGGATTCAATGTCCAGCATCATTAAAAAACAAAACAAAACTGGCAGGCACTGGTTGCTCATCCTTATAATCCTAGCTACTCAGGAGGTGGAGATCTGAGGATGTTCAAAGTCAGGCAAGTCAGAATCTTATTTCCAGTTAACTGCCAGAAAACCAGAAGTGGGTCTGTGGCTCAAGCTGGTACAATGCTAGCCTTCAGGAATAGCACCCAGGCCCTGAGTTCAAGCCCTACAACTAGCAAAAAAAAAAAAAAGTGTTTGAAGATTATTTATTTATTTTGCTGGTAGTGGGGCCTAAACTCAGCCTGGGTGCTGTCCCTGAGCTCTTCAGCTCAAGGCTAGTGCTCTACCACTGGAGCCACAGCACCACTTCTGGATGTTTTTTTTTCTTTCCTGCTTATGTGGTGCTGAGGAATAGAACCCAGGGCCTCATGCATGCTAGGCAAGCACTCTACCACTGAACCACCTTCCCAGCCCCAGTCAAGTTCATTTAGAAATCTGGTATCTCTGACACAGGCTGCTTTGGAATTTCAATTCAGACTGTGTTGGGAGACATTACATTGAATGAATTCATTGGAGAGTTGAGATCACAGGAACTAATAATGTACGGATCTCCACGAGGCTGTGAAATATCCAGTCAGCCCTGTGTATACACCCATTTCATATACTTGCACTCCAAATCAATTTTAGATAAAATATATTTGCAAAGAGATTGCATGAACCCCTTGGTAGATGCAAATAGTACACCTGGGGGATAAAAATGAAGAAGAAATGAATGATAGCAAAGTAAAACAGGCTCAGATGGGGGTGAGGCATCCGCGGGGAGGAGGGAGGGCTAGCTTAAGCTGAATAAGAATGAATATGGTTGACCTAGTTTATTTGCATGTATGAAAATAGAACAATGAAACCTGTTGAAATTGTCTTAAGGGGGAGTGTAGATAGGACTCCAGTGGCTCATGCTTGTGATCCTAGCTACCCAGGAGGTTGAGATCTGAAGATCTCTGTTCAAAGCCAGCCCACTCAGGAAAATCTATGCAACCCTAAGCATGGCTTAAGCAGTAGAGGTTCTAGCCTTGAGCCATAAAAGCTCAGGGACAGTGCTCCAGTCTAAGTTCAAACCCCAGGATCAACATGCATGCACGTGCTTACGCACACACGCAAAAGGGTGGGTAGAGTCACGGAGGGGGTGAGGTTGATAGCAGTACATTGTTTACATGTGTGGAAATGACCTAATAAAATTACTTTGTACAATTAGTGTATGCTAATGAAATTTTTTTTTTTTGGGGGGGGGGTCGGGTCGTGGGGCCTGAACTCTGGGCCTGGGCGCTGTCCCTCAGCTCTTCAGCTCAAGGCTAGCGCTCTACCACTTGAGCCACAGTGCCACTTCTGGCTTTTTTCCTTTTTGCTTATGTGGTGCTGAGGAATCGAACCCAGGGCCTCAGGCATGCAAGGCAAGCGCTCTACCACTGAGCCACCTTCCTAGCCCCTGAAATTTTTTTAAATTGAGTTTGATGAGCTGGATGCCAGTAGCTCACGCCTGTAATCCTAGCTACTCAGGAGGCCGAGATCTGAGGATCATTCAAAACCAGCCCAGGCAAGAAAGTCCGTGAGACTCTTCAACGAACTACCAAAAAAAAGGCAGAAGTGGATCTACAGCTTAAGTGGTAGAGTGCTAGCTCAAGGACAGCGCCCAGGCCCTGTGTTCAAGCCCCAGGACTCGCACACATACACACACACAAAATTCCTGATGTTACTTTTTTTTTTTTCCCATCAGTTGTGGGGTTTGAACTTAGAGCTTGGGTGCTGTCCCTGAGTTTTTTCGCTCAAGGCTAGCACTCTACCTCTTTGAGCCACAGTGCTACTTCTGGTTTTCTGGTCGTTCATTTAGAAATAAGAGTTTCATGGGGAAGTGGCGCTGTGGGTCAAGTGGTAAAACATTAGCCTTGAGCTGAAGAGCTGAGGGACAGTGCCCAGGCCCAGAGTTCAAGTTCCATGACTGACAAAATAAACAAACAAATAAAATAAAAATATTAAAAAAGAAGAATCTCATGGACTTCTCTGCCCAGGCTGGCTTTGAACCACAATCCTCAGATCTCAGCCTCCTGAGTAGCTAAGATTATAGGCACGAGCCATGAGCACCTAGCCTGATGTTACTCTTGATGGACAGAGCTCACTCAGTCCTGACTCAGAGACCATTTAGGTTGTAGTCGTAACAGGCAAACCTGCTTAGTGTTGCAGCTCAGCGGCAGAAAACACCTGTTGCAGTTCTAATGCCAGCACTACTAAAGACTATTCTGATTGTGTTTTAGAAGTTGGACAAATGTACTAGACATTGGTGAAAATGAACTAAGCAACTCAAAGGCAGCAATGGAAGGAGTGAATGAGAGGGAAAGAGGGAATGGCTAACACTCAGCAAAAGGAAAGAAATGTATATATCACCCGATGTGGAGGAAATGGTTATATTGTCAAAGCTCATAGAATTTACAAACTTTATAGACCACGATAATGACAATTTGCTTCATGAAGGTTAGAATGTGTTTGTGACTTTAAGTATCACTACTCACATACTGTGAAATTTATGTAATCACTTAATCACAATAAAAATTATAAAAAAAGAAGTTGGACAAATGAAGTCCAGGACTATAGAGGATGAATGTGTTTTTGTTGTGTTTTATTTTGGGTCCAGTCGTGGGCCTGAACTCTGAGCCTGGGCGCTGCCCCTCAGCTCTTCAGCTTAAGGCTAACACTCTACCACTTGAGCCACAGCTCCACTTCTGGCTTTTTTTTTTTTTTTTTTTGCTTATGGGTGCTGAGGCATCGAACCCAGGGCCTCAAGCTAGCAAGGCAAGCACTTTACCACTGAGCCACCTTCCCAGCCCTAGAGGATGAATGTGAAGAGCTTTATTCAGAAGAGAAGTATCTAGCTGGAAGGTCTGAAGGTCATTGCCGCTCCACCAGCCATCTATCCGTGTTTCTTCAGGTATGTCTGTGTGTCTGGTCTCTGTCTTCCACCACTGTGGCTCTAATGGTTCTTATACCCAAGGCTGTGTTCTGATTGGTTACCGCTATTTTAATTAGGTGTTTAGAAGATAACACTTTAGCCAGGGTGCTGGTGGTTCAGGCCTGTAATTCTAGCTACTCAGGAGGCTGAGATCTGGGGATGGCAGTTCAAAATCATCCTTGGTAGGAAAGTCCATGAGATTTGTCTCCAATATATTACTCAGAAAGAGCGAGAAATGGCATTGTGGTTCAAGTGATGGAGTTCTAACCTTGAACACAAAGAGGCTCAGGGACAGTACACAGGCCCTGAGTTCAATTCTCAGGACCAGCAAAAAAAGAAAAGGAAGAGGAAGGAGAAGGAGATGGAGGAGGAGGAAAGGAGGAGAAGAAGAAGGAAGAGCAGGAAGAGAAGGAGGGGGAGAGGGAGGAGGAAGAGGAGGAAGAGGTCCCACAAAATTCTGATTTGTTAATTCCCGATCACATTATTTGTGCAAAACTTTTCCCCAGGGTCAGGGAAGGTTATTAAAACTAGAATGGACTGGGAGAGAGTGAGGGAAGGGGGGCTGGGAAGGTGGCTCAGTGGTAGAGTGCCTGCCTTGCATGCATGAGGCCCTGGGTTTGATTCCTCAGCACCACCTATACAGAAAAAGCTGAAAATGGCTCTGTGGCTGAAGTGGTAGAGTGCTAGCCTTGAGCTGAATTGCTGAGGGACAGCACCCAGGCCCAGAGTTCAGGCCCCATGACTGACAAAAAGAAAAGAAAAGAAACCGAGGGAAGGGGTGACATCCAAAAAGAAATGTACTCTTTTTTTTTTTTTTTTTTCCTGTTGGTTGTAGGGCTTGAACTCTGGGCCTGGGCACTGTCACTTAGCTCTTTAGCTCAAGGCAAACGTTTTACCATTTGAACCACAGCACCACTTCCAGTTTTCTGGTGGTTAATTGAAGATAAGTGTCCCACAGACTTTCCTGCCAGGGCTGCTTTGAACTGAGATCCTCAGATCTCAGCCTCTTGAGTAGCTAGGATTACAGGTGTGAGCCACCAGCACCTGGCAAGAAATTTACTCTTTACCTGACTTATGTAACTACAACCCTTCTGTACATCACCTTTACAATAACTTTTTTTTTTTTTGTCAGTCATGGGGCTTGAACTCAGGGCCTGGGTACTGTCCCTGAACTCTTTTTGCTCAAGGCTACTGCTCTACCACTTGGAACCAAGCTCCACTTCTGGTTTTCAGGAATTAATTGGAAATGGGTCTCACAAACTGTTCTGTCCAGGCTGGCTTTGACCATGATCCTCAGATCCCAGCCTCCTGAGTAGCTAGGATTATAGGCATGAGCCACCAGCTCCTGGCCAAATTCAGATATTTTTGCTGGATAATTGGAGCAAAAAATCCTGAGAAATGCCAGATGCTGGGATTGTAGGTAAGAGACTACTATTTTAAATTATATTTGTATTATCTTTAAGCAGTTGTACGAAGGAGTTAACATTCAACAAATTTAAAATAAAAAACTAGAATGGATGGCTGGGAAAATGGCTCAGTGATAGAGTGCTTGCCTTGCATGCATGAGGCTCTGGGCTCAATTCCTTAGCACCACATAAGCTGAAAAAGCTGGAAGTGGTGCTGTGGCTCAAAGTATTAGCACACTAACCTTGAGCTGAAGAGCAGAGGGACAGTGCTCAGGCCCAAAGTTCAGGCCCCATGACCGACAAACAAAACAAAACAAAAAACTAGAATAGCCACAGTTTTAAAGTTGAGCATCGGTTCTTTTTGTTTGTGTCTTTTGTCTGGTTTGGTTTTGAGACAAGGTCTTGTGCTATAGCCTAAGTTGACCTTGAACCTGAGATCTTTCTGCTTAAGCCTGCCAAATGCTAAGATTATAGTTTTGTGTCTACTTGCCAGTGCAGTGATAGCTTTTAACATGTTGCCATTTGGTATCTTCTTGTACAAAAACTAGATAAAATGGTCTCAGGTATTTTTGTTGTTGTTGTTTTATTTAGTCTTTCTGTTATAAGAAAGGAAAAAAAACCTCAGCCACGTTCAATGGCTCATGCCTGTACTCCTAACTACTTCAGAGGCAGACGTATGTAGGAGCATTATTTGAAGCCAGCTGAGCATAAACCCGAGACCTTATCTCAATCAATAGCTAGACATAGTAGCTCATGTCTGCATCCTAGCTACATGGAAGCAAGTTCAGGCCAGTCCAGCCATAAATACTACATTCTATTAAAAATATAATAAGGGCCACAAAAGACTGAGGAAATGACGCAGGTGGTAAAGTACCTGTTTGGCAAGCGCAGGGTCTTGAGTTCAAACCCCATTCCAATAAAAAAAAAAAAAGGAAAGGAGGGGAGTTGAAAGGAAGGGAGGGAAAAATGAAGGAATTCAGGGTTTTCCCTTTGGCCAAACCCAGGGCTGGGTTTTGATTTTGGTTTTCAGGGTCCAATGCAAAATAAAAATTCAAGGCCCTTTTCATAAAAGGCAGGGGAGAAAGGGCTGGGACGGTAGCTCAGTGGTAGAGCGCTTGCCTTGCATGCCTGAGGTCCTGGGTTCGATTCCTCAGCACCACATAAGCAGAAAAAAAAAAAAAAGCCATAGGGCTGGGAAGATGGCTCAGTGGTAGAGCGCTTGCCTTGCATGCCTGAGGCCCTGGGTTCGATTCCTCAGCACCATATAAGCAAAAAAGAAAAAAAAGCCGGAAGTAGCACTGTGGCTCAAGTGGTAGAGCGCTAGCCTTGAGCTGAAGAGCTGAGGGACAGCCTAGAGTTCCGGCCCCACGACCGGACCCAAAAAAAAAAAGCCGTAAGTGGTGCTGTTGCTCATGTGGTAGAGCGCTAGCCTTGAGCTGAAGAGCTGAGGGACAGTGCCCAGGCCCAGAGTTCAGGCCCCACGACCGGACCCCCCCCAAAAAAAAAAAAGTCAGGGGACAAAGTGTGGAAAATAACATATTTATTCTGTGGTCTCTTTCTGGACTTGTCATAGCATTTTTTTTTTTTTTTTCCTGCTTATGTGGTGCTGAGGAATCAAACCCAAGGCCTCATGCATACAAGGCAAGCACTCTACCAACTGAGCCACCTTCCCGGCCTGTCATAGCGTTTTTTATTTGCTATTTTTAATGTCATGCTGAGCAAAAAAAAAAAAAAAAAGCAATAATTTATTAGCATAATTTTTGCCATTCATGTTTATGCATATTGTTCAGTGCTGGTTTTAAGTAGAGATATAAGAGAATGTAACTCATGTGGAATTATTGAATTTACACAATTTGTGTTTGATAGTTTTTACACGAATAGTTATTTGGTGTTTGCTACAGTGGTAGAGATGCTACACAAAATAATTGTGATTTTTTTTTTTTTGGAGGGGGGAGGCACAGTACTAGGATTTCAACTTTGGGTCTCAAACTTGCTAGGCAAGGGATCTACCACTTGAGCCTCCTTCTAATCTTCCCTTCCTCTTCCCTGTTTTCCCCTTCCTTTCCCTCCTTACTCTCTCCTTTCCTCCTCTTTCTCTTCACTGTGGTGAAGATTGAAGCATGCTAAAGACATGCTTTATCACTGATTTAAAACCCAAACCCTAATTCCATGTCTTGATATCTACATATTCTATCCACTCTGTCTTACCTGTAAAGATCTGTGGCTTACTCAATCTTTTCCCTTTGCTCATCACTTTTTTTTTTTTAAATCATATGTGTGCTGGTACTGGGGCTTGAACTCAGGTCCCGGACACTTGAACTAGTGCTCAGTTTGGGCAGGAAAGTCTTTGAGACTCTTATTTCTAGTTAACCAGCAAAAAAGCTGGAAGTGGAGCTGTGCCTCAAGTGGTAGAATGCTACCCTTGAGCGAGAAAAGGTCAAGGGCAAGCCCCAGGACTAGCACAAAAAGAAAAAAAATTAGTCTCAAAGGTAGACAGGACACTTGCCTATCTTTGCTTTTTAAGACTGAAGTGTTAGCCAGGTGCTGGTGCTCATGCCTGTAATCCTAACTACTAAGGAGGCTGAGATCTGAGAATGGAAGTTCAAAGCCAGCTCAGGTAGGAAATTTCATGAGATTCATTTCCAAATAATCACCAAAAAGCCAGAAGAAGCTGTGGCTCAAGTGGTAGAGTGCTAACCTTGAGCAAAAAAAAGCTCAGGGACGGCACCCAAGCCTTGAATTCAAGCTCCAGTACTGACATATATGACATATACACAAAAAAGACTAGAGTGCTAAGGCACTAGAACTTTATCCCCTCCTTGGTCCAGTTTGTATACTGAGAAGACATCTGGTTTGTCTTTTGTTTTTAAAGTTGAAAGCTTTAAGTAATATTAAGAATTCTATGTAAAAGCCGGGCGCTGGTGGCTCACGCCTGTAATCCTAGCTACTCAGGAGGCTGAGATCTGAGGATCGCGGTTCAAAGCCAGCCCCGGCAGGAGAGACCGTGAGACTCTTATCTCCAATAAACCACCAGAAAACTGGAAGTGGCGCTGTGGCTCAAGTGGTAGAGCGCTCGCCTTGAGCTGAAGAGCTGAGGGACAGAGCCCAGGCCCAGAGTTCAAGCCCCACGACCAACAAAAAACAAAACAAAAAAAAAGAATTCTATGTAAAAACACAGGAAGAAAGATGAATTGTGAAGAAAGTATCTTATAAGCCTGTAACAAATAGAGCAAGAATGTTTTGAATATATAAGAACTTTCTTTTTTTTTTTTTTTTGGTCGGTGGTGGGGCCTGAACTCTGGATCTGGGCGCTGTCCCTCAGCTCTTCAGCTCAAGGCGAGCGCTCTACCACTTGAGCTACAGCGCCACTTCCGGTTTTCTGGTGGTTTATTGGAGATAGGAGTCTCAGGGTCTCTCTTGCCCGGGCTGGCTTTGAACCGCGATCCTCAGATCTCAGCCTCCTGAGTAGCTAGGATTACAGGTGTGAGCCACCAGCGCCCGGCTTATAAGAACTTTCTTACAGTAGAAAAACTGTGAGACTGGAAAAATAACTCACAAGGAAGCAAGCTAAGAGTAAAGTTTAAAGGCCTGGCTTTTTGGCCTCAGGATATGGATTCTTCTACATGGATATTTCCTAACCATAGGGATGTATGTGATTCACTGCTTTGCCCCCAACCCTGTCAAAGTACGAGGCACCATCAGATCTCAGTAAATAAATAGAGATGACCACCTAATGGTGGTTGGGAATGAATATTACTTTTTGGCACACTAGTGATATAGTTTGTGGATCCTGAGTTATCTTTGAACAGTAAAAGTTGTTACTTTAGCTACAGACTTCATAGGGACAGATTTGTTAAGAAGAGGCTACTTTCAGAGCAGTGATGTCTTGAAGTTGTCAGCCAATTAATTCCTTAAGCACTCCAAGTTAGGAAAGAACTGTTGATTTGATTTTATCTGTCTTCTAAGACTGATCTTTGATCACATCCAGGTTCCAGCTAGACTCCCCCTCCTCTTCTTTCCTCCTCCATTACTAATGGCGCGGGATCTAATTACCTCATTATGCCTTAATTTATTTATGAAAAGGCTGAGGTTAAAGAAAGAAGAAAATTCCTGGGCCCTTTGGGGACTCTCTAAAAGCTTTCCTTTCCCTTTCCCCTCCTTTAAGCTCAATACAACCTCCCTTTTCGGTTTCTGGCCAGTTGGAAGCTTTCTTATTTACAAATTTAAATAAACTTCCTTCCCAGCGTTGGGTGGAGACCAGCTCTGTGGATGAAGCCTGGCCTGGCCACTCCTGATGGATTAATCAATCTACCAACAAGAACTCATTGATGTTGAAGCTAGCAGCTTTCAAAACCAGTACATAGTTCCTGGGCTTGCTGGCTTCCCTTGCCATAAGACACGTAGGGAAAAAGGTATCTTTTGAAATTAAACAAATTTATTATTAGATAAGTAATATGTGAATAAATTCACCTCATAAAAATAAATACTGAAACAATCAAAAAGTGAAAGGACTTCTCCCTCTTTCTTTTCATCTTGTCCCACTAGGGTTGTAATTGTTTTTTTGGGTTCAGTCCTGGGGCCTGAACTCTGGGCCTGGGCGCTGTCCCTCAGCTCTTCAGCTCAAGGTGAGCGCTCTACCACTTGAGCTACAGCGCCACTTCCGGTTTTCTGGTGGTTTATTGGAGATAGAAGTCTCATGGTCTTTCCTGCCTGGGCTGGCTTTGAACCGCGATCCTCAGATCTCAGCCTCCTGAGTAGCTAGGATTACAGGCGTGAGCCACCAGCGCCCGGCTGAGAATCTTATTTTTATTGAACTATCAAAAAGAAAAAAAAAAAGCCATAAGTAGAGCTGTAGTTTAAGAAGTAGAACACCAGCCTTGAGCAAAAAGAAGCTCTTCAGGGACAGCACTCAAGCCCTGAGTTCAAGGCCAGCACCGGTGCACACTCACACTGACACCCACACCACACACACACAAAGTCTCACAGAGTTTCTTACCCAGGCTGGCTTGGAACAGCCATCAGTCAATCTCAGCCTCCTGAGTAGTTAGGATTAGAGGCCTCAGCCATTGGGCACCTGGCTTTTTTTATTTTTTATTTTTACAGAATCTCACTGTAGCTCCATCCTGTTTTCAATTAATGGGCTCAAATGATTTTCCTGACTCAGCCCCTGGTAACAAGCCTAGCTTTGGCGTGAATTCTGTTTAGATCACCCGACAATGTACTTTCTAGTTTGGAGCTGTAAGCCGGGGAATAGAGTGTTTTAGTACGTGCAAAGCCCCAGATTTGGGTTTTCATCCCCTGGATGACAAAACAAGGAAGTAAACAAAAACAATCCCGATGCACTTTCACACGCCTATACCTTTATAAATGCACTTGTAAAACAAAACATCAGTGCAGTCACTAGGCAGGTGCAGGTACCGTAGAAAACTGTCCATTTAAAGGAGGATGATGTAGTCAGGTCCCAGACACTCGTTTCTAGTTTACAGGGCAGAAGCGATATTATCTCTCCAATGTCCTTACTAAGGACAGTGAACATGGGTTCCATCTCTCTCAGTACAAGATGTTGCAAATACTGGTCTCTGTTGATAATTACTCATTCATCCACGCATTCATCGTAGCATAATCTATTCGGGGTTCCGGGTAAAGGAAACAAAGTTATTTTGCGAGCGGTGGCATGTTCGTTTTTCAAGAGGAGAGGGCTGAAGATCTCTACGTGAGTGCAGGATGGGTTTTTTTCCCCAGCTGTAAATTAAAAAAAAGGGAGATCTGAGAGGGTGCGGGCACGGGAGCGCATTTCCCACCGCCGCCCTAGGCCTGGGATGGTGGTGGTGGTGGTGGTGGTACGGGAGGGAATCGGGCACCAAGGCGCTCGCTACGTGCGGCCCAGAGCGAAGCCAGGCGGCCGGGCGTGGGGCGCAGGGCGGGCGGGGCCGAGCTGCGCGCGACCCTCGGCGCGCTCGAGCGGCTGGACTCTCTGGCCTCCTGCTCCCGCGGGCTCTATGACCCCACCGCCCTGACTGGCGCTGGGGAGGCCGGACCCAGGGGGCCTCTCTGGCCCTCCCGCTCCCGCGGGCTCTATGACACCGCATTGACTCGCGAGACAGGGAGGGGTCAGCGGAGAAGGCAAGAGACTGCCCTTTGCTGTAAAGTCTCGCGGCGAGCCTCTCGTAACACCCTCGCGAGGGTTAGAAAACCCTGCGCCTGCGCACTGCGGCGGCGCCTGGTGGTGAGGCTCCGGACCGCGCCGGCTGGCGTGTGAGGTGGGCGGACATCACCCTGGTGGGAGCCGCTGTTTCCGCCCCGTGTACTGGCCACCATGAGCGGGACTTTAGCAAAGATCGCGGAGATCGAAGCCGAGGTAAGAGGCCGGTTCGAGCATCTCCCCCCACAGCAGTGTCCGGACCCGGCCCGGGCTCCCGGGTCCTCTCAGTCCGGCGCTCCGGCGTCCCCGACTCCTCGGCGCGTTCTCGGCCGTCCCAGCCACACCTCCGGTCCCGGGCTCTGGTCCTTCCGGATTGGGGCCCGCGGCCCCCCACCCGCCCCTCGACTTGGGGCCTGGGTGAGGATCCTCGGCTTCCTGCAGCCGGGGGGCCGCCCCTTCCGCGCCCGAGTCACCCCGACTCCCTCCCGTCCTCCCTCACGTCGCCTGGGGCCCGCGACCTGTACTCTCTCCCGTTTGGCTTCTCTCCCGATGTGGCTTTTCTGTGGTTGTTCTTGCTTTTCTGAGCAACACTGACCTGGTTCACATCTGTTAAGACCTTTGCGCATCGTTTCTTAACCACCGCGCCTCACCCTGCCATCATCTGTGGAGTTGCCATAACGATGCCCTCTTGCATAGCGTTGATGCAGGCAATACGATTGCCCGAAAAACTGACTTGCTGTTATGTGATTCTATTGAGTGACGTGTTCCAAAGCTTGTGAGCCTCTGTGTGTGTGCGTGCGTGCATGCATGCATGCATGCATGTGCATGTGCATGCCAGTGTAGGTGCTTGAACTCAGGGCCTACGCAGTGTTTCTTACTTAGCTTTTTCAAGCTCAAGCTTTGTGCTCTATCACTTGAGCCACAGCTTCGCTGCCAGCTTTTTGCTGGTTAGAGATGGGTCTCGAAGACTTTTTTTTCTGCATGAGTTAGCTTTGATCCAAAGATTCTCATCTTAGTAGTTAGGACACCTGGCTTAAGAGCTATTTTTTTTTTTTTTTAATGGGCGGTGGAGAGTATGGAGTCTTGAACTCAGGCCCTCCAGCCCGTTCAGCTTCTACCACTAAAGCCATGCCTCCAACCTGGCTTTTTGCTCTGGAAATTGTCTGGTCAGGCTGGCTTCCTCTTGTCATCGTCCACATCTCAACCTCTTGAATAGCCAGGATTATAGGCATAAGCTGGCTTCAGAGCTTTTTCAAAGCTAGCTTTTTGACCCTGTTTCTGATGGAGCATATGCGGTCCAAGCACTAGAAAATGAATTAGTACATGGGTTTTAGTTTGGACTCTTAATTAAAATTACTTTTTTTTTTTTTTGGTCAGTAATGGGGCCTGAACTCTGGGCCTGGGCACTGCCCCTGAGCTCTTCAGCTCAAGGCTAGTGCTCTATCACTTGAGCCACAGTGCCACTTCCTGCTTTTTCTGCTTATATGGTGCTGAGGAATTGAACCCAGGGCCTCATGCATGCAAGGCAAGCACTCTACCACTGAGCCACCTTCCCAGCCCCTAGAATTACTTTTGACATTGTCTTTGGTTGATGGAAATGATGAATTTCACTCTTATTTTTTTGGCTTGTCCTGGGGCTTGAATTCTGGGTTTGGGCTCTGTCCCTGAACTCATTTTGCTCAAGGCTAGCACTCTACCACTTGAGCCACAGCCCCACTTCTGGCTTTTTCTATAATTAATTGGAGACTGACTAGGAAGGTTTCGCAGACTTTCCTTTCCCAGGATGGCGTTGAACCACAGTCCTTAGCTCTCAGCCTCCTGAGTAGCTAGGATTACAGGTGTGAGCCACCAGCACGGGGCTGAGTTTTTACTCCTTTTAAGTCAGACATAGGACTTAGAAAAAACAAAACATTCCCTTATTCTGGATATTTTTCCTGTGGGAACTGTTTTTAATTTATTGCTGTGATTCCTCCCTTACAGATGGCTCGGACTCAGAAGAACAAGGCCACAGCACATCACCTAGGGCTCCTCAAGGCTCGCCTTGCTAAGCTTCGGCGAGAACTCATTACTCCAAAAGGTGGTGGTGGTGGTGGACCTGGAGAAGGTTTGTAGTTTGCATCTATATTTTTTTTGTATAATTCATATCAAAGTAATACATGTATGTGGCTAAAAGTAATTATAGGTTTTCTTTTTTTTTTTTTTGGGGTCCGGTTGTGGGGCCTGAACTCTGGGCCTGGGCGCTGTCCCTCAGCTCTTCAGCTCAAGGCTAGCGCTCTACCACTTGAGCCACAGCGCCACTTCTGCCTTTTTTCGGGGGGTCCGGTCATGGGGCCTGAACTCTGGGCCTGGGCGCTGTCCCTCAGCTCTTCAGCTCAAGGCTAGCACTCTACCACTTGAGCCACAGCGCCACTTCCGGCTTTTTTTTTTCTTTTTGCTTATGTGGTGCTAAGGAATCGAACCCAGGGACTCAGGCATGCAAGGCAAGCGCTCTACCACTGAGCTACCTTCCCAGCCCCTACTTTTGCCTTTTTTCTTTTCGCTGATGTGGTGCTGAGGAATTGAACCCAGGGCCTCAAGCATGCAAGGCAAGCGCTCTATCACTGAGCCAACTTCCCAGCCCTAATTACAGGTTTTCTAAAGTCAATGTGTATTTTCTTGTTTTGTGCAAGTTACAGAGTCTTGAATTCTCGGCCTCTCACTCTTGCTTAGCTTTTTTACTCAAGGCTGTGGGTACTTCCACCTTTCTGCTGGTTAGTTGGAGGTAAGAGTTTCCCTGGGCTACCAAAGAGCTTGGATCCTTAGCTCTCAACCTCCTGAGTAGCCAGGATTACAATCAAGAGCCACTAGCTCTTTCTATTTCCTATTTTCTAAGCTTAAATTATTAATTTTTAGTGATACTGGGATCAACCCATGGTCTCACCTATCCTAGGCAAGTGCTCTACTACTGAGCCATGCCCCAAGTCCCTAAGCCTGAATTCTTGAATTGTTTATCCTGTTTTTATCTGTTAGTTTCAAAGACAAGTGAATAGTATCTTGAGTAAAGTATGGCTTTCCTTTTCTTTCTTTCATGTGTGTGTTGGTCCTAAGGTTGAAATCAGGGCTGGGGCTGAGTTGTTTTTTTTTCCTCAAAGCTAATGTTCTACTACTTACCACTTGAGCCACAGTTCCATTTACCACCCCCCCACTCCCACCCCTCCAGTGGTGGGGCTTGAACTCTGAGCCTGGGTGCTGTCCATCAACTCTTCAGCTCAAGGCTAGCACTCTACCACTTGAGCCATAGCACCACTTCTGGTTTATTGGAGATAAGAGTCTCCTGGGGACTTTCCTGCCTGGGCTTGACTTTGAACCGTGATCCTCAAATCTCTTGAGTAGCTAGGATTACAGGTATGAGCCACCGGTGCCCAGCTGTACTTACCACTTTTTGGTACTTAATTGAATCTCAGTTCTCAGATCTTAGCCTCCTGTGTAGCTAGGATTACAGGTGTGAGCCACTGGCATCTGGCAATATGATACTTTTTTATTTGTATTTGCACTGATTCAAAATAAATTTACATTGGCTTACAGAATTATGTAAGTTATACCATTAACAATATCAAAATAAGTGAAGAAATTGATGAAAAGGGGAAATGAAAGGGATGCCCAGCGATATAAGACTAGATCCCCAAGGACTTTCCTACCTAGGTTGGTTTTGAACTGTGATCCTCAGCATCTGTGAGACTCTCACCTTCAATTAAACCCCAGAAAACTGGAAGTGGTGCTGTGGCTTAAGTGGTAGAATGTTAGCATGGAGCAAAAGAGCTCAAGGACAGTGCCCAGGCCCTGGGCCCCTTGACTGACAAAGAAAAAAAAAAGCTCAGAGTACCCCAGCTCTCAGTTCAAGCCCTGTGACAGACGCAAAATCAACAACAACAACACTCATCTCTCTCTCAATTTTTTTGGGTCGGTCATGGGCTTGAACTCTGAACCTGGGTGCTGTCCCACAGCTTTTTAGCTCGAGGTTAGCAGGCGTGAGCCACCAGCACCCGGCTAAGTTTATTTCTTTTTTGATGTTTAGGTTTTGATGTGGCCAAGACAGGTGATGCTCGAATTGGGTTTGTTGGTTTTCCATCTGTGGGGAAGTCAACACTACTAAGTAACCTGGCGGGAGTATATTCTGAGGTGGCAGCCTATGAGTTCACTACTCTGACCACTGTGCCTGGTGTCATCAGATACAAAGGTGCCAAGATCCAGGTGAGTAAGGTCTGTGGGTCAAAGAAGGCAAGAAGTCCATTTTTCACTCAGTTAAGCAGCACTGTATTAGAAGCTCATTGAATGCCAGGTCTGGTCTTCCGATCTACTGGTCTTCATTGTTGAGAAAAGATGGATAGTACGTAGTACAGTGATACAATGTAATAGTCCCTGTAAAAATACAGAGTGGGTGAGGAAGATTTGGTGAGACAAGGCTTCATATAGAAGGTGACATTGGAGATGAGACTTATTGAGACAGTCTCAATATATAGCCCAAGTTGGCTTTATATTCAACTTTCTTCTCTCGCTTCAACCTCTCTAGTGTTGCACTAATACCTGCACCCCACTAGCACCTGCACCCCAGCCAGGATATATTTCACCATTGTAACATGAATTTTTGTTAATGTACCTATTAATTGTTCAAAGCAGTTACACCAAGGTATTTTATGCATACACGTACTCTACTTTAATCCAGTGATCCTTTGCTTGTTCTTGTTTTCCCTACCTGTTATTCAATAGCTTTCAGTGAGTGTGGTTTTGCCGTGTCCATTCACACACAAAATATATTTGGTATTGTTCACCCTCTAATATTCTGTTTTCCTCCTCCACTTCTAATCCCTTAAGTATTCCCACAATTGCAAACACACACACACACACACACACACCATCATGTATGTATTTATGTATATGCTATTTTTTAGGTCTAAGCTTTCACATATGAAAGAAAAGATGAGATCTATTTTTCTTCTGAACCTAGCTGACTTTGATTATCATGATGGTTTCCAGATCCATCCATTTCCCTGAAAACAACATAATTTCATTTTTCGAAGAATTTCAGAATTACTGAATAATTCTTTTTAATAATTATTAAATAATTCTTTTTTTTTTTTTTTGCCAGTCCAAGAGGCTTGAACTCAGGGCCTGAGCACTGTTCCTGAGCTTCTTTGGCTCAAGGCTAGCACTCTACCACTTGAGCTATAGCGCCACTTCTGTTTTTTTATGTGGTACTGAGGAATCAAACCCATGGCTTCATGTATGGTAGGCAAGCACTCTACTACTAAGTCTTGTTCCCAGCCCCTGGTTAATTCTTTTTTTTGGGGGGGGGGGGGGGGGAGGTGTTGGTCGTGGGGCTTGAACTCTGGGCTTGGGCTCTGTCCCTGAGCTCTTCAGCTCAAGCCCAGTACTCTACACCTTGATCCTCAACGCCACTTCCAGTTTTCTGGTAGTTAGTTGGAGATCAGAGTCTCACGAACTTTCCTGCCTGGGCTGGCTTTGAACCTTGATCCTCTGATCTCAGCCTCTTGAGTAGTTAGGATTACAGGTGTGAGCGCCCAGCTCACTGATTAATTCTTTATAAATAAATTACTTATGACTTTATTTTTCCTTATGTACCCATAAGCATGTTCCCCCGCACTCAGTTCTAGGGATTGAACTCAGAGTTTGAGTGCTGTCCCTGAGCTTCTTTGCTAGCCATAGCTCCACTTCTGGCTTTTTGGTAGTTTATTGCAGATTAAGAGTCTCATGGATTTTATTGCTTTGAACCAAGATCCTCAGCTCTAAGCCTACTGAATAGCTAGGATTGCAGAAGTGAACCATTAGCTCCCAGCTTATATTTATTTTTTGCCAATTCTGGGCCTTGAACTCTGGCCTTGGATGGTGTCCCTGAACTCCTGTTTGCTGAAGGCTAGCACTCTATCACTTGAGCCACAGTGCCACTTCTGTTTTTCTTTTTTTTCCTGTGATTAATTATAGATATAGACTTTCCTACCACCCTGGCTTCGAATTTCCTCAGATCTCAGCCTCCTGAGTACTTAGAATTACTGGCATGAGCCACCAGTGCCTAGCTAATTTTTTTCCCCCGAGATTTTTTTTTTTGTCGGTTGTGGGGCTTGAACTCTGGGCTTGAGCGCTGTCCCTGCACTCTTCAGCTCAAGTGAGCGCTCTACCGCTTAAGCCACAGTGCCACTTCTGGTTTTCTGGTGTTTTTTTTTTTTTATTGGAGATAAGAGTCTCACGGACTTTTCTTTTTTTTTTTTTTTGGGTCTGGTTGTTGGCCTGAACTCTGGGCCTGGGCGCTGTCCCTCAGCTCTTCAGCTCAAGGCTAGCGCTTTACCACTTGGCCACAGCGCCACTTCCGGCTTTTTTCTTTTTTGGTTATGTGGTGCTGGGGAATCGAACCCAGCCTCATGCATGCAAGGCAAGTGCTATACCACTTGAGCCACCTTCCCAGCTCTCTCATGGACTTTTCTGCATGGGCTGGCTTTGAACCACGATTCTTAGATCTCGGCCTCCTGAGTAGCTAGGATTACAGGCATGAGCCACCGGCGCCCTGCTGTCCCCAAGATTTTTTTTTTGTGGATTTTCACTATAATGTAGAGTCTGGCTCCAAACTCCTGGGCTCAGTTGATTCTCCTGCCTTAGCCTTCTGACTATTTAGGACTACAGTATGTGCTGTCGCATTTTTCATCTTGGTTTGTTTAGTATGAGATTGATCCTTCTCTGCCTCTCTCTTCCTTCATAGCCCAAGCTGGCCTAGAACTTGCAGTCCTTCTGCCTCGGTCACCCCCAAGTGCTGGGATTAAGATATTTACCACTGACGTGAAGTTTATTTTTAACATTTGAGATGATTAAATAATGTCTGATTTAAGTGTGTTTGAAATGATGAAACTCATTCCTATTCCTTTGTGTGGATAATTTAATACTGGCTGTCCAATAGATCTTGGTATTCTCATTTGTTTCTATCTGTGTGTGTGTGTGTGTGTGTGTGTGTGTGTGTGTGTGTGTGTGTGTGTGTGTGTGTGTGTGTGTGTGTGTGTGTGTGTGTGTGTGTGTGTGTGTGTGTGTGTGTGTGTATCCAGGGGCTTGAACTCTGGGCCTGAGTGCCTGTCCCTCAGCTCTTCAGCTCAAGGCCAGCGCTCTACCACTTGAGCTACAGCGCCACCTCTGGTTTTCTGGTGGTAGAGGGCTTGCCTTGCATGGATGAGGCCCCCCCCCCAAAAAAAAAAAAAAGAGTCTCACAGACTTCCCTGCCCAGGCTGGCTTTGAACCGCAATCCTCAGATCTCAGCCTCCTGAATAGCTAGGATTACAGGCATGAGCCATCGGCACCCAGCTTATCCTAACTATTTTTAAACTGACTCAAGAGTTCTTTGCTTTTTTTTTTGTCAGTCGTAGGGCTTGGACCCTGTCCCTGCGGTCTTCAGCTCAAAGCGAGCGCTCTACCACTTGAGCTACAGCGCTACTTTCTAGTGGTTTATTGGAAATAGGAGTCTCACAGTCTTTCCTGTCTGGGCTGGCTTTGAACTGTGATCCTCAGATCTCAGCCTCCTGAGTAGCTAGGATTACAGGCATGAGCCACCGGCCTCTTTGCTTTTTTTGATCGGTCCTGGGGCTTGAACTCTGGGCCTAGGTGCTGTCCCTCAGCTCTTCAGCTCAAGGCGAGCACTCTACCACTTTGAGCTACAGCTCCACTTCCAGTTTTCTGATGGTTAATTGGAGATAAGAGTCTTACAGACTTTCCTGTCTTGGCAATTTTCCTGACCTGGCTGGATTTGAACTGTCATCCTCAGATGTCAGCCTCCTGAATAGCTAGTATTACAGGCATGTGCCACCAGCACCTGGCTGATCTGTTCAGATTTATAATTGGTTGTTTCATTCTCCTTCCCCTTCTCTCTTTTAAATCTTGCAGCTCTTGGATCTTCCAGGTATTATTGAAGGTGCCAAGGATGGGAAAGGTAGAGGCCGTCAAGTCATTGCAGGTGAGTGGTCAGGGCCATCATTCTGGGATGTCATCTGGTAACTTTCTCCAAGGACTCTTGTGCTTAGCTATTATTATTATTACTATTACTATTATTATTATTGGTTGGTTGTGAGGTTTGAACTCTGGGCCTGGGCAATATCCCTAAGCTCTTCAGCTCAAGGCAAGCACCCTACCTCTTGAGCCACAGCGCCACATCCAGCTTTTTCTGCTTATTTGGTGCTGAGGAATCAAACCCAGGGGTTCATGCATTCAAGGCAAGCACTCTATCACTGAACCACCTTCCCAGCCCCTAGCCAGCATTTCTGAATAAATGATTTTCCTAAAAAATCATGAGTAAGGCCTTGGGTTCAAGCCTTGGTATTTAGTTAAAAAAAAAAAGTGGGCTAGATTCTAAATTGGACATAGAGCCAGGCACTGGTGGCTCATGCCTGCTAGCTACTTAGCAGACTGAGATTGGAGAATTCCAGTCCAAAAGCCAGCCTGGGCAGAAAAGTCCCTGTGAGACTCTTTATGTCCAATTAACCACTCAAAAACTGGATGTGGAGCTATGGCTCAAAGTAGTAGAGCATTAGCCTTGAGCAAAAGAGTTCAGGGCAGCACCCAGGCTCCAAGTTCAAGCCCCACAACCAAAGATAATTATATAAATAACTTGGACATAGATTTTTCCTGAAGGGTTGCTGATGCAACTTTGTTTGTTTGTTTTTTTCTTATAAACATGAAAGCTATATGACAGAATATAGAATAGACATTTTTAGCTCTGCTCTAGCCTGTTTAGTTTGCTTATAAACTTTAAAATTCTAATTTATGCTGGGCACCGGTGCAGTGGCTCATGCCTGTAATCCTAGCTATTCAGGAGGCTGAGATCTGAGGATCACGGTTCAAAGCCAGTCCAGGCAGGAAAAGCTGAGAAACTCTTTATCTCCAATAAACCACTCAGAAAACTGGAAGTGGCGTTGTGGCTCAAGTGGTAGGGTGCTATCCTTGAGCTGAAGAGCTGAAGGACAGTGCCCAGGCCCAGAGTTAAAGCCCCATGACCGACCCAAAAAAAAAAAATCTAATTTATGTTTATTTTTACAAAATTAGGGATATCTTTTTTTTTTTTGCCAGTCATGGTGCCTGAACTCTGGGCCTGGGCACTGTCCCTCAGCTCTTCAGCTCCAGGTTAGCGCTCTACCACTTGAGCCACAGCACCACTTCCGGCTTTTATTCTTTTTGCTTATGCGTGCAAGGCAAGCACTCCAACACTGAGCCACCTTCCCAGCCCCATAGGGATATCTTTAAAAAAAATATTAGAGATGTTTTTAGAGACTGGGAAGGTGGCTCGGTAATAGATTGCTTGCCTTACACGCATGAGGTCCTGGGTTCGATTCCTCAGCTCCACATAAGCAGAAAAAGCTGGAAGTGGCACTGTTGCTCAAGAGGTAGAGTGCTTGCCTGGAGTTGAAGAGCTGAGGGAAAGCACCCAGACCCAGAATTCAGGCCCCACAATGGAGAAAATAATAAAAATAAAATAAAATCTTGGGGTGGGAAGGTGGCTCAGTAGTAGAGTGCTGGCCTTGCATGCATGAGGCCCTGGGTTCCATTCCTCAACATCACATAAGCAGAAAAGGCTGGAAGTAGTGCTGTGGCTCCAGTGGTAGGGCGCTAACCTTGAGCTGAAAAGCTGAAGGATAGCCTACAGGCCCAGAATTCAGGCCCCACGACTGGCAAAATAAGAAAAATAAAAAGAACCTGGGTCCTGGTGGCTCACATTTGTAATCCTAGCTTTTTAGGAGGCTGAGATCTGAGGATCATGGTTCAAAGCCAGCCTGGGCAGAAAAGTCTGTGATAAGCTTAACCTCCAATTAACCACCAGAAAACTGGAAGTGGCGTTGTAGCTCAAAAGTGGTAGAGTGCTAGCTTTGAGTAAAAAATCTAAGGGACAGTGCCCAGGCTCTGAGTTCAAGTCCCATGACTGACAAAAAAAAATAGACTTTTCCTAGGTATTCATATTATTATTTTTCTCCTGGCCCTGGGGCTTGCTCAGGTTCTGGACACTGTCCCTGAGCTTTTTTGCTCAAGCCTAACGTTCTACCACTTGAGCCATAGCTCTCCTTCTGGCTTTTTGTTGATTAATTAGAGATAAGAGTCTCCTGCACTTGCCTGCTTGGGCTGGTTTCAAACTGTGGTTCTCATATCTCAGCCTCGTGAGTAGGTAAAATTATAGGCGTGAGCCACTAATGCTCAAGCCAAATTCCTTATATTTGAATTTCTTTTCTTTTTTAATACTGGGGATGAAACCCAGGATATTGCACTTGCTGGGGAAGAGCTTTGCTCCTGATCTACATCCTGACCTATCCTTTTTTTTTTTTGTCTGTCGTGGGGCCTGAACTCTGGGCTTGGGTGCTGTCCCTCAGCTCTTCAGCTCAAGGTGAGCACCACTTCCAGTTTTCAAGTGGTTTATTGGAGATAAAAATCTCACAGACTTTCCTTGCCCAGGCTGGCTTTGAACCATGATCCTCAGATCTCAGCCTCCTGAGTAACTAGGATTACAGGCATGAGCCACGGGCGCCGGCTCCTGCCCTATTCTTTATATTTGAATTTTTATACTGAGTGTGTCTTTTTTTTTTTGGGTCCGGTCGTGGGGCCTGAACTCTGGGCCTGGGCACTGTCCCTCAGCTCTTCAGCTCAAGG
The DNA here is from genome assembly GCF_019054845.1 of Dipodomys spectabilis. Classification (NCBI taxonomy): domain Eukaryota; kingdom Metazoa; phylum Chordata; class Mammalia; order Rodentia; family Heteromyidae; genus Dipodomys; species Dipodomys spectabilis. The sequence goes on along the minus strand of NW_024871040.1, from coordinate 6,442,059 downwards.
CTAGGGCTCTACCACTTGAGCCACAGCGCCACTTCCGGCTTTTTTCTTATGTGGTGCTGAGGAATCGAACCCAGGGCCTCATGCATTACAAGCCAAGTGCTCTACCACTGAGCCACCTTCCCAGCCCTGAGTGTGTCTTTTTTAAGCCAGAAAAATAATTGTTTTTTGTTGTTGTTGGTGGTGTGGTGGTTGTGGGGCTTGAACTTTGGGCTTGGGCACTATCCCTTCTACAGCTCAAGGCTAACACTCTACCACTTGAGCCTCAGTGGCACTTCTGGTTTTCTGAGTGGTTTATTGGAGATAAGAGTCTCATGGACTGGGGTGGGAAGGTGGCTCAGTGGTAGAGTGCTTGCCTTGCATGCCTGAGGCCCTGGGTTCGATTCCTCAGCACCACATAAACAAACAAACAAAAAAAAAGAGTCTCATGGACTTAACTGTGCTGGCTGGTTTTGAACCATGATCTTCAGATCTTGCTTCCTGAGTAGCTAGGATTATAGGCATGAGCCACTGATGCCTGGCAAAAATAATTGTTAATATACTACAAAGCTGGGCTGGGAAGGTGGCTCAGTTGGTAGAGTGCTTGCCTTGCTTGCATGAGGCTCTGGGTTTGATTCCTCAGCACCACACAAACAGAAAAAGCCAGAAGTGGTGTTGTGGCTCAAATGGTAAAGTGCTAGCCTTGAGCTGAAGAGCTGAGGGACAGCACCCAGGCCCAGAGTTCAGGCCCCATGACTGACCAGAAAAAAAAAAAAAAAAGCATTTCATGTGTATATATTGAGGAAATAATCCTTCATTTCCTAAGTGTAGGGAGAAAGTTACCTCTCTTTAGAATCACACTTTTTTTTTTGTCGGTTGTGGGGCTTGAACTCTGGGCCTGGGCGCTGTCCCTCAGCTCTTCAGCTCAAGGTGAGCGCTCTACCACTTGAGCTACAGCGCTACTTCCGGTTTTCTGGTGGTTTATTGGAGATAGGAGTCTCATGGTCTTTCCTGCCCGGGCTGGCTTTGAACCGCGATCCTCAGATCTCGGCCTCCTGAGTAGCTAGGATTACAGGTGTGAACCACCAGCGTCCGGCCACACTTTGTTTTGGTATAATTAATTTAAAATATTTTTATTTCTATCTTTTCAGTGGCTCGAACATGTAATTTGATTTTGATTGTTTTGGATGTCCTGAAGCCTTTGGGACATAAGAAAATCATTGAAAATGAGTTGGAAGGCTTTGGCATTCGCTTGAACAGCAAACCTCCCAATATTGGCTTTAAGAAGAAAGACAAAGGAGGCATTAATCTTACAGCCACTGTAAGTAGGGGACGTTATATGGGGAAGGCTGTGACTCTTCAGCAACCTGTAGGAGAGAAAAAAATGTAAAAAGTTAATAATTCAGTGAAGAACTGATTGCTTACTAGACCAAGGCTCTAAAATTGGATAGATGAGAAGTAATTATGGAAAGATTCTAAGAGAAGCCAATAAAGCCATCTGCTGGTGGCTTCTGTAATCCTAACTACTCCGGAGGTTGATTTAAGGATCAAGGTTTGAAGCCAGATCGGGCAGGAAAGTCCATGAAACTCTCTCTCTCTTTTTTTTTTGGGGTGGTGGTGGGGCTTGAACTCTGGGCTTGGGCGCTGTCCTTGCACTCTTCAGCTCAAGGCCAGTGCTCTACTGCTTGAGCCACAGCGCCATGGTTTCTAGTGGTTTATTGGAGATAAGAGTCTCACGGACTTTCCTGCCAGGGCCGGCTTTGAACCTCAGTCCTCAGATCTCAGCCTCCTGAATAGCTAGAATTGCAGGCGTGAGCCACTAGTGCTGGCTCCATGAAACTCTTATCTCCAATTAATCACCCAGAAAGCTGGAAGTGGAGCTGTGGCTCAAGTGGTAGAGTGTTAGCCTTAAGCAAAAAAGCCCAGGGACAGCTGGGCACCGGTAGCTCATGCTTGTAATCCTAGCTGCTCAGGAGGCTGAGATCTGAGGATCTCGGTTCAAAGCCAGCCCAGGCAGGAAAGTCCATGAGACTCTTTTCTCCAATAAAGCACTAGAAAACCAGAAGTGGCACTATGGCTCAAGTGGTAGAGCGCTAGCCTTGAGCTGAAGAGCTGAGGGACAGCGCCCAGGCCCAGAATTCAAGCCCCACCACCAAAAAATAAAAAAAAAATAAAGTCCAGGAACAGAGCCTAGTTCCTGAGTTCAATCCCCAGGACCAGCACACAAACACACAGAGAAGCCAAACACAGCATGAGCTGTGGCTCATGCCTATAATCTTAGCCCCATAACTCACAAAAACAAAGTTAGAGCTAGATGTTTTTCCTCATTTGTGGAAGCTAGAGCTAAAGGCTATGCATTCAGTGGAACTTCCAGATTATATCGGGATCTGATGGGTGGAGGGGTGGAGGGAAAAACAAAGATGGAGGGTGAATAATTTCAAAATACATTGCAACTATGTGATGATGGTATTGTAGCCAAAGGATTTAGCCAAAGGATTTCACCATGGTAATTCAGACAGGCGTATATTTAAATCAGAATTAATCCTACTGCTTTCTTTTTATTAGTTTTTTAATAAAATCATATATTCTAATGAATACATTAGCTGTTCAAGGTGGTTGCATTGTGACATTTTCATGCATACTTACTGTCCTTTACTCTCTTGCTTTTAAAATAATTTCAACAGGTTTCACCGCTCCATTTTCATATGTGCAAATTACTTTGGCTATATTCAGCTTCATTCATTCTGTCAGTTCCCCTCTCCAATTCCACTGTTTATCACCTCTCCCCTGTGTCCCCCCCCGCCCCCCACCCCCAGTTCCTTCCGAACAGGGCCTATTCTACGTTCCTGTCATTATTTTTTTCTGGTTTTGGGGCTTAAACTCAAGGCCTGAACACTGTCCCTCGGCATTTTTTGTTTTTGTTCTTGGAGCTTGAACTTGGGGCCTGGGCCTTGTCCTTGATCTCTATGCTGAAGGTTAGCAGTCTACCATTTTAAGCCACAGCTCCACTTTTGGTTTTTGGTGGTTAATAAGAGTCTCATGGACTTACCTGCCTGGGCTGGCTTTGAATCCTGATCCTCAGATCTTAGCCTCCACAGTAGCTAGGATTACAGGTAGGAGCCATAGTGCTCAGCTTCCCAGAGCTTTTAAAAGCTCAAGACTAGAACTCCACCACTTGAGCCATGTCTCCATTTCTGGCTTTTGGTGGTTAACTGGAGATCAGAATCTTACGGACTTTCCTTCCCTGGATGTCTTTGAATTGTGATCCACAGATCTCAGCCTCCTGAGTGGTGGGATTATAGGTGTTACTCACTGGCACCTGCCTAATTAGTTCTTTAAAGTCCCTAACTTTGCATTCTGAGATGCTGAATATAAGGCCTCAACTTACAAATTTTAGATTACAGGGGCTGGAGTGGGGGTGGAGTACAGGATACAAGTTCATTAAACCACCTTCCTTTGAGTTCAGAAAGATTTTTGGTTTTTAGTCATTTTCTACTAAAAGTTGTTCATGTAAGATAATTCTCCCTCTCCCTCCCTCCCTCCCTCCCTCCTTCCCTTCCCTTCTCTCTATCCCCCCCCCCCCCCCGTCATGAGGCTTGAACTCAGGACCTGGGCATTGTCCCTGAGCCACTGGTACTAGGCTGGAACAGTGTCTTCAGTAATGAGTTTGCACCTTAGTTAGAATTATCCAGGTAGGTATGTAGTATTCCTGGCTCCCCCTTTGGTTAGTTCTTGCTTTCTATGTCCCTTTAGTGCCCTCAAAGTGAGCTGGATGCTGAAACTGTGAAGAGCATTCTGGCTGAATACAAAATTCACAATGCTGATGTGACTTTGCGGAGCGATGCCACCGCTGATGACCTCATTGATGTGGTAGAAGGAAACAGGTATGAACTAGGTGTGCCTGATTTTGAATTTGAAGCCTTATGATGGAAGCATTGCATCATGAATCTGAGAGATGTGAATTCTAACTTCAGTTGTGCTACTATTTTAATTGTATGCATTGATTTCTTCAGCTCCCAGATGAGGAGTTGATCCTTTGATGATTCAGATTCTCCATTGCAGTTACTTGTGAAGTCATCTGTCTTATAAGCTCTTTTAAGTGGTGGTTAAGAATAGGTCATTTTACTCCCAGAATGAACAAAGGGTCGGGTAACATCTGTTCTGTCCAAACCAAAGTTTCATAACTGAAACCATACTTCATGTGACATTGCTACTATTAAAATTTGAATCCTAGGGCTGGGAAGGTGGCTCAGTTGAGTGCTTGCCTTGCATGCATGAGGCCCTGGGTTTGATTCCTCTGCACCACATAAGCAGAAAAAGCTGGAAGTGGTGCTGTGGCTCAAGTGGTAGAGTGCTAGCCTTGAGCTGAAGAGCTGAGGGACAGCGCCCAGGCCCAGAGTTCAAGCCCCATGACAGACCAAAAAAAAAAAAAAGAAAGAAAAATAAAATTTGAATCCTAGTATTTGAATATAATTTTTTTTTTTTTTTCCAGTTGTGGGGCTTGAAGCCTGGGTGCTGTCCCTTAGCTCTTTACCTCAAAGAGTGTGCTCTACCACTTGAGCCACAGCACTACTTCTGGTTTTCTAGTGGTTTATTGGAGACAAGAGTTTCACAGACTTGCCTGGGCTGGCTTTGAACTGTGATCCTCCGATCTCAGCTTCCTGAGTAGCTAGAATTACAGCTGTGAGCCACCAGCGCCCAGCTTTGAATATAACATATATATATTTTTTTTTGGGTCAGTCATGGGGCCTGAATTCTGGGCCTGGGCACTGCCCCTCAGCTCTTCAGCTCAAGGCTAGCACCCTACCACTGGAGCCACAGTGCCACTTCCAGCTTTTTCTGCGTATGTGGTGCTGAAGAATAGAACCCAGGGCCTTCATGCAAGCGAGGCAAGCACTCTACCACTGAGCCACCTTCCCAGCCCTGAATATAATTTTTTAAAGTTGCCTGCCTTCCTTTCCCTCCCTCCTTCCCTCCTTCCCTTCCTCCCTTCCTCCCTCCCTCCCTTTTTTCCTTCCTTTTTTTTAACAGTTGTAAGGCTTGAACTCAGGGCCTAGGCACTGTCCTTGCGCTCTTTTGCTCAAGGAGAGGTCTACCAATTTGAGCCACAGTTCCACCTCTGGTTTTTGAGTGGTTAATTGGACTTTTTTGCTCAGGCTGGCTTGGATCCGTGATCCTCAGATCTCAGCCTCCTGAGTAGCTAGGATTACAGGTATAAAGCACCAGTGCCCTGCTCGATTGTTTGCTTGCTTGCTTTACCTGCTTGCTTGAGTGCATGCCTCTCTCCCTCCTTCCCTTTCTCCCTCCTTCCTTTCTCTCTCTCAAGTTGCTTTTTTGCAAATAAAAAAGAATGGAGGGGCTGGGAAGGTGGCTCAGTGGTAGAGTGCTTGCCTTGCATGCATAAGGCCCTGGGTTCGATTCCTCAGCACCACATAAGCAGAAAAAGCTGCAAGTGGTGCTTTGGCTCAAAAAACAACTAAAGCAGGCTATGTGCCAATGACTTACAACTGTAATCCTAGCTGATCAGCAGGTTGAACTCAGTAGCCTACACAGCAAAAGTCCATGAGGTTCCATCTTCAAAATATATACCAAAAGGCTCGGCCTAGAGATGTAGCTTTAATAGTAGACCAGAAGCTGAACATGAAAGCCAAGAAAGACTGAGGTCCTGAGTTCGAATCCCCATTACAGCTAAATAAAAAGGTTGGAGGCATAATTCAAGTGGGAGAGCAGTTGTCTATTAAATTTAAGGTCCTGAGTTTAAACCTCAGCACTGCGAGAGAGAGGAAGAAGGAGGAGGAGGAAGGGGAGGAGAAGAAGAAGGAGGAGAAAACAGATACATGTACATCCTTTCAGAAAAATGGAGTACTTGATATCTTCCTGAATAGGCATATATTACCATGCCCTGCTGCTTATACTTAGTTTTTAAAATTTGTACTGATACTCAGACTTGAACTCAGGGCTTAGAGCTCTCACTGGACATTTTCACTCATGGTTGATGCTCTACTACAAGAGTCATCATACCTCTTAGTTCCATCATTTTGCTGGCTAATAGGAAGGAGATAAGAGTTTTGAGGATTGGTCTGTCTGAACTGGCCTCAAACCTGGATCCTTAGACTTGAGTGGTTAGAACTGTGGGTGTGGCCCCCCAGCACTCAGTATAGTAGTAACATTTTCAAAACAGCTTTGCTGGGTGTTAGAAGTGTTCATCTATAATCCTAGCTACTTAGGTGGCTGAGATCTTAGGATAACAGTTCCAAGCCAGTCTGGCAGAAAAGTTCATCACTACTACAAAAGCCCGAAGTGGAGCTGTGACTTAAGTGGTAGAGCACCAGCTATAAGCAAAAAAGTCAAGGACAGTGCTCAGGCCCTGAGTTCAAGGCCCAGGACTAGCACACACAAAACAAAACAACAAAACCCCCAGCTTTGTATCATATCACTTTCCCAGGAACTAGTTGCATGCTTTGAACCAGCACCTGAATTTAATTTCTCAAATTTATAGTCTTTGAACATCTACTTTGAGGAAGCCTTTAGTTTAGACTTGCATTTTCATCTTATTTAGTAGGAAGCCATTTTTGTTGTTATTGTTGGGAGCTGCTGCCTCTGATTCAGGATCTGGTGTAAGTAGTAATAGTCGCCAACTTGACTCTTGTCAAAAGCTGCAAATCTGTTTTTTCTTTTATAGAGTTTATATCCCTTGTATCTATGTGTTAAATAAGATCGATCAGATCTCCATTGAGGAATTGGATATTATCTACAAGGTACCACACTGTGTACCCATCTCTGCCCATCACCGCTGGAATTTTGATGACCTGTTGGAAAAGATCTGGGATTATTTGAAACTAGTGAGAATGTAAGTCTTTGTGAGTGAGTTAATGTTGCTATAAAAATTAAGTAGCTGGGTGCCAGTGGTTCATGCCTGTAATCTGAGCTACTCAGGAAGCTGAGATCTGAAGAGCACAGTTCAAAGCCAGCCTGGGTAGGAAAGTTCATGAGACTTATGTCCAGTTAACCACCAGAAAACCGGAAGTGACACTGTGGCTCAAGTGGTAGAGTGTTCATCTTGAGCTGAAGAGCTCAGAGACAGCGCCCAGGCCCATAGTTAGTAAGCCCCACAACCAACAAAAAAAAATTAAGTTGTCTTAAAGTGATAGCTTCTGGGCTCATTAACAAAATTTGTCTTTTTTTTTTGGTCAGTCATGGGTCTTGAACTCTGGGCCTGGGAGCTGTCCCTGAGCTCTTCAGCTCAAAGTAAGAGCGCTACCACATGAGCCACGCACCACTTCTGTTTTTCTGGTGGTTAATTAGAGATAGGAGTTTCATAGACTTTCCTGCCCGGGCTGGCTTTGAACCTTGATTTTCAAATCTCAGCCTCTTGAGTAGCTAGGCTTAGAGACATGAGCCACTAGTACTCGACAAATTTATCTCTTTTTGAAGATAGAAGTAAATTGGTTTCGGGGCTGGGAAGGTGGCTCAGTGGTAGAGCGCTTGCCTTGCATGCCTGAGGCCCTGGGTTTGATTCCTCAGCACCACATAAGCAAAAAGAAGAAAGCCAGAAGTGGCGCTGTGGCTCAAGTGGTAGAGCACTAGCCTTGAGCTGAAGAGCTGAGGGACAGCACCCAGGCCCAGAGTTCAGGCCCCACGACTGGACCCCCCCCCCCCAAAAAAAAAAAAAAAAGTAGTAAATTGGTTTCTATCGTTTATTAGGTCTTTTTCTTTGTGTGTGCCACTTCTGGAGCTTGAACTCATGGTCTAGGTACTGGCTGTTTCAGGTTTTTGCTCTGTTAATGATAGTTCCGTGTCTGGCTTTTTGGTAGTTAATTGGAGATAAGTCTCACAGACTTCTTTCTGGGCTGGCTTTGGACCATGATCTTCAGATCTCAGCCTCCTGAGTAGATATGATATCAGGCCTGAGACACTGTTACTCAGCCTCTTTTTTTTTTTTTTTTTGTCAGTTGTGGAACTTGAACTCAGTGCCTGGTTTCTGTCCCTGAGCTCTTTTGCTCAAGGTTAGCACTCTACCACTTTGAGCCACAGTTCCACTTCTGGTTTTCTTGTGATTTATTTGGAGATAAAAATTGAGTGGACTTCCAGGCTGTCATTGAACAACAATCCTCATATCTCAGCCTCCCAAGTAGCTAGGATTACAGTCATGGGCTACTGTCTGGCTTTTTTTTAAAGACAGGTTTCTTTGTACCCAAAGCTTGTCTTGACTTAATATCCTCTTTAGCTTCCTGGGTGCTGAATTATAAGAAAGCCACTACCATTCCTACATTACTTATATTAAGGGCACTTTTCTCCTCAGGTAAGATATCCTGGTCTGATCACAGGAATAATGGAGGTTTGGTTAGCATTTACAGCATTCATCATTGTATAAGGTGATCATGCCCAGTGCCCGTGGCTCAGACCTGTAATCCTAGCTACTCAAGAGGCTGAGATCTGAGGATCATTGTTTGAAGCCAGTCTAGGCAGGAAAGTTGTGAGACTTTTATCTCCAATTGATCTCAGAAAAAGCTGGAAGTGGCACTGTGACTCAAGTGGTAGAGTGAGCCTTGGGCGAAAGGAGCTTGGGGATAGTATCTGAGCCAGAGTTTAAGCCCTAGGACTGGCCAAAAAAAAAAATGAATTAATTAAAAAATAAAAATAAGGGACTGGGAAGGCAGCTCAGTGGTAGAGTGCTTGCCTTGCATGCATGATGCCCTGGGTTTGATTCCTCAGCACCACATAAACAGAAAAGGCCAGAAGTGGTGTTGCGGCTCAAGTGGTAGGGCACTGGCCTTGAGCTAAAGAGATAAGGGACAGCACTCAGACTCAGATTTCAGACCCCATGACGCAGGGGGGGGGGGGGGGGGGGGGGGGGGGGAGTGGGGAGGGGGAATGAAAAGGTTATGATCTTTGTGTCCTCTCTGTTTTTTAGTTACACTAAACCCAAAGGCCAGTTACCAGATTATACATCTCCAGTGGTTTTGCCTTACTCCAGGACCACAGTGGAGGATTTCTGTATGAAGATTCACAAAAATCTTATCAAGGAATTCAAATAGTAAGTATCATGGGCTTGTGGTGCTCTTTTTCCTTGTGAGCTACTGATTGCACTAGTAATTCAAATTAAATCTCTGGCCTTGTTTGTGCCAGGCTAGTGCCCTACTATGAAATTTACCCTCAGTCTTTCAATGATGCTGATTCTTCTTTTATAAAAAATTTTTTGTGCCAGTACTAGGATTTGAACTCAGGATCACTTGTTATGACTTGGCTTTTTCATTCAAGGCTGGTGCTATACTACTTGAGCCATATTTTCAGCCTGACATTTGGAGATAGTCTGTTTTTTATTTTATTTTATTTATTTAATTAATTAATTTTGGTCCAGTCGTGGGGCCTGAACTCTGGGCCTGGGCGCTGTCCCTCAGCCTTTCAGATCAAGGCTAGCACTCTACCACTTGAGCCACAGCACCACTTCTGTTTTTTTTTTCTGCTTATGTGGTACTGAGGAATCGAATCCAGGGCCTCATGCATGCAAGGCAAGCGCTCTACCACTAAGCCACCTTTCCAGTCCTCTGTTTTTTATTTTTATTTTTTTGGAGGAGGGTGAGGGTTCTGGTCATGGGGCCTGAACTCCGGGCCTGGGCACTGTCCTTCAGCTCTTCAGCTCAAGGCTAACACTCTGCCATTTGAGCCAAAGTGCCACTTTTTTTTTTCCTGTTTATGTGGTGCTGAGGAATTGAACCCAGGGCCTCATGCATGCACAGCAAGCGCTCTACCACTGAGCCACCTTCCCAGCCCGATAGTTTGTTTTTTAATCCGGTTAGTTTTGAAGTGCAGTTCTCTGACCTCAACTTTCTGAGTAGCTAGAATTACATGTGAAAATAAATAGTACTTAGCACATTTCATGTTTTCATTTTTTAAATCCTTTGAATTTTACAGCATAATATATGCTACTTCTCAGTCACCCTACCACTTGAGCCACACCTCCGGCCCTTTGGTTATTTTTGGGAGATCTTGCTTCTTGGTTGGGCTAGCCTGTATTACATTCCTCCTATTTACACTTCTTGCGTGACAGGCATGTACCACCAAGCCTATTGAGGTGGCATCTTGCTAAATTTTTGTCTGGGCTGGACTTGAACTTTGAAATCTGCTTCTCTATTAACTGGAATTACAGACAAAAGGCACTGTACATAGCTTGACTTTTCCTTTCTTAAAATGACTCTAGAATAAAAGAAACGATACAACTCCTTTTGGAAGTCTTTGCAACCTTATATATATCTTATATAAGAAGGCTCCAGGGTGTCACACTGCTGGAGAAGTTTTAACACCTTGACTTTTGAGTGTGATCCTGGGAGAATGGTCTTTTGTTGTGGCCAGTTTGTGATTTAAGATCTGGGATGCTAAATCTCACAAGGTTTTCACCAAGGCAGCTAGAGCAGAGCTAGAGTGTTGTTTACAGTTTTGTGTTTTTTATTTTTTCCCTTCCATACAGTGCTCTGGTCTGGGGTCTCTCTGTGAAACATAACCCTCAAAAAGTCGGTAAAGATCATACGTTGGAGGATGAAGATGTCATTCAGATTGTAAAGAAGTGAAACCTCTTCATGATCTGCTGGACCAGCAGCAGCTTTCCCCATAGCCAAGCTCCCCCTCAGTTCTTCTGGATACAGAAACGGGGGTGGGTGGGAGATAAGGCATCCAAACTGGAACACCACCTGGCTCACCTTGGTGTCACCTTCCATGTTGAACTGCATAAAGGATCTGGTAGGCCTCTTGGCTAGGTGCAGTTCCTGTGTCATTGTCAGATTTGTTTGGGGATGGGCTAAATGTGGCAGGGCATGTACATAAAGGGAGGCAGTTGCGGAAGAAGTACTTGGCAGATTGTCTTTGGCATGATATTTAATATCTTACTTGATTGTAGTGATGGGAGACCTTTCCACCTGGATGTGGTCTTCAGTCCTGACAAGTGTTCTTCCCGCCCCCCCCCCCCCGCCCCGCCCCCATGATCCTAGAGAGAAGACTGACTTGATCTAAGTTGACTGCTACAAAGCTGGCTCATGCTGGGAGATTGTATATACAGTAGGGCAGTAGAGTAAGCTGCTGTGGCCAGATTGGGGTTTGAATTGTAAGTCTACTTCCAAATTACCTGGGAAACTCTGAACCATTTACTCAACATTTATGAACCTTAGTTCTATCATGTGACACGGGAACAACAGGAGGTGGTGATAAAGGTATTAAAAGAAATGGCGCTTGTGAGTTGCTTAGCATAGCATCTGGCATACAAGTATTGAGTGGATGTTAGCTCCTGTTATCACTGGACTCTTTCCTTTCCTGGGCCCACTGTACTTTTTAAGTGTTGAGCTGAACCAGCTGCTCATCTTGCCAGCCAGCCCTTTTTTATTTATTTATTTTTTATTGTAAAGATACTATACAGAGGGTTACAGTTACATGAGTAAGGTAATGAGTACACTTCCTATTGAGCATTGTTACCCCCTCCATTGTTTTCCCCCTACCAACCTTTCCCTCCCTACCTTCCCCGAGGTTTTTTTTTTTTTTAAATTGTGATTAAGTGATTACACAGTTTCCCAAATTTCACAGTATTGTGAAATAATGATGCTCATTTAAAGTCACAAGTTCATTCTAACTTTCCTGGAGCAAATTGTCTATCAGTCTATAACATATAACAGTGTACACATATACACCATACATGTGATCAGCAGCATGGGGATATTTAGTAGTGGTTCGACCAGATGAGTGGGAGTTCTTTGTTTCTTAAGTCCTGTTAATTTTGTCATATCACCTAACATTTTGGATTTAACATCTACTTATCAGGGAGACCATGTACCGTTTGTCTCTTTGCTCTTGGCTTACCTCGCTCAACATGATTTCTTCTAGCTCCATCCATTTCCCTTCAGATGCCATTATTTTGTCATTTCTAATGGCTGCATAATATTCCATTGTGTATAGATACCACAGTTTTTGGATCCATTCATCTGTGGTGGGGCATCTGGGTTGTTTCCATATCCTAGCTATGGTGAACAGTCCAGCCAGCCCTTTTAAGTGTCTTCTTTCAGCCTTTCTGCTTGAACCTCCATGGCAGTCCTGGACTATGTCAATGAGCAAAAGTATGAAGGCAGAAAACATTGTGAGTGTGGCAACTTTTTTTTTCTTTTTTGGTCGGTTGTGGGGCCTTAACTCTGGGCCTGGGCGCTGTCCCTCAGCTCTTCAGTGCAAGGCTAGCGCTTTACCACTTGAGCCACAGGGCCATTTCCGGCTTTTTCTGCTTATGTGGTGCTGAGGACTCAAACCTAGGGCCTCATGCATGCAAGGCAAGCACTCTACCACTGAGCCACCTTCCCAGCCCATGTGGCAACTATTATAATGGGAGCAGACAGTTTGTGATACACATCTTTTTTTTTTTTTTTTGTCGGCCGTGGGGCTTGAACTCTGGGCCTGGGCGCTGTCCCTCAGCTCTTCAGCTCAAGGCGAGCACTCTACCACTTGAGCTACAGCGCCACTTCCGGTTTTATGGTGGTTTATTGGAGATTGGAGTCTCCCGGTCTCTCCTGCCCGGGCTGGCTTTGAACCGAGATCCTCAGATCTCAGCCTCCTGAGTAGCTAGGATTACAGGCGTGAGCCACCAGCGCCCGGCTTGTGATACACATCTTTATGGTACTGTGATGGAGGAGGGTTCCTGGAAAATCAGTAAGTGGAACAGGTTTGTAGGAAGGTAGAAATCAGTCTGTCTTCAAATGAAATGAGGTAGAGATGTGGGCAGATTATGAGGAATGAGGATTATCAACATATTCAGCCTTTGTCTAATGCTTGTCTACTCCTATTACCCTAGAGAATTGTGTCCTTCTGATAGCCTTTATGGAGCTTGGGCTTATCCTTCCCCAGATAGGACATGAGAGAAGCCCTCCATGCCTCAGATTCTAGTCCCTTTTCAGAATATAGATCTTGGTATCTACCATTGGTACTTTCATGGTAGAGGCCATGGTCTAGAACTTACCTCAGCTTCGTAGGAAAACATTGGCTTTCTGAGCTGTGGGATTTCCATCAGGTTTGCTCTCCAGCTAGAGCAATTTTGAGGTTTTTAATTTTTTTTAATTTGTTATTATAAAGGTGATGTACAGGGCTGGGACGGTGGCTCAGTGGTAGAGCGCTTGCCTTGCATGCATGAGGCCCTGGGTTTGATTCCTCAGCACCACATAAGCAGACAAAGAAAAAAGCTGGAAGTGGTGCTGTGGCTCAAGTGGTAGAGCGCTAGCCTTGAGCTGAAGAGCTGAGGGACAGCGCCCAGGCCCAGAGTTCAGGCCCCACGACCGGACCCAAAAAAAAAAAAAGGTGATGTACAGAGGGGTTAGTTACATAATTCAGGTAGAGTACATTTCTTTTTGGAACATGTTACCCTTTCCCTCACTCCCAGTTTTTTCCCTCCCATCTCTACCCACAAGTTGTGTAGTTTCTAGTAGTTGTCACTGCTGTATTTTTTCACCCTTTGTCCGTCCTTCTGAGCATCAGGCCAAAAATGTGTTAAATGTTTAGTCTTTCCAGGGTTTTGAGGACAGAAGATTGATGAAATCCAGTTGCTCCAAGGCTTCAGAATATTCTTTACATAGATCTTGTGTCCCTCACGCAGAACGTTACCCTACTCTGCTCTGTGGCCCCATAGTCGCCGAGAGAGTATCCTGTCTTTCCCTTCTGTCTCCTTTGGGTTCACCTTGAGCAGTTCTGGAAGAAGTGATTTGTATCAAGAATTCTGGCAGGCATCAGGCTTTCTGATGAGCTCTGAAACTGTTTTTATGGCATGGTGCGAACTTCCTGTTCTATCATGTATTCTCATGTTCTTGACCCACTGTTTTGCGCCATTACTTAATTCAGCTCCATTTAACGGCTGTAAAGTTAACCAGCTAAAATGGAAGGAAAGATGGACTTTTACAGAAATTAATGGGTTCCTGACAGCTAGTGAGATTCTTAAGTTCAGATTCTGCCATCTATTGTATCTTGCTGGGCAGCTGGTTCCTCCCTATAAATCATAAGATGTCTCCACAGTACTAGGCTGAACATCAGTATCCAGAAGTTAATAAAAGGGCCTAAAACATTACTGTTTTGGAAAATTATTTCCTAGAAACTGCCCAGCCAGTTTGCTTTTTGTTTCATGGCACAATTATTGGTAATGGGAATAGAACTATAATTTTTTTCTTTTCTTTTTTTTTCCTTTCTTTTTTTTTTGGTTGGTTTTGGGGCTTGAACTTTGGGCCTGGTTGCTATCCTTAGCTCTTCAGCTCAAGGCCAGTGCTCTACCACTTGAGCCACAGCACCACTTCTGGTTTTCTAGTGGTTAATTGGAGATGAGTCTCATAGACTTTCCTGCCCAGGCTGACTTTGAACCGTGATCCTCAGATCTCAGCCTCCTGAGTAGCTAGGATTACAGGTGTGAGCCACCAGTGCCCGACTAGAACTATAATTTCTTTTTTTCTTTCTTTTTCTTTTTGTGTGCCAATTCTGGAGCTTGAACTCAGGGCTTGGGCACTGTCCTTGAGCTTCTTTTGTTCAAGGCTAGCACTCTACCACTTCCAGCTTTTTCTGTTTAGTGCTCCTGAGGAATCAAACCCAAGGCTTAAGCACTCTACCACTAAACCACGTTCCCTGCCCCTGTATTTTTTTTTTCTTTTGTCAGTATTGAGGTTTGAACTTAAGGCTTTTGTGTGTATGAGCCACACTTCTAGCCCAAGGGAATAGAATTAACAAACAAGAGTTTGCTCTTCTTAAGTTTTCATTCCTGATTAAGCTTGTACTATCACAAAGAGCCAGTCTTAGTAATGTAGCTTCTTAGAAGCTTTTTAGCTGTTATAAAAAGTTGGCCTGTGTTTTCCGTCTCCATTCATGGTCTTCCTCCTGCTTGATTTTGGTGATAAGGACTATTCTTTCCTACCCGGCTTCCCCTCCATCATGGTAGGTTTTCCATGAGGTCATGCACCCTTCAGCTTTTCTACTTTGAAGGTGTCACAGGTATTCTTAGCTTCTCTTAATCTTATTGTACACACCCTCCAACCCTGATTGTTCCTAAATTCGTGCCTGCTCAACATACCAAAGATACCCAAAAGTTAGCTGAGACACTTTTCCTTCCTGCCTTCCCCCTATATCAATCTAAGTTCTAGAAACTACATTAACTTCTTTTGTTTTCACCCTTCTCCAGTCAGGGTGGTTTTTTGGTTTTGTTTTTGTTTTTTTGCCATTGGGCTTGAACTCTGGGCGCTGTCCCTCAGCTCTTCAACTCAAGGTTAGCATTCTGCCACTTGAGCCACAGCACCACTTCAGGTTTTCTGGTGGTATATTGGAGAGGAGTGTCACAGACTTTTCTGCCTGGGCTGGCTTTGAACCATGATCCTCAGATCTCAGCCTCCTGAGTAGTTAGGATTACAGGCGTGAGACACACACACACACACACACACACACACACACACAATTGAACTCAGGGCCTAGGCACAGACTGTTCCTGGGCTTTTTTTTTTCCCCTCAAAGCTAGAACTACAGATCCATTTCTGGCATGTTGGTGGTTAATTGGAGATAGGAGTCTTACAGACTGGCCTGTCCCATCTGACTTGGAACTGAGATCCTCATATCTCAGCCACCTGAATAGGTAGGATTACAGACATTAGCCACTAGTACCCTACTACTATGATATTCTTAATAATGCTCTTGTTTTCTTGTAAGAGGTTTCAGTTCCATAAGTCAGATTATAAATACAATGCCTTGACCAACGCTACCCTTTCTGTTGTTTTCCCACATATCCCTTTCCTCCGAGGGCACTGCTGGCTCACGCCTGTAATCCTAGCTACTCAGGAGGCTGAGATCTGAGGACTGCAGTTCAAAGCCAGCCCAGGCAGGAAAATCCATGAGCCTAGAAAACCAGAAGTGGTACTATGGCTAACCTTGAGCTTAAGAGCTGAGGGACAGTGCCCAGGCCCAGAGTTCAAGCCCCATGGGGACCCCCCCCCCAAAAAAAAAGTGTAACTGTTTGCTCACCCTTTCTCCATTCATGTGTTCCCAACCCTATCGCCCTTCCCTTGCCAACTTTTCCACTTTGTGGTATTCATTTTGTTAAACTATTTTTTTTTTTTTTTTGGGTCCAGTCATGGGGCCTGAACTCTGGGCCTGGGCGCTGTCCCTCAGCTCTTCAGCTCAAGGCTAGTGCTCTACCACTTGAGCCACAGCGCCACTTGCGGCTTTTTTCTTTTTGCTTATGTGGTGCTGAGGAATTGAACCGAGGGCCTCATGCATGCAAGGCAAGCACTCTACCACTTAGCCACCTTCCCAGCCCCACACCACATTTTCTTAATCTACTCATCTGTTTCCATAACTTGGCTATTGTGAATAGCACACTACTGAACAAAGATGTGTGTCTCTACCATGTCTTGACTTGTAATATTCTGGATAGATTCTTAAGAGTGGTATCGCTGGATCATATGGTGGTTCTGTTTATTCTGTTTTTTTTTTTGCCAGTCAGTCCTTGGGCTGGAACTTAGGGTCTGGGCACTGTCTCTGAGCTTTATTTGCTCAAAGCTAGCACTCTACCACTTGAGCCACAGCGCCATTTCCAGCTTTTTCTGTTTATGTGGTACTGAGGAATTAAACCAAGGACTTCATGCAGCTAAGCAAGCACTCTACCACTAGGCCACATTCCCCATCCATTTACTCCTTTTTTTGTCAGTCCGGGGGCTTGAACTCTGGGTTTGGGCTTCTGTCCCTGCGCTCTTCAGCTCAAGGCAAGCACTTTATCACTTGAGCCGAGCCGCAGTGCTACTTCGTTTTCTATTTGTTTATCAGAGATGTGTCTCACGGACGTGATCCTCAGATCTCAGCCTCCTGAGTAGCTAGGATTACAGGCGTGAGCCACTGGTGCCCTGCTTCTGTTTACTCTTTTTGAAGACTCTCTAAATCACCTTCTAGAATGGTTGCACTAGTTCATGTTCCCACCAACAGTGTTTCTTTTTTCCCTACATCTCTTAACAGCATTCATCATGGGGCTTGAACTCAGAGCTTAGGTAGAGTGCTAGCATTTGGAGATGAGTCTCTTGGACTTTCCTGCCTGGGCTGCTTTTGAGCCTTAATCCTCAGATCTCAGCCTCTTGAGTAGTAGGATTAGAGGTGTGAGCCATCAGCCCTTGGCTTAATTATCTTTTATGTTCTTTTGATTTGTATTCCCTTTATGGCCAGGGATTTTGAACATTTCCTCATGCATTTATTGGTCATTCTTCTGAGAAGTTTCTAGTTCTTTTGCACATGTATTAATTAGGTTGGTTTTGGGGATGTTTATAGTCTCTTGAACTTGTATATTCTGGAAATCAGTTCCTCATATGTGTAACCGGTAAAAGTACGCTGTTCTTTGGATTTTTTTTTTTTTTTTTGGGGGGGGGGGTCCAGTAGTGGGGCCTGAACTCTGGGCCTGGGCACTGTCTCTTAGCTCTTCAGCTGAAGGCTAGCGCTCTACCACTTGAGCCACAGCACCACTTCCAGCTTTTTTCTTTTTGCTTATATGGTGCTGAGGAACTGAACCCAGGGCCTCATGCATGCAAGGCAAGCACTCTACTGCTGAGCCACCTTCCCAGACCCAAGGTACGCTGTTCTTTGTTGTGCAGAAACTTTGGTGCAATCCCAGTGAGTCTCCAATTTGCTATACCCCTGGAACTCTGCTCAGGAAGTTCCTGTCTATGCCAATAAATTGTTTCTCCTTCCTGTAGTAGTTTCATGGTTACAGGTCTGATATCTGGCTCCATTTTGCCAGTCACTAGCTAATGGCTTTGCTCTTTGCTCTGACCTGTCTCACCAGCTTTGAGTCTGAAAAGGAATCCCTTATAGGCAGCTTCAACCTCTTCCTCCTCACTGTATACCTCCTACTGTTGGCTAAACACAAAGGGGAAATACATGGGATAAGGGACACAGAAATGGTCAAACCAGAGCCCAGATATCAGTATTCTGTGAATACCTGGGACCACTTTCTGACTTCCACTTGTGGAAACAAAACATTTTCTAAGAATTCTAAGGCTGGGGCTGGGAAGGTGGCTCAGTGGTAGAGCGCTTGCCTTGCAATGCATGAGGCCCTGGGTTCGATTCCTCAGCACCACATAAGAAAAAAGCCCCAAGTGGCGCTGTGGCTCAAGTGGTAGAGTGCTAGCCTTGAGCTGAAGAGCTGAGGGACAGCGCCCAGGCCCAGAGTTCAGGCCCCACAACTGGACCCCCCCAAAAAAAAAAAGAATTCTAAGGTTGAGGAATCACACAGAAAGTGAATATGGCTTAGTGGTAGAGTGCTTGTCTAGCAAGCATGAAGCCCTGGGTTCAATTCCTCAGAACCACATACACAGAAAAAGCCGGAAGTGGCACTGTGGCTCAAATGGTAGAGCAAAAGAAGCTCATGAATAGTGCTCAGGCCCTGAGTTCAAGTTCCACGACTAGCAAAAAAAAAAAAAAAAAATAGCTAATGATACTTTGGGGGGAAGAAGAGAAAATGAGTGAGATCTCTCTCTGACAGTTTCTGTTGAAATGTGACTTTTTTGTGCCCTTTGAAGTATAGGGCAGAGTCCTAACATTCAGAAGTCAGGCTCTATGTCACCCTTGGAATTAAAAGGCAGCAGCTTGTCCAACTGTCATTTTATCCTGAAGCATGGAGTTTTTTGTTGTTTTTTTCTTTCTTGTCCTTGAACAGAAGTCCTTGGCACTGACCCTGGCTTCTATTACTCAAGGTTAGTGCTCTAGCTCCACTTCTAGCTTTTTTTGGTAGTTTATTGGAAATAAGGGTCTCATGGACTTTATTTCCTGGTCTGGCTTTGAACTGCAGTCTTCTGAGCTCAGCCTCTTGAATAGCTAGGGTTACAGGTATGAGCCAACAGTGCCTAGCCTCAAAGTAGCTTTTATGGTCCTAACTAAATAGGTATCCAGAGCTAGGGCTTCAGCTTGAAAACTTTCAAACTAGTAGGACTGAAAAATCTTCAGCCAGAAAGGAGAGCCAAAATCTCTTTTTTATGGGAATTTTGAAAAGGGCACGTATTAGTTACAAGGCCATTTAAAGGGTAGTCAGCCTGGCCTAACCATCTCTGGAGTCTTAAATGAAAAAGCTGCCTCTTCCTCCTAAATCAAAATAGATCCAGTTCCACAATAATTGATATTTCAGGCCATTTCCATCAAGGAGTCCTAAATTTCTTGGCTTAGCTGTTTGAAACGATTCAGTGAGGAAAGAAACACAGCAATGCCATTCACTTCATTCACACACTTAGCATATGCAACTTTAATCAAACAAAAGTCCCAAATGTACAAGTGAAAAAAAGAAAAAAACAGTTGACACAGGCTTAACTAATATCAGCTACTTTTATGTACAGCTGTATAAGTTCAAAAAAGCTATCCTATATGTATGTACAAAAGTTTATACACAGATCTGTACATAAGGGTCTATACATTTTATTTCCTCAGAACCCTTAGGTGCCACCTCTTAATGAAGACACCAGCACATCATTCACATACCTTACAAAAAGAAAGAATTTTCAGGATTGACAGCACTGTGCATCCTGTATTTAGACCATGTGGGTTCTGCTCCTACATTGGTTAAGGTCGTTCTATCATGTGAGGCCACGCCATGTGTGTGGGTTCCCTAAAGAGCTTCACCTGGAGTGTTCCAAAGTAAAAGCCTATAAACCAACCCAAGATGAAGCAGCATTGTCCTGCCCAGGTTGCCACCATAGGTCCAGATGTGTGTGAGCCTGCCTGCCTGCCTGCCATGCCCTCACTGTCGGTACTCCAGCTCATCTACACTGATGACTTTGGCAGGCATGGAGGGTAGGGGCTGCTGCAGCACATCTGAGCCAAACCATTTGGCAAGGCCCACAGGGGAGCTGCTCCGTTGACTGGGGCGATGCTCTAACTGGGAGTGCATGTGCGGCAGGCCTGACCGACTGGGTACATTCTGAGGAGTTGTTTGTACGCTGACAGCTGCTGCCTGGGATCCAGAGCCTGGAGGATGCAGAACTATGGAGATAAGAAGGGTTATAAACATTCAGAGTATGATGGAACAATGGTTCCTTATTATTACCAGGTCCTCCCTTCACTCAAACCCTAACAGAAACAGAACCAAAGTCTTTATGAGACGACTTACTCTAGGGCTTCTTTAGAGAACTGGAAGTCAGTACCTTAGAACGTTAAGCTGTTAAGAAGCCATTAATATTGAAAACCCACCCTGGATGACAGGGCCACTTCTCATCACATAGCACTGACCTCTGCTAAGACGGCATCTGTTCTGGGTGGGCCCTAGCTCACTTTTCCTATTACTGATTAGAGATAAAAGTTATGGAGGGGTTGGGAATGTGGCTCAGTGGTAGAGCGCTTGCCTCGCATGCATGAGGCCCTGGGTTCAATTCCTCAGCACCACATAAGCAGAAAAAGTCGGAAGTGGTGCTGTTGCTCAAGTGGGAGAGCGCTAGCCTTGAGCTGAAGAGCTGAGGGGATAGTGTCCAGGCCTAGAATTCAGGCACCATGACTGACAATAAAAAGTCTCAGAGACTTTCCTATCTGTATGGCTTTGAACCATGACCCTCAGATCTCAGTATCCTGAGTAGCTAGGATTACAGGTGTGAGGCACTGACGCCTAGCTCCTAGCTCAACTTTTACTGGAAAGATTCTTCACCTTTTAGAAGATATCCAAGGACTCCAGGCGCTCCCACTGTTTTTGTAGGAACAATCCCAAATTCCAGAGGTCGACTGATTAAGGATGTCAATTCATCTCCAGGAGACTGGTCCTAAGCTTTAAGCCTCTTCCCATCTTCCCACCCAGCCCATTCCTGAACTCACCTGAGCGCTGGAGCTGTTGCTGCATCATCGCCAGATGCAGAGGTGTTCCAGGACGAGGGTTTAGGAGGGGATGGTTAGCAGGAGCAGGTAAGGGGTAAAAGGGCTGACCCAGGATGGGGCCAGATAGTCCCTGTAAATGCGTCAGGTCCAGCCCAGGAGGAAGCACACCTGCTGGGCAGAAGGAAGAAGGGCTGGGTTGTAGTAATGTTTTGCTGACTTAAAAGCTCATTAAGGATGTCTTTTAATGGACTAAGAGAATGAATTGGATTGGATCTGTTGCCTGTTGGTTAGGTGGAAGAATATAGTAACATCTCTGGGAATGGATGTCTCTTCATTGTATATGTCATGTCAGGTCCCCAGACTAACTCAGATCTGAAACTCACCAGCTTGAAGCAAACTTGGGAGATGCTGTGGATGTACTCCTTGGGCCAGCATCCTCTGGACCAATCCTGGGTGGAGCTGGTGAGCAGGCCGAACAATAGGGACATGGGGAACGAGGGGAACTTGGTGGGTGGGGCGGAGAAAAGGTGTTCCTGGAACTGGGGATGCCAACGTGGGTGTTTTTCTCCCAGCTGTTTTAGGTCGATAATCTTGTTCTTTGGTGTAACGGTTTGTCTGGGACAGTGGGGTGGAACATGAAGGCCGCTGTAATGTTGACAGTTTTAGATTTGTTGTAGGCGAAGACTCTCGATCCACATTGGATATGGAATTGGACAGCAGGTTGTCTGTAAGGAACCAGTCAGTATTTTGGTATTGGCAAACTTGTTTTATGGTCTTCCCACTCTTCCCTGAAAAGAGGACTTTGGGGAAAGGATTTATGTCTGTGGCACAGGGGGAAAATGGAGATTGAATCCAGCGCCTTATACATGCCAAGAAAGTATTCTACTAAGCTATGCTCCCAGTTCAGAAGGGATTTTTGACACATTCCAAAAGTGTAAATCTGCTGGGTGCTGGTGGCTCACACCTGTAATCCTCGCTACACAGGAGGCTGAGATCTGAGGATCGCAGCTCAAGGCCAGCCTGGGCAGAGAAGCCCATAAGACTTTTATCTCCCTCCAGTTAACCACCAGAAAACTGGAAGTGGAGCTGTGGCTCAAGATGGTAGAGTGCTAGCCTTTTGAGCACAAAAGCTCAGACAGTGACCAGGCCCTGAGTTCAAGCCCCACAACTGACAAAAAGAAAAAATGTAAAGTTATACTTTTTTTTTTTTTTTTTTTTTTTGGTCGTGGGGCTTGAACTCTGGGCCTGGGCGCTGTCCCTCAGCTCTTCAGTTCAAGGGTAGTACCCTACTACTTGAGCCACAGCCCCACTTCCGGCTTTTTCTGCTTATGTGGTGCTGAGGAATCAAACCCAGGGCACTTCCCAGCCCCTAAGGTTATAATCTTAAAGTCCACATCCTTGAGGGGATGCAGATGAACCCCCCAAAACCCACGTCCTCTATTCTTAATACTCCTCTGAACAAAAGGATAGCTCTTGGTAAACACTTGGAGAATCAGGGTTGGTGGTCTAACTTAGGCAATCTGTTCTGCACAAATGGCTGTGGCCTGGGCTTATATGGACACTAGCCCTGTCCTTGGCTGCTTGAGATTCTTTTTAGTCTAAGGAGAGAATCAAGTTGGTACAAAATCATATGAATCCATGATAAAATTTAAAAAGCAGCCAGGCATCAGTGGCTCATGCTTGTAATCCTAACTACTCAGGAGGCAGAGATCTCAGATCTTAAGTAAAGTCCAGTCCATGAGATTTATTTCCAGTGATCACAAACAGCTTAAAGTGGAGTTGTGGCTAAAGTGGCAGAGTGCTAGCCTTGAGAAAATTGCTCAGGGACAGCGCCCAGGCCCTGACTTCAAGCCCTGGTATTGGGGCACACACACAGCAATTACAGCCTGATCAAAGAGTATCTGCTCCACTGTTCTTGCAACACAGGCAAAAGGTTTTCAGACCAATAGTCTGCACCTATGTAATGCTAATTTACTAGAATTAGTGCCACCATGTCCTTTACAATCTGTGCAACTCACAGAGACCAGCACATTTTTTCTTTTATACTTGTAAAAGGCTCTTATACCCATATGCTTCACCCACTGCACATATCAAGTCTCCACAGTTGGAGAACTTTTTAGAAATGGCTGGGCTAAATCTAGGTGTGGTATACACACCTGTAATCTGAGGCTAAGGTAGGATTTTAAGTTTCAGGTCATTTATATTGGGCTCATATTGGGATATATGAAAAATACTAATTTTTAAACTATAACAACTAAAAATTCTAAACTGAAGTTCATTTTTTAAACCAGCATTCACAACATTCTTAGGTTGGTCAGAATTTTGAGCAACCCAGAGAATGTGGGCTAGTTTCCCCCTCCACTTTTTTCTTGTTGGTCATGGGGCTTGAACTCAGGGCCTGGGCACTGTCTCTGAGCTTTTTTGTTCAAAGCTGGCATGACTTTACTAATTTGAACCACAGCACCACCAGTTTTCTAGTGGTTCACTGGAGATAAGAGTCTCATGGACTTTCCTGTCTGGGCTGGCTTTGAACCACGATCCTCAGATCTCAGCTTCCTGAGTACCGAGGATTACAGCCATAAGCCATCAGTGACTGGCTTCCAATCCTTTAACAAAAAATGTTAAAAACTGTTACCATAAAGGGTGATATATAGAGGGATTACAGTTATATAAGTCAGGTAGTAAGTACATTTCTTTATGGACATTGTCACCCCTTCCCTCACTTTCTCCCAATTTTCCCCTCCCATACTCGCCCACAAGTTGTATAGTTCATGTTCAACATAGAGCCAACCCTTCTATTTGACACACGACTGTGGTCAAGCAGCCAGGGCTTGGGAACTGCTTTGGAGAGAAATCAGGTTAGGTTGGTCAGCCTGTGTTCTCTCTCACACATACTTGCTTAGTAGCACACCCTGCAGTACCTTCACTGGCCTTCAGAATATCCTCTTTACTGTCACCAGCAGCCGCCTTTCCAGGTACTGTTTCCTCCTTGCTTTTCTCTTTGCTCTCGTACATCTTCCGGATCACTGAGGTAGGGGTGAAGGAAGGAGAAAGCTGCAGAGAAAAAGAGTTGACATCAGCATATCCTAAGTACTTTTCCCTAATATCAGGCCA
This sequence comes from Dipodomys spectabilis, assembly GCF_019054845.1. Taxonomy (NCBI): domain Eukaryota; kingdom Metazoa; phylum Chordata; class Mammalia; order Rodentia; family Heteromyidae; genus Dipodomys; species Dipodomys spectabilis. The sequence goes on along the minus strand of NW_024871040.1, from coordinate 6,418,155 downwards.
GAATTCATTGACCAAGCTGCTCAACAAAGATTAAGAGCTTCCATATTGTCTACATAGTATCAGAGGACAATACCAACATTCTGGTCTACAGCTCCTAGAGGAAAGGAAAGGGAGGAGGCAGGCAGTCCCATGAGTGCAATCCCTGTCCAAAGCTCTGATAACAGGGACCTGCCTCTATTCACACACTTCACCTAGGGACCTGGGATTAGACTAGGAGGAATATGACCAAAGTACACCCTGGAGCAACAATGGCTCCCCTTCCACCTGCAAAAGGACATTTCAGAGACAAACTTAGGAACTAAGTTATTCTTTGTTACTATTTCTCTCACTTGACTACTAAAACAATCACAATTGCCAGGCTCCTGTGGTGGCTCATGCCTATAATCCCAGCTACTCAGGAGGCTGAGATCTGAGGATCACGGTTCAAAGCCAGCCCAGGCAGAAAAGTCTGTGAGACTCTTATCTCCAGTTAACCACTAGAAAACTAGAAGTGGCATTGTGGCTCAAGTGGTAGAACGCTAGCCTTGAGCTGAAGAGCTGAGGGACAGCACCTAGGCATAGAGTTCAAGCCCCATGACCGAAAATTTAAAAAAAGAAAAAAAATCTTTTTTTTTTTTTTTGAGGTACTGGAATTTGCACTCAGGGTCCTGTGTTTATTACACAAGCACTCTATCATTTGAGGCACAGGTCCCAACCCTTCACAATCACAATTATCTTAGTAAATTGAGCTACTAGGATTCATGATTTGGATCTTGAGTTTCCATTTCTTTGCTCCTTTGATGATTTTACTATTCATGTGCCTTAAACCTTGCTTTCAAAGTGTCTGATGCAGCTGTACGTGGAGTCTTTACACAGCAATTGTTCCTCCCCCTTGTTTAGCAGCCAGTCAGTTGTCAAACTAGACTTATCACCACAAACAGGCAAACTCCTCTGTCCCAGTCTTTGTAATACTAAGATCTGAACGACTTGTGAGCTCCCCAATTTGTCTGCTGGACGCCTTATCTGCCTTGTCATCTGTCCATCTCACCTTTTTCTCCTACCTCCCTACACAGCTGCTTCTTCATTTGGACATACTGTAATATGTGCAGGCATGGGCCAGCAAATATTAGTCTGCTGGCACTTTTTCCATGAGGGGCTTCACTAGGAGAGAACCCTAGGTGAAGACCGAACAAGCAAGTAGGAAACACTTAGGTCAGTATTCCTGTGGAAGATTTTCAGGGATACTTAGGGAGCATAACCAAGTAGAGCAGTCTTCAAGTGGTTCACAGTTCCTATAGGTCACTGACCATGCTTGTGATTGAAGCAGCAGGGGCTGGGGATGAAGAATTCCCTCGGTGCACAGGTGCTGGTGACTTCGTTACTCGCTGTTGCCTGTGAACACATTAATTATTAGGGAGAGAGCTCCAAGCCACTAAAACTCCCAAGTCCGAAAATCAGAATGCAAATCAAGACCAAGCCAAGAATCCCTTATACAGTTCACTTTCCCCAGCCTAACAAATGCAAAAAGATGACTAAGAGTTGGGCACTGGTGGCTCACAGCTGTAATCCTAGCTTCTCAAAAGGCTGAGATCTGAGGATTGCAGTTTGAAGCCAGCCCAATCAGGAAAATCCGTGAGACTCTTTATCTCCAGTTAACCATCAGAAAACTGGAAGTGGCACTGTGACTCCAAGTCGCAGAGTACTTAGCTTTGGACTGCAACTATGTCCTGAGTTCAAGACCTACAACTGACCAAAAAAAAAAAAAAAGACTAAATTTTGAGTGATTTCAAAACTTAAGTGAAACATGGCACTTCCTTACAGAACTCTCACTGTAGTGGAAGGGTCATAACTTGGGGCAATCAAAGCAACATAGATACACAAACAAGGGCCAGTAGGAAAATGGAGAAGGTATGGCAGTAAACACCAAGAACACTGGGAAAGTTCCTAGGAAGAAGCTTCATTAAACTGGAGGTGGCCAGTGATTAAGATGGCTCAGACAGAACAGCTACAGCGAAAGCGTTGGGTTATCTGGAGCTGGCATAGTTTATTTCTATGCCAGGAAGATGGATAGTGAACCATCATTCTGTGAACTAGGTATGCTAATTAGTGCAGGGAGCAGACTAATTAGCCATGGTTGGCACATAAACCAATGCTCAAGGAGACGCTGGTTCAAATGAAACGAGTTTTAGGTATTTTAGGAACCAGTGTAATATAACATGCTACTCCCGATCCATACCCAAATCAGACCTCCCAAACAGTAAACAGTGTTGACACAGACATAACAGGTTGCCAAGAGAAAAAAATGTGTGAGCCACTGGCTGAGACACTTCATTGCATTTCACCCATGTCTAAACTTGTGCCCCAAAGGTCAAAAGCCCAAGAACAGTCAATGATTCTTCAAGTTTTATGAATCACAAGCAGATGGAATTCTAAAACCAGCTTTTTTTCCCCAATCAGTTCTACTAATCCCCATACTGCTGTACTGAGACACACATTCACCAATGTGGGGACACAGAACAGTGGTATTCTTGGTGAGGGAGTAAAGAGAATCCCTAAACCCACATGCAGGGGGTGTTGCAGTTCAAAGCCAGGGAGGAAAGTCCATGACACTTTCCAAGTGGAGCCGTGGGTCAAGTGGTAGAGCACTAGACTTGAGCACAAATGCTCAAGGAGCTGGGCACAGGTTACACCTGTAATCCTAGCTTATCAGAATGCTGAGATCTGAGAACCACAGATTAAAGCCAGCCGGGCAGAAGAAGGCAGAAGAAGCTCAGGGACAGTGTCCAAGCCCTGAGGTGGTCAAACCCCAGGACCAGCACAAAACAAACAACAATAGGGTAAAAACTCAATGTCTCTGCAATAGAATTCAATTGTATCATTTCCTCTATTGAAAACTAGTATATACAACAGATGTACACTGTATCTGACTAGTTTATTAGTCTCAGGAAGCCTCTATTTGCAAATTAGTACTCTAATTCACATAGGATTACTAGGTTACCTGTTTCTGAATCCATCTCTGGTTCTGTCCACCTGTGGTTTGCCAAAACCAGGCTGGTAGAAGTTTGCTGCCTGGACTGCAAGGTCATGTGGTAGGGCCAGCCCCTCCAAAGCTGCCTGCTGCAACTCCATCTGACTCATCTGCCAAGAACAGGGAAAGAAGAATGAGGACAATCTGTATATTTTCTACAAAAGTCTCTCTTCTCCTAGAAAGGTGTATCTATGCAGCAGCTAAAAAAAATTAGATATTGCAGACTTGACCAAACTTTATTGTCAACTACCAAACAGTATTTTATTGAAGTATTATTTCCATTACTTAGCAATGTTCTGAAAAACACACCATACCGTTCCATAGCTGCAAAAGTACTGACAAAAGGGCGAAAAGCAAGCAAGAGACTGGGGCTGACAAAACTCAGCTGACCTGGGCCGTGACAGGGCTCATGGGCTTGCGCATGCCCTGAAATGGGTCTCCAAGTAGTTGCTGGGGTCCTGGTGCAAAACCTGCCAAGAAAGTTTTAAAATGAGTGTCCAGACATGATCACTTTTGTGAAGCACTGCTTCTTTCTTGCCAGACGTCCATTCTTCCTCTGCCCTCCCACAGGGGGCTATATGGAATTCAGAGTTCTTTTTGTCTGACATTGGTACTCAAACTTGGTACCTGATGCTTTTGCTAATTAGCTGGTGTTCTACCAACTGAGCCATGCCTCCAATTCCTTTTTTTCTTTTTCCCAAGTCAAAGATATGCGTGTATGTCCTGGGGCTTAAACTCAGGCCTGGGCATTGTCCCTGAGCTTCTTTTGCTCAAGGCTAGTGTTCTACCACTTGAACTACATGCAAGTAGTTCTTCACTTGCATTTTTGGTGGTTCACTTCTTGCATTTTTGGTGGTTAGATAGAGGTAAGAGTTCACGGGCTTTTCTGCCTAGGCTGGCCGCCTGAGTAGCTAAGATTACAGGCATGAGCCACTGGCTCAGTCAGAGTTCTTGTTGGCCTGAATTGGTGGTGTATCTGTTTTCCCCTCTAAGTTGTCCCTCTTGTCCTTTTCAGAGCCAAGACCTGTTTGAGAGAAAAGTTATCTAGCCAGGAATTTGGCCATACTAAGTCAGCTGATACCAAAGTAGAATCTTGTGCTCAGGGGGTCACTCTCTTTCTACAGAAAGTGAGAGAGTGTCTTCCTGTGGATGGATGCCTCTCAAGGAAAGTCTGGCTGGGGTGAGCCTCAGCCTACAGCGGTCCTAGGGTCGTAGAAATACTAGGAAACAGTTAGAAAAGCTTTTGACATTGCTTCTTGTCTTAATTCAGATTTCACACAACTTCAGCTGCTCAGTAGAGAGCCACTATTCTCCAACAGGGGTTTGTTATTGAGGCTAGCCTCAATCTCTTATTTCTCCCAGCTCAGCCTCTCACAGGACTGGTGTTACAGGACTGAGCCATCACTCTTAGCTCTCTTTAACTTCTTTATCCTGGAAAACTTCAGAAGCCAAATTAACTTGTTTGGATTTATTTTTCTAAAAAGGGAAGAAAATGAAAAAACTTACATAGAAGGTCAGGTAGGTGATAAATTATCTTTCATCTTTTCCTCAGGCCTTTCCCCAAAGGTATCTACGCTTCTCCCCATTCTCTATGTAGTCGCAGGCTGGCCTCAAACTTGCATTAGCCTCTAAGTGCTGGGATTTCAGGCCTGTACCATCATTCCCAGCCTCAAATTTCCTTTAAAACTCTTTAAGGATGCCCATGGAAAACATTGCCAGTATAAACTCCACATGGGGGAATAGACTTCTATTTGTAAGCATTGTTTCCAGCTGGGCCACCTGCCTAGCGCGTGTAAGGCTCTAAGTCCAAAGACTAGTTACCGATTGGTGATGGTATTCGTGGGCGAAGGTAGTCTGCTGAAGCTGCTCGAGTTTGAAACATCTGTGGCATGGGAGGAGAGGGTGCTCTTTGGCCCAGTAAAGAGGTGTTATGTTCCAAGCTCCCCATAAGGCCACTCAGAAGATTGGAAGAAGCAGGTCTCTGAACTGGTTGACCCAGAAGTTCCTAAAGGCAGAAAAGCCAAATCTCAGTGAACAAATCAAGTTGTTCCTTCTAGTCATAATCTTTTTTTTTTTTTTTTTTTGGTCCGGTCATGGGGCCTGAACTCTGGGCCTGGACACTGTCCCTCAGCTCTTCAGCTCAAGGCTAGCATGCTACCACTTGAGCCATAGCACCACTTCTGGCTTTTTCTGCTTATATGGTGCTGAGGAATGGAACCCAGGGCCTCAGGCATGCAAGGCAAACGCTCTACCACTGAGCCACCTTCCCAGCCCTCTAGTGATAATCTTTGGATAACAGATTTAACTTTTGGAAGCCAAATGATGAATCCCCTTGTAGTTCACTGAGGGACAGAACCTATGTATATACAATAGACTGCTTTGAATATTCAGCTAGCCACATCTGTTTTAAGTACAAATACAGGCTAGGTACTTAAAAATTCCACTGAGAATGCAAATCAGAAGTCAAAGATTTTTTTTGTTTTTGGCTGTGAATTTGGCTTAATGGTAGAGTGCTTGCCTGGCATGCATTAAGCCCTGGGTTCCATTCCTCAGTACTATATAAACAGAAAAAAAAAAAAGGAAGTGGCACTGTGGCTTAAGGGGAAGAATACTAGCCTTGACCAAAAGAAGCTCACAGGCAGTGCCCAGGCCCTGAGTTCAGGCCCTAGAACTGGCCAAAAAAAAAAAAAAAAGGCCTTTAAAAAAAAATTCCTGGGGGGGGGGGGGGGGAGGATGGGTGGGGGGGGCGGCGAGGGGAGGATGGGAAGGGTAAACAAAGGAGGAGGCTACAATGCTTGATAAGAAATGTACTCATTATCTTGCCCATGTAATTGTAACCCCTCTGTACAGTATGTTCACAATAAAAAAAAAAAATTCCTGGGGCTGGGAAGGTGGCTCAGTGGTAGAGCACTTGCCTTGCATGCATGAGGCCCTGGGTTCGTTCCTTAGCACCACATAAGCAGAAAAAAAAAACCCGAAGTGGTGCTGTGGCTCAAATGGTAGTGCTAGCCTTGAGCTGAAGAGCTGAGGGACAGCGCCCAGGCCCAGAGTTCAGGCCCCACGACCGGCAAAAAAAGAAAAAAAAATACCTTACCACAGTGGTAAATTTATTAAAATCAAGGAACCTATATGGATATATTTTGATCACCCAAAGTGCATAGTTTATATAAGAGATTTTTTTTTAACTGTATTTTTTTTCCTTTTCTTTATTGGTACTGGGAATTGAACCCAGGAAGTTGCACTTGTAGGCAAGAACATTTTTGCTGCTCCTGGGCCTTAAACTCAGGGACTGGGCTTTGTCCTGAGCCTCTCTATGCTCAAGGCTAGAGCTCAACCACTTGAGCCACAACACCATTTCTGGCTTTTTCTGTTATGTGGTACTGAGGAATCAAACTCAGGGCTTCATATGTTAGGCAAGCATTCTACCACTAAACCACATTCCCAGACTCCCTATTATTATTACTATTATTATTATTGCCAGTCCTGAGGCTTGAACTCAGGGCCTAGGCACTGTCCCTCAGCTCTTCAGTTCAAGGCTAGCACTCTACCACTTGAGCCACAGCACCATTTCCGGCTTTTTCTACTTACATAGTGCTAAGGAATCGAACCCAGGGCCTCATGCATGCGAGGCAAACACTCTATCACTGAGCCACCTTCCTAACCCTCCCTATTATTTTTTTAACTGAAGAAAAAACCTCATTTCCATTTCCTAGAGTTCATTTCGATAAATACTATTTTATATAGCCAGATGCACATAGGTAGTATGCTTTTATGTTCCTCTCCTAAGAATATCCTCCTTTGGGTAGTCATCTTTTAAAGCCAACCAGCTCCCCTAGTTCCCTTATTGAGATTAGGGGCAATACAGAACTATGTATATAGCAGCACTATGTATAGCCAGGCAACATAGGGCATTTGCTAAGGCCCAAGTCTGTACTACTACATAAAAGCAGTTAAAGGCTGGGAAGGTGGCTCAGTGGTAGAGCGCTTGCCTTGCATGCCTGAGGCTCTGAGGCCCTGGGTTCGATTCCTCAGCACCACATAAGAAAAAAGCCGGAAGTGGCGCTGTGGCTCAAGTGGTAGAGCGCTAGCTTTGAGCTGAAGAGCTGAGGGACAGCGCCCAGGCCCAGAGTTCAGGCCCAACGACCGGACCAAAAAAATAAAAAAATTAAAAAAAATTAAAAAAAATAAAAGCAGTTAAGAAAACTGATGAGAGCCGGGCGCCGGTGGCTGACGCCTGTAATCCTAACTACTCAGGAGGCTGAGATCTGAGGATCGCGGTTCAAAGCCAGCCCAGGCAGAAAAGTCTGTGAGACTGTTATCTCCAATAAACCACTAGAAAACTGTTAGTGGCACTGTGGCTCAAGCAGTAGAGCACTCGCGTTGAGCTGAACAGCACAGGGACAGCCCCAAGCCCAGAGTTCAAGCCCCATGACCAACTAAAAAAAACAAAAACAAAAAACAAGAAAACTGATGAAGACTCAAGAGGGCTTGGTTTAAAACTACCCCTCTTGTATAACTAATGTATGCCAATAAAGAGAAAGGAAGATTATCTTACCTGCAGGATGTTCTTCGAGACAGGTTGGCCTGGAATTTCAGTAGGGGATATCAAATGGCTTTCAAGATTTCGCTATGAAACAAAACAAAAAACTGGTTTTAACTCTTAACACTTTAACATACAGACTGAGGGTAAGAAAATATCAAACCCTCCCAAAACAATTGGTGCTTAACTCAGACCAACCTGTTACTGTCTCTCATCACACAGGTCCCAGAAGTCTGGGAAAGGCTTGTCCACATGTACATTCAGAATCCTCACTGAAACTGCCCCAGTGCTAACTCTAGTTCATTTCATTGCAACACCATGACCAAAATATGGACACAGAATATGGTGAAACTGAGGAGCCCTTATTTAGTAAGAAACCACCAGTAAGACCATTTAGTAATTTATAGACCTCAATTTTTGATGCACCTCTGGCTGTTTGTTATCTCTAACAAAGAGTTATCTCTAACAAGAATTACTAGCCAAATATAATATTTTAAAAAGCAAAGGGATGAAAGTGTGGTTCAGTGATATAGTGCTTGCAGAGCAACTGCAAAGCTCTATCCTCAAAAAATATAACAAAGCAGGTATGGTGGCTTATGGCTATAATGCTAGCTACTCAGGAGGGATAGGTAGGCAGGTTGTGGTTCTAGACCAGTTGAAGTAAAAAAGGCTGGTGAGTCACCCCACTTTCCCCTCCATTCTGTTGTGGTGCATGCTTGTTACCCATTTACACAGGAATCATAAAAAGGGCCGAGGCCAACATGGGTAAACCCTAAATCCCAAAAATAACGAAAGCAAAACAGACTAGGGACTTGGCTCAAGTGGTAAAACATTTGCTTAATGAGCACAAGGCCCTAGTACCAATCAAAAATGTGAACACTAATAAAAGGCAGATGTGGTAGCATGCACTTGTGGGAGTCTAAGGCAGGGAGATTAGGAGTTTGAGGTCAGCTTGAGCTACACAGCAGGACCTATCTCAAAAAAAAAAAAAGTCTGGGTCTGGGCATCAGTGGCTCACGCCTGTAATCCTAACTACTTGGGGACTGAGATCTGAGAATCGCAGTTCAAAGCCAGCCCAAGCAGTAAAGTCCATGAGACTCTTATCTCCAATAAACCACCAGAAAATTGGAAATGGAGCTGTGGCTCAAGGGGTAGAGTGCTAGCCTTGAGCTGAAGAGCTGAGGGACAGCGTCCAAGCCCAGAGTTCAAGACCACAACCAACCAAAAAAAAAAAAAAAGGGGGGGGGGGGGGATACAGCTCAGAATGCTTGCCTTAGCACCACACAAAAATCAGAAACATGCCGGTGTTGGTGGCTCATGCCTGTAATCCTAGCTACTCAGAGAGCTGAGATCTGAGGATTGCAATTTAAGACTCTTTCTCCACTTAACCACCAGAAAAGCAGCAGTAGTGCTGTTCCTCAAAGTGGTCAAGCGCTAGCCTTGAGTGGAAAAAGCTCAGGGATAGCACCTAGGCCCTGAGTTCAAGCCCCACAACCAACCAAAACAAAAACAAAAAAACCCACCAAAATCAGTAACAGACTAAGGAGGCTGGAGGATTGGTTCAAGTGGTAGAATGCCAGCCTTAAGTGAAAAAGCTAAAGGACAGCACACATGCCCTGAGTTCAAATTCCACTACTGGCACACACACACACACAAATTATACATATTGCTATTCACAGTGTAGATACCTTCAGCTTCTAGACAAGGAAGTAGGAGGCAAAACCCAACTGGTAAATAGCAACTAAGTAAATGACTTAACTAGGTGAGTGTGTTTTCCCTATTCCTATCTGCCCTTGCTTTTGCATCACTATTTTTTTGTTGTTGTTGGTCATGGAGCCTGGGCGCTGTCCCTCAGCTCTTCAGCTCAAGGCAAGCGCTCTACCACTTGAGCCACAGCGCCACTTCGGTTTTCTAGTGGTTTACTGGAGATAAGTCTCACGGACTTTCCTTCCCCGGGCTGGCTTTGAACTGTGATTCTCAGATCTCAGCCTCCTCAGTAGCTAGGATTACAGGCGAGAGCCACCAGTGCCTGGCTTTTGCATCACTTCGTATCAAGGGCACACGGGCAGCCATGTTAACACAGAAGCCATGGTTGAAAACTGCTTTGCTGAACAGTTTTATGACATACAGTAAGCATATGCAGTCACCCTGTAACCTACCTTTAGGCCTAAAAGTTAAAATATATAACTCCTCTAGTAAATGAATACAATGCAACTGCCTTGCAAAAAAGTCCATCTTTGCTTATCTAGTAATTTATATGATGATTATCAACCGTCTAGTCAAGAAAGCAGCAGGCTGGTCAGGTGCCAGGGGCTCATGCTTGTAATCTTACCTATTCAGGAGGCTGAGAATTGCCGTTCAAGGGCAGCTTGGAAAGACAAATCCAAGATTTTTGTCTCTAACCAGCAAAAAGCTGGAAGTGGGGCTGGGAAGGTGGCTCAGTGGTAGAGCGCTTGCCTTGCATGCCTGAGGCCCTGGGTTTGATTCCTCAGCACCACATAAGCAAAAAGAAAAAAGCCGGAAGTGGCGCTGTGGCTCAAGTGGTAGAGCGCTAGCCTTGAGCTGAAGAGCTAAGGGACAGCGCCCAGGCCCAGAGTTCAGGCCCCATGACCCGAACACTCTCCCCCCCCCCCCCAAAAAAAAGCTGGAAGTGGAGATGTGGCCAACGTGGTAGAGCACTAGCCTCAAATGAAAAAGCTAAGCAAGAATGCAAGGTCCTGAGTTTAAGCCCCAGTACTGTCATACTCCTTCCCCCAAGGAGTGAAAAGGATAAAAAGATTCTAAGTTGTATAAATATTCTAAGTTGTGTTAACTTCAGAAGCTTTTTTTGCTTAATGCTGGGGATGGAACTCCAGTGCCTCATAAATGCTAGGCAAGTGCTCTACACCATGAGCTTCATTCTCATTCCAGCTTTATACCTTTTTTTTTTTGTTGGTTGTGGGGCTTGAACTCAGCTTGGGCGCTGTCCCTGCGCTTGAGCCACAGAGCCACTTCCGGTTTTTGAGTGGTTTATTGGAGATAAGAGTCTCAAGGACTTTCTTGCCTGGGCTGGCTTTGAACTGCGATCCTCAGATCTCAGCCTCCTGAGCAGCTAGGATTACAGACATGAGCAACCGGTGCCCGGCATATACTTTTTTTTAAAAGCAGTGATTTAATAAAGTTATCCATAGCTGGGTGCCTGTGGCTCATGTCTGTAATCCTAGCTACTTAGGAAGCTGAGATCTGAGGATCTCGGTTCAAAGCCAGCCCAGGCAAGAAAAGTCCCTGAGACTCTTATCTCCAATTTACCACCTGAAAACTGGAAGTGGCACTCTGGCTCAAGTGGTAGAGGGCTAGCCATGAGCTGAGTTCAGGGACGGTGCTCAGGCCCAGAGTTCGAGGCCCATGACCAAAAAAAAATTAAAAATTAAAAAATCCATGAATTGCATAAGGTTCAGTCTTTTGACTGTCACTCATCATACTTTTAGATGAAAATTTTGCAGATGGGAATCTGGTGAACAATTCTGCTTAGGTTAGCCTCAAACCATCGTCCCCTAGAGTTCAGTCTCCTGCGTAACTAGGATTAAAGGCACAAGCCGCACAAGCCACTGGTGCCTTTTAATAAGTCTTGCTTTTGATATTAACAGTTGTTACCAAACAAATTGTAACAAATAGTTAACATAAAAACATCAAGGGCCAAAAAACTGCTACTCTGGGCTGGGAAGGTGGCTCAGTGGTAAGGAGTTGCTTGCCTTACATGCATGAGGCTCTGGGTTCAATTCCTCAGAACCACATAAGCAGAAGAAAAAAAAAAAGCCGGAAGTGGTGCTGTGTGTGGCTCAAGTGGTAGAGTGCTAGCCTTGAACTGAAGAGCTGAGGGACAGCGCCAACGCCCAGGATTCAGGCCCCACGACCAGCAAAACAAATAAACAAAAACTACAACTCTATAGAGAATTTTCAGCTGGGCACCAGTAGCTCATGCCTATAATCCTAGCTACTCAAGAGGCTGAGATCAGAGAATTGTGGTTCAAAGCCAGCCTGGGCAGACAAAAAAAAAATCCAAAACTTTCAACCTGCACAAAAATCTTATTTGTCCATCATGGGGCCTGGGCACTGTCCCTGAACTCTCTTCCTCAAGGCTAGTGCTCTACCACTTGGAGCCATAGTATCACTTTGGTTTTCTTATGGTTAACTGGAGCGGAGTCCCATGAACTTTCCTGCCTGGGCTGCCTTTGAACCATGACTCTCAGATCTCAGCCTCTTGAGGAGGTAGGATTTCAGGCATGAGCCACCAGTTCTTGGCTTTCAAAAGCCTTTAAAAAAAAATCCATTTACCGTGTGGTAGGTAAGGAAGTGAAATTGAAAGATGGGAAAGGAAAAATGGGTGTGTGCCAAATACTTACACTAACTTTGGGCTGAGTAGGCAAAGTCCCACTGGCCTTCATGGTGCTCACAAGCTTGTTGAATGCAGTCATGTCTCCATCTTTCTTCAGTGGTCGGCTGCTCGTTACAGCACTCAAGGTCTCTTCTAAATGCTCTGCCATGAAGGGTGTTGAATTGTTCACATGCTGGTCCACCTTCAGGCCCTTGAGTCCTGCTTCCACTTCTTCTACCGACAGCACAACACCTGAATGTGCTGAAAAGTCGACAAAGTCCTGGTTATACCCCACGAAGATTTGGCAGCAATTTTCTCTGGCTAGAAAAAATTACCCTATGTCTTTACCTGGTAAAGACAATTGATTTTATAATTGAAATAAGGCTTTTACAAATGGCTGACACTGAAAACAAACGAAACATTAACATGATAGTTGCTTCAGTAGGAAGGCTGTAATTTTGTATGTACAGAGAGATGCTATAAACTGGACCTATTTTTGTGGGGGGAGTACTGGGGTTTCCACTTGGCCTTTTGCATGCTATACAGGTACTTTATTGCTAAGCTACGTCTGCAACCCCTTTTAGAATAGGGTATCAATTTTTGCCTGAGTTGGCCTACACTGTGATCCTCCTTATCTCTATTCTCAGAGTAGTTCAGATTATAGGCAAGAGCAGTTAGCGTCTAACAGGTAACCAAAACTATGAGGTATTAGGCTTTAAAAGTTGACAAGATGGGGTGGCTCACACCCTTAATCCTAGCTACTCAGGAGGCTGAGATCTGAGGATCAAGGTCCACAGCCAGCCCACACAGGAAAGTCTGTGAGACTCTTATCTCCAATTAACCACCAGAAAACGTGGCTCAAGTGTAGCGTGCTCACCTTGAGCTGAAGAGCTCAGGGTCAGTGCCCAGGCCCAGAGTTCAAGCCCCATGACTGACCGGGAAAAAAAAAAATGTTGACAAGATCATGCTATGTATCTTGCAAAAATGTCTTATGAGTCCTCTGAAGAACTGTTAGACACAGGAATCCAAAAAGCCAACATCAACAAGACCTACATATTGTGATTGTTAGAGCACTGAGTTGTTATTTTGATGGTTTAATAGCTAAACAGGAGCACGGGTAGGCTAACCAGTGGCTTACCAGAAGAGTGCCTGCCTAGCAAGTGTGGGGCCCTCGGTTCAAAAAGAACATGGCACGTTGGGGCCAAGTTGTGAGGAATTTGCAAGTTATACATAGGAAGGCGAAAGCACTGACTGTGGTATTACAATTAGGCCAAAGGCAGTATGATGAGGGAAAAGCTCTGTTCATGGGACACTACCCATTGGCTACCAGGTTCTCAAAAAGAGGCAGTGAAAAAATTAGTCTTTCTCTTCAGATATCGAAAGCATTCTTAATACACTTACAGCTCTCTCTAAGTTTTTCTTTATTTGCAGAAAGGCTGGAAAGAAGAGGTTTTAAATCCACTTTAGCTTTCTGTAGCATTTCCAAAATGTCCACTTTATTTTCAGCATGGTCTTCCAATGGTATAGGAGCAAAGTAATTCCCCGAGTTCTGTCCAGGAGAGAGGATGGCTTGCTCCAGTCCTGACATCGTAAACACAATATGCACAATGGATCCCAATTAACGCAAAAACTCATCTTTTATAATTCTGAGAGGACACAAACTGAAAGTTTCTCAATCTAAATGTACTCATGCTTATGGATACAAGACTGACAAAGGCAGAGAAAGCTCAATTCTCCATTCAAAGGAAGAGTTGGAAGCCATTTTACCTGCAAGTCTTTCCAGTTCTTCATGTGGTGTTGACCCGAGGCTGCTAGATCTGCTTCCAGACTGGCTTGGGTTAGAGAACCATCTACTGAATCGACTGGCAGAGACGGATCCTTCTCCCAAAACATCTTCTATCATCTAAAGAGAAAGACAGGAGCTAAGATGAAAGGTTCTATGCAAAACAGGATAAAGTTCAAATTTTAAGAGTGTTATTTTGAAGTGTTTTACTGCCAGGCTGATAAGCAACAAGACATGAACTATGAGAAAGTGATCAAAGAAAACCCGAGGTTTATACTTGGTGCTCTCAAAACAAGTAACATAGGGAATTCATCCTGACTTTAGTAGCCAAGGCTTAAGAAAAAAAAAAAAAAAAAGCAGGGCTGGGAAGGTGACTCAGTGGCAGAGCAATTGCCTTGCATGCATGAGGCCCTGGGTTCGATTCAAAAGCCGGAAGTGGTACTATGGCTCAAGTGGTAGAGCGCTAGCCTTTGAAGGACAGCACCCAGGCCCAGAGTTCAGGCCCCACAACCGGACTCCCACCCCCCCACAAAAAAAAAACAAAAAACAGAGGTCATAAAGATGCTAATTCTGGGGCTAGGAAGGTGGCTCAGTGGTAGAATGTTTGCCTTGCTGCATGCATGAGGCCCTGGGTTCAATTCCTTAGTACCACATAAACAGAAAAAGTCAGAAGTGGCACTGTGGCTCAAGTGGTAGAGCGCTAGCCTTGAGTTAAGAGCTAAGGGACAGCATCCAGGCCCAACAACAACAACAACAAAGATACTAATTCTGGAAGTGAAGGTATGCATTGCTTTGAGTGAAAAAGCCAAGTGAGAACACAAGGCCCTAAGTTCAAGCCTCAGTACCAGTCCAAAATAAAAAAGAAAGTCGTAATTCTATCTCGTATGGTGTTAGACACCATAATTCTAGCACTTGGGAGGGTGAGGCAGAAGATCAAGAATTCAAGGCCTTCCTGGGTGGCATGGCAAAACTCTGTCTCTGTAAACAAAACCAACCTCCCCACCTCAAAAGATCATAATTCAGCATGGCGCTGGTGGCTCATATCTGTAATCCTACTCAGGAGGCTGAGATCTGAGGATCATGGTTCCAAGCCAGCTGGGGCAGGAAAGTTTGTAAGGGTTCTACTGTTTGAACTCAGGGCCTTGCACTTGGCTTAGCTTGTTTGCTCACAGCTGGCACTCTACTATTTGAGCCACACCCCTAGCCTTGCTTTCTGCTGGTTATTTTGAAGCTGGAGACTTGTGGACTTTTCTGCCCAAACGACGATTATTTGGATTTCACCTTCTTAGGTAGGATTCCGGACTGAGCCACAGGCATTTGGGTGGCTAAACCTTTTTTTTTTTTTTTTTAAAACAAAGTAGATTTAGATACTCAAAAAACAAAAAACAACAACAACAACAAAAACCCATGGAAAGATGGCGACAGGGCAGTAGGGAAACGCCATAGCTCTCTCCAACCAAAAAGAGAGTTCGAGTTCCAACGCTTAATCTCCCCAAGAGACCGACAACAACAAAAGACGAACACTCAGAGAAAAACCAGAGGTGGAAAATAACAAAAAAAGAAAGAGAGGAAAAGAAGAAATTCAGAACAGAGAAGAGCGAAGACCCCTCCCCCAACCTTTACTGGCCGCGCAGCAGTGCGCCAAGCCACCGGCCAGCCGGCCCGGCCGGGGCTACCGGAGCCACAGAGTCACAGGGGGCTGCTTGCAGATCACCAGGTACCGGATTGCAGAACAGCGGATCGCCAGGAACAGAGAAACCTACCAGCCGGGAGTCTCCACGAGGATCCCACCCCCACCCCTCACTCTCCACCAGAGCGGAGAGGCTCCATCCCGCCAAAGCCGCCCGGCACCAGCAGCGCGACGAAGGGACCTGCCCGCAGACCACCCGCCCAATCGCGATCCCAACGACCAGGCAGGGGCCACCCAACCCAGCCCGCAACCACCCCAACTGAACTCGGATTGCAACAACAACTGACGACCTACTGGGTGAGTACCCCACAGGGGACAGTGAATCCATCAAGGGAGACCAGAGCTGGAGGGAATCCCCAGACCATGAACCTAGACTCCCTACCCCAACACCTGGACCACAGGACCCACTAAAACTGGGAACTGTTCGAGAGCTCCACCAGCCGGTGGAGCACACTCTGCTGGCCAGGCCAGAGCAAGAGCGCCCCTGGAAGGGAGCTTAATGCCCAAGCCAGGAACAGCGCCCCTGGGTCAAGACTACCAACAGTAGAAGAAATTTGAACTGTGTCCTCCAGGCTGCATAACCTAGGTGGTATACACATTAGCACAGGCCTAACGAGCGTGCTCCAGGCTGGGGCCGGAACCAGGCCCGGGGACCGGCGCCTGAACAAAGCAAAAAGGGTCAGAAGTGGGGCTGTGGCTCAAATGGTAGGGTGCCAGCCTTGAGCTGAAGAGCTGAGGGACAGCACCCAAACCTAGAGTTCAAGCCCACAACCAGCCCAAAACAAACAAACAAAAACAAATCAGGAGCCCATAGCAGACTCCAGTATTTGGGAGAGTGCATCCAGAGCATCTGATCTTCCCAAGAGCACCCGCAGGAGCAAACACAAGCAGTCTAGGCTGCTCAACCCTTCCAAAGGCGGGAATTGCCAGCAATCTACAGCAGAGAGCTGAGAATCCTAAGTAAGTCAGAATAGCAGCTGGAAATAGGCTCCCAACAGAATCCAGATCAGGCACAGACTCTCTCTACCAATACAGAATCAGCAACCAAACAAAGACAGACACACCAAAACAAGATTGAAGAGCAGTCTCCTGAACCCCCATGCGAAAATCACAGAGAAAAATCACAAGGTTTACCACTACCCAGGACAGCAAGCTCACCTCAAAAGCCAGCAGCCACGCAGGGGAGAGCCCCAGTGGGAGCAAAGCAGGAATGGAAGACAAAAACTACATCCAAGGGTTGCTGGAGGCAATGACTCAAGAAATAAAGCGAGAAATGGATCAGAAATTGAAAGAGCACAAGGATGAACTATCAAAAGATATACAGGATATCAAACAAAAGTTGGATGCAAAAATAGAAGCTGCACAAACCTCAGTAAGAAGTGAGATAAACGCCAAATTAGAGGTAATGCATAATGATCTCACCTCATTGAGAGGTGAGATCAGTACTCTGAGAACCAACATTGAATCCATAAAGGGATCCATTTCCACCATGCAAACCACAATAGAAGCCACGGTCAACAGAGTGAATGAAATGGAAGGTAGAGTGTCAGATACAGAAGACAGAATACACCAACTGGACCAAAAAGTGACAGATATGGAAAAATCACTCAAATTAAACCAAAGGGAAATTCAAGAGCAAGCAGATAATGCTAAAAAATTTAACCTTCGCATAATCGGAGTGGACGAAGGTGAGGAATTCCAGAGCAAGGGAATGCAACACCTATTTAACAAGATAGTCAATGAAAATTTTCCCCACCTCAAAAACGACCATCTTAACTACATCACAAAAGCTTATCGAACACCCAACAAGCAAGATCCCAGGAGAAACACTTCTAGACACATTATAGTAACAATGATGGATCTGAATAACAAGGAAACAATCCTGCATGCAGCAAAAATGAAGAAGGAGCTATACTCCAACGGGAAAAAAATTAGAATCACTGCAGATCTCTCCACACAAACAATGAATGCAAGAAAAGCCTGAGAAAGCACCATACGAGCCCTGAGAGCCAATAACTGCCAACCCAGACTGATATACCCGGCAAAGCTAGCATTCACATTCGATGGAGAACTGAAAACTTTTAATAGCAAAGAAAAACTAAATGAATACATAAACATTAAGCCGGCATTACAAAGAATTCTAAGAGGGGGGACACAACCTGAAGAAAGCAACCAGGAACTGGGACCTGCCCCAAACAGGCATTACTCAAAGTCTAATTGAGCAAGCACAGGAGGAAAGGAAAGAAGAAAAACTTAGGAAAATGGAATGGCAGGGACAACAATGCATCTCTCTATACTTTCTCTTAATATAAATGGGCTGAATTCGCCAATTAAAAGAAAACGAACTGAGGACTGGATCAGAAAACAAGACCCATCCATCTGTTGCCTTCAGGAGACCCACCTCTCAGCCAAACATACAAACAAACTCAGAGTGAAGGGGTGGAAAAGGATCTACCAATCAAATTCCCCCAATAAGAAAGCAGGTGTAGCTATCCTGATATCTGACAAAATAAACTTTTCATTAAAATCAGTACAGAAAGACAAGGACGGACACTACATATTAATAAAAGGAACAATCCAAGAGGAGGATATAACCATCATCAACTTATATGCCCCAAATATCGGTGCACCCAGATATGTTAAACAAATGCTCTCAAACTTACAGAATAAAATAGATCCCAATACGATAATACTAGGAGACTTTAACACGCCACTCTCACCAAAGGACAGGTCTACCAACCAGAAGATTGGCAAAGAAGCTACCGAATTAAGTGAGGCCATACTTCAAGCGGAATTAACTGACATCTACCGAGTATTTCACCCTAAAACAACACAGTACACATTCTTCTCAGCAGCTCATGGAACTTTCTCCAAAATAGACCATATCATAGTTCATGCAAGGAACTTAAGCAAATACAAAGGGATCGACATAATCCCCTGTATCCTATCTGACCACAGTGGAATCAAGCTAGCTTTCAATAACAAAGCATACCGCAGAAATTTCTCTAATACATGGAAATTGAACAGCACACTCCTTAACAAGGCCTGGGTAACAGAAGAGATCAGAGAAGAAATAAAGCATTTCCTACAACTCAATGAAAATGAAAACACCTCACAAAGAAACTTGTGGGACACAGCAAAAGCAGTCCTGAGGGGCAAATTTATTGCCCTCAGTGCCCACACAAGAGAATGGAGACAGACCAAGTAAATAATCTCATGTTGCAACTAAAACAGCTAGAAAAACAAGAAAAAATGGGACCTAAAGCTACTAGACGAAGCCAGATAACCAAATTGAGAGCAGAGATTAACCAATTAGAAAATCAGAAAACCATAACCAAAATAAACCAAACAAAAAGCTGGTTCTTTGAAAAAATAAACAAAATTGATGGCCCGTTGGCAAGATTAATTAAAAAAAGAAGAGAGGAAACCCATATTAATAGGATTAGGGATGCCACGGGAAACATCACAACACGTACCCAAGATATCCAAACAATTCTAACAGACTACTTTCAAAAGCTATACTCTCTAAAGGAAGAAAATCTGGCGGAAATGGATGCATTTTTAGAGAAATACAAGTTACCCACACTGAGCAAAGAAGAAGTTAACCAATTAAATAAGCCAATATCCTATAATGAGATACAGGAAGCTATCAAAAGTCTTCCAACAAAAAAAAGCCCAGGACCAGATGGATTCACAGCAGAATTCTATAAGACCTTTAAAGAAGAACTAATACCCATACTCCTCAAGCTCTTCAGAGAAACAGAGAAGAAGGGAGCTATCCCAAACTCATTCTACGAAGCCAATATCACACTCATCCCCAAACCAGGCAAAGACCCAACCAAAAAGGAGAATTACAGGCCAATCTCCTTGATGAACACAGATGCAAAGATCCTTAACAAGATTCTAGCTAACAGAATCCAGAAACACATAAAAAAAATAATACACTATGATCAGGTAGGCTTCATCCCAGAGACACAGGGATGGTTTAACATACGTAAGTCAATAAATGTAATCCAGCATATCAACAGAGCCAAGGTCAAGAATCACATGATTATCGCCACAGATGCAGAAAAGGCCTTTGATAAAATTCAACATTCATTCATGCTAAAAGCTCTGGAGAAAATAGGAATAGAAGGAACATTTCTAAAAACAATAAAAGCCATTTATGACAGACCAATAGCCAATATTATACTTAATGGGGAAAAGCTACAACCAATCCTCCTAAAAACAGGAACAAGGCAAGGATGCCCACTGTCTCCACTCCTCTTCAACATAGTCCTAGAACCCTTAGCCAGGGCAATAAGGCAAGAAAAAGACATTAAAGGGATTCGCATAGGGAAAGAAGAAGTGAAACTATCCCTTTTTGCAGACGACATGATACTATACCTCCACGATCCCAAAAACTCCATCCCCAAACTTTTAGAAATCATAAGTCACTTCGGCAAAATAGCAGGATACAAAATAAACCCACAAAAATCAGTTGCCTTCCTATACACTGATAACGTACAGGAAGAGAGGGAAATAAAGGGAGCAACCCCATTCACAATAACCTCCCAAAAAATAAAATATTTAGGAATTAACCTAACCAAAGATGTAAAAGAACTATTTAATGAGAACTATAAAAAGTTAAAGAAAGAAATTGCAGAAGACACTAGGAAATGGAAAGACCTCCCATGCTCCTGGATAGGCCGACTTAATATAGTAAAGATGGTGATACTTCCAAAACTAATATACAAATTCAATGCAATTCCTATTAAAATCCCAATGACGTACATCACTGAAATACAGAAAACAGTCCAAAAATTTATATGGAACAACAAAAGACCTAGAATAGCCAAAACAATTCTAGGGGATAAAGACAATATGGGAGGGCTATCCATGCCGAACTTCAAACTCTACTACAGAGCTATAATCACAAAGACAGCATGGTACTGGCACAAAAACAGACCCGAAGACCAATGGAACAGAATAGAAGATCCAGATATAAATCCACAGGCCTACAGCCAGCTGATATTCGACAAAGGAGCCAAAGACATACAATGGAAGAAACACAGCCTCTTCAACCGCTGGTGCTGGGAAAACTGGGCAGCCACATGCAGAAAACTAAAAGTGGACCCCAGCCTATCACCATGCACCAACATCAACTCAAAATGGATTCAAGACCTTAACATTAAACCTGAATCTCTGAAACTACTGCAGGACAGAGTAGGAGAGACACTTGAACTAATAGGCACAGGAAGGAACTTCCTGAACAGAGTCCCAGGGTCACAACAAGTTGGAGAGAGACTCGACAAATGGGACTACCTTAAAATAAAAAGCTTCTGCACAGCTAAATCTATCACAACTAAGCTAGAAAGACAACCAACTAATTGGGAAAAAATATTTACCAGCAATATATCAGACAAGGGGTTAACATCCTGTATATACAGGGAACTCAAGAAACTAATCCCTCCCAAACCTAACAAACCAATTACTAAATGGGCAAGGGAACTAAAGAGGGACTTCTCAAATGAAGAAATAAAAATGGCAAAGAAACACATGAGGAAATGTTCATCATCCCTGGTGGTGAAGGAAATGCAAATAAAGACAACCCTGAGATACCACCTTACCCCAGTCAGAATGTCCCACATCCACAAATCAGCCAACGACAAATGCTGGAGGGGATGTGGAGAAAGAGGAACCCTATTACACTGCTGGTGGGAATGTACACTTATACAACCACTTTGGAAAGCAGTCTGGAGGGTCCTTAGAAAGCTAAAGATTGACCTCCCTTACGACCCAGTCATACCACTTCTAGGCATCTACCCTGAACAACAGGAACCAATATACAAGGACACGTGTACCTCCATGTTTATTGCAGCACTGTTCGCAATAGCTAGGATATGGAAACAACCTAGATGCCCCACCACAGATGAATGGATCCAAAAATTGTGGTATCTATACACAATGGAATATTATGCAGCCATTAGAAATGACAAAATAACGGCATTTGCAGGGAAATGGATGGAGCTAGAAGGAATCGTGTTGAGCGAGGTAAGCCAAGAACGAAGAGACAAACGGTACATGGTCTCCCTGATAAGTGGATGCTAAATCCAAAAGGTTAGGTGATACGACAAAACTAACAGGACTTAAGAAACAAAGAACTCCCGCTCATCTGGTTGAACCACTACTAAATATCCCCATGCTGCTGATCACAAACATGGTATATAACATGTGAACACTGTTATATATTACAGACTGTGGTAGACAATTTGCTCCAGGGAAGTTAGAATGAACTTGTGACTTTGAAATTATGTAATCATTTGATCACAATCAAAAAAAAAAGAACCTCGGGGAAGGGAGGGAGGGAGGGGATGGTAGGGGGAAAACAATGGAGGGGGTAACAATGTTCAAAAGGAAGTGTACTCATTACCTCACTCATGTAACTGTAACCCTCTGCATAGTAGCTTTACAATAAAATAAAATTTTAAAAATAAAAAAAAAAAAAACCATGAATTTTCAATTCTATAAATTCAGTTAAATATCCAAGTTGGTCTTTCTGCCTGACAGAAATAGTGACTTTGGGATACTTGAATTCTGAACCCAGTTTCCAGTCAATTATCAGATAGTGAAGGTTAAACTCACTTTTTTCAATCTGGAAGAATGTTTACACACATATATCTCCAAACTAAGTGACAAAATAATTCTCTCAAAAGTACTTTAAGACCCCTAATTTGTTAACTCTTTCTCGAACTGTTTTCAGAGAAACTATTCAGACAATTCTGATCACATTCCACTAGAATTCTGATTACATTCCACTTGTACTCAGAAGGCTGGCTTTCAAGTGAACTAATTTTGCACTAAAGTATCAAAGTATTATAAATGATGATTAACAATGGAAACATTGAGGAATATAACCAAACTACAACCACCTAGTGATAAACAGTAACCATACATAAAAGTTATTCAAAATGTTTCAGTATTAGAAAATATGAATTTTTTTGGGGGGGGTGGGGTCCGGTCGTGGGGCCTGAACTCTGGGCCTGGGCACTGTCCCTCAGCTCTTCAGCTCAAGGCTAGCGCTCTACCACTTGAGCCATAGCGTCACTTCCGGCTTTTTTCTTTTTGCTTATGTGGTGCTGAGGAATCGAACCCAGGGCCTCGAGCATGCAAGGCAAGCGCTCTACCGCTGAGCCACCTTCCCAGCCCCATAGAAAATATGAAATTTTTATCAGTAACAAAATGACTTTGCAGATTAACTTTTGTTCCTCTGGTGTTACAGCTTAGGAAAGAAGACAGAAGATATACACACACAAAAAAGAAAACAAACCACAAAAATGGATAGAAACCAAGTATCTGGACATTTTCTAAAGGTGGTTAAGTACTGAGAAAGTACCTTCCACACACACATACACATAAATTATCATTACTTACTGTAGTACTGCGTATTGATCTCAGGGCCTTAACTGCTCTACCACTTGGGTGACATCCCCAGCCCTTTGACTTTCAGATTGTTTTTCAGATAGTCTCTTCCACCTTTGCCTGCAAGCCTTTGGACTGTAAGCCTCCTATCTCTGCCTCCCAGGTAGCTGTGATTACAGGTGTGCACCACTATGCCTGGCTTGTTTTGGGGATAAGTTCATACAACTTTGTCCATAGCATAAGCCTTTTGTCTGTACTTCTAGGCTAAGATTACAGGCCTAGTCTACCATGCCATTTAGCTTAATTTTTATATTTTATTAAGCCACCATTTTTTTTTTTTTTATTTTGCTCCTGGGACTTGGGCACTGCTGTCCCTGAGCTTCTTTTGCTCAAGGCTAGCACTTTATACCACCTGGGCCACAGTGCCACTTCCTGTCTTTTCTGTTTATGTGGTACTAAAGAATGGAACCTAAGCCCAGTGCCAGTGGCTCACACCTGTAATCCTAGCTACTCAGGAGGCTGACAGCTGAAGATTGCGGTTCAAAGCCAGCCCAGGCAAGAAAAGTTCATGAGACTCATCTCCAATAAACCACTCAGAAAACCGGAAGTAGTGCTGTGGCTCAAGTGGTAGAGTGCTATGCTAGCCTTGAGCTGAAGAGCTGAGGGAGAGCGCACAGGCCCAGAGTTCAAGCCCTGTGACTGACAAAAAAAAAAAAAAGAATGGAACCCAGGGCTTCAGCATGTTAGGCAAGCCCTCTACCACTAAGCCACATTCCCAGTCCCTATTCATCTTAACCTCTGGCGAATAAAGCAGTTCAAGAGCAGAAACAAATTTGGTTTTATGCACATGCTGTGGAAATACTAATTTCAAGAAACCTAATGTATTATTTATTTTTATTATTTTGGGATTTTTGAGACAGGTTCTGGCTGTGGTCCAGGCCAGGCTTGTGCATACCATATAACACAGTAAACACTGCAGCTCTCAATCCTCTTGCCTCTTTCTCTTTTACTAGAGAGCAAGCTGGGACCTCTAACAGCAGACCCTTCCTCATATCTGCTGGTACAGGAAATGGGAGACCTAGACACACAAGGCCAACTGCTAGGTGAGTACATCCTCTGTGATGTCCTTATCAGCTACCAGCGGACTGAGGAACTGGCGGCAGTGCTGATATTCCTACCAGCCTTAGGAGACTTCTGTATTTTGAAGTGGTACTGAAGTTTAAACTCACTTGCTAGCCACACTCCATAACCACCTGAGTCCATGCCTCTAGCACTTTCATGCTTTAGTCATTTTTTAGGTAACATCTCAGGTTTTTTGCCCTGGGCTAGCTTTGGATCATGGTCCTCCTACCTAACCCATCTGTGCAACTGATAGTAATTCATCATACCTAACTTATCTGTTGAGAAAGGGATCTTAAAGGGGTCTTAAACTGTGATCCTCCAGATCTCTGCCTCTGAGTAGCTGGGATTAAAGACATGTTCCATCATGCCTGCCTTTATACCTCAAACCCTTCAACCTTTTGTAAGACTAGGGTTTAAACTCGAGTATCATGATTGCTAGGGAGGTTCTAGGACTGCTGCAAAAATGAAAAAGAACAATACCTAGAGAGAAGTTCGGAAAGTAGGAGTAAATGCTCAGAAAACACAGATGGACACTTGGTGTTGCTGTAACATCTATAGCATTTGTACTTTGTAACGATTGATACACTGCCCCTTGCCACAAAGAATGCAAAAAGTGTTTATTGCCCTAAAACTCACCTAATGCCCTGTACCTACCTTGTGCTGGCTTAGTCATTCAGGGTTGGGGAACAGGTCAGTTTTGTCTGGACATGTGGTAATCAAACAAGGCACAGCTGTAGTTAAGGAAAGGTCATTTAAGTTAAAGTGCATCAGTTACCAGTTTTTAAGGACTGGTAAACTCATGCAGTTAAGTATTGTAGATGGGACAGCCAGAACACAGAGAAACTTCTATGTACTTCCCAGTAAATACAGAGCCGATAATTATACTTCTCCAAAAGTTTGCTGAGGCTACACTAATACTAAATGGAGCTGGGGTGCTGGTGGCTCATGCCTGTTAAGTTACTCAGGAAGCTGAGATGTGAGGGGTGTATTCGAAGCGAGCCAGGGCAGGAAAATCTGTAGACTCTTATTCTACAATGAACCACCAGAAAACCCAAAGTAGACCTGTGGCTCAAAGTGACAGAGAGCTAGCCTTGAGCCAGAGAGCTCAGGGACAGCTCCCAGGCCTGGAGTTCAAGCCCCATGACCAACAAAATAAACAAACTGAAAAGACAGGATCAAGAAAAGGTATCAAGTGGGCTGGGAATATGGTTTAGTACTTGCCTAGCATGCATGAAGCCCTGGGTTCCATTCCTCAGCACCACATAACAGAAAGGCCAGAAGTGGTGCTATGGTTCAAGTGGTAGAGCTGCCAGCCTTGAGCAAAAGAAGCTCAGGGACAGCGCCCAGATCCTGAGTCAAAGCCCCAGGACTGGAAAAAGAAAAAAGAAAGTTTCTACCTTACAGGTCCACAAAGAACAGACAAGGAAGTAGAGGTGTGGCTCAAGTGGTAAAGCACCAGCCTTGAGGGAAAAAGCTAAGGGATAACATATAGACCCTGAGTTTAACCCCAGTACTGGCACAAACCAACCAACCAAAAAGGCCAGACAAAAGTTTAAAAGCAACAGTAAGAGAATCCAAGCTTCCTTTTCACTAAAGGTTTTTAGAACCACTATATCACAAAGGTACCACCTAACCAGGTAAATTCCCTATCAAAACAAAGGTTGCTCACACCTGTAATCCTAGCTACTAAAGAGGCTGAGATCTGAGGATCGAGGTTCAAAGCCAGCCTGGGCAAGAAAGCTCATGAGACTCTTATCTCCAATAAAACACCAGAAAACCAGAAGTGGCACTGTAGCTCAAGTGGTAGAGTGCTAGCCTTGAGCTGAAGAGCTAAGGGACAGAGTTTGAGGCCTGCCTAGACAACACAATGAGAAATTTAAAAATATTCAAAGTATTTGGGTCAAACTTACCCATGGGGCTGGTAATGTGGCTTAGTGGCAGAATGCTTGCCTAGTATGCATGAAGCCCTGAGTTTGATTCCTCAGTACCACATAAACAGAAAAGGCTGGAAGGGGTGCTGTGGCTCAAGTTTGTAGAATGCTAGTCTTGAGCAAAAGCAGCTCAGGGACAAAAGAAGTAAAATAAGCCCAAGGATTTGCAAAAACAAAAAAACTTAATCATAGGCTTGGATCATTTTAAAACTATTTAAAGGTTGCTTACTCTTCAAGCTCTTTTTTTTTTGTTGGTCGTGGGCCTGAACTCCCGGCCCAGACACTGCCCCTCAGCTCCTCAGCTCAAGGCTAGCGCTCTACCACTTGAGCTATAGTACCACTTCCAGCCTTTTCTGCTTATGTGGTGCTAAGGAATCAAACCCAGGGCCTCATGCATGCAAGGCAAGGCAAGCACTCTACCACTGAGCCACCTTCCCAGTCCCGGTTGCTTACTCTTTTAATTGTCCTTTTGTTTCTTAGACAGGTCTCACTGTGTAGCCCAAGCTAATCTTGAACTCTTTTTTTTTTTTGTCAGTCATGGGGCTTGAACTCTGGGCTTGGGCACTGTCCCTCAGCTCTTCAGCTCAAGGCTAGCGCTCTACCACTTTGAGCCTCAGTGTCACTTTTGGCTTTTTCTGTTTATATGGTGCTGAGGAATTAAACCCCGGGCCTCATGCATGCGAGGCAAGCACTCTACCACTGAGCCACCTTCCCAGCCCAGTTTTGAACTGTTGAACCTTTTGTCCCAGCCTTCCAAGTGCTGAGATCACAGATGTATGCCACCCTACCTAGCTTCCAATCACGTAAGTATGCTACTACACTCACCGAAGCCAAGCATGGCACCTTATCAAGGTTAAAGAACTCATTGAAGTCAAATTCTCCTGGGGCCTGCTCAGGCAGGACGGCATCCCGTGGTACTTCCTGATCAGTAGTGGGCTCCTGGGCCAGGATGACCTCCACCTCGTCCTCTTCAGCCACTCCTCCATTGCACTCGACTATGCCTGGAAGCAAAACCAGGATAGAAATGGTCTGATGAAACGAACCACTCCAGTATTTCTCTGTAGCTTTGACCAGCAGGACACATACAAAAAAGCCACAGATGACTTTCAAACAAACTACTGTGCAGGCACTGCACTTTCAACATAATACTAAAGCATTTACTGTTTTCTTTCTAGGAGCTAGAAGAGAGGGAAAAAAAAAGCCTTAGCCAGGCGCTGGTAGCTCATGCCTGTAATCCTAGCTACTCAGGAGGCTGAGATCTGAGGATCGTGGTTCAAAGCCAGCCCGGGCAGGAAAGTCCGTGAAACTCTTATCTCCAATAAACCACCAGAAAACTGGAAGTGGAGCTGTAGCTCAAGTGGTAGAGCGCTAGCCTTGAGCTGAAGAGCTAAGGGACAGCATTCAGATCCAGAGTTTAAGCCCCACAACTGAGAAAAAAAAGAACAAAACACTTTAATAACTATGGAAAATACATCGTAGGACAAGCATGGGGAATGTTCTATAAGGTTTGGTGACATAATTTGGCATTTGAGCCAGGTGCCGGTGGCTCACGCCTGTAATCCTAGCTACTTAGGAGGCTGAGATACGAGGATCATGGTTCAAAGCTAGCCCGGGCAGAAAAGTCCTTGAGACTCTTATCTCCAATAAACTACTAGAAAACCCGAAGTGGCACTGTAGCTCAAGCGGTAGAGCGCTCGCCTTGAGCTGAATAGTGCAGGGACAGCGCCCAAGCCCAGAGTTCAAGCCCCATGACCGACCAAAAAAAAAAAAAAAAATTGGCACTTGATGGTACACGGTAGATAGACATATGTACTACCCTGTGGCCTATCTGCATGTATGGATAGTTTTGTATGGCCTGTGAATGACTTTATAAATACCTAAATGCCTCTCTGCAAAAAGGCTTTCTACCCCTGCAATAGGAAAAGGACTTTGGTCCCCTTTTAAGTACCTGAAGTACTTATGGACTGTGTATAGTATGTTCTTTTTCTAATAGGAAATCCTTTTCTCCCCCTGGTCCTGGGATTTGAACTCAGGACCTGAACTCTGTGCTTCAGTTTTTGTGTTCAAAGCTAGGGCTCTAACATTTGAGCCACAGCTCTACTTAGGGCTTTTCTCATAGTTACCTGGACATAAAGTATCTCCTGGGCTTTCCTGCCTGGGCTGGTTTTGAACCACAATCCTCAGATCTCAGCCTCAGATCTGAGCCACCAGTTCCTGGCTGGGTCTTACCTATTTCTCCATGCCTAGAACACTATCCTCCTATTTTATGTTTCTCACCATAGCAGAATGGGAGATGCAGACCACCATACCCAGCTTCCACACTGAGAAGGAATCTCAAAAACTTTTTTTCCTGCAGTTCCCTAGAACCAAAATCCTTTTCATTCCAGTCGCCTGTGTAGCCAGAGTGACAGGTATACATCATCTTGTTGAGATGGGATCTTGTGAACTCAAGGGCTGGCCTTGAATTGCAATCCTTCCAATTTTAGCCTCTGTAGTAGCTAGGATTATAGGTGTGAACTACTGCACCCAGCTTGGTTTGAGAACTGGTCTGGGATGATCTGTGAAGGTAGGCTTTGAGCCCTAAGTGAGCTGTTCAGCTTCCAGGTTTATTGGCTTTTTTTTTTTTTTTTTGGTTGGTCATGGGGCTTGAATCTAGGCCTGGTGTGGTCCCTGAGCTCTTCAAGCTCAAGGCTAGTGCTCTACCACTTGAGCCACAGCACCACTCCTGGTTTTCTGAGTGGTTAATTAGAGAAGTCTCACAGACTTACCTGAGAAGGCTGGCTTTGAACCTCGATCCTCAGATCTCAGCCTCCTGAGTAGCTAGGATTACAGGCATGAGCCACCGGCATCCGCCTTTATTGGCTTTCTCACTGACAGGTAAGCCACTTACCCCACTATGAAATGGACATCAAAGTATCTACACTGCATGTAGAAACAACATAACACTGTGTCTATTATGTACTTGTTCAAAAAACGAAAGCCCTCTTTATTTTTACGTGTCTCACCCGAGGAACCCTTTCATAGGTATAGTGTCGTCATGGGGTAGGTGACACTTCTAAACCAAGGAAATAGTATCAAGGTACACTTAGTGAATTCTTACTTAGGAAGGCATTTCAAGATCAAGCTGTTAATGCTAAAGTATGAAGACAAAGCCAATGACAACCCTACCTCATTTTATATACAACAGTGAACTACCCTCCCAAACAAGGTTTGTTCTGACCTTCCTTCACAGAGGCTGTCCGTCGCCTTGTTCTTTTTCTGCCTTTGTGATCTTCTTCTAGTATCTTATCATCAAAGCCAGTCAGCTCAATGGTTTCAGATTGACTTGTGGGTCCGGCCGAGAACCATTCTGGTTCTTCTTCAGTATATGAATCATTTCTTCTCCGCTCCCCAAAGATACGCTTACTATCCCCAAACTCTCTCTGAAAAAGCACAAAATATCAACATTCTTAGTCAAAGCATTTGTATATTAATCAAGCTAAGAATGAAGTAGTGCTGGAGAGAAAAATGAAGAAATAATTTACAGATACGAAGCACACCATCTTTTCCCTCTGCCCACCCAGATCTACTTCTAGTCTAGTTCAGAGCACACACTGCCTTCATCCAGGTTCTCAGACAATGCAGTGCCGGGGAGGAAGCTAACATGGTGCTTGCCTAGCATGGATGCGGCAAAAACCACCAACCCATCCAGTATAAATGACCTATCAAGTCCCCAAGCACGAGACACCAAAGAGTCCAGAAGACAAACCCTGAAACGCTTGTCCTTATAGTCCCTCTCTCGGTCTCGGTCTCTCAAATCACGCAGGTCCTTGTCACTGAGACGGTGGTCCTTCTCAAAGGTCCGGGCAGAGATTATCCTCCCACTGCCAATCCTTCGCCCGCCGAGCAGGCGAAGCCCATCACTGTCTTTCTCCAGCGGACTTCCTGAGCGTCGGGAGCTAACAGCAGCGGTCACGTGGCAGCCCCCGCCAAAGCTTCGTCTCTGTGGGCTGAGAACAACATCCAAGTCATCTTCTTTCACACGCTCTCGTGGATCTGAAAAGACGCCGGAGAGAAGTTAAGCAAACCCCAAGGATGACTTTTCTTCTCTAGGCTGTACATCCATGGCTTGTAAGAGGAGGAGGATTGGAAAACTCATCAGTACAACTGAGCTTATTAACAGATTTAGAGTAACATGTATATGACATTGAAGACTGCCATTTTCTACTTGTTTTTCTCTCTGGCATAATAAACATATTTCACAATAAATGATTTTTTTTTTTGTCATTAGCCTCCTCAATGCCTTAAGAGTTTATCTGCATAAAACTTTAGCAGAGGGGCTGGGAAGATGGCTCGGTGGTAGAGCGCTTGCCTTGCATGCATGAGGCCCTGGGTTCGATTCCTCAGCACCACATAAAAAGAAAAAAGCCGGAAGTAGTGCTGTGGCTCAAGTGGTAGAGTGCTAGCCTTAAGCTGAAGAGCTGAGGGACAGCACCTAGGCCCAGAGTTCAGGCCCCACGACCAGACCCCCCCCCCCCAAAAAAAAAAACAAAAAAAACTTTAGCAGAGTGGCTGGGAAGGTAGCTCAGTGATAGAGTGCTTGCCTTGCATGCATGAGGCCCTGGGTTCGATTCCTCAGCACCACATAAGCAGAAAAAGCCAGAAGTAGGGCTGAGGCTCAAGTGGTAGAGTGCTAGCCTTCAGCTGAAGAGCTGAGGGACAGCGCCCAGGCCCAGAGTTCAGGCCCCACGACCGACAAAATAACAAAACAAAAAAAAACAATAAAACTTTAGCAGATATTTTTCCACTAATAAACTATGTGTATTTGAAATAACATCTTAAAGAGTTAAAGTGGCTCTTCAATTAACAGCATCAAACAGATGGATATTCTATATACACAAAAATGAACTTTACACTTGGTTACACAAATCAACTCAAACATATTACACACTTAAATTTAAAACCTGAAACTCTAAAATTTAAATAAGATATAAACAGAAATCTTTGTGGCAATAGGTTAGGCAAAGTTTTTATGAGCATGATAATGAAAGTATGATTCATTTTAAAAATATGAATAAATGGCACTTGATCAAAACTTTAAAAAAAGTCTGTTCCTCAAAAGACATTATTTTAAAAAATGCAAAGACAAGCCCCAGACTGGGAGAAAATATTTCAAAATATATTCTTTATAAAGTATTTGTATTCAGAGCATAAAAACTTAAAAATTCAGCAATAAAAAACAATCCAGTCCAGTGCCAGAGGCTTATGCCTGTAATCCTAGCTACTCAGAGGCTGAAATCTGAAGCTAATGGTTTGAAGCCAGACCAGGCAAGCTAAGTCTGTGAAGCTCTTATCTCCAATTAACTACCAAAAAGTCTGTCTCAAGTGGTAGAGAGCTAGCCTTGAGCACAAAACCTCAGGGACAGTGCCCAGGCTATACCTCCAGGACTGGTACAAAATAATTAAATAAATAAAACACCATGTTGACAAATGTGCTGGCCATGCTAAAGTGTGCCTGTAATCGCAGCACTCAAGAAGTCTGAAGCAGAAGAGGAGAGCTAAGGAAGGAGGATCCCAACTTCCAGGCTAACTTGATTGAGCCACGAAGTGAGACCCTGTCTGAAAGAAGGGAAAAAAAAGAGGGCGTGGAGAGGCACAAATGATTTGAACAGAGACTGGAGCAAAGAGGTTATATGGATGGCAAATAGGAATACACTAAGAAATTCAATATCATTAGTCACTAGGGAAGTGCACACTGAAACATGTGATACCACTACACACCTATTAGAATGGCTAAAATAAAAAAAGACTGACCATTCCAAGTGCTGGCGAGGATGTGGAACAAGCAGAACTCTCATACAGTGCTGGGGAAATGTAAAATGATATAACCACTTTGGAAAACAGTTCGGCAGTTTTTCAAAACATTAAATATACATCTAGCATACAACTCGGAAGTAAATAACAACTTAATAATGGTGTAAGAAGAACAAACATACCACATTACGGAAAAATCTTTCTAGAAAACTAGAAAACTGAAGATTAGCCCATTTCAGTCTTCTCACCAGAAACAGCTCTCGTATATTTTGATATACACTTTTTCTGAATTTCTGGGTCTAAGTTTTTTCAACCAAATGTGTGGACAGCTTTATATTACTATGTTATGACTTGATATACCATTTGAAACACATTTGTACAATATATTTTTACAGACAATGTATTTGTGGGTGCGTGTACTGGTTCTGGGGCTTGAACTCAGGGTCTGGGTGCTTTCTATGAACTTTTCTGCTCAGGGTTTGTGCTCTACCATTTGAGCCACAGCTCCACTTCTGGCTTTTTGTGTGTCTCATGGATTTTCTTGCCTGGGCTGACTTCAAACCTCTAAGATACTCAGATCTCAGCTTCTTGAGTAGCTAAGATTACAAGTGTGAGCCATTGGTGACTGGCTAACAATGTAATATTATTACATGTGAACTTATTGAAGTTTACTCATCCCATTTCCATTGTTATTTCCACTGATCTCCATTTCTATTGATACTCCTAACTTTTCAACACTTTAGCAAAATCTCATTAAAGATGATTCTGGTAGAATAAATTCTTTGAGGGACATTAATGCACTAAGGGTACTAAGTGAGTCTGTCTAGAAGAATCTTCCATCTCATTTAAAGCTAGCCATCTCTTCTTTGCTCAGTTCTAAACTTTTCCTTCTTTTTCATTTCAAAAAGATTTCTTGTCACAAATTCCTTGGCTGGCTTTCATAAATGCCAGAGTCTCCATTTTACCCTTGAATTATTCCTAACTTAAAGTTATAAAAAAATCAAACTTTATTCTAGTCTCATCATTTGTTTGTTTTTTTGGCGGTCGTGGGGCTTGAACTCTGGGCCTGGGCGCTGTCCCTCAGCTCTTCAGCTCAAGGCTGGCGCTCTACCACTTGAGCCACAGTGCCACTTCCGGCTCTTTTCTTTTTGCTTATGTAGTGCTGAGGAATCAAACCCAGGTCCTCATGCGTGCAAGGCAAGCGCTCTACCACTGAGCCACCTTCCCAGCCCCCCATTAGTACTTTTAATTCAAAAGCACATAGCCTAACACTGCTATCTTCAGGAAGATTAATTTTAACCTGTAACTGGAAAGTATTTCACTGGTAAGTCTTGTTTTCTGATGATATTTCTCACAACTAAGCATGAAATCAGCAGCCAAGAGTGTGTCTCCAAAATCACCGTTCCACTTGAGTGACCATGCACTTACCTACTATCCTGCGCACCAAGGATGGGCGATCTGCATCTGACTCTTTCTTCAGTGTTTCTACTGGTGAGCTTCGCCCTGAAGTCGGGTAGAGAGATGCATGCCACTTCTCAGGGTCCCAAACGCCATCACTACAGATTAAAAGGTACTGACAGTTAGCATTTCCTAACTAGATAGTCTAATTTCTATATAGTAGTCTAACTTCTAAATTCATCAGGCAATAAATTATGGAAATCCTTTTCAATAGAAGGACTTTATGGTTGCCTTAAGAATTTTTCTTTTCTTTTCTTTTTTTTGTCGGTTGTGGGCCTTGAACTCTGGGTCTGGGCACTGTTCCACAGCTCTTAAGCTCAAAGCTAGCGCTCTACCACTTGAGCAACAGCTCCAATCCAGGTTTTCTGAATGGTTTACTGGAGATAAGAGTCTCACAGGGGCTGGAAAGGTGGCTCAGTGGTACAGCGCTTGCCTTGCATGCATGAGGCCCTGGGTTCGATTCTTCAGCACCACATAAGCAAAAAGAAAAAAGCCGCAAGTGGCGCTGTGGCTCAAGTGGTAGAGTGCTAGCCTTGAGCTGAAGAGCTGAGGGACAGCGCCCAGGCCCAGAGTTCAGGTCCCTCTACCGGACCCAAAAAAAAAAAAAAAAAGTCTCACAGAAGTTCTTGCCCGGGCTGGCTTTGAATTGGGATCCTCAGATCTCAGCCTCCTGAGTAGCTAGGATTACAGGCATGAGCCACCAGCGCCTGGCTTACTTTTTTCAAGATAAACAAAAAACTATTAAACTGGGCATGTGGATACATGCCTATAATCCCAGCACTTGGGAAACTGAGCTTCATAGTGACTATCTAAAAAAACAAAACAGGGGCTGGGAAGGTGGCTCAGTGGTAGAGCGCTTCCCTTGCATGCTCAAGGCCCTGGGTTCAATTCCTCAGCACCACATAAGCAAAAAGAAAAAAGCCGGAAGTGGCGCTGTGGCTCAAGTGGTAGAGCACTAGCCTTGAGCTGAAGAGCTGAGGGACAGCGCCCAGGCCCAGAGTTCAGACCCCACGACCGGACCCAAAAAAAAAAACAAACAAAAAAACAGAAAACCCAACAAAACAAAAACCCATAGAAACTATTAATTTTGTAATAATGCTGATCATATAACATCAACAGTTGCTTGAAAAACAATGGTCTGGGCTTGGCACTGGTGGTTCATGCCTATAATCCTCGCTACACAGGATGCTCAGACCTGAGGACCATGGTTCAAAGCCAGCTGGGGCAGGAATGTTCATGAGATTCTTGTCTCCAATTAAGCACCAAAAAAGCTAGGAGTGGAGTTGTGGCTCCAGTGGTAGAGCAGTAGGCCTTGAGCATGAAAGCTCAGGGATAGTGCCCAGGTCCTGAGTTCAAGCTCTAGGACTGGCATTGGCATACACACACATACACCAAAAACAAAAGCAAACAAAAAAACCTCTAATAGTTTATATTAACCAATATTGAGCCTACAAACCTTATATTACACATTGTAGATTACAGTGACTATGCCTATCCTACACAAACATGTTCCATAAATATTGATTACTAAGGGACTGGAAGGTGGCTCAGTGGTAGAGTGCTTGCCTTGCATGCATGAGGCCCTGGGTTCGATTCCTCAGCACTACACTAAGCAGAAAAAGCCAGAAGTGGTGCTGTGGCTCCAGTGGTAGTGTTAGCCTTGAGCTGAAGAGCTGAGGGACAGCACCTAGACCCAGAGTTCAGGCCCCATGACTGGCCAAAAAAAAAAAAAAAAGATATAGACAGACAGACAGATAGATAGATTACTAAGTTTACTATAGATTTATAAAAAGGGAGGAAGAAGAAAATCTTTTCACCTGAAGCAGCTTCTGGAATGTTTGGTGTCTTTTTCCAGAATTTCTAAGTGGACTTCCATTTTTGTTCCCAAGCCAGACAGCTCTTAAATGCCTACGATGTGTACCTGATGTTTTCTGTTGTGCTTCCCTCTCTAATGAGGAGATAGCAGAGCAGAAGCTTTGAAACCAAAAATCTGGAACCAGATTCTAGCTCTGTGTCATCACCCAGGACATCTTGGACATGCGCTTCTCTGCATAAAGAGCTTCCCAAACCACAGATCACTATATACTCTTTCTGTTCTCTGCACTTGTCCCTCACAGCCTGTAACAGATTTAATGATAAGCCCTATCTTTCCAAACCAATGTTCCATGAAGGAATCTGGCTACACAGCAGTTACCAAATGAACATTTTTCTTTGCTCTCAAGTGACCAGTATTTCTTGGAAAACGTAAGCTAATTTTTCCATAATAAAGGAGATATATTACCTAGCTTCTAGCATGCTTGTGAAAAATCACTGGGGAGGTTAAGAGCCCAATGAGTTTCTTTCCCCCCCCCCCCCCCCCAGTCCTGGGGCTTGAATTTAGGGCACTGGGCACTGCCCCTGAGCTTCTTTTGCTCAAGGCTAGTGCTCTACCACTTAAGCCACAGCTCAACTTCTGGCTATTTCTGTTTATGTGGTACTGGGGAATGAAATCTGGGGCTTCATGTATGCTAAGCAAGCATTCTACCACTAAACCACCTTCCCAGGCCTGAGTTTCCATTCTTGAAAAGACAGCAGAATGAAGCTGTTTTCTATCCCACACTTCTTTTTTTTTTTTTTTTTTTTTTTTAAAGACAGGGTCTTGGGGCTGGGAAGGTGGCTCAGTGGTAGAGTGCTTGCCTTGCATGCATGAGGCCCTCGATTCCTTAGTACCACATAAGCAGAAAAAGCCAGAAGTGGCTCTGTGGCTCAAGTGGTAGAGCACTAGCCTTGACCTGAAGAGCTAAGGACAGCGCCCAGGCCCAGAATTCACTCCCCACTCACCGACCAAAATAAATAAATAAAAGAATAGCCAGGGTCTTGTTACATAGCCCAGGCTAGCTTGGAACTTTTTTATCCTCCTGCTTCTACCTCCTGAGTGCTGGGATTACAGACATGAGCCACCAGATGAGGCCATTTCTTATTTTCAATGTTAGCACTAGGCACAATGTCTCCACTGTAGCATAAATGCTGATATGTCTACTCAGGATAACTGTTAAACAGTGAATTTCAACCTGGGGAATAAAAAAGCTTAGTTTTATTTTTTGCAATACTAGGGTTTGAACTTAGGTAGATACTCTACAGCTGCGCTATGCCTCCAGCCCTTTTTTGTGATGGTTATTTTTTGGCCATAGTGTTTTTTGTTGTTGTTTTCTTGCCTGTACTGAGGTTTGAGCCATGGCCTCATACTTC
The DNA here is from genome assembly GCF_019054845.1 of Dipodomys spectabilis. Taxonomy (NCBI): domain Eukaryota; kingdom Metazoa; phylum Chordata; class Mammalia; order Rodentia; family Heteromyidae; genus Dipodomys; species Dipodomys spectabilis. The sequence goes on along the minus strand of NW_024871040.1, from coordinate 6,381,848 downwards.
AGTCAGCTTGTCTGCTTGTTCAACTGGTGTTCTATCACTTTAGCCATGCCCCCAGGCCTGCCTTCTGTTTAGAGATGTAATTGTCCCAGATGCCTGGGCTGCCTTTGAACTGTGATCTTCTGGATCTCAACCACTAGTCGGAACTCAGGGCCTTGTGCTTGCTGGGCTGAACCTATACTGCTGAGCCAATGCCTCTAGCTCTGTTTCTTGTTATTTTTGGGATGCAGTCTCATTTCCTGCCTGAGCCATGAGCAATCTACTTTCAGGCTATTGATAGGTGCTGGGGAAGTAGGGACATGCTACCAAGATCAACATCCCTCTATGGAGATGGGATCTCACAGACTCCATTTCTGCCAAGGATGATCTCAACCTGCATTCTCCTGATCTAATCTTGCCAAGAAGCTAAGATTACAGGCATGAGCCACTATTACACAGTTTATGCATGCTATTTTTTTTTTTTTTGGTTGGTTGGTTATGGGGTTTGAACTCTGGGCCTGGCTGCTGTCCCTCAGCTCTTCAGCTCAAGCTGAGTACTCTACCACTTGAGGCACAGTGCCACTTCTGGTTTTCTGATGGTTAACGAGATAGGAGTCTCATGGACTTTTGTTGTTGTTGCTCATGGGGCTAAACTCTGGGCCTGGGCCCTGTCCCTCAGCTCTTCAGCTCAAGGCAGGCCCTCTACTGCTTATTAAAGCCACAGCACCACTTCTGGTTTCCTAGTGGTTAACTGGAGATAAGAGTTTCATGAACTTTCCTGCCTGGGCTGGCTTTGAACCATGATCCTCAGATCTCAGTCTCCTGAGTAGCTAGGATTACAGGTGTGAGCCACCGACACACTTATTTTTTTGTTTTTGTTTTTTTGGATCCGGTCGTGGGGACTGAACTCTGGGCCTGGGTGCTGTCCCTCAGCTCAAGGCTAGTGCTCTACTGCTTGAGCCACAACGCCACTTCCAGTTTTTCTGCATATGTAGTGCCGAGGAATCAAACCCAGGGCCTCAGGCATGCAAGGCAAGCGCTCTACCATTGAGCCACCTTCCCAGCCCCGATACACTTATTTTTGAGGTAGAGTCTTACTACCTTGCCTGGGCATGGACCCAGACTGTGAGCCACCTATTTTAGGTTTGTAACTGCTATGACAGGAAAACACCACAACATCCAGTTTCTTCCACTGACATGGAATCTTGAGAACTTTTTGCCCAGGCTGGCCTAGAATTGTGATCTCTTTCTGACCTCATTCTCTCAGGTAGCTAAGGTGACACAGGGCTTTACAATTTTAAAGAATAAGGAAAAAACAAAACAAACCCCCAGACTGCTTATATGGGACTCAAAAAATCCTAGCTAATCGGAATAGCCATTATTCCAGTATCACCTTTATTGGGGGAATACTAGTCAAGTGTCTAGATTTATTAGGAGTCTATATACAATTATAAAAAGGCTGTCTAGGCTGAGAATGTAGCTCAGTGGTACAGCAGCTGCTTAGTTATCATGGAGGAGATTCTGGGTTCATTCCTTAGCCCTGAAAACAATAAAAACCAATTTGTCCTGCTCAACCTCCCAATTTTTTTTTTTTTTTTTGGGTCCGGTTGTGGGGCCTGAACTCTGGGCCTGGGCGCTGTCCCTCAGCTCTTCAGCTCAAGGCTAGCGCTCTACCACTTGAGCCACAGTGCCACTTCCAGCTTTTTTCTTTTTGCTTATGTGGTGCTGAGGAATCAAACCCAGGGCCTCATGCATTGCAAGGCAAGCACTCTACCACTGAGCCACTTTCCTAGCCCCAACACCAAAATTAAATATAACACATTGTACGTTAAAAATGTAGGCCAAGCTGCGAAGTGGTGGCTCACATCTGTAATCCTAGATTTTCAGGAGGATGAAATCTGAGGATTGCAGCTCAAATCCAGCCTGGGTAGGAAAATCTGAGACTTTTATCTCCAATGAACCAGCAACAGGCTGAAAGTAAAGCTGTAGTTTGAATGGTAGCGTGCCAGACCTTGAGCAGGAATTCTAAGGGACAGTACCTAGGCCCTCAGTTCAACCCCCAGTACCAGTAAAAGAAAAAAGAAAAAAAAAAAAGGCCAATGTGAAATGTCAAATGTCAATAAGAAGTATAATATAGAATTATTTTTAGGAGATTTTACAGGCCATTTTTAGCTATAGCATTTTCAAACCAAAGCTTTTACCTTTTCTAAAGGAGCCTAACACACAGTAAGGCTAAACAGCTGAATGGGTCTTTGTTTGGAGAACAGAGGTTAAAGGTTCAGAGCCCACCTGATCAACAATCCTGGGGAAAGCCCTTGGAGAAACACACTGAAAGCATGGCCACAGGGACTAAAAGGACACAGGGGCTCAGGTTTTTGTTCTGCTTTGTGACTTTGTCATTTTCTATTTTTTGTATCATTATTAATTAGAAGTCCATGTTACTACCACTTGAAATCCCTCCCTCAATCATAATTCTACAAAAAAAACCTTAATATAATTATACCAACAAGTGTGGTATAACAACAATAACAAAAAAGAACAATTAGAAGTTAATGACTTAGAATGACAGCCATACCTGTCGTACTTTTCGGAGAGGCATGAAGGCCTCTGTTTGGAATGGGGGTGTTCTTTTATATCCAAGAGCTCCTCCTAAAAAGAGAAATCAAATGGGGATTTTTTGAATCACATTTCTCAGGCCACACACTTTCCACTTATTTCTGCTATGAATAATTCTCAGTATTTTAACTTAAACTCTGACTTATTCCAGAAAGGGATAGAGTTAGATCAGAATCATTTTTATTTTTACTTTATTTTTTAATTTTTGTCGGTTGTGGGGCTTGAACGCTGGGCTTGGGTGCTGTCCTTGTGCTCTTCAGCTCAAGGCGAGCGCTCTACCAATTGAGCCACGGGGCCACTTCCGTTTTTCTGGCTGTTTACTGGAGATGAGTCTCATGGACTTTCCTGCCCAGGCTGGCTTTGAACTGTGATCCTCAGATCTCAGCCTCCTAAGTAGCTAGGATTACAAGCGTGAGCCACCAGCGCCCTGTTTTTTTTTATTTTTCTTTTTTGGTGGTACTGGGGTTTGAGCTCCTGGACTTACACTTTTACTTACTAGGCAGGTACTCTAACACTTCAACCATCCCCCCAGATCTTTTTGCTTTATTTTCAGATAGGGTCTCACTTTTGCCAGGGGCTGGTCTTGGACCATCTCCCATTTATTATAGGCATTTGCACACATCTGGCTCACATCATGGATCTTAGAAGCTCAAATAGAATTATCAAATTATCAAATAGTTATAATAATCACAAACTAGTGACTAGTTTTTGCTAAAACACACATTCTCATACATTGCCATCCAGTAATAAGATCCCCAATACTGAGTGCTCAAAGACTGGAGCCCAAAGAAATCTATAGAATAAACACAAGTCTCACAAATTCAGAGGTGATACAAATTGGGGGAGGGGCAAGCAAATGGACTAATAACAGTGGTTTCAATAACAAATATCAAGGTAAAGAGGGCTTAAGTTTTTTTCCCCTTTACAGTGGTATAGTGTCTGCCTAGTATGCATGAGGCTCTGGGCTCAGTTGCTAGTAGCACAAAAAGAAAAAAGAAAAACTCATTAAAAACAAGAAGAAACCAGGCACTGGTGGCTCACATCTATACTCCTGCTGCTCAGGAGACTGAGATCTGAGAATCTCAGTGCAAAGCAAGCCTGGGAAGGAAGCTATGAGACTCTTATTTCTAATTAACCACCAAAAAGCCAAAAGCAGAGATGTGGCTTAAGTGGTACAGCACAAGCATTGAGCAAAAAAAAGCTCAGGGACAGTGCCCAGGCCCAAGTTCAAACCCCAGGAGCAGCAAAAAAAAAAAAGAAGACGGAAGGAAGGAAGGAAGGAAGGAAGGAAGGAAGGAAGGAAGGAAGGAAGGAAGGAAGGAGGAAGGGAGGGAGGGAGGGAGGGAGGGAGGGAGGGAGGGAGGGAGGGAGGGAGGGAGGGAGGAAAGAAAGAGAGGGAGACAGAGAAACAGACCAAACATAGGAAGGATGTTATAATATAGGAAATACTTCTGTATAACACTGTGGAGGGGTAGAGGTGGGAAAGAAAACACTGCTAGTCAATTTTCTGCTACCAGAACTCGAAAGATTATAAAATCCCTTACAAATTCAAACAGTAAATCTATTTACTATTAAACAAAGGGCAGTACACATCATAACACATCTAAATGTTTATATTCTCAGTATGCAGAAGTCTCCAGCAGTTAACAGTGGCACACATTTATAATGTCAGCAGCCGAGAGACTAAAGCAGTAGGGCTGAGAAGTCAAGGACAGCCTATGTTACATAGTAGACTTATCTCAAAAAGGAAAACAGAGGCAGGTACAGGGGCTCAAGCCTAAAAGTCCCAGCTACTTGATAGGCAGATCTCAGGTGACCTTGGTTTGAAGCTAGCTGGGGGGGGGGGGGGGGGGGGGGAGGATACATTTTTTAGACATCAGCTCAAGAAATCTCTGGGTGCAGTGGTGTGTGCCTAGCTAAAATAGAAGTACAATGGCTGTGCGTGGTAGTGTGTGTCTGTCTATCCCCAGCAACACACAAGGATAAGTAAGATCATGGTCCAGAATGGCCTGGGCATAAAACAAGATAATTCCTTGAAAAGAACCAACACATAATGCAACAGTGGTACTCACTAGACACTATGTTGAAAATGAACTATACAACTTGTAGGTGGGGACAGGAGGAAAAAAACTGGAAGAGTGAGGGAAGGGGGACATTGTCCAAAAAGAAATATACTGTTTACCTGACTTGCATAACTGTAACCTCCGTGTACATTACTTTTATATAAAAAAGTAAAAATTAGGGCTGGGAAGGTGGCTCAGTGGTAGAGTGCTTGCCTTGCATGCATGAGGCCCTGAGTTTGATTCCTAAGCATCACATAAAGCAGAAAAAGCCGGAAGTGGTTCTGTGGCTCAAGTGGTAGGGCGCTAGCCTTGAGTTGAAGAGCTGAGGGACAGCGCCTAGGCCTGGAGTTCAGGCTCCAGGACCGGGGAAAAAAAAAAAAAAGCAGGTCTGGAAATGGCTCAACTGATAGAGCTCCAGTCAAGCAAGCAAACCCAGTAAGCATACGGCCCTCAGTTCAAACTCCTAGTACTGCAAAAAAAAAAAAAAAGAAAGAAAGAAAACACAAAATTATTAATGAAGCTGGGTGCTGGTGGCTCACACCTGTAATCCTAGCTACTCAGGAGGCTGAGAGCTGAGGATTGCAGTTCAAAGCCAGCCTGGCAGGAAGGTCTGTGAGACTCTTATCTCCAATAAACCACCAGAAAACTGGAAGTGGCACTATGGCTCAAGTGGTATAGTGCTAGCCTTGAACTGAATAGCTGAGGGACAGTGCCCACGCCCAGAGTTCAAGCCCCACAACCTACCAAAAAACAAAAACAAGAGCTGGGAAGGTGGCTCAGTGGTAGAGTACTTGCCTTGCATGTATGAGGCCCTGGATTCGATTCCTCAGCACCACATAAGCAAAAAGAAAAAAGCCGGAAGTGGCGCTGTGGCTCAAGTGGTAGAGCGCTAGCCTTGAGCTGAAGAGCTGAGGGACAGCGCCTAGGCCCAGAGTTCAGGCCCCACAACCAGACCCCCCGGCCCCCCCCCCCAAAAAAAGATAAATGGTTGCCAAGGGTAGAAGAAGAAGATAATGGGAATGATTACTTGCTAATAATTAGTATAAAGTTTCTGTAAGGGGATAAAAATGTTATTTCTGGAATTAGTTAATAGTAGCTGTACAAGTTTGAGATTTTACTAAAAACACTGAATTATTTTACCATTTACAAAAGGGAAATATTATATATGTGAGAATTATATCTCAATTATAAAAGTTTACTTAAAAAAGCAGGTAGCACCGGGCGCTGTTGGCTCACATCTGTAACCCTAGCTACTCAGGAGACTAAGATCTGAGGATCATGGTTCAAAGCCAGCCCAGGCAGGAAAGGCTGTGAGACTCCTATCTCCAATTAACCACTCAGAAAACTGGAAGTGGTGCTGTGGCTCTAGTGGTAGAGCCTTCGCCTTGAGCTGAAGAGTGCAGGGACAATGCCCAAACCCAGAGTTCAAGCCTCAGGACCAACCAAAAAAAATGTCTGAAGGTGTGGCTTAAGTGGTAGAATGCCTGCTTAGGAAATGTGAGGTCCAAACTTCAGTATCTAGTAATAGTATACAAACATAAAGGCACCACACGCACACAGAATTGGAACTCAAGAGACTGAGGCAGGAAAATTGTGTTAAGGGGCTAGTGTGGGCCACAAACAAAAAGACAAAAGCAAACAAAATATTTGTAACCAGGAGCCAGTGGCTCACACCTGTTATCCTAGCTACTCAGGAGGCTGCCATCTGAGGATCATGGTTCAAAGCCAACCTGGATAGGAAAGCCCATGAGACTCTTATTTCCAATTAACCATCAAAAACTGGAAGTGGTTAAAAAAAACAAAAAACTGGAAGTGGTGCTGTGACACAAAGAGTAGTACCTTGAGTGAAAAAGCTCAGGGTAGGGGGCTGGGAAGGTGGCTCAGTGGTAGAGTGCTTGCCTTGCATGCCTGAGGCCCTGGGTTCAATTCCTCAGCACCACATAAGCAAAAAGAAAAAAGCCGGAAGTGGTGCTGTGGCTCAAGTGGCAGAGTGTTAGTCTTGAGCTAAAGAGCTGAGGGACAGCGCCCAGGCTGAGTTCAGGCACCATGATCGACCCCCCCCCCCCCAAAAAAAAAAAAAAGCTCAGGGTCAGTGCCCAAGCCCTGAATTTGAGCCCAACAAAAAATAAAAATAAGGAAGTGGCACTGTAGCTTAAGTGGTACAGTGCTCGCCTTGAGCTGAAGAGCTGAGGGACAGCGCTCAGGCCCAGAGTTCAAGCCCCATGACCGACAAAATAAAATAAAAATAAATAATGGCTGGGCGCTGGTGGCTCACACTTATAATACTAGCTACTCTGGAGGCTAAGATCTGAGGATTGCAGTTCAAAGCCAGCCTGGCAGGAAGGTCTGTGAGACTCTTATCTCCAATAAACCACCAGAACACGAAGTGGCGCTGTGGCTCAAGTGGTAGAGCGCTTGCCTTGAGCTGAAGAGTTGAGTTACAGTGCCCAGGCCCAGAATTCAAGCCCAATGACCAACAAAAAGAAAATAAATGAAATAAAGCAAAAGGAAAGAAATGTAAACATCACCTGTTGTGGGAGAAATAATTGCATTATCAAAGCTCATAGAATTCACAACCTTTATAGACCATGATAAAGACAATTGCTTTGTGAAGTTTAAAATGTGTTTATGACTCTGAACGTGGGCGCTGTCCCTCAGCTCTTCAGCTCAAGGCTAGCGCTCTACCACTTGAGCCACAGCACCACTTCCAGTTTTCTGGTGGTTTATTGGAGATAAGAGTCTCAAAGACTTTGCTGCCCGGGTTGGCTTTGAACTGCGATCCTCAGCTCTCAGCCTCCTGAGTAGCTAGAATTACAGATGTGAGCCACCAGCATCCAGCTTCACTAATTTTTTTTTTTTTTTTGCAGTACTAGGAGTTTGAACTGAGGGCCATATGCTTACTGGGTTTGCTTGTTTGACTGGAGCTCTATCAGTTGAGCCATTTCCAGACCTGTTTTTTTTTTTTTTTTTGCCAGTCCTGGAGCCTGAACTCCGGGCCTGGGCGCTATCCCTCAGCTCTTCAACTCATAGCTAGCGCTCTACCACTTGAGCCACAGCACCACTTCCGGCTTTTTCTGCTTTATGTGGTGCTGAGGAAGTAGCGCTGTGGCTCAAGTGGTAGAGCACTAGCCTTGAGTTGAAGAACTGAGGGACAGCACCCAGGCCCGGAGTTCAGCCCCTGACTGACAAAAAAAAAGCCAGAAATGGAGCTGTGGCTCAAGTGATAGAGTGCTAGCCTTAAGTACAAAAATTCAGTGACAGCACCTATAGCCCCAAGTTCAAGCCCCACAACTGGCACAAGAAAAAAAAAGAAAAGAAATGAAATGAAATTAAGGAATTTAAAACATGAATTTCTTGCCTAGGGAGCAGAAAATGTTTCTACTTTGTCCATTTCTATTTTACCTGTTATACTAAAATACTTTCTAAAACTTAAAAAACACACACAGCACTGAATTGAATGCTTTACTATCTAGCAATGATCTGCAATGTCTAAGATGGAATCCAGCAAGAGAATCTCCCACTTTAGATAGAAAGAAGCCACAGGATAAGTGAACGCAGTTTGCTCTTTTCTTAACTGTGCACAGAACATTTCCTGTGTGCCAGGCACGGTAACACCACCAGCTAACATCTGTCTTTTCCCATGCTTCTTCTAGTCTCTCAAGAGAAGTGTTCTTGAACTTGTCCTATTTATCAAGAGCCCTTAACATCAATTATTCCTGGAAAAGAACTCCATTGAAAGTTTTCAAATTTGGTTAAAGGTTAAAAGTCCTTGGAAAGTATCCACTCTTAACTGGGAATGCACTTTCTTCATAAGTAGTTCAGAGAGTACCCTTTCATAGCTTAAGAATAGAAATTGAGTGGGGTGCCTGTGGCTCATGCCTGTAATCCTAGCTCAGGAGGCTGAGATCTGAAGACCATGGTTCAAAGCCAGCTGAGGAAGCTGTTTGTGATTCTTTTTTTTTTTTTTTTTTTTGGGGGGGGGGGGGTCCAGTCGTGGGGCCTGAACTCTGGGCCTGGGCACTCTCCCTCAGCTCAAGGCTAGCACTCTACCACTTGAGCCACAGCGCCACTTCCAGCTTTTTTTCTTTTTGCTTATGTGGTGCTGAGGAATCGAACCCAGGGCCTCATGCATGCAAGGAAGGGCTCTACCACTGAGCCACTTTCCCAGCCCCTGTTTGTGATTCTTAATTCCAAATAATTATGGAAAAAGCTGGAAGTGGTACTGTGGCTCAAGTATTAATAGTTTTACCCTTGAGCAAAAAGGAGCTCAGGGACAGCATGCAGGCTCAGAGTTCAAGCCCCATGACTGTCAGGCAGATAGACCAGCAAGTGGAAAGATGAGAGATGAGAGGAAGAGAGGGAGGGAGGGAGGGGTGAGTGCATTACTAACTGTAGGCAAGTTCACTGAAATTTCCAGGACTCTCAAAAGAGGAATTAATACCTGACACCTCACTTTTTTGCAAAGGCTAGTAAAACCTGACCAGACAAAAGCATGCAACCCAATTACCCAAGAGCCACTCTCCCTAGGAAATATGGACACATTTTCTTAGTTACAGCAGCCTTCCTTAAAGAAAATTTGTCAAGCTTCTCAAAACAACTGATCAGGGAATTATGACTGATATAAACAACTCATTTTTTGGTGATCAGTATGAAAATACAAAACAATAAATCCAAATACGTGTCTAAAACAACAATGGTGAAAATATTCATTCAATTTATTTTTGCAGGAATCCCATGCAAAAACAGCCATCCATCAGATGACATTCCAGTAGATTTCATTTAAGTGACATTTTTTTTTTTTTTTTTGGGTCCGGTCGTGGGGCCTGAACTCTGGGCCTGGGCGCTGTCCCTCAGCTCTTCAGCTCAAGGCTAGCGCTCTACCACTTGAGCCACAGCGCCACTTCTGGCTTTTTTCTTTTTGCTTATGTGGTGCTGAGGAATCGAACCCAGGGCCTCTGGCATGCAAGGCAAGCGCTCTACCACTGAGCCACCTTCCCAGCCCCTTAAGTGACATTTTTAAAGAGAGCAGAAGGAGAACTCCATTTTTTGTTTGTTTGTTTTTGGTCGGTTGTGGGGCCTGGGTGCTATCCCAGCACCTAGCAGAACTCTGCTTTTTGTGAGAAAGAAGTCTGGTATCACTGGGCCCTGGTGGCTCAAGCCTGTAATCCTAGCTATTCAGGAGGCTGAGTTCTAAGGATCACAGTTCAAAGCCAGCCCGGGTAGGAAAGTCCGTGAAACACTTATTTCCAATAAAACACTAGAAAACCGGAAGTGGCATTGTGGCTCAAGTGGTAGACCGCTAGCCTTGAGCTGAAGAGCTGAGGGACAGCGCCCAAGCCCAGAGTTCAAGCCCCATGACCGACCAAAAAAAAAAAAGAAGTCTGGGGGCTGGGAAGGTGGCTCAGTGGTAGAGTGCTTGCCTTGCATGCCAGAGGTCCTGGGTTCGATTCCTTAGCACCACATAAGAAAAAAGCCGGAAGTGGCACTGTGGCTCAAGTGGTAGAGTGCTAGCCTTGAGCTGAAGAGCTGAGGGACAGCGCCCAGGCCCAGAGTTCAGGCCCCACGACTGGACCCAAAAAAAAAAAAAAAAAGTCTGGTATCTTAAGGTGAGTGATGTGTATATGTTAAATATAAACTATATTTCATTGTTAAAACGTTAAAACAGAGCCAGGTGCCAGTAGCTCACGCCTGTAATCCTAGCCACTCAAGAGGCTGAGATCTGAGGATTGTGGTTCAAAGCCAGCCTGGGCAGGAAAGTCTGTGAGACTCTTATCTCCAATAAACCACTCAGAAAACTGTAAGTGGAGCTGTGACTCAAGTGGTGGAGTGCTAGCCTTGAGCTGAAGAGCTGAGGGACATTCTATGCCCAGAGTTCAAGCCCCATGACCAACAACAACAACAAAAAAAGGTTACTGTTATAATAGTAGCAATAATGTCTCTCTTTAAACCCCCCTTTGTCTATTTCCAAACTCCAAAAATTCAGGCTGGGAAGATGGCTCAGTGGTGGAGTGCTTGCCTCCCATGCATGAAGCCCTGGGTTCGATTCCTCAGCACCAACCACATAAACAGAAAAAAGTCAAAAGTGGAGTTGTGGCTCAAGTGGTAGCCTTGAGCTGAGGGGCAGCGTCTGGACCCAGAATTCAGCCCCCACGACCAACCAAAAAAAAAAAAATTCACTGATTACTAGGTCTGATTCATCAGTCAGGTCCTGGATGGCTGTTGAACTGACATCACTTCTTTACAGCTGAGCAACTGTTCTCAAAAAGTAGATCACAATAGGGTAATGGCATCCTTAGTTGGTAAATTAACCACATAGGTAATGTGTGGGATACTTCCTACCACCCCTCATTTAAATGCTAGTTACTAAAAGGGCACCATTTGGAATAGTTTTTGTAGGTGATCAGAATTCAAACTGGATGATGCAGTGTTGTCAAAAAAAGCTTAGCCCCTAGATTCACTCAAGCATCTAACCAACAGTGGCTGACGTAATACAAAGATTTTTTTTTTGGTAGGTCATGGGGCTTGAACTCTGGGTATGGGTAGTATCCTTCAGCTCTTTAGCTAAAGACTAGCACTGTACCACTTGAGCCACAGCACCACTTCTGGTTTTCTGAGTGGTTTATTGGAGATGAGTCTCAAAAACTTTCCTGCCTAGGCTGGCTTTGAACTGTGATCTCAGTCAGCCTCCTGAGTAGCTAGGATTATAGTTGTGAGCCACTGGCACCCAGCTGCAAATTAATTACTATTATTTTTTTTTAGCCAGTCCTGGGGCTTAAACTCAGGGCCCTTAGCACTGTCCCTGAGCTTCTTTTTTTTTTGGGGGGGGGAGGGGGTCCAGTTGTGGGGCCTGAACTCTGGGCCTGGGCGCTGTCCCTCAGCTCTTCAGCTCAAGGCTAGCGCTCTACCACTTGAGCCACAGCGCCACTTCCGCTTTTTTCTTTTTTCTTATGTGGTGCTGAGGAATCGAACCCAGGGCCTCAGGCATGCAAGGCAAGAGCTTTACCACTGAGCCACCTTCCCAGCCCCTTATTTATTTTTTTGCTAGTGCTAGAGCATGAACTCAGGGTCTGGGCACTGTCCCAGAGCTTCTTTTGCTCAAGGCTAGCACTCTACTACTTGAGCCACAGCGCCAATTCTAGCCTTTTCTGTTTATGTGGTATTGAAGAATTGAACCCAGGGCTCCATACAGACTAGGCAAGCACTCTACCACTAAGCTACATTCCCAGCTCTATCAAAGACTGTCTTCTAAGCAAAGAATTTATATGAAATTAAGATGAGAATGGAGGACTATCCAGGGACAGTGCTTAGGCCCTGAGTTTAAACCCCAGGCCTGGCATACACATACATATACATGCAAGCATACATACATAGTTAAACACACAATTGTATAATCATTTTTCATACCATAAGTCTGTCTTCCCTAAAATAAATAAGCCACCCTTGTTTTTATACTATTTTAAGAGGTTTATAGATGAGTATGTCACTGAATTGCCATTTGTTAAAAGTTCCTATTCACCTTAGTTTATGGAAGATTACAGATAAAAACTATAAAACAAGGCTGAGAATGTGGCTTAGTGGTAAAATGCTTACTTAGCAAGCATGAAGCCCTGGATTCAATTCCTCAATACCATATACACAGAAAAATCTGAAGTGACACTGTAGCTCAAGTAGTAGAGTGCTAGCCTTGCGCACTGAAAGAAATGAAGAAAAAAAAACGACTGAAGAAAAAAAAAAAAGCTAAATTGTCAAGCCCACCCCTGATCTGCTATTTAGAATTCATACCACATCTGGGCTGGGAAGGTGGCTCAGTGGTAGAGTGCTTGCCTTGCATGCATGAGGCCCTGGGTTTGATTCCTCAGCACCACATAAGCAGAAAAAGCTGGAAGTAGCGCTGTGGCTCAAGTGATAGAGTGGTAGCTTTGAGCAGAAGGGCTGGGGGACAGTGCCCAGGCTCAGAGTTCAGGCCCCCATGACTGACAAAAAAAAAGAGGAATTCATACCACATCAATGCCCAGAGGACTATAGTGTGACTCCTACGCCTATTAACATGATAAGGAAGCTGTTTTCCTAAACACTATAATGCACCTAAGAAAGCACCTGACCAAATGACTGCTTTCTACCTTCATGGAATTCCAAAACACCTTTGATTTCTGAACAGATTTTCAATGGTATCCCTAAACTAAGAAGGGTCAATGGGAAGGGGCTCTCTCATCAAGCCAATCTATTTTCCTGACCTTGTAAACATCCCACACTTACCAGAAGTTTCCACAGAACACACCATCTTTAAAAATTCTTGGTGAAGCTGGGCACTGGTGGCTCATGCCTGTAATCCTAGCTACTCAGGAGGCTGAGATTTGAGGATCACAGTTCAAAGCCAGCCCAGGCAGGAAAGACCGTGAGACTTATCTCCAATAAACCACTAGAAAACCATAAGTGGCGCTGTGGCTCAAGCAGTAGAGCACCAGCCTTGAGATGAAGAGCTGAGGGATAGTGCCCAAGCCCAGAGTTCTAGCCTCACAATGGACCAAAAAAAAAAAATCCTTGGTGAGAATAGCTACTGCTTCTAGACCCTTCTACCCTGTGAATGTGAAGTGGGAGAATTTGAAGTACTCTATTTGTTGCAATAATTTGATCTCAGAATGTAGGTGAAAGAGTAAGAAGTCTCAAATATTATTCCAGTTGGAGAAGAAAACATTCATTATGGTACTCAAAACACAAGATTATGCTCTCTTCAAAAGGAAACAGGCTGGACTGGGAATGTGGCTCAGTGGTAGAGTGCCTGCCTTGCAGGCATGAAGCCCTGGGTTTGATTCCTCAGTACCACATAACCAGAAAAAGCAAGAAGTGGCACTGTGGCTCAAGTGGTAGAGCGCTAACCTTGAACAAAAAGAAGCTCAGGGACAGTAACCAGGCCCAGAGTTCAAACCCCAGGACTGGCAAAAAAATAAAAAAGGAAACAGGCTTAGTCCCACATAAAATCACTAGCATGCTTAGAAACATGAAAGCACTAGCCTAACACTACTTGAACATTATTCTAGCTAAATACTCTCAAATGGAATAGAAACCTAGTTCCAACCAAATAGGCCAAGATTAAGTCTAAGTTCCACTGTCATTACTAGCAAACAGAAAAACAATTAAGAAATAGAAAAACAACAAAAAAAGCTTTTTTGGAGAGGGAGCAGTATAGGGGTTTAAACTCTTGATCAGGCAGGAACTCCACTACTCGATCCATTCTACCAGACTTTTGTTTAGTTGGTGGTTTTAGATAAGACCTAGACTTTTTATCCAGGGTTATTCTTGGATTGTAAACATCCTGATTTCCACCTCCTGAATAGCTGGTATTGTAGACATACATCCATGATTGGCCTATTAACAAGCTGGGGTTTTTTTTCTTGTTTCTTTCCAAGTCCTGGGGCTTGAACTCAGGGCCTAGATGCTGTTCCTGAACTTTTTTTTTGGGGGGGGGGGGGGGGGTGGGCCAGTGTCCTGGAGCTTGAACTCAAGAGACTGAGCACTGTCCTTGAGCTTTTTATGCTCAAGGCTAGCACTCGACCACTTGAGCCACAGTGCCACTTCTGGCTTTTTCTGTTTATGTGGTGCTGAGGACTCGAACCCAAGACTTCATGCATGCTAAGGCAAGCACTCTACCACTGAGCCATATTCCCAGCCCACTTTTTTTTTTTTTCCCCCTCAAGGCTAGCACCCTACCACTTGAGCCACAGCTTCATTTCCAACTCTTCGGTTAGCTTGTTGAAAATAAAAGTCTCACAGACTTTCTTGCACAGTCTGGCTTCAAAAGGTGATCCTCAGATCTCAACCTCTTGAGTAGCTAGAATTACAGGTGTGAGCCACCAGCACCTAGCTTCCTAGGTTTTTTAAGGCACATATATGACAAAATCCTGAGGTTGGACTGTCCAAAATGGGCTACAACCAGCCATAATAGTATATGTTTGTCATCTCAGCCTTCAGGAAGCTGAGGCAGGAAGACTGTTAGAGGCCAGTCTGGGCAATATAGCAATACTTTGCCTAAAACGGACAATATTAAGCTTTTTTTTTTTTTTTGGTACAATGTCTCCAAAGCTGCTTAGGCTGACCCTGAACTCAGGATCCTCCCATATCTGGGCTAATTTTAAGCTTTTTAAAAATATTAACTGGGCTGGGAAGGTGGCTCAATGGTAGAGTACCTACCTCGCATGCATGAGGCCCTGGGTCCGATTCCTCAGTACCACATAAGCAAAAAAAGCCAGAAATGTGCTGTGGCTCAAGTGGTAGAGTGCTAGCCTTGAGCTGAAGAGCTCAGGGACAGCACTTAGATCGAGTTCATGCCCTACAACTGACCAAAAATAAATACATAAATAAATAATATTAATTTACGGGCTGAGAGAATGTGGCTTAGTGATAGAGGGCTTGCCCTGCATGCACAAAGCCCTGGGTTCAATTATTCAGTACAATATAAATGGAAAAAGCCAGATGTGGCACTATGGCTAAAGTGGCAGAGTTCTAGCCTTGAGCAAAAGCAGCTCAGGGAAGGGCTGGGAAGGTGGCTCAGTGGTAGAGCACTTGCCTTGCATGTATGAGGCCCTGGGTTCAATTCCTCAGCACCACATAAGCAAAAAGAAAAAAAGTCGGAAGTGGCGGTGTGGCTCAAGTAGTAGAGTGCTAGCCTTGAGCTGAAGAGCTGAGGGACTGCGCCCAGGCCCAGAGTTCAGGCCCCATGACCGGACTCCCAAAAAAAAAAAAAAGAAGCTCAGGGACAGTGCTAAGGGCCCTGAGTTTAAGCCCCAGGACTGGCTAAAAAATAATAATAATAATAATAATTAATTTACAGCCAGATGCCAGTGACTCACAACTATAATCCTAGCTACTCAGGAGACTGAGATCACAGTTCAAAGCCAGCCTAGGCAGGAAAGTTTGTGAGACTCATCTCCAATAAACCACTCAGAAAACCAGAAGTGGTGCTGTGGCTCAAGTGGTAGAGCACTAGCCTTGAACTGAAGAGCTCAGGGACAGCGCCAGGCCCAGAGTTCAAGCCCTATGACTGACATAAAAAATATATACACATATATGTGGATATATACATATATTAATTTACTATTATAAAACTGTACAAAGAGGTTATAATTTCTTTTTTTTTTTTTTATTTTTGGGTCCGGTCGTGGGGCCTGAACTCTGGGCCTGGGCGCTATCCCTCAGCTCTTCAGCTCAAGGCTAGCGCTCTACCACTTGAGCCACAACGCCACTTCCGGCTTTTTTTCTTTTTGCTTATGTGGTGCTGAGGAATCGAACCCAGGGCCTCATGCATGCAAGGCAAGCACTCTACCACTGAGCCACCTTCCCAGCCCAGAGGTTATAATTTCTTATGTCAGGTTATGAGTACAATGTTTTTTGATCAATGTTACCTCTTCTATCGTTCTCCACTATTTCCCCCCATCCCTACCCTCAAGTTACACAATTCAATTTTTACTTAGTGTACATTGAGTGACTACATTTGCTCATGCTTCATCCCTCCATTTGTGTCTCCCATTTTTGCCCTCCTCACCAAAACATGTTTCCACTTCCTGGTATTCATTTTGATAAACAGTACATTAGTTGTTCAGAGGAGTTATACCTTTGTATACCATCTTTTAGTCAAATGAATAGATAACTAAAGCAAAGGTCATGAGACACTTATCTCCAATCAACCACCAGAAAGAGATGGAAGTGGAGCTGTGGTTCAAGTGGTAGAGCAAAACAGAGCTCAGGGACAGTGCCCAAACCCTGAGTTCAAACCCCAGGACTGACCAAAAAAAAAAAAATCCATTTTTTTTTTTCCATTAAATAAGAATTTGCCGCCAGGCGCCAGTGGCTCATGCCTATAATCCTAGCTACTCAAGAGGCTGAGATCTGAGGATCGCTGGTCAAAGCCAGCCAGGAGAAGGAAAGTCCGTGAAACTCTTATCTCCACTAAACCACCAGAAAACTGGAAGTGGTGCTGTAGCTCAAGTGGTAGAGTGCTTCCCTTGAGCTGAAGGACAGCTCCCAGGCCCAGAGTTCAAGCCCCACGACCGACCGGAAAAAAAAAAAAAAAAAAAGAATTTGCCTTTCAACATTTTTAGGTAATGACTTGAGATGTGAAGCATACTCCATTCAGCACTCATGGATTTGAGAGCATACCTATTTGCTAAGACTAAATCTGAAAACAGATCTAAAAAGCTATCAATTCAATCTGTTATGCCAAAACAGACTATACTAAGACACACATCAATCAAGAACCTGAAAACCTCCTCTCCAAGCTTTTTGTTGTTTTAGTTGTGGGGTTTTTTTTTTTTTGGGGGGGGGGGGGGTCATGGAGCTTAAACTCAGGGCCTGGGCACTGTCCCTAGCTCTGTTGTTCAAGGCTAGCACTCTACCACTTTGAGCCACAGCTACACTTCTGATTTTTGAGTGGTTAATTGGAGGTAAGAGTCTCCCAGGGACTTTTTTCCCTGGGCTGATTTGAACTGCAATCCTCAGATCTCAGCCTCCTGAGCAGCTAGGATTATAGGCATAAGCCACCGGTGCCCAGCTTAGGTTTTGTTTTAAATGTTGAAAATAAGTATCTGACAGCATCTATCACTTTTATCAAGTAGGTAAAAGTGTAGTACACACTGATTAGAGCTCAGCTTTACTCAACATCCTGGGAAGCCATGTCAAGGGGGACATTAAGGAATACAGACAAAGGCCTAACCAGACTGTAAGCTCTTGCATCAAAAGTCCCAACTGCTTTGTACTTAAGCATATACTTTTTTCACTGGTTCTAATACTGGGGCTTGAACTCAGGGACTCACCCTCTTGGCTGGTGCTAAACTCTTTGAGCTATACCTCCAAGTTCTCATTTTTGCTGGTTAATTGGAAATAAATGTCTCATGGATTTGTCTGCCTGGGCTGGCTTGGAATTGTGATTCTCAGCCTCCCGAGTACCTAGCATTATAGATATGAGCTACTGGTACCTGGCAAATACATACTTTTCTTTTGCACTCTAAGCTAGAAATGAATTTATAGGTGAGTCCTGTTTACCTGTTCAAAAACATTCAGTAGGGTTGGGAATGTGGCTCAATGATAGAGTGCTTACCTTACATGCATGAAGCCCTCAGTTTGATTCCTCAGTACCACAGAAAAAGCCAGAAGTGGTTCAGTGGCTCAAGTGGTAGAGCATTAGCCTTGAGCAAAAGAAGTTCAGGGACAGTGACCAGGCCCTGAGTTCAAGCCCCATGATTGGTAAAACAACAACAAAAGCATTCAGTAGCCAACCAGACATTGATGCACTAAAATTCATAAATATATGACTTGGAAGTGATTCCTCAGCCACTCCCATCCATAGCAGGTATCAAGCTGATCAGTATAAAAATCACTCTAAGCCAGGTGCCAGTGGCTCACACCTGTAATCCTAGCTACTCAGGAGGCTGAGATCTGAGGATCACAGTTCAAAGCCAGCCCCGGCAGGAAACTCTGTGAGACTTTAATCTCCAATAAACCACCAGAATACCAGAAGTGGTACTGTGGCTCAAGTAGTGGAGCGCTCACCTTGAGCTGAATAGCACAGGGACAGCGTCCAGGCGCAGAGTTCAAGCCCCACGACCCACAAAAAAAAAATAAAAATCATTGTAAATTTTTTTGTTTTGTTTTTGTGGGTGGGGCTTGAACTCTGGGCCTGGATGTTGTCCCTGTGCTGTTCAGCTCAAGGTGAGCGCTCTACTGCTTGAGCCACAGCACCACTTCTGGTATTCTGGTGGTTTATTGGAGATTAGAATCTCACAGTTTCCTTCCTGGCCTGGTTTTGAACTGTGATCCTCAGATCTCAGCCTTCTGAGTAGCTAGGATTGCAGGCATGAGGCACTGGCACCCAGTTCACTCTAAGTTCTTTAGTTAAGGAACGATGAAAGCCAGGTGCCAGTGGCTCATGTCTATAATCCTAGCTACGCAAGCTGGGATCTGAGGATCTAGGTTCCAAACCAGCCTGGCAATAAAGTCTGTGAGTCGGCTAGGAATGTGACTTAGTGGTAAAGTGCTTGCCTAGCACGCATGAAGCCCTGGGTTCCACTCCTCAGAAAAAGCCTGAAGTGGTACTGTGGCTCAAGTGATAAGAGTGCTGGCCATGAGCAAAAAGCAGTCCAGGGACTCAGCTAAGTGCCAGTCTCTGAATTCAAGCCTCAAGACTGGCAAAAAAAAAAAAAGTCCCTGAGACTCTTATCTCCAAGTAACCATCAAAAAACTAAAAGTGGGGCTGTGCTTCAAAGTGGTAGAGGGCTTCTTTTGAGCAAAAAAGTTCAGGGATAGCACCCAAGCCCTGAGTTTAAGTTCCACGAACAAAAAAAAAAGCCAGGCATCAGTGGCTCATTCCTGTAACCCTAGCTACTCAGGAGGCTGAGATCTGAGGATCATGGTTCAGAGCCAGCCTGGGCGTGAAAGTCCATGGGACTCATCTCCAATAAACGACTCAGAAAACCAGAAGTGGCACTGTGGCTCAAGTGGTAGAGTGCTAGCCTTAGAGCTGAAGAGCTGAGCAACAGCACCCAGGCCCCACGACTGACAAAAAGAAAAGAAAAAAAAAAAAAAGCAACTATGATTGAATCACTTGAGAGTGAGTCTATGCCCAATTTATAAGGAAGAAAAACACCAAAATTAAAAAAATCCAGTTATCCCAGCCAGATTACTCCTATAGAAACATGAATAGAGAGAACAGGGATTCTGAAGCATCCCACAGCTTGACTTCTCACCTCACCCTACATATAGCACGTTAAGTCAATAGCACCCTAATTCCACAGCTGTTTCAGAACCTGGGTACTAATATACATTGATCCACAAATCTATACAGGGTATGGGACAGTACTCAACCTAAAAGCTGCTAAGCAGCAAACTCTTGGTATTTACACACTCAGAAAATGGTTCAGTGCATGGTATTACTAATCTATATTTTGAGTCAGACCAACACAATGTTACTAACTCCCAGTCGATAAAGAAACATTAATTCATTAGTAACAAAACCTACTTTTGTATAGCGATGGGGGGATCTGGAGGTCGGCAGCTTCTTCAGGTCAAGGAAAGCATCTCCATTTTCTGTTTCACTGACACTCACACTTCTCCTATCCATGGCTTCTTAGTCTACAATTTTTTTTGCACCTGGAAGATAAATCAATACAAAATTATTACAGAAAACAGGAAGTTTTCATGGGTCTTGATTGCTTTAAGAAATAAATTTTTTTGTTTTTAATTTGAAACAAACTAACCACCCTCCATCCCATCTGAACCAGAATCAAACTGCAGACATAATCACTGAGACTTGGTAATCTCTCCTAGTAAAATGTACTAACCATCCACAGGGGAGGGAAAGCAGAAGTGGAAGGAACCCAACCTTTTAGCCAACTTTAATACAAAGAGCAGCCAAAACAGACGCTGAGACCTATGGTTGCCGATCAGATAGCGACAGAGATAGTTTCCCCAACAGTGTGGACAAGTAAGAGGACTGGGAAGAGCTGCGGATCCGGGAAGCCGGGTTGTCGTAGTAAAGTGCCTGTCATTTGTCAATGGAAGGCTCCAGCTGCCCCTTGTTAGCCGACGATCTGGAGCTGAGGACGGGACCCGAGCTCCCGGAGCCCAGCCGGCTTACACCTGTGGCCGTGTCAGGGCTGTCTGTGGCAAGGAAAGGGTAAGCAGTGGCTCCAGCTCCGAAAGTCAGCTTCCCCAGACCAACCCCCGGCCCCTCGCGCAGGCCTTGGATGAGCGGCCTCCTTTGGAGGAAGGGCGGGGACCGTACTCACGGAAGGGAGGCGGGCCGGAGGGAGCACCAAGGCCGGATCGCCCAGCTCGAGTGCTTCGAGCTGGAGCTGGCGCAGGCCCGCCGCCCGTCTGTCTCGGCGGCTTAGGCCCCGCCAGCCTGCCCGCCGCCCGCCCCGTGAGCCTCGCGCCCTGGCCCACCCCCCGCGCGCGCCCCGGTTCCCGAGCTCTCGCACGCGACCCCGGAGCGACGCACTCGGGCTCCTGCTCCTCCACCCCTTGCCCCCTTCTAGGTCCAGCGCCCCGGACCCAGCCGCCTGGGAGCCTTACTCGGTGCTCCTGCCGCTGGGCGGCCCTGCGTCTCGGCCGCCGTTCCCCTCCCCGCTGCCCGCGCGGGTCTCAGCGCTGCTCCCGGCGGCCTTCGCTCTCGGGGCAGCCCCCCCCCCTCCCACCCCACACACACGCGCGCGCGCACACGCACACGCACACACACACACCCGCTTGAACTGTCTCTCTTCAGCCGCCGTAACCACAGCCCGGCCCTCGACCCCGCCTCTCCTGCCCCTCCCCCTTAATAACTCCCAGCACGCACCGGGGCGCAGCGCGGCCTTTGCCTCCGCGCGCCCGGGTGTGGGGTGGCTGCGGCGATGCCGGGCGGAAGAGAAAAACATCGCGGCCTCCTTGTGGGCGGACTCGGCGGTGGAGAGGCAGAGGCGGGAGGGACAAGGTGGCTGCGGGGAGGAGGTAGCCGTGGGGACGTCGGAAGCCCGAGCCCCGGCGCACAGGCGATCGCCATAGACAGCCACTCGGAGGCGCTCGCGTTCCCACGCACAATGAAGGGGGCGGAGCTGTGCAGCGCCTGGGCCCCGAGCTCCGCGCCACGCGGGGGTGCCCGGGAGGCCGCGGCCCCGTTGAGTCTTGTCTTTGCGCCCTAGAGGCCCGGCCACTGTCCGGGCTTCCCTGTGGGGATCGGAGTTAGAGGAATTCAGCTGTGTTTAGTCTTAATTAGTGGTATGATCTGATCTTCGCTATTCTTTCTGGAAAGGCCTGTAGGTTCTTGTGAGTAGATTAGTAGAGGTTGGTGCATTAATAAACATTACCTGCAGAGGTTCGTGCATTAATAAAGGATACGCTTTGCGCAGATAAAGGCGACCGGCAGATCCATTAAAGCGCCTTTTCTCCCTCACATAGTCTGAATCTTTACCCTGGCATGCACTGGAAGGGGAAGTACAAATTTTTTGGGGGGTGAAATGAGATGGCGACTGTCGAGCGTTTACCCTGCGTGCTGAGACAAGCCGGCGAAGGAGGGAGGGGAGGGGAGGGTTACAAAAAACAAACCAACTGGAGAATTGCAGTGGGTTGCACGTGAACATCTCCTGTAGCACACAGGGGGTCTCTCCAAAACAGCTGTGGAATGACTGGGGCGAGGGGAGGTTAAACAACAACGAAATCAGTCCTTGGTAATGCTCGTAGTCAAGACTTTGAGATTGGATGGCTACATTGTATAAAGAGAATCCATTGAAATGTTGTCTTTAAAAAGATCTACTCAGAAGCCGAGCGCCGGTGGCTCACTTCTGTAATCCTAGTTACTCCGGAGGCTGAGATAGGAGGATCATGGTTCAAAGCAGCTACGGCAGGAAAGTCTTTATCTCCAATAAACTACCAGAAAAACGGAAGTGGCCCTGTGGCTCAAGTGAGGGTCGTGTACTCACCTTGAGTTGGAGAGCTGAAGGTCAGCGCCCAGGCCCAGAGTTCAAGCACCATGACCAAACCTAGCATGCATGAAGCCCTGGGTTCGATTCCTCCGTACCACATACACAGAAAAACCAGAAGTGGTGCTGTGGTTTAGGTGGTAGAGTGCTAGCCTTGAGCAAAAGGAGTAGAACTTAGGGACTAGCACCCAGACCCAGAGTTCAAGCTCCAGGACTGGCCAAAAAAGCCTTATATAAACACAGTTGTCAGTTTCTTTGGGGGGGGGGGAGGAATATTTAAAGACTATTTTGAGAGACCTTGTAGGTGATGAAAGCAAATAGTTGTTATTTTAAAAACAAGTTTCCTGAGCCGGGCGCTGGTGGCTCTCGCCTGTAATCCTAGCTACTCAGGAGGCTGAGATCTGAGGATCGCGGTTCAAAGCCAGCCTGGGCAGGAGAGACCATGAGACTCCTATCTCCAATAAACCAGCCAGAAAACTGGAAGTGACGCTGTAGCTCAAGTGGTAGAGCGCTCGCCTTGAGCTGAAGAGCTGAGGGACAGCGCCCAGGCCCAGAGTTCAAGCCCCACGACCGACAAAAAAAAAACAAGTTTCCTGGGTTAGGTATGGAACTTTATAGTAAAGCACCTTGCCTAGGAGTCTGGAAGCTCTAGGTTTGATCCTAGGCACTGCACACACACACACACACACACACAAACAAGCTTTCTTTAGAATTTTGAGCTCTTCCCAAAGATTGAGAGGAATAGCTCAAATCTCCTTGCCATTATACAGTTTAGGAGAAAATATGTGTTGTTTTGTCTGTGGTGCTAGGGATTGAACCTTGGGCCTTAAGCATACTAGGTCAAGGCTATACTACTCAGCCAAGTACTTAGCCCACAGAGGGCTGCTTTTGAAGCTAGTAAGTCCTGGCTCTGCTACTTAGTCTGAAATCTGACCCAGGTATTTCATCATTCCAGACATCACCTCATTTGTCAGAAAGGGATACCAGAATCTACTTTTCAGGTTTGTAGAAGGAATAACAAAAAACACTAAAAATTTTGGGCACTATGGATTTTGCTGAATCATAGAGCATGTGTTCAGTATTTACAAGGGCCTACCTTTAAATCTCCTGTACTACCACCCCTAAAACTTCTGATCTGGTTTTCTCTTGCTGTGTAACAAGCCACCCCAAAACTCAGATACTTAACCCAGTACTTATTTTGCTTTCAAACTTGCAAATTAGGCTGAGAAAGGTGGTCTCTGCTGCATTTAGCATCAGCTGGGGCAGCTCAAAGGTTCACTTCTACATTTGGTAGTTGAAGGTGGCTGTCAGCTGGAACCACTGGAGCTTTGGCTAGAATGCTTATACATGGCTGAACATTGGCAGATAATAGTTGCTGCATTGCCTTCACTCAGAGTGAGTCCTGTCATATGACACATTCTGTTCCTTAGAAACAACTCCAGAAAGCTGGCATATACTCAAAGAAAAATGATTTAGATGATCCTTTTATATGGGAGAAATGTCAAAGAACTTGGGAGTCTGCTTTAAAACTAACATAAGCCATATATGATATGAAATCAGCGCTCAAGACTTTGTAAGCTATGTCAATTTTTGCCTGAAACCAATTTCCCTAGACCTCATATCTAGTTAGGTCCTTTAGATGTCTTCGAGAACCAGTCTGTGTTGGATCTTGTAAAAGGAAAAGATCATTACCTTGTACGACTAAAGGTAATTAAGGAAAGGTACACATGAACCTTCACCTTTAGCTTCCTTCAAATGAAGATGCAAAAGCTAGATGCTTGCTAATCTTTATTTTATTGTAGCTTTTACATGTTGCTCTTCTAGGCAAGAGTAGCAATTTGTACTTATATATGCCCTCTTTTGCAACTAATAATTTCCAAATGTCAGTATAGGAAACCCTTAAAATGAAAGAAAGCATGTTAGTACTTTATGAATATTTGCAGGATCTTGATTTGGAGTCAAATTGTAGATTCAAAGTTTGGCATCAAGTGACTCAAAGATTGAGGAAATTACCAGTTCAAGAATCCTAGAGAGGGGTTGGGAAGGTGGCTCAGTGGTAGAGCGCTTGCCTTGTATGCATGAGGCCCTGGGTTCGATTCCTCAGCACCACATAAGCAAAGAAGAAAAAAACTGGAAGTGGTGCTGTGGCTCAAGTGGTAGAGCGCTAGCCTTGAGCTGAAGAGCTGAGGGACGGCGCCCAGGCCCAGAGTTCAGGGCCCACGAACAGACCAAAAAAAAAAAAAAAATCCTAGAGAGGGCTGGGAATGTGGCTTAGTGGTAGAGTGCTTGCCTAGTACACATGAAGCCCTGGATTCGATTCCTCAGTACCACATAAACAGAAAAAAGCCAAACATGGTGCTGTGGCTCAAGTGATAGAGTACTAGTCTTGAGCAAAAGAAGCTCAGGGATAGTGCCTAGCCCCTGTTCAAGCCCCATGACTGGCAAAAAAAAAAATCATAGAGAAGAACATGTAAATATTACAAACAACCTAGAAATTAACCAGAACACGTATGAGCTTTTGCTCCCAGGCCTATACCTATAGCAGCCTAATCTTAGTTGGCTGTGATTACATTTTTTTTTTTTCTTTTTTTGCCGGTCCTGGGCCCTAAACTCTGGGCCTGGGCGCTGTCCCTCAGCTCTTCAGATCAAGGCTAGCACTGTACCATTTGATCCACAGCGCCACTTCTGGCTTTTTCTACTTATGTGGTGCTAAGGAATCGAACCCAGGGCCTCATGCATGCAAGGCAAGCACTCTACCACTGAGCCACCTTCCCAACCCCATGATTACATTTTTCTAAAAGGATCGTTCCAACTCAGTTTGTCTTGCTTCAAGGATAATCCCTAGTTCCAACCTACTGGGATTTGAGAAGTTTTACAGTTGTCATCTTATTTTCTCAGATTAAATACAAAAATTAGTAAGGGAGGGCTGGGAATATGGCTTAGTGGTAGAGTGCTTACCTCACCTGCATGAGGGACTGACTCCTCAGTAACACATATACTGAAAAAGGCAGAAGTGGTGCTGTGGATCATGTGGTAGAGTGTTAGCCTTGAGCCAAAAAGCTGAGGGCCAGTGCTTGGTCTCTGAGTTCAAGCCCCAGGATTGGCAAAAAAAGAAAAGAAAATTAGTAAGGGACCTCTCTGAGTACCTTGCAGAAAATTATTTTCAGGGCTTACCCTTAAATGCCACACGTGTGTGTGTGTGTGTGTGTGTGTGTGTGTGTGTGTGTGTGTGTATACATACTAGGGCTTGAATTCAGATCCTGGGTGCTGTCTCAGCATTTTCGTTCAAGGCTAGCACTCTACCACTTGAGCCACAATTCCACTTCTAGCTTTGTAGTGGTTAATTAAAGATAACAGTTTTGTAGATTTTCCAGACCAACATGGTTTTGAACCTCGATTCTTAGATCTTGGCTTCCTGAGTAGCTAGGATTAGAGGCCTGAGGGGAATACTTAGAATAGAGTCTGACACCAAGTGTTGCTGCCAGTAGTTATATATTGTTAATTTCTTTTTTCTGATAGGACTAATTCTTTTCATTATACTCATATGGCAAAACCTTTCATATCTTCCCAAATAAGTCAAAGCTGAGTCTGATAAATGCATAACAGAATAAGCCAATCAGATCAGAAAGTATGCTGATTATCATTCTAAATATCAAGTCTATATAACTTACATAAAAATATTTCTCAGGCTGGGAAGGTGGCTCAGTGGTAGAGCGCTTGCCTTGCATGCATGAGACCCTGGGTTCGATTCCTCAGCACCACATAAGCAAAAAGAAAAAAGCCAGAAGTGGCGCTGTGGCTCAAGTGGTAGAGCGCTAGCCTTGAGCTGAAGAGCTGAGGGACAGCGCCCAGGCCCAGAGTTCAGGCCCCATAACCGGACCCCCCCAAAAAAATTCTCTAAGATATAGTATTATGACTACAAAATGCATAAGGTTATTTTAAAATTACTTTCTTGGGCTGGGAAGGTGGCTCAGTGGTAGAGTGCTAGCCTTGAGCTGAAGAGCTGAGGGACAGCACCCAGGCCCAGAGTTCAAGCCCCATGACTGACAAAAAACAAACAAAAAATAAAACCAAACAACTACTTTCCTCCCACCTCCAACTTAAGTATTCCCAAAAATTTTGTCTAACGTAGACAGGGCCTATGTGCTGACCCTGAGTTTCTTTTATTCAAGGCTAGCACTCTACTACTTGAGCCATAGCTCCATTTCTGGCTTTTTGGTGGTTAATTTTAGGTAAGAGTCTTAACTGCCTAGACAGGCGTCAAACCATGATCTTCAGATCTCAGGCTCCCACGTAGCTGAGATTACAGGTATGAGCCTCATAACCTGGGAATATCTTTTTCTTTTTCTTTTTTGCCAGTCCTGGGGACTGAACTCAGGGCCTGGGCACTGTCCCTGAGCTTCTTTTTGCTCAAGACTAGCACTCTACCACTTGAGTCATGGTGCCATTTTGCCTTTTGTGTCTAGACAGTATTGAGGAATCAAACCCAGGGCTTCGTGTATGCTAGGCAAGCACTTTACCTCTACCACTAAGCCACATTCCCAGCCCCTAGGAACATCTTTTTTTGTTGTTGGTCATGGGGCTTGAACTCTGGGCCTGGACACTGTCCCTCAGCTCTTCAGCTCAAGGTGAGCACTCTACCACTTGAGCCACAGCACCACTTCCAGTTTTCTGGTGGTTTATTGGAGATAAGAATCTCACAGACTTTCCTGCCCGGGCTGGCTTTGAACCACGATCCTCAAATCTCAGCCTCCTAAGTAGCTAATATTACAGGTCTGAGCCACCATTGCCCAGCATATCTTCTTAGTTACAACATATAATGCATGTAAAATGAAAATAGTGATTGGAATCCCTAGATACCCAACAACTATTTTTCCTCCTGTTTTAAGAATTTGAATGGTGCTAGTTTCTTTTTTTTCTTTCTTTCTTTTTCCCCTGCCAGTCCTGGGGCTTATACTCAGGTTTTGGGCACTGTCCCTGAGCTTCTTTTGCTAAAGGCTAACACTCTACCACTTGACCCATAGTGCCACTTCCAGCTTTTTCTGTTTATGTAGTACTGAGGAATTGAACCCAGGGCTTCATGCATGCTAGGCAAGCACTCTACCACTAACCCATCTTCCCAGCCCCAATGATGTTAGTTTCTGCAATCCAGAAATCTTAAAAACACAGGGGAGACATAAATTAAGATATTCTTCTTGAGCTCATTCACTTTTTTTTTTTTTTCTTCTTTTTTTTTTGGTTGGTCGTGGGCCTGAACTCTGGGCCTGGGCGCTGTCCTTCAGCTCTTCAGCTCAAGGCTAGCACTTTACCACTTGAGCCACAGCGCCACTTCTGGCTTTTTCTGCTTATGTGGTGCTGAGATATCCAACTCAATGTCTCATGCATGCAAGGCAAGCATTCTACCATTGAGCCACCTTCCCAGCCCTCACCAATGTTTTTCTTACTTTCTTCTTTTTGTTGATCATGGGACTTGAACTTGGGCCTTGGGCACTGTCCCTGAGCTTTTCTGCTCAAGGCTAGTGTTCTACCACTTTGAGCCACAGCACCACTTCTGGTTAATTGGAAATAAGAGTTTCAAGGACTTTCCTGTCTGGGCTGGCTTTGAACTTGATATTTAGATCTCAGCCTCCTGAGTTGCTAGGATTACAGACTTGAGTCACCAGCGCTTGACTTTTTTTTTTTTTTGGTAGGTCATGGGGTTTGAACTCTGGGCCTGGGCACTGTCCCTGAGTCTTTCTGTGCTCAAGGCTAGTAGTGCTCTACCACTTGAACCACAAGGCCACTTCCAGCTTTTTCTGCTTATATGGTGCTGAGAAATTGAACCCAGGGCCTCATGCATGCAAGGCAAGCACTCTACCACTGAGCCACATACATTCCCATCTCCTCCCTGATCTTCTTTAGTTCAGGGCTAGCACTCTACCACTTGAGCCACAGCACCACTTCAGGTTTTTTTTTTCTGTTTATGTGTTACTAGGGAATCGAACCCAGGGCTTCAAGCATACTAGGCAAGCACTCTACACTAAGGCAAATCCCAGCTCCCATTATTATTATTATTTATTTGGTCGGTCATGGGGCCTGAACTCTGGGCCTCAGCTCTTCAGCTCAAGGCTAGTGCTCTACCATAGCACCACTTCCGGCTTTTTCTGCTTATGTGGTGCTGAGGAATCGAACCCAGGGCCTCATGCATGTAAAGTAAGCACTCTACCACTGAGCCACCTTCCCAGCCCTTATTAGTATTAATAAATATGAAAGGGCCAGCCTGACAAAATTCTAATTCTTGACCTGAGGGGGCTCCACTTCCCAGTTCCAGGTCGCTACAACCTGGTCCACGCATGGACAGACGGTACCCCAAAGGTTCTGGCTGGCACTCCACGGAAAACTGAGAGCCAGACACGGCTCACAGGAAAGACTGGAGTGGAGATGGCCTCCGTGGATCTACCGGACCGGAACCTCCACAAGCCTGTCTGGCGGGACGCACAACTCCGGGAGCCGCCTCCAGGCAGCTCAGAGAGAAGTGACTCAGGAAGCGAAAAGTCGTTCGAGTGAGTCCACAGTGACGTTTGCACCCACTGGCCTTCCGGGCCGGCTCGCAGAGCTCTGACTGTACGGGGGTAATGGGGAGGCGGGACCACATTTCCCGACTGAGGCTGCGCGAACTCCAGGATCCGGGGCGTGGCTTCTAGCTAGCGCCGCGTTACCACGGAGACGGGGGCGTGGCCGGCGTCCGGAGGCGCGCGCGAAGTGCCAGGGCGAGCCAGGCCCGCGTCAGGGCTTGGAGGAGGCTCTGGATTCTCGAGCGCTCCCCGTGATTTGTCCTCGGCGGCGTGAGCCGGACTCTGCTGCCCCCAGATACGAGGACGAGGGAGTTTGGCCACTAGTGCTGGTGAGTCCGGCCGCATTCGCAAGCTGTAGGCCCCGTGACGACTCTGGGGGGGAGCTTCCGCTTCCTCTTGTGTCACTTCCCGACCCCACGCGGATCCCGACGGACCCGGCGGGCATCTGCGTGCGAGACGAGCGCGCGCGAGGACGCGTGCGGCCCGCGCCTGCCTGGTTCCCCCGCACGCGCGGCGGGACGTCGTGTTTTTCTGCGGGTTCTCTGGGGCACGCTAGGCTCCTCAGTGTGCGCAGATGGGGATCGGGACTCCCGGTGCTTAGTGGGGCAAGGCGCCGGCGGGCCCAGGGTTCAGGGTGCTGGAACTAGCATGGTGAACGTGACTATGCCACCCCCCCCCCCCAGTAGTTAACATGTGTAGAACCAGACTTTGAGGACCAGTCCCAGCGCTTCCACTTGCTAGCTGTTGACATTTAGCAATCTTATCTATAAAATGAAGATGCCGACCACCTGATGACCTGTTGACTCTTGAAAAAGAGCTCAGCCTGCAGCCTGCCTGACAGTTACTTGGTCCTTGTTATTTTGGTTTCTCATCTCTATGTTTTAGAGTATGTGGTTATTTCCAGACCACCTGAGTGTATAATACTTGGTGGTGTCAAGCAAGGCTGCCCAGTTGAGCGTCCCCTACCCCCCCACACAAGAAATTTCTGGCAGTGGAGGTGTGGCTGTGGCTGTGTGTGTGGAGGGGGGGAGAGAGCTGAGAGAGCCTCTAAGTCTTGAATTCAGGCCCAGTACCAGCAATAAAATAAAACATTTAAAAGATATGTATATATATATATATATATACACACACATACACATAATTTCCTCAGTCTTTGGTTGGATCACTTTTTTAAAATTATTTTTTCCCCTCCAAATTAACATTGCTTTACGGGCGCTGGTGGCTCACGCCTGTAATCCTAGGTACTCAGGAGGCTGAGATCTGAGGATCGCGGTTCAAAGCCAGCCCGGGCAGGAGAGACCGTGAGACTCCTATCTCCAATAAACCACCAGAAAACCGGAAGTGGCGCTGTGGCTCAAGTGGTAGAGCGCTAGCCTTGAGCTGAAGAGCTGAGGGCCAGCGCCCAGGCCCAGAGTTCAAACCCCACAACTGGACCAAAAAAAAAAAAAAAAAAAAGCTAAGGGACTGTTCTCAGGCCTTGAATTCAAAGCCCAATTCTGGTACACACACCAAAATATGTAACATGTATAATAGAGAGTAGCCCTATGCTTGGGGGTATAACTCAGTAATAGAGTACACAGTACTTGCCTTGTTCAGAAGAAGCTTTGGTTTCAATTCCCAGCACCTACAAAACAAAACAACATAGAAAACCATGCTTCATTCTGATGTTATATATAAATTGAAAGTAAAGGCTGGGGATGTGGCTCAAGAGGGAAGGGTGCGGCTGAGAATGTGGCTTGGTGATCTGAGGATCTCAATTCAAAACCAGCCCGGGTAGGAGAGTCAGTGAGATTCTTATCTCCAATAAACCATCTGAAAACTGGAAGTGGTGCTGTGGCTCAAGTGGTAGAGCGCTAGCCTTGAGCTGAAGAGCTTAGGGACAGCGCCCAGGCCCAGAGTTCAAGCCCCACGACCAACAAAAAAAAAAAAAAAAAAGAAAAGAAAAATCACAGAGTACATTATAAATGCATTAAATACAATGCAAGAAAGATAAAATCATCCTCTTGAGGTTCTTTTGTTAGAAAATAACTTTTAGAGCCAAGTGTTCTTGACTCATACCTGTAAAATTCTAGATATTCAAGGAGGCTGAGATCTGGAGGATTATTGTTTGAAGTCAGCCTGGGCACGAAAGCTTTCTAGACTCCATCTTCAAAATAACCACAATAACAGGGCTGGAGGTTCCTCAAAAAAAAATAAACAGAGATCTTTACCACCCAGGCATATCACTCCTGGCCATCTACCCAGAATATCACGAGCCAGGATACCATACAGACATTTGCACCGGGCATGGTGGCTAACGCCTGTAATCCTAGCTACTCAGGAGGCTGAGATCTGAGGATCACGGTTCAAAGCCAGCCCGGGCAGGAAGGTCCGTGAAACTCTTTATCTCCAATAAACCACCAGAAAACTGGAAGTGGTGCTGTAGCTCAAGTGGAAGAGTGCTAGCCTTGAGCTGAAGAGCTGAGGAACAGTGCTTAGACCCAGAGTTCAGGCCCCACAACTGACCAAAAAAAAAAAAAATTTGCACATCCATGTTTATTGCTATACTATTCACAATAACCAAGTTATAGAAACAACTCAGATGCCCTACAGTAGATGAGTAGATCCAAAAAAAATATGGTCCCCATACACAATGGAAATTTACACAGTCATTAGAAACAATATTATGTCATTTTCGGGAAGTGAATAAACCTAGTGAGCCTTTTTTTTTTTTTTTTGGGTCCAGTCATGGGGCATGAACTCTGGGCCTGGGCACTGTCCCTCAGCTCTTTAGCTCAAGGCTAGCGCTCTACCACTTGAGCCACAGCGCCACTTACGGCTTTTTTCTATTTGCTTATGTGGTGCTGAGGAATCGAACCCAGGGCCTCATGCATGCAAGGCAAGCGCTCTACCACTGAGCCACCTTCCCAGCCCCATAAACCTAGAAGAAATCATGTTTAGTAAGGTAAGCCAAGCTCAGAGAAACCATTCATGCTTTCTCTCATATGCAAAAACTAGATCTAAAATACATGATGAATTATACAATATTCTAGGGATTCACACACAGACTAAAGGAGGACACTTTTACAGGAGGAACACAAAGTTGCAATGCCTCAGCACCTCTGATTGTGTGATATTTATCTGAATGAACTCCAGGAATTGGAAATGAGGGGTTGTTTGTTTGGTTGATTGATTGATTTTTTTTTTTTTTTTTTTTGGTTGGTCATGGGGCCTGAACTCTGGGCCTGGGTGCTGTCCCTCAGCTCTTCAGCTCAAGGCTAGTGCTCTACCACTGGAGCCACAGCACCACTTCTGGCTTTTTTTCTTTTTGCTTATGTGGTGCTGAGGAATCGAACCCAGGGCCATATGCATGCAAGGCAAGCGCTCTACCACTGAGCCACCTTCCCAGCCCCTGATTGGTTTTTCTTTTGGTCAGTTGTGGAGCTCGAACTCAGGGTCTAGGTGCTGTCCCTGAGCTCTTTTGCTCAAGTTGTGGTATTACTTCCAGTGGTTAATTGGGGCTTTTCTTACCTGGGCTGGCTTTGAACCAAGATCCTCAGATCTCCTGAGTAGCTAAGATTATAGTCATGAGCCACCAGTGCCCAGCTTTCCTTTCTTTTTCCTTTCCTTTCCTTTCCTTTCCCCTCCTCCCACCCTTCCTCCTACCCCTCCTTTCTTCTTTCCTTCCCCCCCCCCCATCTTGTTTTCCTTTTTCTGTCTTTGGGGAGTAAAGGGGAGCAGAAAAATGGAGGGACATAGCGGGGCACCAGTGATTCACACCTGTACTCCTAGCTACTCAGGAGGCTGAAACCTGAGGATTGCGGTTCAAAGCCAGCCCAGGCAAGAAAGTCCATGAGACTCTTCCTCCAATAAACCACCAGAAAACCAGAAGTGGAGCTGTGACTCAAAGTGGTAGAGCACTAGCTTTGAGCTGAATAGCTGAGAGACAGTACCCAGGCCCAAGGTTCAAGCCCCACAACCAACCAAAAAAAAAAAAAACAGGACATAGGGCAAACAAATGCAGCAATGGTACTCAGTATAACCTAGGTTGAAAATGAACTATAGGGCTGGGAAGGTGGCTCAGCAGTGGAGCGCTTGCCTTGCATGCATGAGGCCCTGGGATCGATTCCTCCGCACCACATAAGCAAAAAGAAAAAAGCCGGAAGGGGTGCTGTGGCTCAAGTGGTAGAGCACTAGCCTTGAGCTGAAGAGCTGAGGGACAGCGCCCAGGCCCAGAGTTCAGGCCCCACAACCGGATCCCCCTCCCCCCAGAAAAGAAAATGAACTATAGTACACTATTTTTACAATAAAAAAACGTTATTTAGAGAAAAATGAGCTGTACAACTGTGTGTGTGTGTGTGTGTGTGTGTGTGTGTGTGTGTGTGTGTGTGTAAGTAAACTGGGAGAGAATGAAAGAAAGAGTGACATTGTCCAAAAAGAAAAGTACTTGTTACCCAACTTAGGAAACAGGAACCCCTCTGTTCATCAACTTTAGAACAATAGAAAGAAAAAAGGGGAGGAGGAAAGGAGATTGGGAGTTGACAAGTAGGTATTTAGAAATGTGGCTCCAGACTTTCTTGAGTTTTTTTTTTTTTTTTTTTTGGGGGGGGGGGCATCCCGTCATGGGGCCTGAACTCTGGGCCTGGGCGCTGTCCCTCAGCTCTTCAGCTCAAGGCTAGCGCTCTACCACTTGAGCCACAGCGCCACTTCCGGCTTTTTTCTTTTTGCTTATGTGGTGCTGAGGAATCAAACCCAGGGCCTCAGGCATGCAAGGCAAGCACTCTACCACTGAGCCACCTTCCCAGCCCTCTTTCTTGACTTTTAAAATAATTAGTCTAACTTTATTTTTCTTGTAGTTAGAAGAGGAAGATTTAAAAAAAATACATTTGATCAACAATCTCAAGCTATTGGTTGAATATCTATCAAAAGAGTTAAGCAAAGGATGGAGAAGAAAGCCGACTTCAGGTTAGTAATGGGACATAACAAAATAACTGAAATTATGGCCCATATAAAGTTCTGTAAATACTTTGGGATTAAGGTCTGTGCCACTACACTTGGTGCTCTATGGTATATTTATATTTATTTTTATTTTTTTTTGGGTCCGGTTGTGGGGCCTGAACTCTGGGCCGGGGCACTGTTCCTCAGCTCTTCAGCTCAAGACTAGAGCTCTACCACTTGAGCCACAGCACTACTTCCCGCTTTTTTCTTTTTGCTTATGTGGTGCTGAGGAATCAAACCCAGGGCCTCATGCATGCAAGGAAAGCGCTTTACCACTGAGCAACCTTCCCAGCCCCTCTATGGTATATTTTAATATGGCTTCTATCCTCTTACATTTTTCTTCAGCTTTTTTTCCTCCAATACCTAGGATTGAATCCAGGGTCTTGTTCATTCTTAAGATTTTCTTCAGCATTTTTTTGTTTTCTAGTTCCTGGAATTGAACCTCGGGCCTTGTTCATAAGTGCTCTTATCATTGAGCTATATTCCCAGTGTATTTTCCTTTTATTCTGATAGTCTTACTCAGTTACCCATTCTAGCCTCTATCTTTGGAGCCTCCTGAATAGCTGGGATTACAAGTATGAGCTACTATGCCTGTTTTTTCCTTCTGCTAATTAATTATTGGATCTAGAGGCTTACTTGAGTTTGGGTTTGGTTTCTTTAGATGGTACAAGATAACTTCATAGAAACAATGAACAGACAAGACTCAGATATTAAATTCCCTGTATCAGGGAACAGAGAATTTAATTATTATTTTTTTAAAAATTTGAACCTCAGGGCTGGGAAGGTGGCTCAGTGATAGAGCGCTTGCCTTGCATGCCTGAATCCCTGGGTTCGATTCCTCAGCACCACCTAAGCAAAAAGAGAAAAAAGCCGGAAGTGGCGCTGGGGCTCAAGTGGTAGAGCGCTAGCCTTGAGCTGAAGAGCTGAGGGACAGCGCCCAGGCTCAGAGTTCAGACCCCATGATTGGACCAAAAAAAAAAAAGTTTTTTTTTTAAACCTCAGTCTTTCCAATAGGGAGCAAGAGAGAAAACTAATGTTTTAATTAGTCCTAGTCACTCTAATATACCCTCTTGCTCTGTACTTCCTGTATCCACTTTTACTGGCCGGCAGAGAGTTCTGTTTGAGATCAGGCTGCTCACTGTTTAGTAAGGCAGTCTCAATAGACTATGATGTAGTTTGTATATTAAAAATGTTGTGGAATTGGGCTGGGAAGGTGGCTCAGTGGTAGAGCTCTTGCCTTGCATGCCTGAGGCCCTGGGTTCGATTCCTCAGCACCACATAAAAAGAAAAAAAATGGAAGTGGCTCTGTGGCTCAAGTGGTAGAGCGCTAGCCTTGAGCTGAAGAGCTGAGGGATAGTGCCCAGGCCCAGAGTTCAGACCCCATGACTGGACCCAAAAAACAAAAAAATGTTGTGTGCTGGCCACTGGTGGCTCATACCTGTAGTCCTAGATACTCAGGAGGCTGAAATCTGAGGATCTCAGTTTGAAGCCAGTCCTGGCAGGAAAGTCCCTGTGAGACTCTTATCTCCAAACCACTCAAAAACCAGAAGTGGCACTGTGGCTAGAGTGCTAGCATTGAGCAAAAGAACTCAGGGATAGTGCCCATGTTCTGAGTTTGTCCCATGACTGACCAAAAAAAAAAAAAAATGTTGTTTGAATTAGTATTACATATGCTGAGATAATTTTTACTCTCACTTTTCCTTCTTAAATTTAATGTCTTTTAGGGATGGTATGGTTAGAAAACCTTTCTCTCCAAAGGTATTGTCTTCTAAGAAGTCTTCTCTCAGTTCTGGGACCCGGAGGCAGTTACCTCGACCCAGTCATCTAGCACAGTATACCACCTTGCGCACCTGGACCAAACAGGGCCGATTAAGAGAATTGCGCGTCAGGTGAGTTTATGAGTGGCTGGCCGCCTTCCTGTGAGGACTTCACTCTGTTCTTTCTTCTTGGCTCAAATGAGGGAATGATTCTTGTTTACTTAGGTCAGCTCATTGGAAAACTTGAAGCTCATTTTTCATAATGGAATGTTCAGATTAAAAAATATATTTAGCTGGGCACTGGTGACTCATGCCTGTAATCCTAGCCACACAGGGGCTGAGATCTGAGGATCACAGTTCAAAGCCAGCCTGGACAAGAAAGTCCTTGAGACTCTTATCTCCAGTTAAGCACCAGAAAACCGGAAATGGCACTGTGGCTTAAGCTATAAAGCAGTCACTTTGAGCTGAAGAGCCTAGGGACAGCTCACAGGCACAGAGTTTAAGTCCCACAACCCACCCAAAAAAAAAAAAAAAAAAAAAAAAAAAAAAAATATATATATATATATATATATATATATATATATATATATATGGGGCTGGGATATAGCTCAGTGACAAAGCACTTGCCTAGCAAGTGCAATGTCCTGGGTTCAATCCCCAGTACCAAAAAAGAAAAGACTAGATAGATAGATAGATAGATATTTAAGCCAGATATGCCAGTGGCTCATGCCTATTATCCTACCTACTCATGAGGCTGAGATCTGAGGATCGCAGTTTGAAGCCAGCCTGGGCAAAAAGTCCTGGAGAGACTCATCTCCAATAAACTTCACAAAAAAGCTTCAAGTGGCACTGTGGCTCAACTGGTAGAGTGCTAGCCTTGAGCTGAAGAACTGAGACAGCACCCAGGCCCAGAGTTCAAGTCCCACAACTGATCAAATAAAACAAAACAAATAAAAGCTCAGAGACAGTGTCCAGGACTGGCACAAAAAAAAAAAGAGAAACGTATTTAGAAATCTATAGACATTAAGTCTGTTATAAAGTGTTTTCATTATTCTTCTTTTTTTGCCAATCCAGGAGCTTGAACTCAGGGCCTAAATGCTGTCCCTGAGCTTTTTTGCTCAAGGCTAGTGCTCTACCATTTTGAGCCACAGAACCACTTCTGGTTTTCTGTCGGTTAATTGGTTTTTTGTCTTGTTTTTGGCGGGCCATGGGGCCTGAACTCTGGGCCTAGGCGATGTCCTTAAGCTCTTCTACTGAAGGCTAGGGCCATATACCACTTTTGCGACAGTGCTATTTCCAGCTTTTTCTGCTTATGTGGTGCTGAGGAATCAAACCCAGGGCCTCATGCATGCAAGGCAAGCACTCTACCACTGAACCACCTTCCCAGCCCCTCTGTCAGTTAATTGGAAATAGGAGTCTCATGAACATCCTGCCAGTACCGGCTTTAAACTTGTCTTCAGTTCGCAGCCTCTGGAGTAGCTAGGATTACAGGGATGAGCCACTGATGCCAGCTTGTTCATGTTTTTTAATTGTGCCCTATACAATTATCTGATTCTGAAGATAATGTCAGATTAAGCTACCCAAAGGGCAGTAGGAAGTCCAAGCTGAGCCCAGAGATTGATACAGCAAAGCAACTTTGTGTGTGTGTGTGTCCGCGCACACACACACACACGTGCGTGAGCTAGGCACTGTGCTAGGTACTGGGAACAATGAAAGAAACGCATCCTCACTCAGGTTTACAATGCAGAGCCAGTGGCTGTTGTGTGACAATGTTACATGTAGGTTTGAATAACACATAGAAGAGTACACAGAAGAGGAAGGTCCATGTTAAGGGATAGTTGCTATATATTTTAGCCTGGAAGAGAAATATGAAAAAATACTCTCTTGTACTTCCTTAATCTGAAGTCTCTGTTGACAAAATGTCTTTGTTGTTGTTGGTCCTGGGACTTTAACTCTGGGCTTGGACCCTGTCCCTGAGCTCTTCAACTCATGCCTAGCATTCTATCACTTGAGCCACAGTGCCACTTCTGGTTTTCTGGTGGTTAATTGGAGATAAGAGTCTCACAGACTTTCCTGCCTGGGCTGGCTTTGAACCACAATCCTCAGATCTCAGCCTCCTGAGTAGTTAGGATTACAGGTGTGAATCACCAGTGCCCAGATTATTTTAATTTTTTTTTTTGTTCCAGTCCTGGGACTTGAACTCAAGGCCTAGGCACTGTCCCTGAGCTTCTTTTGCTTAAGGCTAGCACTCTACCACTTGAGCCACAGTGTCACTTCTAGCTTTTTCTGTGTATGTGGTAGTGAGGAGTTGAATCCAGGGCTTCATGCATGCTAGGCAAGCATTCTACCACAAGCCACCTTCCCAACCCCCCCAGCTTATTTTTTTCTTTTAAGTTTGTGATTTGAACTCAGGGCCTCATCCTTGCTAGGCAAGTACTTTTTTTTTTTTTTTGTTGGTCGTGGGGCTTGAACTCTGGGCCTGGGCGCTGTCCCTCAGCTCTTCAGCTCAAGGCGAGCACTCTACCACTTGAGCTACAGCGCCACTTCCGGTTTTCTGGTGGTTAATTGAAGATAAGAGTCTCACAGACTTTCCTGCCTGGGCTGGCTTTGAACCACAATCCTCAGATCTCAGCCTCCTGAGTAGTTAGGATTACAGGTGTGAATCACCAGTGCCCAGATTATTTTAATTTTTTTTTTTGTTCCAGTCCTGGGACTTGAACTCAAGGCCTAGGCACTGTCCCTGAGCTTCTTTTGCTTAAGGCTAGCACTCTACCACTTGAGCCACAGTGTCACTTCTAGC
Source organism: Dipodomys spectabilis (assembly GCF_019054845.1). Taxonomy (NCBI): domain Eukaryota; kingdom Metazoa; phylum Chordata; class Mammalia; order Rodentia; family Heteromyidae; genus Dipodomys; species Dipodomys spectabilis. The sequence goes on along the minus strand of NW_024871040.1, from coordinate 6,343,661 downwards.
TTTTTCTGTGTATGTGGTAGTGAGGAGTTGAATCCAGGGCTTCATGCATGCTAGGCAAGCATTCTACCACAAGCCACCTTCCCAACCCCCCCAGCTTATTTTTTTCTTTTAAGTTTGTGATTTGAACTCAGGGCCTCATCCTTGCTAGGCAAGTACTTTTTTTTTTTTTTTGTTGGTCGTGGGGCTTGAACTCTGGGCCTGGGCGCTGTCCCTCAGCTCTTCAGCTCAAGGCGAGCACTCTACCACTTGAGCTACAGCGCCACTTCCGGTTTTCTGGTGGTTTATTGGAGATAGGAGTCTCACGGTCTCTCCTGCCCGGGCTGGCTTTGAACCGCCATCCTCAGATCTCAGCCTCCTGAGTAGCTAGGATTACAGGCGTGAGCCACCAGCGCCCGGCTAGGCAAGTACTTTTTGAGTAGAGCCATACCCCCAGTGACTTAAGCTTTATAAATTTGTCCTCTTCTATGCTCTGTTTTTTTTTTGTTGTTGTTGTTTTGTTTTGATGGTGGTGGTTGTGGGGCTTGAACTCAGGGCCTAGGAGCTGTCCCAGAGCTTTTCAGCTTAAGGCTAGTGCTCTACCAGTTTAAGCCATAGTTCCACTTCTGCTTTTCTGGTGGTTACTTGGAGATTTGTGTCTCATAGACTTTCTTGCCTGGACTGTCTTGGAACTGAAATCCTCAGATCTCAGCCTCCTGACTAGCTAGGATTACAGGCATGAGCCACCAACACCTGACTTCTGTGCTCTGTGTTTGGTACAGGGTTAACTATAATATCACCTCTAGATTTATACTAGTATCTTTCTCCCTGAAACCTTAATGGTTCCCACTCCTTTCCAAAAAAATCCAAAACTTCTATGAGCTAAATCAATCAGCTTAAAATGTTTATATTATTTTCTTTTTTTCAGATGTGTGGCCAGGAAGTTTTTGTATTTGTGGATTCGAATGACTTTTGGAAGAGTATTTCCCTCTAAAGCCAGGTAATATTAGCTCAGAACATCAGATTTGACTTCTGCCTTGCTTGTTCATTAAGTTTTTGTTTAATATTAAGCCGCACAACATTTACTGTGACAGATGTTAACATTGCTCCCTGTGGATTCTTAGCTTTGGGCCAGCATGGATTGTAATCCTTCTACTTATACTTCCTGCCATAGTTGAGATGGTATGTGTGCCTTACCATGCCTGGCTTTTTCTGTTTAGGTGGGATCTCTTGAACTATTTTGCCTGTGCTGGTCTGGAACTGTAATCATCTTGATCTCAGCCTCCCCTATCTAGGATATTAAACAGACATGAGCTGCTGGCAGCCATCTAGGAAGGAATTTTTTTTGGTCGGTCATGAGGCTTGAACTGTGTCCCTGCATTCTTCAGATCAAGGCGAGTGCTCTACCGCTTGAGCTACAGCTCCACTTCCGGTTTTCTAGTGGTTTATTGGAGATAAGAGTCTCTTGGACTTTCCTGCCTGGGCTGGCTTTGAACTGAGATCCTTAGATCTCAGCCTCCTGAGTAGTTAGGATTACAGGCGTGAGCCACCTGTGCCCACCCGGCGGAATTTTTTTGTTGTTGTCAGTTGTGGGGTTTGAACTCTGGGGCCTGCGCGCTATCCCTCAGCTCTTCAGCTCAAGGTGAGCGCTCTGGCACTTGAGCCATAGCTCCACTTCTGGGTTTCTGGTGGTTAATTGGAGATGAGTCTCACAGACTTTCCTGCCCGGGCTGGCTTTGAACTGCAGTCTTCAGATCTCAGCCTCCTGAGTAGTTAGGATTATAGGCGTGAGCCACTTTTTGGCTTTTTGGTACAAGTTGTGGGGCTTTGAACAAAGAGCCTGGGCATTGTCCTTGAATTTTTGTGCTCAAGGTTAACACATTGCCACTTGTGCCACAGCTCCACTTCCAACTCTTTTGGTGTTTAATTGTAGAGAAAGAGTCTCATGGACTTTCCTACCCTGGATGATTTCAAGCCATGACCCTCAGATCTTAGCCTCTTGAGTAGGATTACAGGAATGAGCCACAAGCACCTAGTAGCTAAAAGTGTGTTTGTGTGTGTGTATTTTTTGCAGGGGGATGTTTGTGTATATATTTACTGTCCTTAGATCTCAGTCTCCAAAATAGCTAGGATTACAGGCATGGGCCACTAGCGCCCAGCAGCTAGGAGTTTTAATATGATATGTTTAGGTATATTGATCATTAAAAAAAATTTTTTTTTTTTGGGTCCGATCGTGGGGCCTGAACTCTGGGCCTGGGCACTGTCCCTCAGCTCTTCAGCTCAAGGCTAGCACTCTACCAGTTGAGCCACAGCGCCACTTCCGGCTTTGTTTTTCTTATGTGGTGCTGAGGAATTGAACCCAGGGCCTCATGCATGCAAGGCAAGCGCTCTACCACTGAGCCACCTTCCCTGTCCCTCATTTTAAAATTCTTTAGGTTGTTGGAGATAGTTATGTTTTGTCAGTTCCGTGGCTCTATTTTTAGGGATGTTTTCTTTTTAGGTCTGTTATTTTGCTTGCTCTCTCTCTTTTTTTTTTTTTTTTTGCTGGTCCTGAGTCTTGAACTCAGCCTGGGTGCTGTCCCTGAGCTCCTTTTGCTCAAGGCTAGCCCTCTGTCACTTGATACACAGGGCCACCTGTGGCGTTTTCAATGATTAATTGGAGATAAGACTCTCAGGAGCTCACACCTCCTGAGCTACTCAGGAGGCTAGGATCTGAGGACAAAGGTTCAAAGCCAGCCCTGGGAGGCAAGTCCATAAGACTTATCTCCAATGAACCATCAGAAAACTGGAAGTGGCACTGTGGCTCAAGTGATAGAGCACTTGCCTTGAGCTGAAGAGCTGAGGGACAGAGTGCCCAGGCCCAGAATTCAAGCCTCACAACAGAAAAAAAAAAAAGTCTCATGGACTTCCTCCCTGGGCTGGCTTTGAACCGTGATCTTCAGATCTCAGCCCCCAGAGTAGCTAAAGCCAGCCACCAGCACTCCACTCCAATACCCCTTCTTAAAGTCCTAAATTCATTCACAGGACTTTTGATGCCACTGATCGTTCCATTTGAATGGTTCATCAGGATCACCAGATATTCAGTCAACAGTGAATTAAACTTCTTTCTTGATCCTTAAGAAGCATTAGACTATCCGTATTAATCAGCTTTCTGTCACTGTAACAAAACACCTGAGATTGACATTTACAAAGATGTTTATTTGGAGACCCAGTTTCAGTCTCTGATTGGTTGACTCCGGCTTTAGGAGTACATAGTGGAGAAACTGCTTTTCCTTTCCTCCTGGTGGCTAAGATGCAAGGGAGACTAGAAGAGGTTAGAGTCCCCTTTTAAGTATAGGCCTCCAGTGACCTAACTTCCTGCCATTGGGACCCACCTTTAGAGTTCCAGTAGTGCCACAGGCAGGTGATGAAGCCTTCAGCACATGCCTTTTGGGGACATTTGTTCAAACTGTAGCACTATCATTTCCATCTTTGTGTGTGTGTGTGTGTGTGTTTGAACTCAGAGCCTGGACACTGAGCTTCATTTCTTTGCTTGGGGCTAGTGTTCTTTCACTTCAGCTCCACTTCCAGCTTTTTGGGGCTTAATTGGAGATAAAGAGTCTCACGTACTTTCCTTTCCAGGCTATCTTTGAACTATGATCCTCAGATCTTAGCCTCTTGAGTGACTAGGATTACAGGGATGAGTTACTGGTACCCACCTATCATTTCCATCTTTAAGAAGCTATTCTCACTTTTTTTGTGCCAGTGCTGCAGCTTGAACTCAGGGCTTGGGCATTGTCCCTTAGCATTTTTTCCCTCAAGGCTAGTATTCTACCACTTGAGCCACAAATCTACTTTGGCATTTTCTGAGTAGTTAATTGGAGAGAAGAGTCTCTTGGGCTGGGAATGTGGCTTAGTGGTAAAGTGCTTGCCTAATGTGCATGAAGCCCTGGGTTTGATTCCTCAGTACCATGTAAACAGAAAAGGCTGGAAGTGGCTCTGTGGCTCAAGTGGTAGAGTGCTAGACTTGAGCAAAAGAAGCTCAGCAACAATGCCCAGGCCTTGAGTTCAAGCCCCAGGACTGGCCAAAAAACAAACAAAAAACTCATGGATTTTCTTGCTTCAAACTGATTCTTAGATCTCAGTCTATTGATTAGATAGAATTACAACTGTGACCCATTTGAACCTACCTCCCCTTCCTTTTTTTTTTTTCTTTCTGCTTATGTGGTGCTGAGGAATCGAACCCAGGGCCTCATGCATGCCAGGCAAGCACTCTACCACTGAGCCACCTTCCCAGGCCTACATGAGCCTTTTTTTTGGGGGGGGTCCGGTCATGGGGCCTGAACTCTGGGCCTGGGTGCTGTCCCTCAGCTCTTCAGCTCAAGGCTAGCACTCTACCACTTGAGCCACAGCGCCACTTACGGCTTTTTTCTTTTTTCTTATGTGGTGCTGAGGAATCGAACCCAGGGCCTCATGTATGCAAGGCAAGCGCTCTAACACTGAGCCACCTTCCCAGCCCCTCCCCCTCCTTTTAAAATCGAGGTACTAGGATTTGAACTCGGGGCCTTGTACTTACTCTGATTGCTTGCTGAGCTACAGTGTAGCCCTTGAGTCCCACCCCTAGATTTTTGCTGGTTATTTTAGAGATGGGAGTACCCCAGAATTTTCTTCCCAGGCTGGTGTTGAAGCATAGTCCTTTGGATGAATCTCAGTCTCCTGAGTAGCTCAGCTCAGGCACAGATATCCTCAAGATTTTTTTTCCAGTTCATCAGCAAAAAGCCAGAAGTGGAACTGTGGATTGAGTGGTAGAGTGCCAGCCTTGAGTGGAAAATTCAAGTGAAAGCTTGAGGGACAGAATTTAAACCTCAGTACTAGCAAAAAAAAAAAAAAAAAAGAAGAAGAAGAAGAAAAAAAAAAACTTTTGGTGTTATGTCACATTGAGAAGGCAGTGGGAATGTGGGACTGGTATGGAAAGTGGTCAATTTTGGCTTCATGATAACACAACTCTTGATGACTTTCTCCACTGCGGTAGGTTTTACCATGAGCAGAGAATGCTACGGAAAGTCTTTGGAGAATGGAAAGAAGAATGGTGGATTTCTCAGCGAGAATGGAAACTCTGTGTTCGAGCAGACTGTCACTACAGGTCAGATTTTGTGTTCCGTCGCTTCAATTTCACACTTTTTCAAGTATAGCTTTTGTTTAAAAGACCAGATAATTACTTGTTGACACCTTCCTGGGTTAAACGGAGCAAAGTTTTGTTTTGTTTTGTTTTGTTTTCCTTGTTTTCCCTGGTCCTCAGCCTTGAACTCTGGACCTAGGTGCTATCCTTAAGCTCCTTTTGCTCAAGACTTACTAGTACTCTACCCCACTATAGCTACAGCTCCACTTCCAGCTTTTTCTGTGATTAATTGGAGCTCAGAGTCTCATGACATTTCTGCCCTGGCTGGCTTCAAATTTCGATTCTCAGATCTGAGCATCCTGAGTAGCTAGGATTGCAGGTGTGAGCCACCAGCGCCCAGCTTAAAGGAGCAGAGTTTTGAATCACTTTCTATGTTCCTTCAAATCCTTTTTATAGTAAGCTAATGTAGATTTATATATTAAACCCAAGTTTACATACACCTGTGCAGGCACACATGGACCCTCCTTCTGATTCATGTAATCATTGTGTTGTATTGGTCATACTTAGGATTTGAATGAGGTTTTCTCACTAATTATATATACTTTAAAATTCTGAAAGTGTTGTTTGTTTAATTTTTTTAATAGTAGCTTTTACATTGACCATGGAAAAAAGAATATGCCCAAATTAGGACATCAGGAAAATAGGAAGTCTGGGGTATAGCTGAATGGCCAAATGAGTCTCTGGGACTGTATTTAATCCCCAGCACCTCAAAAGGGGAAAAAAGGGAAAGAAATTTTTAAAAATCTCTTAATCCATTGAGCGTTGGTGACTCATGCCTATAAATCCTGGCTACTCAAGAGACTGAGATCTGAGGATTGTGGTTTGAAGCTAGCCCTTTCAGGAAAGCCTGTGAGACTCCAATTAGCCAGCAAAAAGAGCCCTATGCACATCCTTACCTTTTAGCAGCTTCATGATATGCTGACTCCAATAGCTCTGCAGAGGAGTGAGTTGGTCCCTCTGCCTGCTGGCCTGCAGCTCCATCATATTCTACCTGGTCTGATGATGGATCTAGGTGGCCTGTCTGGATGGTCCTACCCAGACAAAGAACCACTGAACATTGTTCCTACCTGATAGCTAGGGCTGCAACAGACAACAACCTTCCATGTTTCCTGCTGTTGGATACAAGTGTTGGAGATGACATTGCTGAGGAACATTATACAGGGGATTCTCTAGGTTTCACAGTGGACACCTCCTCCTCCATGCAGGACCTATCCTACCAGAGGCCTCATTTATCATTCTGTTCAGTCTGTGAAGAATATTGTAGGAGGGGCTGGAAAGGTGGCTTAGTGGTAGCGTGCTTGCATTGCATGCATGAGGCCTTGGTTTTGGTTCCTCAACACCACATAAGCAGAAAAAGCCAGAAGTGGTGCTTGGCTCAAGTGGTAGAGTACTAACCTTGAACTGAAGAGCTAAGGGACAGGGCTGGGAATGTGGCTCATTTGTAGAATGCTTGCCTCACATGCATGAGGCCCCAGGTTTGATTCCTCAGCACCGCATCAGCAGAAAAAGCTGGAAGTGGTGCTGTGGCTCAAGTAGTAGAGTGATAGTGTTGAGCTGAAGAGCTGAGGGACAGCGCCCAGGCCCAGAGTTCAGGCCCCATGACCAACCAAAAAAAAAAAAACAAAACAAGAGCTAAGGGACAGTGCCCAGGCCCAGAGTTCAGGCTCCATGATCACCAGCAACAGAAAATATTATAGGAGTCAGGAGCCAGTGGCTCAAAAGTGTAATCCTAGCTACTCATGAGGCTGAAATCTGAGGATTGAAGTTCAAAGCCAGCCTGGGAAGGGAAGTTCATGAGACTATTTATCTTCAGTTAACCTTCCCCCGCAAAAAAAAAAAAAAAAAAAAGAAACAGAAGTAGAGCTGTGGCACAAGTGGTAGACTGTGAACCTTGAGAAAAAAACCTGAGTAACGGTGTCCAGGCACTGAGTTCAGGCCCCTGCACCAGCACAAAAAAAGAAAGAAAGAAAATCATTTAATCCTTAGCACTCACTTTCTTAGGGATAAGTAGAGAAAACAATGGAACTATATAAAATCTGCATTATTATAGTTTTAAATACTTTGTTGTTATTTTTAAAATAAAATTCAAGGGGCTGGGAAGGTAGCTCAGTGGTAAAGCACTTGCTTTGCGTGCCTGATGCCCTGGGTTCGATTCCTCTGCACCACATAAGCAAAAAGAAAAAAGCCGGAAGTGGCGCTGTGGCTCAAGTGGTAGAGCGCTAGCCTTGAGCTGAGGGACAGCGCCCAGGCCCAGAGTTCAGGCTCTACAACCTGACCCAAAAATAAATAAATAAAATAAAATTCAAGGACTTGCACTTGCTCAGCTCTCATGCTTAAATCTGGTGTACAACCACTTTAGCCAGGCCTACAGCTGGCTTTTTACTGGTTATTTTGGAGACAGTCTCTCATAGACTTTTTTTTTTTTTTTGGGTCGTGGGGCCTGAACTCTGGGCCTGGGCACTGTCCCTCAGCTCTTCAGCTCAAGGTTAGCGCTCTACCACTTGAGTCACAGCACCACTTCTGGCTTTTTTCTTTTTGCTTATGTGGTGCTGGGGAATCGAACCCAGGGCTTCAGGCATGCAAGGCAAGCGCTCTACCACTGAGCCACCTTCCCAGCCCATCTCTCATAAACTTTTCTGCTCATAGTAGCTTTGAACCTTGATTCTCTAGTTCTCAACCTCCTGAGTAGCTAGGATGACAGATCTGAGTCACCAGTTCCAGTATATTTTTGTGCCTTTAATGTGGTATTTACTTTCATTAAAGTCTCTGTTTAGATCTTTGGGAGCAGGAGTTCTGATTTATGGCTATTTCAGATTAAAAAACAATAGGCATGCTGAATAATTCCAGTAAGCTAGTAGAGTATGAATTCCAGTCACAGAAAGTGGGGTAATGCTAATATGGAAGGATGAGGTTAATGGTATCCATATCAAGAAGAAAAAGGAAAATGTGCCTTTGACATATTTAAGTGTAAAGAAGTAAGTTGTATGTAGTGTACATTAGCCAGATGATGAAGATGGAACTGTCCTTGCAAATGTCCTAGCTTTATGAATGCTGAAAATGAGTTAATCTTGGACATGTCAGGTGTTTTGACTTCAGTGATATTTTGAAGTGTGGAGCAGCTTCGTCTTTAAGGTGAATAGGTTTCAGAGTGTCTGTAGGAAGTGAAATTTTTGAGCACAAGTATTGAGGAGGCTGTTTTGTGGAAGAAGCTTCCATATTAATTATTCTTTTTTTTTTTTTTTTTTGCCGGTCATGGGGCCTGAACTCTGGGCCTGGGCACTGTCCCTCAGCTCTTCAGCTCAAGGCTAGCGCTCTACCAATGGAGCCACAGCACCACTTCCAGCTTTTTCTGTTTATGTGGTGCTGAGGAATTGAACCCAGGGCCTCATGCTTGCAAGGCATGCACTCTACCGCTGAGCTACCTTCCCAGCCCCCATATTAATTATTCTAGGTATAGGAAAATCTGGGTTAACTGGGTGCCGATGGCTTACTCCTGTAATCCTAGCTACTCAGGAGGCTGAGATCTGAGGATGGCAGTTCAAAGCCAGCCCTGGCAAAAAAGTCCATGAGACCCTTACCTCCAGTAAACCACTAGAAAACTGGAAGTGGTGCCGTGGCTCAAGCAATAGAATGCTCACCTTGAGCTGAAGAGTGCAGGGACAGCGCCCAAGCCCAGAGTTCAATCCCCACGACTGACAATAAAAAATATGGGTATGCTGGACTAGTTTTGTTGTTTTAATGAAAGCTGTTTGCTCTTTTTGCTCCTCAGATATTACTTGTACAATTTGATGTTCCAGAACTGGAGAACTTATGTTTACCAACAACAGGAGATGAGGAGCAAGTACCTTAAAGCCGAGAAACATGGTAAGACTAGGAAGGTCATGTCTAGAGAAGACGCATTCAATTCCCTTTTGTGTTTTTCAGTGTGTGTATGTTCTCTGAGTAGGGACTTCTGTGTGTGGTTTTCTCCATATGGAATGATTTGGGGCACTTAAAGCATATTTTGTTTGTTAATTAGAGATCAGAGTCTTGCAAGCTGGGCACTGGTGGCTCATGCCTGTAATCCTAGTTACTAAGGAGGCTAAGATCTGAGTATCATGGTTCAAAGCCATCCCAGGCAGAAAAGTCCATGAGACTCTTATCTCCAATAAGCTACTCAGAAAAAGGCAGAAGTGGTGTTGTGGCTCAAGTGGTAGAGTGCTAGCTTTGAGTACAAAGAGACTCTGGGACAGCACTCAGGTACTGAGTTCAAGCCCCAGAAGCAAAAAAAAAAAGTCTTACAGACTTTACTACTTGGGCTGGATCCTCCAGAACTCAACCACCTCAGTAGCTAGAGGTATAGGGATGAGCCACTGGTTCCTAGCTCTTTTTTATATTATTATTATCGTTATTATTATTATTATTTTGTCATTTGTGGGGCTTGAACTCTTGGCCTGAAGAGCTGTTCCTCACTGGCACCTGGCTCTTTTCTTGTTTCTTTTTGCGCCATAACTTGAGGCTTTAACTCAGGGCCTGGGCACTGTTATTTACTTTATTGTTATTATAAAGGTAATATACAGAGAGATTACAGTTTCATGAATTGGGTAATAAGTACATTTCCTTTTTTTTTTTTTTTTTTGGTCGGCCGTGAGGCTTGAACTCTGGGCCTGGGCGCTGTCCCTCAGCTCTTCAGCTCAAGGCGAGCGCTTTACCACTTGAGCCACAGCGCCACTTCTGTTTTTTCTAGTGGTTTATTGGAGATAGGAGTCTCATGGACTTTCCTGTCTGGGCTGGCTTTGAACCGCGATCCTCAGATCTCAGCCTCCTGAGTAGCTAGGATTACAGGCGTGAGCCACCAATGCCCAACTCAAACAGCAAGTATTTTTTTGGCAGGGGGTGGTGGTGTGGGGGTGGCATCGATCATGGGGCCTGAACTCTGGTCCTGGTGCTATCAGCTCTTCAGCTCAAGGCTAGCGCTGTACAACTAAGCCACAGCGCCATTTCTAGCTTATGTGGTGCTGAGAAATCGAACCCAGGGCCTCATGCGTGCAAGGCAAGCGCTCTACCACTTAGCCACCTTCCCAGCCCCTCAAACAACCAGTTTTATGGCATGATTTCTTTTTATTTAACTTTATAATATGGAAAAATGAAATATCAACTAAACTGAATGATAGAACGACGAATCTTCATATACTCATCACACAGTTTCAGTGATTATCAATTTCTGCCAGTCTTGTCACATTCCTGTCCTCTCTTCTTTGCTGCCTCTTTATGAATATTATTTCTGGACAGAACAGTATATCTCAGCCCGAAGTGGTACTATGGCTCAAGTGGTAGAGTGCTTGCCTTGAGCTGAAAGCGCAGGGACAGCGCCCAAGCCCAGAGTTCAAGCCCCATGACCAACAAAAACCAAAACAAAACAAAAAGCAGTATAGCTCCTAAAAAAATCCAAGTGGCAGGGTTGGGAAGGAAGGTGGCTCAGTAGAGCCCTTGCCTTGCATGCCTGAGGCCCTGGGTTTGATTCCTCAGCACCACATAAGCAAAAAGAAAAAAGCCGGAAGTGGCGCTGTGGCTCAAGAGATAGAATGCTAGTCTGAGCTGAAGAGCTGAGGGACAACGCCCAGGCCCAGAGTTCAGGCCCCATGACTGGACCCCCCCAAAAAAAAAAAATCCAAGTGGCTTTATTTTTTTATTTTGCAGTACTGAGGATTGAGTTCAGGGTCTCATAATTACTAGATAAACTTTCTACCACTTGAGTCATATATACAGATCTTTTGGCTTTTCTTTTTTTCTTTTTGGGTCCAGTCGTGGGGCCTGAACTCTGGGCCTGGGCACTGTCCCTCAGCTCTTCAGCTTGCGCTGTACCACTTGAGCCACAGCGCCACTTCTGGCTTTTTTCTTTTTGCTTATGTGGTGCTGAGGAATCGAACCCAGGGCCTCATGCATGCAAGGCAAGCACTCTACCACTGAGCCACCTTCCCAGCCCTTTTCATTTATTTTTTTTACAATCTTACGATACCAACCTAAGTCTATCCTTGAACCTCACCAAGGTTTATCCTCCCAAGAAACTGGGATTACAAGTGTGCCCCATCACTGTTGGAATTCTTTTTTCTTTTTTTTTATTGTGAAAATACTGTACAGAGGGGTGTTGGGATTTTGTGTGTGTGTGCTGGTCTTTGGTCTTGAACCCAGGGCCTATGTTCTATTCCTGAACTTTTTTGCTCAAAGCTAGCATTCTTTCCTTGAGCCACAGCTTTACTTCTTGCTTTTGGTGGTTAATTGTAGGTAAGAATTTCATGGACTTTCCTGTCTGGGTTGGCTTCAAACTACAATCCTTAAATCTCAGCCTCCTGAGTAGCTAGGATTATAGGCATGAGCCACTGGTGCCAGGCCAAAAAGAAGAAATTTTGATGTAAAAGATTTCTAGAAAGTTCAACAGAATGATTTTCCTTTAAATGTTTTATAAATGCCTTTTTTGTATTATTCCCACGTACACTTGGATCCTTCTTAGTTTTGTAATGCTTCATCTCATTTCCAGCAGGGGGCACTTGAAGGCTGGAAAGATGTACTTACTCAAAGGTATGATTAGTTAGTTCAGAGGGCTTGAGTTTATATTGTTACCCAGATTAATCCATCTCCTTTTACTCTCTTCAAAATATCTTTTTGAGGCCGGGCGCTGGTGGCTCAGGCCTGTAATCCTAGCTACTCAGGAGGCTGAGATCTGAGGATCGAGGTTCAAAGCCAGCCCTGGCAGGAGAGACCGTGAGACTCTTATCTCCAATAAACCACCAGGAAACCGGAAGTGGCGCTGTAGCTCAAGTGGTAGAGTGCTCACCTTGAGCTGAAGAGCTGAGGGGCAGCGCCCAGGCCCAGAGTTCAAGCCCCACGACCGACCCAAAAAAAAAAATAAAAAATAAAACAAAATATCTTTTTGGTGTCTCTAGATGTAAAGCGAAAGGTACAAAAGTCCTGGAAGTCCTGGTTGATCTACGTGTTTGTTCGTAGAACCAAATTTCACATGCACACTACTGCTTTGGAGTTTAGGCAGCGGAGCATCTTATGGTGAGTGTGCTACATTGTTCCACAGACTGGAAGTCATCTTTTTACCTTTCTACCTTTAACCCATTTTAAAACAATGGTTTAGGGCTGGGAAGGTGGCTCAGTGGTAGAGCGCTTGCCTTGCATGCCTGAGGCCTTGGGTTTGATTCCTCAGCACCACATAAGCAAGAAGAAAAAAGCCGGAAGTGGCGCTGTGGCTCAAGTGGTAGAGTGTTAGCCTTGAGCTGAAGAGCTGAGGGACAGCGCCCAGGCCCAGAGTTCAGGCCCCACGACTGGACCCAAAAAAAAAAAACAAACCCCAATGGTTTAGCCGGATGCTAGTGGCTCACACCTGTAATCCTAGCTACTCAGGAGGCTGAGCTCTGAGGATCATGATTCAAAGACAGCCTGGGCAGGAAAGTCCGTGAGACTCTTATCTCCAATAAACAACTAGAAAACCTGAAGTGGCACCGTGGCTCAAGCAGTAGAGTGCTCACCTTGAGCTGAAGAGCACAGGGACAGCGCCCAAGCCCAGAGTTCAAGCCCACGACCGGACCCAAAAAAAAAAAAGTTAAAACAATGGTTTGTTTTGTTTTTGGAAGTACTGGGGATTGAACCCAGAGCTTCACACTTACTAGGCTAGTATTGTATCACTGGAGCCAAGACTCTAGCCATCAAAGATTTTTCAGTTTTACTGGTCCTGGGGCTTGAACTCAGAGTCTAAGGACTCTCCAACTTGAGCCATGCCTTCTCTTCTGACTTTTTGCAAGTTAATTGGAGATCAAGGTCTATGATTTGTCTGCCTGGGCTGGCTTTGAACAGTAACCCCTCCAGGTCTCAGTCTGAGTAACTAGGGTTACAGGACTGAACCACTAGTTTCTAGACTGAACTGTTTATTGATTATTGGTTTCTGTTATTGTTGTTGTTGTGATACTGGGGCTTGAAATTGGCCTGGGTGTTATTCTTTAGCTTTTTTTGTACTCTACCACTTGAACCATAGCTCCACTTCTGGCTTTTTGGTGGCTAATTGGAGATAAGAGTTTCACAGACTTTTTTGCCTGAGCTGGCTTTGAATCTCAAACCTTAGATCTCAGACTTTTGCATAGCTAGGATTACAGATGTGAGCTACCAGCTCTTGGCTTGATCGTTGGTTCTTGTTTTATCAGTGGATCTAGTAGTATCAGTCTAGAGATGGCACTGCGTGAGAGAAAACTTGAGCTGGGGATTTGAGCTAGCACCTAAACTGCCCTTCTCTGTTCTGGGTGGCTTTTTCCTGACTGATTCCATCTCTGATTTGGTCTTTTAGGGTGTGGTGGAGCAAGTGGAAGCAGCAACTAAGACAAGCCTATGTGAATCATGCTCTTCATGTTACAGCTGTGAGGCACAACGCCCTGAGCCTCCAACTGCAGGTACGTCCAGTAGACTTGGACTTTGGTGTCCCATCTATATTCTTAGTAGGAAGCTATCCTTCTCTTGCTTTGTGTTGGACAGACAGGTGAAGTATGGAAGCCTGGGCTTTTGAATAGGCAAATGCTGCTGTGTGGAATCTGTAGAGCTGGTCCACCATGTGATTCTTATAATTTGTAGAGAATTCTTATCATTGTGGGACTGGAAGGGATTTGTGAATTAGTCAGACTGCTTTTGCTAAAAGCAGTTTATTTCCTCTTTACTGTTTTTTCCACTGCAGATTAGTAATGCAAGCAGAAAAGAAACTAAAGTTGAATAGAAGAATCAGTTTCTGTTTCTGGATAGCTTTATTTTTCTTACAGGCTTTCATTGGGAAAGCCACTGGCTTTGGGTTGATTGTAAAGGCCTAAAGACTCTGCCAAAAGTACATTGCAGTAAGATTCCAATGACCTTTGATAAATGTCTGTGGAATATTTATAGGTGTGCCAAGTTAGTTGCACAAAATAGAACATAGAAAAATACCTATTAGTAAAGGTTTCAGTAGTATCTTTTTAATCTGACAACACATTGCTGGCTATGCCAGTATATGCAGATCATATGCAAATTGCATATATAGGAACTGGAGATATAGTTCAGTGGTAGAATACATGCTTAACATGTGTGCAGCCCTAGATTAAATCCATAACAGCCGGGAGCCAGTGGCTCATGCCTGTAATCCTAGCTACTCAGGAGGCTGAGACCTGAGGATTGCGGTTCAAAGCCAGCCTGGGCAGGAAAGTCCGTGAAACTCTTATCTCCAATAAACTACCAGAAAACTGGAAGTGGCGTTATAGCTCAAGTGGTAGAGCGCTAGCCTTGAGTTGAAGAGCTGAGGGACAGCGCTCAGGCCCAGAGTTTAAGCCACATGACTGACTAAAATAAAAGAAAAAATAAATCCATAGCAAGAACTCCCTCTCTCCATAATTGTATATACACCCACCTAGACTGGACTAAAAATGAGTAAACTTGGGCCCAAATTTGTCCTACTGCTGTTGTTTTTGTTTTGTTTTGTTTTTTGTTAGTCCTGGGGCTTGAACTCTGGGCCTGGGTGCTGTCCCTCAGCTCTTCAGCTCAAGGTGAGCGCTCTACCACTTGAGCCACAGCACCACTTCCAGTTTTCTGGTGGTTAATTGGAGATGAGTCTCAGGGACTTTCCTGCCCAGGCTTTTTTTTTTTTTTTTTGTCGGTTGTGGGGCTTGAACTCTGGGCCTGGGTGCTGTCCTTGCCCTCTTCAGCTCAAGGCTAGTGCTCTACCGCTTGAACCACAGTGCCACTTCTGGTTTTCTAGTGGCTTATTGGAGATAAGAGTCTCATGGATGTTCCTACCCGGGCTGACTTTGAACCTCGATCCTCAGATCTCAGTCTCCTGAGTAGCTAGGATTACAGGCGTGAGCCCCCTACACCTGGCTTATACTTTTTTTTGTTTAATTTTTATTATTATTTTTTTTTGGGGGGGTCCGGTCATGGGGCCTGAACTCTGGGCCTGGGCGCTGTCCCTCAGCTCTTCAGCTTAAGGCTAGCACTCTACCACTTGAGCCACAGCGCCACTTCCGGCTTTTTTCTTATGTGGTGCTGAGGAATCGAACCCAGGTCCTTGAGCATGCAAGGCAAGTGCTCTACCACTGAGCCACCTTCCCAGCCCCCTGGCTTATACTTTTATTTTTATTTATTTTTTTTGGTAGATCATGGGGCCTGGACTCTGGGCCTGGGCGCTGTCCTGGAGCTCTTTAGCTCAAGGCTAGCGCTTTACCATGAGCCACAGTGCCATTTGCAGCTTTTTCTGCTTATGTGGTACTGAGGAATCGAACCCAAGACCTCATGCATGCAAGACAAGCACTCTACCACTGAGCCACCTTCTCAGCCCTACATTTATTTTGCAGTTTGCTTTTTTTTTTCCCCTTAGAGCTGAGGCCTGAACTCAGGGCCTTGGTAAGTGCTCTTCCACTGAGCTAAATCCCCAACCCCTGTAGCTTGCTTTTTAAAATACAACAATGGGGGGCTGGGAAGGTAGCTCAGTGGTAGAGTGCTTGTCTTGCATTTATGAGGCCCAGGGTTCGATTCCTCAGCACCACATGAGCAGAAAAAGCCAGAAGTGGCACTGTGGCTGAAGTGGTAGAGCACTAACCTTGGTCTGGAGAGCTGAAGGACAGCACCCAGGTCTAGAGTTCAGGCCCCATGACCGGCCAAAAAAATAAAAATAAAAAAATATATCAATGTGTTGGGATGTATTCATGTATATATACAGAGACAGATTTTCTCCTTTTTCTTCTTTCCTTCCTTTTTTTTTTTTTTTTGGTTGGTTGTGGGGCTTGAATTCTGGGCTTAGCTCTTCAGCTCAAGGCGAGTGCTCTACTGCTTGAACCACAGTGCCACTTCCAATTTTCTAGTGGTTTATTGGAGATAAGAGTCTCACAGACTTTCTTGTCCAGGTTAGCTTCGAACTGCAATCTTCAGGTCTCAGCCTCCTGAGTAGCTAGGATTACAGGCCTGAGCCACCAGCGGCAGCTACTTTTTATTATTAATATTTTTAGTGATATTGGAGATCAAACCTAGAGCCTTGTCTATAAGCTAGTGCCCTATCAATAAGCTACAACCCCCTTGCAAGGGTCTATTAATTATTTATTTGCCCATTACATGAGTAAGGCACAGTTTATTTACTCAATTACTGATGAACTGCTGGGTACCTCTGCTCTTTTTCAATTCCAACAGTACTACAAAGATATTCTTAAGTATACCCTTGTACAAGTTTCTGATTTCTTTGGTCTGCCTTCTAGAAGTGCCTTTGCTGGGTTATTGAGCTTTCCTCTCATTGTCCTCATTAAGTAGCTCACGATTCCTTTCTAGTGCCAGGCCAGCTGACCTGCTAGAGTTTCACCCTCATCAGCCATTGCACTGCGACAGTTGTGCATTTTTACCATGCTGTTAGGTGTTAGTTGGTACTTCATTATGGTACTGGTTTATATTTCACTGGTGGCCATGAGGCCAAGCTTCCCTTCATAAGCTAGTATGCTATTTGGGTGTCTGCTTTCCAGCTGTTTGCATCCCTCCTATGTTGATATGCTGCTATTAGGAGTTATATTGTGACACAAAGTGAATCATTAAAACACTGTCTTAGGAATCAGAATTTTCAAAGTAAATTTTTGCAAATGTAGAATCAGAGAAAATCAAAACCTTGTGGTCTATAAATGTAAATATCAGAATGGATTATGATAATTATTTTATCTTTAAAAATTTCTTACCAGACACTGGTGGCTCACACCTGTAATTTTAGCTACTCAGGAGGCTGAGACCTGAGAATTGTGGTTCAAAACCAGCCTGGACAGGAAGTCTGTGAGACTCTTATCTCCAATTAATCACCAGAAAACAGGAAGTGGTGCCATAGCTCAAAGTGGTAGAGCACTAGCCTCGAGCAAAAAAGCTCAAGGATAGGGGCTGGTAAAGTGGTTTAGTGGTAGAGTACTTGCCTAGCATGCTTGAAGCCCTGGGTTTGATTCCTCAGTACCACATAAACAGAAAAAGCCAGAAGTGGCACTGTGGCTCAAGTGGTCGAATGCTAGCCTTGAGCAAAAGAAGCTCAGGGACAGTGCCCAGGCTCTGAGTTCAAGTCCCAAGACTGGCCATAAATAAATAAACAAACAAATAAATAAAGCTCAATGATAGCACATATGCCCTGAGATTAAGCCCCACAACTAACAAAAGAAATGTCAGGTGCTGGTGGCTTATACCTGTATCCTAGCTACTCAGGAGACTGATTTGAGGATCATAGTTCAAGGCCAGCCTGGGCAGAAAAGTCCATGAGTATCTTATTTCCAATTAATTACCCAAAAGCCAGAAATGGAGATAAGGCTCAAGTGGTAGAGCTCTAGCTTGGAGCAAAAAGTTCCAGGACAGAACCCAGGACCTGAGTTCAAGACGTAGCACTAGCAAACACCAAAAACAAAAAAACCTGTGTTTGTGTATTATTGCTATTTTGTGCTTATCTAGAGTCCAGTCAAAGTTGACTTAAAGAGCCTTTTGAAACTGGGAGAGAGCCAGTAAAGGGGTGACATGTACTCTTGGAAGTGACATTGTGGCTTAAAGTGGTAGACCAGTAATAGTATTGAGTGAAAAAGCTCAGGGACAGTACCCAGGCCCTGAGTTCAAAACCTGTGACTGACAAACAAGAAAAAGAAATGTACTTTTTACCTGAGTTACTTAACTGTAACCCCCTCCCCCCCCCACACATCACCTTTATAATGACAATAAATTTTTTTTTAAAGAGCCGCCTTTTGATTTAGGATAGGAAGAAAGTTGCTCATCCATACTTGATTCTTTTCTTTTGTTGTGCTCATCCTAGGGCTTAACTCAGGACCTGGGTGCTATCCTTGAGCTCTTTTGCTGAAGACTAGTGGCTTTATTATTTGACCCACAACTCCACTTCCAGCTTTTTTTGGTTGTTAATTGGAGTTAAGAGTCTTGTGAGACTCTTTGACCCTTAATCCTCAGATCTAGTCTCTTGAGTAGGATTGTAAGTATGAGCCACTGGCTCCTGGCTTCTGATTTCTAATTTTAGCCTATCTGATGTATCTGTTTCTTTTCCTCCCCTCACCTGCATTTCCACTTTTTCTGATTCTCCCTTGATTCAGTGATTTCTCTGTGTTTTAGGCTTGGTCACGGTGGCAAAAAGAACTCCAGCATAGTCAGCAGGAGAGATTAAAGGTGGTTTTTGCAATGCAACACCATGAGCACCAGCAAAAGCAGAGATCCTTGAAGGCATGGCTTAAATACCTGCATGTCCGCAGGAAGAAGAGGCAACAGAATGGTGAGCAGGACCCCTGAACTCTCAAAACAAGGGCCTGGTTGAAATATCCCTCTCCTTTCCTGGTGCCAGTGATACTTTATGAAGAAGAAATATTACTATGTCATGCCATAAATTTTGGTGAAAAGATTTTGGGAGAAAAAGAATACATCATTCTTTAAAAAAAATTTTTTTGGCTGTTATAAAAATGATATACATGGGGCTGGGAAGGTGGCTCAGTGGTAGAGTGTTTGCCTTGCATGCATGAGGCCCTGGGTTTAATTCCACAACACCACATAAGCAGAAAAAGCCAGAAGTGGCACTGTGGCTCAAGTGGTAGAACGCTAGCCTTGAGGTGAAGAGCTGAGGGACAGCGCCCAGGCCCAGAGTTCAGGCCCCACAACTGACAAAAATAAATAAATACATAAATAAATAAATAAATAAATAAATAAATACCCAAGATGGTATACAGCTGGGCACCAGTGGCTCATGCCTGTAAACCTAGCTACTCAGGAGGCGGAGACTGAAGATTATGGTTCAAAGCCAGCCTGGGCAGGAAAGTCTGTGAGACTCTTCAATAAGCCACCAGAAAAACTGGAAGTGGTGCTATGGCTCAAGTGGTAGAGTGAGTACTAGCCTTGAGCTGAAGAGCTCAGGGACAGCGCTCAGGCCCAGAGTTCAAGCCCCACAATCGACAAAAAAAAAAAAAGATGTTACAGTTACATTAAAAAAAAAAGGGAGGGGTGTTACAGTTACATAAGTTAAAGAGCACATTTCTTTTTGGACAATGTCACACCTTCCTTCACTCCCAGTTTTTCCCTCCCATCTCTACCCACAAGTTTTTTTTTTGGGGGGGTTTTTTTGGTCAATCATGGAGCTTGAACTCTGGGCCTGGGTGCTGTCCCTCAGCTCTTCACCTCAAGGCAAGTGCTCTACCACTTGAGCCACAGCGCCACTTCCAGTTTTCTGGTGGTTTATTGGAGATAAGAGTCTCATGGAAAAAAAAAAAGAAAAAAAAAAAAGAGTCTCATGGACTTGCCTGCCCGGGCTGGTCTTGAACCAAGATCCTTAGATCTCAGCCTCCTGAGTAGCTAGGATTACAGGTATGAACCACGGCGCCCAGCTTTGGGTTTGTTTTTTTTAACTGTATTTTTTTTTGTCTTTTCTTTTTTGGTACTGGGGATCGAACCCAGGATGTTGCACTTGCTAAGCAAGTGCTTTGCCACTGAGCTATATCCCAGCCCCAGTACCCAGCTTTGGAATAATATTTTTATGATTTAGTTTCCCAATTGGTTTCAGAACTAGTAATCATAAGAACGTGATCATTGGCAATCTTTTTTGTACTTGAATGTATTGAGATAAAACAGTGTAAGCAAGATACTATGCTATCTTAGGTCAGGTTAGGCTCTCCTCCTTTCTCCCAAACCTCCCCACAGAAATCTCCCCTCTTGGAAGATTTTTTTTTTTTTTTTCCGTATTTTATGGGGCTTGAATTTTTGGGCCTGGGTGCTGTCCCTCAGCTCTTCAGCTCAAGGCTAGAGCTCTACCACTTGAGCCACAGCGCCACTTCTGGCTTTTTCTGCTTTTGTGGTGCTGAAGAATCAATCCCAGTGCCTCATATATGCAAGGCAAGCACTCTACCAGATCCACCTTCCCAGCCCCAACACACTCCTTTATGAAAGCACCAGATACCATTCCTGAGAAACTGGTGATAAAACTGATTTTTACAGCATCCTCATCCCTAAAATTACAGACCTTTGGCTCTTTTTTTTTTTTTTATTGTGAAAATACTGTACAGAGGGGTTACAATTACATGGGCAAGATAATGAGTACATTTCTTATCAAGCATTGTAGCCTCCTCCTTTGTTTCCCCTTCCCATCCACCCCCCTGCCCCAATCCTCCCCCTGCCCCCTTTGGCTCTTTTTTTTTTTTTTTGGTCATGGGGATTGAACTCAGTCTAGGTGCTGTCTGTGAGCTTCTTTAGCTCAAGGCTAGCACTCTACCACTTGAGATATGGTGCCACTTCCGGCTTTTTCTGTTTATGTGGTACTGAGGAGTTAAACTCAGGGCTTCGGGCATACGAGACAAGCACTCTACCACTAAGCCATAGTCCCAACCCTGGCTCTTTCTTTGGAGAGAAGAAAAAGCAGCTTAGGAATTCTTGAAGACCTTTTAGTATTTGCAACTTTTTATATTTTGGTTTTGAGGATCAGGCTTAAGGTCTTGGATATGCTACACACATGCTGTATTACTGAGCTAAGTTACAACCGTGTTTAAAAAGTTTCGAAGAGCTAGGTACCAGTGGCTCACGCCTATAATATTAGCTACTCAGGAGGCTGAGATCTGAGGTTTGAGATTCAAAGCTAGTCTGGGCAGGAAAGTCATGAGACTCATCTATTAACCAACAAAAAGCAGAAGTGAAGCTGTAGCTCAAGTGATAGAGCATTGGCCTTGAGAAAGAAAGAAAGAAAGAAAGGAAGAAAGAAAGAAAGAAAGAGAAAGAAAGAAAAAAGGAAAGAAACTGCTCAGGGACAGTACCTAGGCTCTTAAGTTCAAGCCCCAGGACCACACACACAAAAAAGAAAAACTTGCGAATATCCTTTCCAGGAGCAGCCTTGGATCCCTGCAGTGTGCTAGTGGTTAGGATTGTTGTCTTCTTTTACCATCTCTCACTCAATGGAAGAGCAGGAAGAAACTGAAGTTATGTTTCTGTTACAGAGACAGCAGAGCGATTCCACCATGTCACTGTGCTGCAGATACACTTCTGTGACTGGCAGTGGGCCTGGCAATGGAGGCAGAGCTTGTCCGCCCACCAGGCCCTGGTGGAGGAGCTGGCCAGGAAGATGGCACTGCGGAGGGTCTTCACACATTGGAAACACTGTATCCTTCTCAGTCACCCAGGCCTGTGCACTCCTCAACCAGGACAGCACAGAGCTGAGCTGCATGGCAAAGTGTCAGGAAGACGCCGTTAGCAAACTATCTAACGCAGCCTTATCTCTGCTGACCTCTTTGAGTTATTTTGTTGTTGTTTTAACTTGAACTGTGCATTGAAAAGAATACACACAACTTATACTTTAAAGAGTAACTTAGCCAGGCGCTGGTGGCTCACGCTTGTAATCCCAGCTACTTAGGAGGCTGAGATCTGAGGATCGAGGTTCAAAGCCAGCCCAGGCAGGAAAGTCCTTGAGACTCTTATCTCCAATAAACCACTAGAAAACCATAAGTGGTGCTGTGGCTCAAGTGGTAGAGCGCTTGCCTTGAGCTGAAGAGCACAGGGACAGTGCCCAAGCCTAGAGTTCAAGCCCCACGACTGACAAAAAAGAAAAAAAATAAAAAGTAACTTACCACCCAACTTAAAAAAAAAAATAGAGCTAGAAGCCAAGAGCTGGTGGCTGATGCCACTAGCTACTCAGGAGGATGACTGCTGAGGCTTGTTGTTTGAAACCGCCTGGGCAGGAAAGTCCATGAGACTCGGATCTCCAATAAACTACTCGGAAAAAGCCAGAAGTGGTGTTGTGGTTTAAGTGGTAGAGTACTAGCCTTGAGCATAAAGGAGCTTAGGGATAGAGCCCAGGCCTTGAATTCAAGTCCCAGGACTGGCAAAAAGAAAAAAAAAGAGCCTAATACCTCTGCTGCTCCCTCCTGATTAAATCTTTTTTCTGCCTCCTCCAGAGAGGACATCATTATTCCATCTCTTTTTTCTGTTGCCCCATTTCCTGGTTTTTCTCTGAGCACTCAGGGAGTGGAAATAGTCCTGGCCATCTGCTTCTCAGTGGTCATGGCTCTTGTTTATTGAACTTGGTACCATCTGTGGTCATTATGCACAATTTGTAGCAGTGCTGTGGAATAGGTGTCCCTATCTTCCTTCGTAGGTGAGAAACAGATGGGTGTTTTGTAAGAGATTTTCTAAGTATTTGGGAACATAGGCCTTTACTCCTGTGTAAATGTTCTTAATTATTACACCCCTCCACGCAGTGTATATCTGTGGTGGAGATTTAGATGGCTTGGATGTTCCTCCATATATTCATTTGTTCATCACCCTCAAATCACATTAAATGCCCTTGCTTCTGTTCTGTAGATGGAGCAACTCAGATACTCAGAGTATTCATTATCCTCCCCCCTTCCCCCTCCCCCCCTCCCCCTGCAACATGGTTGTGGGTCTTAAACTCTGGGCCTGGGCGCTGTCCCTCAGCTCTTTAGCTCAAGGCTAGCGCTCTACCACTTGAGCCACAGCGCCACTTCCGGCTTTTTTTTCTTTTTGCTTATGTGGTGCTGAGGAATCGAACCCAGGGCCTCAAGCATGCAAGGCAAGCACTCTACCACTGAGCCACCTTCCCAGCCCCGAGATTTTTATCTTCAATTAACTACCAAAAAGCCATAACTAGAGTTGTGGCTCAAGCAGTAGAGCACTGTCCTGGAGCACAAAATCTCAGAGAAAGTGCTCAGGCCTTAAATTCAAGCCCCAGAACTGACACCAAAGGGAAAATAAAAGTTTGTATCTAAAAAAGGCATCATGGCACACACTTAGAATCCTGGCACTCAAGATGCTGAGGCAGAAGGATAGAGAGTTTAATGTCAGTGTAGGCCTGTAGTAGGAGATTTTTATCAAGTTCTGTGGGGATTCAGGCATGGAGGGAATGTTTGAACTAAACGTAGATGTTAGGGAAGACAAGTTCTCCAGGCACAGAAACTAGGAAGAACATTTCAGGGATGCCATCTGCCCAGGTTTACAAGTTAGGAGAAGCATTCAGCTAGGGAGTTGTAGTGTGTCGCTGGTAGGAGAGCCAATGCAGACTAGGAGTCTGCCGCTTTTTCTGATGCTTGGCACTGGGGAGCTTCTGAAGGGTTCCAGAGAAGTCATGCATAAGCATAGATTTGTGCTTTAGGTAGTTCTGGATTAGAGGATGGAGGCTGTCCCAGGTTCACCAGCTGTGTGAGAGTATGCTTACATTCTGTGTGAGGGACAGTTCAGATGAGCTGCAGGGACAGAACAATGCTGGAGATGGAGAGAGGAGAGCAGATGGGCAACATGGGGGAGGTGGGAGGAAAAAGCATTTGAAAATAACTCCAAGGTTTTTCACTCCAATGTCTGACTAGATTGTGATACCAAAGCCGAGAGTACAGAGAAGGAGCAAGTTCCTGAGATGTGGAAGTGCTTACCAAAACTGGTACTTGGGTACTTTTTGCCTTCCATCACATGGGCATCCAAGGAGAGGGAAGGCCAGGCCAGCTATTTGATAAGGAACTCACATGGTTCCCGGTTGTTTTCCTGGGAGTTACCAAGGGACAGAGGTAGACATCATCCTTGTTCCCCTTACAGCCGTGGTACTTCAGGTGGATCAGAGGAAGCAGGTGCACTCTGTAGGGTTGGGAGCCTTGTTGACAATGGAGGCCTTAGCTCCTGGCAGATATGCTGCTGTGTGCCGAAGAAGCTTCCCAGCGGAAGGTGGCAGAAGAGCACCACCAACACAGGCTGCTGGTAAGAGTGCCAAATCTAGGACCCCACCCCATGGCCTTGGAGTCATCCACTTGGGACCCTCACTCTTTCATACTGATTGAGTGAAGGTTCCCAGGTCTGAGCGAGCTGCAGTCTTTTTTTTTTTTTTGTCGGTCGTGGGGCTTGAACTCTGGGCCTGGGCGCTGTCCCTCAGCTCTTCAGCTCAAGGCGAGCGCTCTACCACTTGAGCTACAGCGCCACTTCCGGTTTTCTGGTGGTTTATTGGAGATAGGAGTCTCACGGTCTTTCTTGCCCGGGCTGGCTTTGAACCGCGATCCTCAGATCTCAGCCTCCTGAGTAGCTAGGATTACAGGCGTGAGCCACCAGCGCCCGGCTTTTTTTTTTTTTTTTTAAACAAAACAAAACATGTTTGTTGTTAGGCTTGGGACCTGGGTACTGTCTCTGAGCTTTTTTGCTCAAGGCTAGTGCTCTATCACTTTAGCCACAGCCGCCTGGGTAGCTAGGATTACAGGTGTGAGCCACCAGTCCCTGGCTTGAACTGCAGTTTTATGTTTTGTTTTGTTTTGTTTTTTGGGGGTCTGGTTGTGGGGCCTGAATTCTGGGCCTGGGCGCTGTCCCTCAGCTCTTCAGCTCAAGGCTACCGCTCTACCACTTGAGCCACAGTGCCACTTCGGGCTTTTTTCTTTTTGGTTATGTGGTGCTAAGGAGTCGAACCCAGGGCCTCAGGCATGCAAAGCAAGCCCTCTACCACTGAGCCACCTTCCCAGCCCGTTTGTTTGTTTGTTTGTTTTGGTTGGTTGTGGCACTTAAACTCTGGGCCTGGTGCTGACCCTCAGCTCTTCAGCTCAAGGCTGGTGCTCTCTACCACTTGAGCCACAGTGCCACTTCCAGTTTTCTGGTGGTTAATTGGAGATAAGAGTCTCTTGGACTTTCCTGCTCAGGCTGGCTTTGAACTGCAGTTCTCAGATCTCAGCCTCCTGCATAGTCAAGATTACAGGCATGAGCCACTGGTGCCTGGCTAAGCTGTAGTCTTTTTTTTTTTTTTTTAACTTGAAGACATTTTGGATCTTTATTTTTATTTATTTATTTAGTCGGTTGTGGGGCTTGAACCCTGGGCCTGAGCGCTGTCCCTCAGCTCTTCAGCTCAAGATGAGCGCTCTACCACTTGAGCTACAGCGCCATTTTCTGAGCTGTAGTTTTGAAGCACTCTTTTCATTATTGGTGTTCCTATTTGTATTTTGGAGAGAAGGCAATGGTGTAGGATCAGAGATAGATATTTAAAGCTGTGAAAGAACCTTAAGTGTTGCAATCTTTTTACATAGTGGATCCCATTAGAATGGCAGAAGCCTCGTCTGTAACAAAGATCAAAGTCACAATGCCGAGCTTGAGGCAAGATCTGGACAGTCAGTTTCTGTTCAACTAGCAGCTGCCTCCTACCCTGACTATCTGAGCTAGTCATCAAAGACTTATAAGAGCCTCAAGCTCCATAATGTGAAAACTCCTAAGGCCATCTAATCTTCACTCTTGTGGCAGAAACTACAACCCAAGGTTCAGGGCCATGAGGGGCAAATGGGCTTTGTCTAGGTTCAATGTGAAACATTGTTGTTGGAGCTGGAGCCAGGCCTGAGTGTCCTGCTCCTGTCCCAAGACCCGCTACTTCCCAAACTTTCCTTCTAGGCTACTCTAGCAAAGGTATATTTATAGCAAACATGAGTCCCTGAGTTCTTACCACAGTACAGACCACGCCATCTGCATTTGTAATTATATACATGTATATACTGCCCCTTATATGGTTTTTTAAAAAATACTATAATCAAAAAGGTGCATATGTGTGTTTTTCTGGGGATTGAACCCAGCAGATCTGGTGCATGGTAGGCAAGCAATCTCCACTGAGTCCTAGTGCTCACCCTCCCCCATCCTTGACTCTCTCCTAGGTAAAAGTTGATTTTTGACCTTGGTAGAATTCTTTCTTGTGTGGATCATGGGGATCAGAGGTGACGTGTTCATGGCACAGTATGTGGACACTAGGGAGTGGTCCAGCCAATCTTACTGAGTGCCTGCTGCATAGGCTGGCTTGTATTAGTTCCCAACTTGATTTCAAAGCAAAGCAATTCAAGGGAATGGAGTGCCTTGAGCCGTAGACACTCCCTGAACATTCTGATGCTTGATTGGAGGCACCGCTTTTCCTTTGTCCACACTTTTTTTTTTTGGCTGTGCTGGGGTTTGAATTGAAGGCCTTGAGCTTTCTAGACAAGTGTTCTTCCATTTGAGCCACATGCCCTGATCAAGTCCACACTTATTTCTATAGATTCTGATTCTTTATAATTGCTGTAATTTCTTCTTTATGTAGTATTTTTGCTTCAGAGCTCTAAGAGACAATGTGACCCGAATCCATCTCCAACGAATAAGGAGGAATCTTGCTCACCAACAGCACGATGTCATGGTAAGGGTTATCTTCTGTATTAAGAGACCCATGCTGATGGCCATTTTCTTGTGATCTCTGTGCTCAGAGATTAGTTTATACTTTAGACTCCAAAATATTTTTTTTTTTTTTTGTCATGCAGCTTGAACTCAGGCCTGAGTGCTGTCCCTGAGCTCTTTTGCTCAAGACTAATAATGCTCTACCACTTTTAGCCACAATGCCACTTTTGGATTTCTGGTACACAATTAGAGATAAGAGTCTTATGGACTTTCCTGCCTGGGTTGGCTTTGAACCATGATCCTCAGATCTCAGCCTCCTAAGTAGCTAGGATTACAGGTATGAGCCACCAGCACCCAGCTAGACTCTAAAATCTTAATGCTTATTTTCTTTAGTAATCCATACCTTCTAATAAAGAAACTGCTGCTTCAGAGCACTGGTTAATCCTTTTTTTTTCCCATCGGTTTTATTTTACTTTGTTTTTCAGATAGTGTCTCTCACTTTTTCCCAAGCTAATCTCAAATCACAATCCTGTTTTTACCCTCCAAGTAGCTGAGATTATAGGCATGTGCCACCATACCTAGCCTCTGCTTCAGTTCCCCAACCCACCTCTAGTCATTTCAAAGTAAATTATTAACATCATTACATAGTGTACTGAAACATTTCCACATACATCACTCCAAGTAAGAAGTTTCTTAACTATAATATCTTTATCATCTCTTTAACAAAATTAATAATATTGATCTAATATTATCATATACCCAGTCTATATTTAGATTTTCAGTTGTTCCCAAAATATCTTTCCAGCTGCTGTGTGTGTGTGTGTGTGTGTCCATCCCAGTTCTGGAGCTTGAACTTGAACTCAGCTTGGGCACTGTCCTTGAGCTTCTTTGGCTCAAGTCTAGTGCTCTACCACTTGAACCACAATGCTACTTCTAGCTTTTTCTGCGTAGTTTATTGGAGATAAGAGTCTCATGGACTTCCCTGCCCAGGCTGGTTTCAAACTGTGATCCTTAGATCTCAGCCTCCTGAGTAGCTAGGATTATAGGTGGGGGCACCAGTGCATGGCAACTACGTCTTTTTGTACGTGTTGATTTACTTCTAAATACATTTTTAACTGTGGGCAAAGTACATATAAAGGTTATCATTTTAACCATTGTGAAATAGCATTACACACATCTGTGTTGTTCATTATTACCACTCACTGTGTCTAGAACTTTGCATCTTGCAAACTGCAGCTGTATCTATTAAAAACTAACTCCCCATTGATCTTCCCCCAGCCATGACAACCATCAGTCTACTGTCTGTCTGTCTTTATGAATGTGGCTCCTCTAGAGACCTCATAAATTAAATTTTCAGTATTTATCCTTTTGTGATTAGCTTATTTAGCATAATGTATAGTTTTTCTTTAAAATGATATCACCAGCTTTTTTATTTTTTGAAGAACATGCTTATTATTTTGTACAGTATTCTTTATTCTCAGTTTGTCTTATCGCTTCTTTTGTTCTTTTGATTTTTCTTTAGCCCCTGTAAAATAGAAGTTGAAGGGCTTGATTAGAGATTGAAGTGAAATATTTTGGCAAAACTATTTCACAGTTTGGAATAGGTGCTAAGGTTAGTTTTACTTTCTAAAACATCATTGTCTTCCATGAAGCCCAGGTTAGGGTTAGCTTTTTCATCCCAGAAACTAGAAGAACTTTCTCTTTGCCTTTGACCCTGGGCCAGACAATACCTCCTCCCTAGGTAGCCATGATTATTTTGGGTGTTGGATGTTCTACACTGAGGTAATACCTGCTTTGCGGGGCGGGAGTGCAGGGGGAGTGCTCACAGTCTGGGAGTCAACAGTTAATCAGCAGGTTATGAGCAAAAGCAATTATTTCACTTTTTACCTAATACACCTCCATTTTCTCCCTGTCTGACTTTAGCTGCTGCGCAGGTTCTGGAACCTCTGGCAGTCTCAGATTGAGGAGAGGAAGGAGCGAGAGCAGCTCCCTTTATCGCATGCAGCCCGAGGCCACTACAGGTAAGACTGGGCTCTGCCTCTCCAGAGACACTGTGTGATTCTGACTTTGGGTCTTCAGTTACCCAGGCATGAGTGAGTGGCAGACTCAAAAAGGAACTGGGAGCCATGGCTCAAGTGGTAAAGCTCCTGCCTTGGCAAGCATGAGGGTTTGAATTGAAACTGCAGTACCTCTGAAACAAGAAAATCCAGATAGTTAGAATATAGTGACTTTTATACATATTTTCTAAATTCTAGAGGTAGTATACTTGCTGCTCTAATGAAGCCTATAAGGAAATTATCAAGGACTGGGGATATAGCTCAGTGGGATATCACTTTCTTAGTATGTGTGAGGCCCTGTGCTTGAATTCCAGTATTAAAAATAAACGAAAATAAAACCAGAGTTATCAAAATTTTAAAGCAAGCATGAGTCAAAAGCACGTTAGAGGGCTGGGAATGTAGCTCAGTGGTAGAATGCTTGCCTTGCATACATTAGACCCTGAGTTCGATTTTACAGCACCACATAAGCAGAAAAAGCCAGAAGTAGTGCTGTGGCTCAAATGGTAGAGCACTAGCCTGGAGCTGAAGAGCTGAGGGACAGCGCCCAGGCCCAGAGTTTAGACTCCACGACTGACAAAAAAACAAAACCAAAAAAAAAAAAAGCCAAAAAAATGTTAGGTATTTGTTTTTTTTGTTCTTAGAATGAAACTAATAAGCCCATGGGTGCCTCTAACTCTCAAGAGGTAACCATGTCTAAATTTTCCTGCCTTAGAAACAAAACAGAAATTTCGGGTGCCGGTGGCTCACACCTGTGATCCTAGCTACTCAGGAGGCTGAGATATGAGGATCGCAGTTCAAAGCCTGGGCAGGAAAGATCCTGAGAGTCTTGTCTCCAATTAACCAACAGAAAACTGCAAGTGGCACTGTGGCTCAAGTGGTAGAGGGCTGCCTTGAGCGGAAGAGCTCAGGGACAACACCCAGGCCCATTGTTCAAGCCCCACAATAGACAAAAAAAAACAAAAACAGAATTTTTAAAACCAGAAACCTGAAGGTGCTGATAAGCAGTACCTAGCTGTTCTGTGTTTTATTCCAGGGTGACATTGCTGCGCAAGTGTATCCAATTGTGGCTCCAGTATGTTCAGAAGAGAAGATACAAACGGGTAAGGAGTGTGTCACAGCAGACAGCATCTAGCCTTACACTTACACTCAGCCTGATGGCTTTGCAAAGATTTCTTAGGACTCTGCCATGAGATCTTATTGTTCTGATTTGGAGGAGAGGATGCTATGAAAGGCTCTGAGATAATTTCCTTCAGTCCCTGCTAGTCAGAACATCTGCTCAACTCCATCTCTTTATCTGCTAGGAAAATGTAGTGAGCTAGCTCCTGCCAGCCATGCACGTCTTCATTCACACTAGATTATGATATGAACTCACCAGCCCCTCACTCAGTGGGATCTCCAGATGTGGAGAGGTGAAGAGTATGAGTGTTGTATCCCAGGGCTGCCTAATATGAAACAGATGCTCCAGTAGGTGGAGGAGGTGGGGTCAGGATGGCAAGTGAGTAAAGATAGATTGATGAATACTTACTGAGCTGGGCACCTGTGGCTCATGCATATAATCCTAACTGGTTTGAATCCAGGTTGGGCAAGAAAAGTCTGTGAGACATATCTCCGATTGATCACCAAAAAGCTGGGAGTAGAGCTGTGCCTCACGTGGCCCAATGCCAGCCGTGAGGAGTAAAGCTAAGGACAGAACTTAGGCCCTGAGGGCTGGGAAGGTGGCTCAGTGGTAGAGTGCTTGCCTTGCATGCATGAGGCCCTGGGTTCGATTCCCCAGCACCACATAAGCAAAAAGAAAAAAGCCGGAGGTGGAGCTGTGGCTCAAGTGGTAGAGCACTAGCCTTGAGCTGAAGAGCTGAGGGATAGCACTCAGGCCCAGAGTTCAGGCGCCATGACCGGACCCCCCCCCAAAAAAAAAAAAAGAACTTAGGCCTTGAGTTCAAACCCTAGGACCAGTGCACACACCCAAAAAGACTTACTGCACAATCTCTGCACACAACTACTATGCCTAAGCACTGAGGTTGCAAGTATGATACAAAGTAAAGAGAATCCCTGCCCTCATTGCCTTACAAGTCAGCACCAGGGTGGCAGATAAGTGATCTTGCATGCTGGTTCTAATGGTTGGAGTAGCTGTCTGAAGGATTTCAAAGCCACATTCAGACTCAGAGGGAGCTTGTTCAGTTCATAATGTCAACATGGGAAGTGCCATTCTGGCCATCCCTGACAGTCAGAGAAGACATCAGCCAAACTCCCCTGGTTATATTAGTGCTGCTCTTGCTACCTCCATCTGCTGCCAGAATCTGACGGCTAGCTTTTTTTTTTTTTTTTTTTGCCAGTCCTGGGCTTAAACTCAGGGCCTGAGTACCATC
The DNA here is from genome assembly GCF_019054845.1 of Dipodomys spectabilis. NCBI lineage: Eukaryota > Metazoa > Chordata > Mammalia > Rodentia > Heteromyidae > Dipodomys > Dipodomys spectabilis. The sequence goes on along the minus strand of NW_024871040.1, from coordinate 6,312,984 downwards.
CCTGAGCTTCTTTTTGCTCAAGGCTAGCATTCTACCACTTGAGCCATGGTGCCACTGCCAGCTTTTTCTGTTTATATGGTGCTGAGGAATTGAACCCAGGGCTTTGTGCATGCTAGGCAAGCACTTCACCACTAAGCGACATTCCTAGCCCCTCAGGCTAACTTTGAACCTTAGTCCTCCAATCTCAGCCTCATGAGTAGCTGGGATTACAGGCATGAGCTACCAACACCCTCCATAGAACACAAATTTTTAGCAAGGCACAAAGACTCCTCCAAGAGCTAGTCTTTCTGTACCCCTCCTTCCTGCTACTACTCTTCCCTTCTCATCTGCATTCTGGCTAGGTAGGTGCCAGTCATTCCTGAACATTCTGTGTGTGTTCTGCCCATTACTGTACCTGCAGTTCTCTTTGGCTCACTACCCTGCTGACTTGAGTGCTCCTTCCTCCTCCTCCACCCCAGCCACTTCGATGGTGTAGTTTATCAGTGCATCATCGTGTAGTTGCCTGCTGGCCTCTTTCCCCCCAGCCCGTGAGCTCCTTCAGGGTACAGCCTGTCTCTTCTCCTTTACCCAAGCTCTGTTTGGCAAAGGCATTGCTGACTCATTTGGATGCATGAACACACAAATGAGTGAGTGCACTGCGATTCACCATATCTGAATGTTCCCAAGAGTCGTCTGGTCTGTGAGATTGTTTAGATGGCACTATCCCAAGGTGTGGCTGGTTTTGTGTCATCCTTAGGGATATCCTTTTATGTCCCTTTGATTGTTTCTTTTCTTTTCTTTTTCTTTTCTTGCCGGTCGTGGGGCCTGAACTCTGGGCCTGGGTGCTGTCCCTCAGCTCTTCAGCTCAGGGCTAGCACTTTACCACTTGAGCCATACCGCCACTTCCAGCTTTACTGCTTATGTGGTGCTGGAGAATCGAACCCAGGGCTTCATGCATGTGAGGCAAGCACTCTACCACTGAGCTACCTTCCCAGCCCCTTTGATTGTTTCTGAAAGGACTCTTTTAAGTTCATTTATCTTGGCAAAACAGGTCTGAGAAATAGTGAAAGCAGTGATGTTAAATGGTTGGTTTTATTTTATGTATGTATGTATGTATGTATGTGTTTATTTGCCAGTCCTTGGACTTGGACTCAGCCTGGGCACTGTCTCAGAGCTTCTTTTGCTTGAGGTTAGCACTCTACCACTTGAGAGCCACAGCGCACTTCTGGCTTTTTCTGGTTATGTCGTACTGAGGAATTGAACCCAAGGCTTCATGCATGCTAGGCAAGTGCTCTACCACTGAGCCACATTCCCAGCCCAAGATGGTTGCTTTTTAAAGACCTTTCACTAACTACCTGAAGATTACCTATAAGTGAAGATGGCCCAGGAGTACAACAGTTCAAAATATTACTTACTATGGGTTTCTGAGGGCTGGGATATAGCTCGGTGGTAGAATTCATGAGCTTGCATCTTAAGATGACATTTGTTGAGTAAATCTGGCATATTCTTTTCTCTGAGCGGTGGGAGTATATGTACTCACATATTCATATATTCATCATATCCACACTGTTCCAATGGTCCATTGATATGTAAAAACCACACCAGTCCTTCAGGTGGCTCATACCTGTAATCTTGCCTAGCTACCTAGGAGAACTGCAGTTTGAGGCCAGCCCTGGGTCTACAGAAAAATTCTTTTCTTTTCTTTTTTTTCGGTCGGTCGTGGGGCTTGAACTCTGAACATGGGCGCTGTCCCTCAGCTCTTTAGCTCAAGGTAACCAGTCTACCACTTGAGCCACAGCGCCACTTCCAGTTTTCTGGTGGTTTATTGGAGATGAGAGTCTCGCAGACTTTCCTGCCTGGGCTGGGTTTGAACCATGATCCTCAGATCTCAGCCTCCTGCATAGCTAGGATTACAGGTGTGAGCCACTGGTACCCAGCCAGAAAGGTTCTTTTTTCTTTTTCTTTTTTTTTTTATACAACGTATATGAGACCAAGCATCCCTAGCTGCTACAGAGGTATAGCAGACAGCTATAGTTAAGAAACAACCTTAAAGCTGAGTGCCGGTGGCTCACACCTATAATCCTAGCTACTCAGGCGGCTGAGATCTGAGGATTGTGGTTCAAAGCCAGCCCAGGCAGAACTCTTATCTCCAATAAACCACTAGAAAACCGGAAGTGGTGCTGTGGCTCAAGTGGTAGAGCGCTCACCTTGAGCTGAAGAGCTGAGGGACAGAGCCCAGGCCCAGAGTTCAAGCCCCATGACCGACAAAAAAAAAAAAAGAAAGAAAGAAACAATTTAAGCAGGGGGAACGACAACACAGCACGTAGCAGCTATACTGTAGTCTTAAATACTGCTGTCAGAAAGGTTCTTGAGACTCCATGTCAACTAATAGCTGAGCATGATGGTTCATGCATGTCATCTCAGTTACAGCAGGAGGTTGAGATCAGGAGCAATGTCTTTCTGGGCCTGCCTAGGCAGAAAAGTTTGTGTGATCCCATCTCAACTAAAATAATGGTGTACATTATTACTTCAGCTAGGATGGGGAACGTAAATAGGATCATGGTCTAGGCCAGCCTGGGAAGAAAAAAAGTGCTACTGTATTTCAAAAATAGCAGGAGCAAAAAAGATCTAGAGGTATGGCTCAAGTACCAGCCTAGCAAGCATGGGGTCCTGAGTTCAAACTCCAGTACTACCCCCCCCCCAAAAAAAAATTTTTTTTTAAAGCCTATACATATCACTGTTAAATGCTGACAGATAATCAAACAGCCAATGGATGGAAGTGTGGAAGCGGTGACACGGATTAAGATGCATTGTATATAGAAATGAATAACTAAAATTGTACAAAACTCTATATATGGAAGATGATAATAAAAAACAACAGTGATTATGGATGTGTTCAGGCCAAAATAAACAAGATTTATACATACATATGTTTGTGAGGGTGCATGTATGTTTACATACATATATGCATATATGTGCCGGGCGCTGGTGGCTCACGCCTGTAATCCTAGCTACTCAGGAGGCTGAGAGCTGAGGATCGTGGTTCAAAGCCAGCCCAGGTAGGAAAGTCCATGAGACTCTTTTTTTTTTTTTTTTTTGGGTCCAGTCGTGGGGCCTGAATTCTGGGCCTGGGCTCTGTCCCTCAGCTCTTCAGCTTAAAGCTAGTGCTCTACCACTTGAGCCACAGTGCTACTTCTGGCTTTTTTTTTTCTTTTTGCTTATGTGGTGCTGAGGAATCGAACCCAGGGCCTCTGGCATGCAAGGCAAGTGCTTTACCACTGAGCCACCTTCCCAGCCCAAGTCCATAAACCACTAGAAAACCGGAAGTGGTGCTGTGGCTCAAGCGGTAGAGCACTCACCTTGAGCTGAAGAACGCAGGGACAGCACCCACGTTCAGAGTTCAAGCCCCACGACCAACCAAAAAAAAAAAAACCAATAAAAAATATATGCACATATGTATATACTATACACATAGATATAGTTTTTACATACATATAGTTAATCTAACTGGATCTGTAATATTTATCTAAATACATAGGAAAATGTGCTAAGACCATATGTAATTGAAATAATTTTTTTTTTTTTTTGTCGGTCATGGGGCTTGAACTCTGGGCCTCGGCGGTCCCTCAGTTCTTCAGCTCAAGGCAAGTGCTCTACCACTTGAGCTACAGTGCCACTTCTGGTTTTTTGGTGTTTTATTGGAGATAGGAGTCTCATGGTCTCTCCTGCCTGGGCTGGCTTTGAACCGCAATCCTCAGATCTCAGCCTCATGAGTAGCTAGGATTACAGGCGTGAGACACCAGCGCCCGGCTAATTGAAGTAATTTTTATCTACCATGTTTCATTTTTCATCTAGCATGTTGGCCAAAACCACATACAGTATTTTCAGAGTTTCTCCTCCACTTTTCATGTGTAGGAAGCAGTCTTCCCTTAAGACTATGGCTCTTGCAAGGCAACAGTGGTTCATGCCTGTAATCCTAGCTGCTGAGGAGGCTGAGGTCTGAGGATCATGGTTTGAAGCCAAGCCTAGGCATGCTCAAATCGTAGAGGGCTAGGCTTGAGGGAAAAAGACAAGAAAGCATGAAGTCCTAATTTCAAGCCCTAGTACTGATGTGCGCGTGTGCACACGCACTCGTACACACACACGTACAGACTCTGAAAGTTCATTTGAAAGAAAAACAAAGCATGAAAGGCTATTTATTATTTTACTTTAGCTCCTGAAGGCCAGAGCAGACCGTCATTTCCAGCAGAGAGCCATGCCCACTGCATTCCACACTTGGCACAGACTTTGGCGACGGCACCAGCAGGATTATATCCTCAATGCAAGAGCTGTCCGTTTCCACAGGTGAGCTGGGCGGCTCCCATCTCCACAAGACCACACATTTCCAATCTTAACTCTGCCAAGCATACAACCTGGTGACTTTGCCTCTCCCTCCCCCGGTCCCTGACGCTGTTTCTTCCTGGGTTCTCAATAATGTGGGCTTATTGATTTCATCTAATGGGAAAGGACAGCCGGTACTCCTGAGAAAAGTGTTGTCCATCCTTACTGTAAGTATTTTCAAAATAGCCTGTGAGCCATGCCCCTGTCCTCATTTCATGCTGCTGATAGCTCCATGAGGCCATCCATTAGCATTCTGGAGGAGAGCCGGGGGTGGGGGACTATGCATCACACTGGCAGACATTCTTGAGTGTGATTTCCCAGCAACAATTTCTGTGCTACAAGACCTGTTTTGTCTTTTTTTTTTTTAAGACTGGATTTTTATAGTGTTGAAACTATAGTCATCAACAAAATTAAAAAGGTCTTGCTCAGCGCAGGTCCCCACTACATGTCAGTGGAACGCAGTGAAGAAATTTTGAACCCATAACTGTGATCAGCCCTTATGGTGGCATTATATGGTAGAAGGAAGTGAGCATACATAAAAGCTCCTTTCACCTTATCTTCACTAATAGTTTCCTCCTCTCAGCAGTCCTGAGAACAGGTGCAAAATGATAAGTGACCTACCCATGCTAATTCAGTCAAGTACGTGGCAGAACCAGATTTTACACTCAATTCTCCATTCCAAAGTCCACGTGCTTTCTACTTGATGATGGGGAATATTTTTCCAATGACTCTCTAGGAGTTTTACATTCTGGTAAGAAGATACACTGTGTATAAGAAAGCATTGACAGTGTTGACCAGGGTCCAGAATTGTCCGTGGGGCTGAATTGAGACACAGGTTGCGTTTTCATCACAGTAAATGTATTGCAGTGGTGACAATGAGAGCTGTAACGTTTTAAGCCCATGGGTCAAAATATACAATGAGGGAGATGTGTTCCATCAGTATTAATAGTAATGAATAAAATCTGTAATTTTATTCATTACAGGAGCTTTCTATAATTCATCTTTCTAGGATCCCAAAATAATTTGCTTGAAGAATGACATTTCAAAAACCTTAGCTGTGGGATTTTGAAGTTGTCATCAGTATTTCTATAATCGTGATAAGAAAAGCTCTTATAAAAGGTTTGTGACAGGGCAATCAGTTCTGTTGTGTGTGTGCTTGCTGGCATTAGAGATTGAACTCTGGACCTGGTGCTCTGCTATGTGAGTTCCAGCTTTTTGTTGGTCAGTTGGACATAGCAATTGATCTTAGATCTCATCCTCCTGAGCAGTGGTGTGACTTGGATTGTTTCTTTCAAAAAGGGCTATCTTAGATTTCAAGAGAAATATATATATATTTTTTCTTTTTTTGGGGGTCCGGTTGTGGGGCCTGAACTCTGGGCCTGGGCGCTGTTCCTCAGCTCTTCAGTTCAAGGCTAGCGCTCTACCACTTGAGCCACAGTGCCACTTCTGGCTTTTTTCTTCTTACTTATGTGGTGCTGAGGAATCGAACTCAGGGCCTCAGGCATGCAAGGCAAGCGCTCTACCACTGAGCCACCTTCCCAGCCCATCAAGAGAAATCTTGATACCTTGATGGGAATCACAATATGTGAAAATGATTAAATAAAAATTTATTGACTTCAAACAAAGAAAATACTGAAAATTCCAGGCCTGGAGGCATGTCTTAGTGGTAGGGCACCTGCCTAGCAAGCAAGAGGCTCTGAGTTCAAATCCCAATACCCCACACATGCATAAAGAGGACTAAAAGAGAACTTGAAAACTGATCCATGCCACAATTTCTTCTAATATCTCAGAGCCAGTGCTGAGTATGGCAGGGGAGCATGGCATTATGGGGTGGGGGTTTCCTGTGAGCCAAAGGAGTAAGGCAGTCACTAGATAGATGATCAGGGTGGAAAGCTGAGGACAGCCAGACTGGTGATCCAGACTGATGCTATAGACAGAAAATGGGCCAGATGCTTGAACAGATGTGTGGAGCCAGTAAAGTGGCGGTTTTCAAGATTACATACAATGTATCAGTTGTGGATGATGGAGAGATGATAAGAGAGAGAAAGGGATGTGATGTTGAATGTGGAGATGCTGCTTTGAGGGATCACCCAGAACTCCAGCACTCCTGAGCGCAGAGTCCACAGAAATGTTTTTTGGGGGTAGTATTAAGAGAACATTTCTCCCTTCTCTGGAAGAAAGCAGCTTCCTCTTCCTGGTTCCTGTTCTTGTACAAGGTCTTGTACAAGGAACCTTGTACAAGATCTAATCCAGAAATGACTTCAGTACTTAAGACATGCACATACTCTGTTATTTTCTCTACAAACAAGAGGAACCTCCAAAAGGCTTTCTGCTGGGGAAGCAGGCTTGGGTGTTTAAAGGCTGCAAGGGCAAATTGCAGACAGGGAGCGGACAGGAGACCGGGCTTGAAGTATGATGAAACCCGACCTTGATTTTGGCCTGCCTTGGTGGGTTGGACTTTTTAGGTGACTTAGTTTTTCACGTTCTCACCTTCCTGGTTCATGAGGGAGTACAGTGAGTCTATCTTGCAAGCTCACAAAGAATTGTATTCAGACCTTTGTTCTGGCACTGGCCAGCTTCGTGACCCAGGGAAAACCAATCCCTCCGAGCCTCCGTCTTCCCAAATATAAGCAGATAATTTGATAATAATAGTCCTTGTCATAGGTCCGCATAGAAACTAAGTGATAAAGTCCAAATGCTTAGTGCAAAATATTAATAATCCCTCTAGTCTTCAGAATTGGTTTGATTTGTGATTCTCTTGGTAAGTAAATATTCATAGTTTAACATTTAGTAACTCTAGTCTTATATACTTTTTTTTTTTTTCTGGTAGGTTGTGGGGGCCTGAATTCTGGGCCTGGGTGCTGTCCCTCAGCTCTTCAGCTCAAAGTTAGCGCTCTACCACTTGAGCCACAGCGCTACTTCCAGCTTTTTTCTTTTTTCTTATGTGGTGCTGAGGAATCGAACCCAGGGCCTCATGCATGCAAGGCAAGCGCTCTACCACTGAGCCACCTTCCCAGCCCCCCTCTATACGCTTAAGATACGTTTTTTTTTCTGTTTTTGCCAGGCACTGGTGGCTCATGCCTGTAATCTTCGTGCTCAGGAGGCTGAGATCTGAGGATTGGGTTCAAAGCCAGTCTGGGCAGGAAAGTCTGTGAGACTCTTATCTCCAATAAACCACTCTGAAAGAGTAGAGCACTAGTCTTGAGCTGAAGAGCTCAGGGACAGGCCCAGAGTTCAAGCCCCACAACCGACAAAAAAAAAAAAAAATTGTTGTTTTGGTCAGTCTTGGGGCTTGACTCAGGGCCTGTGCACTGTCTTTGAGTTTTTTTGCTTAATCCTAGAGCTCTATCACTGAGCCACATCTCCACTTCCACTTTCTGGTAGTTAGTTGGAGATAAGAGTCATATAGACTTTCTGCCTAGGCTGGTGTTGAACCACAATCCTCAGGTCTCAGCCTCTCAAGTAGCTAGGATTATAGGCATGAGCCACCAGTGTCTAACAGGATATATATACATACATATAAATATATATATATATATATATATGCACACACCCATACATACATACATACATACATACATATATATATGAATACACATAAATAAAATAAAATTGATATATTTTACTTAAGTTTTCTTTGATTTTTTTCCCAGCAGTATTTAATAATTTTAGATATTTTCCATATATTTTATTAAATTTCTTTCTTTCTAATATCCTTTTAATGTCTGATATTACTTTAAATGGAATTGAAAATTTGTTTTTCAGTTGTTTGCTACTACTATATAGAAATTGATAGTATTCCATGACTTTTTTCTGTGCTTAAGGCTAGCATTCTACCACTTGAGCCACAGCGCCACACACGGACTTTCCTGCCTGGGCTGGCTTTGAACCTCGATCCTCAGATCTCAGCCTCCTGAGTAGCTAGGATTATAGGCGTCGGGTGTGAGCCACCGGTGCCCGGCTTTTTAAAAAACTTTTTAGCTAGTCCTGGTGCTGAACTCAGGGCCTGGGCACTGCCCCTGAACTCTTTGTACTCAAGAGTTCTAACTAACCACTTGAGCTACAGTGCCACTTCTGGCTTTTCCTAAGTAGCTTATTGGAGATAAGTCTCACGGACTTTTCTGCCCTAGCTTCAAACTGTGATCCTCAGTTCTCAGCCTTCTGAGTAGCATGGATTGTAGACATGAGCCACCAGTGCCTGGCTATTCCATGACCTTTCTAAATTAAGTTTAGTATTTTTTTCCTTCCTTTTTTATTTTTTAAACTGGAGTCTCATTTCAGTTCCTCATACTTCCTAGGCAGAAACTCTACCACTTGAGTCATGTCGAGGCCTTTTTTGTTTTAGTTATTTCTCAGGTGGGGTTTCATATTTTTTTCCTGGGTCTGGCCTCAGCCATTGATCATCCTACTGTGGCCTCCTATATAATGGCAATATAGATATGCCTGGCTTATTGATTAAAATGTGAGTCTTATTTTTTTTGGGGGGGGGGGGGGAGGTCTGGTCATGAGCCTGAACTCTGGGCCTGGGCGCTGTCCCTCAGCTCTTCAGCTCAAGGCTAGCACTCTACCACTTGAGCCACAGCGCCACTTCCGGCTTTTTTTCTTTTTGCTTATGTGGTGCTGAGGAATCGAACCCAGGGCCTCATGCATGCAAGGCAAGCGCTCTACCACTGAGCCACCTTCCCAGCATAAAATGGGAGTCTCACTAACTCTTCAGTCTTGACTGCCCTCTAACCATGATCCCCCTGATTTCTGCCACTTTTTAGGATTACAGACACAAGCCATCACATTCTGACACGTGTTTCTTTTTTAAAAATTGCCTAGGGGGGCTGGGAAGGTAGCTCAGTGGTAGAGCGCTTGCCTTGCATGCCTGAGGGCCTGGGTTCAATTCCTCAGCACCACATAAGCAAAAAGAAAAAAAGCCGGAAGTGGCGCTGTGGCTCAAGTGGTAGAGCGCTAGCCTTGAGCTGAAGAGCTGAGGGACAGCGCCCAGGCCCAGAGTTCAGGCCCCATGACGGGACCCAAAAAAAAAAAAAAAAAAAAAAAATTGCCTAGGGCTGGGAAGGTGGCTCAGTGGTAGAGCGCTTGCGTTACATGCATGAGGCCCTGGGTTTGATTTCTCAGCGCCACATAAGCGGAAAAAAAAAAAGCCAGAAGTGGCACTATGGCTCAAGTGGTATAGCGCTAGCCTTGAGCTGAAGAGCTGAGGGACATGATCGGACCCAAAAAAAAAAAACCAAAACAAAACAAAATAAAAATTGCCTAAACAAGCCAGGCACCAGTGGCTCATGCCTGTAATCCTAGCTACTTAGGGGGCTGAGATCTGAGAATCACAGTTCAAAGCCAGCTGGGGCAGGAAAGTCCAGGAGACTCTTATCCCCAGTTAACCACCAGAATATTGGAACTAGCACTGTGGCTCCAAGTGGTAGAGCTCTAGCTTTGAGCAAAAGAGCTCTAGGCCCTGAGTTCAAGCCCCAAGACTGACAGAAAGAGAGAGAGCAAGCAAGAGAAAGCTAGTTGGAAGTGATGCTGTAAGCTCAAATGGTAAAGCACTACCCTTGAGCACAAAGAGGGTCAGAGACAGTGCCCAGGCCCTGAGTTCAAGCCTAAACAATCAAGTTTTATACAAATAAGCATAGCTTTGCTTTCTCTTTCCAATCTGTATTCCATTTTTGCTTTAGTTCTTATTTCACAGGCTAGGGCTTCCAATGCAGCTTTAAGTAGAAGTGGTAAGAGAGTACATAGTTGCCTTTTCACAATCTTTTTTTTTGGGGGGGTCCGGTCGTGGTGTCTGAACTCTGAGCTGGGCGCTGTCCTTCAGCTCTTCAGCTCAAGGCTAGTGCTCTATCACTTGAGCTACAGCACCACTTCTGGCTTTTTCTGCTTATGTGGTGCTGAGGAATTGAACCCAGGGCCTCATGCATGCAAGGCAAGTGCTCTACCACTGAGCCACCTTCCCAGCCCTTATCTACTAGTTTTGAAATAATGGGTTGTGTGAGCACCTCAGATGGGTTCAGTCAGCTTGGGTGTGTGCCTCTCCCACACGCCCCTCCCCCCATGGATTGCCATGTGTTGATTTGTTGGTTGTGGGGTTGGCACTGTCCATGAGCTCTTTTGCTCAAGGCTAGTGCTCTACCACTTTGAGCCATAGTTCCACTTCCAGTTTTCTGGTAGTTAAGTGGAGTTAAGAGTCTCATGGATTTTCCTGCCCAGGGTTGGCTTTGAACCACAGTCCTCACCTCAGCCTCCTGAGTAACTAGGATTATAGGTGTGAACCACCAGCACCTGGCCTGTTGTACTTTTGTGGGTCATGGGACTTGAACTCAGGGCTTGGGTGCTGTCTCTGAGTTCTTTTGCTCAAGACTAGTATTCTGTTACTTTGAGCTATAACACCACTTCTGGTTTCTGAGTGGTTGATTGTAGATAAGAGTCATACTGGGATTTTTCTGCCCGGGCTGGCTTCAAACTGTGATCCTCCGATCTCAGCCTCCTGAGTAGCTGGGATTATAGGTGTGAGCCACTGGCGCCCTGTTGGGCTGTTTTACTTTTAAGTGCTTTTCTTATATTCATTTTGTTGTTGTTTCTTTGTCTTTAGAGAAACATTAGAGAAGCAAGTGTTTGCTCTCTGGTGGCAGAAGATGTCTGAGCATCGAGAAAACCGTTTGGCAGAGAGAATGGTATGTAGCTATCTCCGAGGACAGGGGTAGTCATGTTTTCATCCTTTGCTCTCACTGTGTCCCCTGAGAAAGTTGCCCAGAAGCCAGACCAGACTTCAGGGCTCCCGCCTCTGACTCAGGAGCCAGGAACAGGACCCAGACACCAACCAAGCCCATCCTGTGCAGTTCACAGGCAGCCTCTGACCCACGTACCTCCTCAGCCTGTATTTCTCTTTCTCCTTTCCTTCCTTCCTCCCCCCCCTCTCTTTCTTTCTTTCTTTCTTTCCTTTTGTTGGTTGGTTGTGGGGCTTGAACTCTGGGCTCTCAGCTGGGGGCCTAGACACTTTCCCTGAGCTCTTCCGCTTAAGGCCCATCCTGTGCAGTTCACAGGCAGCCTCTGACCCACGTACCTCCTCAACCTGTATTTCTCTTTCTCCCTTCCTTCCTTCCTTTCCCCCTCTCTCTTTCTTTCTTTCTTTCTTTCTTTCTTCCTTCCTTTCTTTCTTTCCTTTTGTTGGTTGGTTGTGGGGCTTGAACTCTGGGCTCTCAGCTGGGGGCCTGGACACTTTCCCTGAGCTCTTCCGCTTAAGGCCAGGGCTCTACCACTTAAGACACAGCACAACTTCCTGTTTTCTGGTGGCTAATTGGAGATAAGAGTCTCATAGACTTTCCTTCCCCAGGCTTGCTTTGAAGCGTGATCGTCAGATCTCAGCTTCCTGAGTAACTAGGATTACAGGCGTGAGCCACTGGCATCTGGTTCAGCCTGTATTTCTTTGGCCTGTAAGATTCTTCCCTGGCTTCTGTATCCCTTCTCTGCTTGACTTTGTTCTCTCTCCTGACCCGCCTCAGGCCATCCTTCAGGCAGAGCAGCAGCTTCTGCGCAGGGCCTGGTCCATGTGGCACCGACAGGCAGCGGCACATCACCAGGAGCGGGAGAGGCAGGCAGTAGCCTGTGCCCACTACCAGCAGGGGCAGCTCAGGAAGGCTTTCTGGGTCTGGAGGGAGAGAGCCCGAGGGCTCAGGACAGAGTGAGTCAAATTCTGCCTCGGAAGTCCCTCCCAGGTCATGCCAGCTTTGTGCACAGCAGCACTGTGCCCATCCGAGGTCCGTGTCTACCTAGACTGACTGTCAGTCCCAGAAGTGGAACCTGACTTAGTCTAAGTGGAGCCAGGCCCATATCTTGGGGTCCCAGTCTCAGGATCCCAGCTAGGACAGAGTGCTCTGTGGATTGAGCTCCTGACCATCATCTACCTCCTCTTATTGGGGTCCTTTTAAAATCACCATGCTCAGGGACTGGGACTAGACTGATGAATCAGTGTAGCTGGCCACGTGCTGTGTGAGTTTTTTAGCAGACCACATAGCTGTAGAGTGCAGGTCAGACAAGCCCGTGTGTCCACTATAAAGATGGTGTTACTGCCCCCATATCCCCTGTGTGCTCCGAGAATCTCACTCCCTCTCTCCCTGGCTGCCCTTCCTCAGTGGGCTTCAGCAGGCCTACGCATCATGCCTAAACATTGGTGCCTCTTGTAACTGTGTAGGTGCACTTTTCTGGGAGAAAACTCAAATCCTTTGGCAGCCCTGCAGGGAGGGCCTGGATTCCTCCCAAAACTTAGATACTAGCTAGGGGCCAGGCCTGCTAAGAGGCCCCTGCTGGTCCCAGCTCTGCGCTGAGCTCCGTCTGTCTCCCCGCAGGAGGATGGGCAGGGTATGTGCCACACAGTTCCACTCGGTGCGACTCCTGCATTGGGCCTGGAGCAAGTGGAAGGAGGTAAGGTGCCACCCAAGCGTGGCTTGTGATAGGTGGAGCTGTGCTGTTGGCATGACTCAGAGCAGACAGATGGGCTCCTTGGCAGTATGGTGACCCGGAGCCACCTGCCTCGGGAGAGAGGATGTGTCACGTCCCATTGGGAGACGATGCAAGACTCCTTGAGATTTTAGGTGCTAGGCTGTGCTTATTTGACTTTTCTGAATGTAAAAATCCTGACCTGAGCCTGTACAGGAACCTTCCTGTCAAGGGCAGAAAGTGTGGAAGCCAACACTGATCAAGCACTTACTACAAGGCAGGCCCTTGTTAGTGATTCTTGCAGTGCGTATTTGTAGATGACCCAACAAGTTCAAGGAGGCTCCTTACTTTACCTGAGCTCACGTCACGTCAAATGGAGCTGGGCTCCGTAACTCACGTCTGTAATCCTAGCTACTCAGGAGGCTGAGATCTGAGGATCATAGTTTGAAGCCAGTGCGGGCAAAACAGTCTGTGAGATTCTTTTTCTCCACTAAACCTACCAAAAAAGGGGAGAGAAGGGATGGTAGGAGAAAAACAAAGTGAGGAAGTAACAAGCTCGATAGGGAATGTGCTCATTACCCCACTCACGTCACTGTAGCCCCTCTTACAGTATTAAAAAAAAAAAATACCACCAGGTGCCGGTGGCTCACACCTGTCATCCTAGCTACTCAGGAGGCTGAGATTTGAGGATCACGGTTCAAAGCCAGCCTGGGCAGGAAAGTCTGTGAGACTCTTATCTCCAATAAACCACTCAGAAAACTGGAAGTGGCGCTGTGGCTCAAGTGGTAGAGTCCTCGCCTTGAGCTGAAGAGCTGAGGGACAGTGTTCAGGCCCAGAGTTCAAGCCCCATGACCGGAAAACAAAAAAAAAAACTACCAAAAAAGCCAGAAGTAGAGTTGTGGCTCAAGTGGTAGAGTGCTAGCCTAGTGCAAATAAACTCAAGGACAGTGCTCAGGCCCTCAGCTCAAACCCATAGACCCAACACCAAAGGAAAAAAATCAACTGTCAAGTGGAGCCCCTTGCACACGCGCGCACACACACACACGCACAGTCCCTCAGCCCCTGCTGACCGCTCTGTCCTGGATCTGCAGTGTGCAGCTGCAGCTGATGCGAGCAGACCTGCATGGCCAGCACGCCACGCTGCACAGGGCACTGCAGCAGTGGCCGGTAAGTGCTGCCCCTCCCTCCAGGTCCCCCTGCTACGGGGGCAGGGAAGTTTCTGGAGATGGCTGTCTCCTTGTTCTTCCAGTCCCTCTCCAGAGCAAGTCAGTAAGCCTTGAGCAGAACAGGGACCAGACAGCCGCAGGTCCACGGATCCTTCCTGGGCAAAATAAAAATGTGCCAACCTTCAGAAAAAGTGACTCCATGGCCAGGAGCTGACCTCTTAGGTGAGGGCCTCGTGGGAAAGTGCTGGCCTTGGAATAGGGGCTCAGGCCTCTCCCTAACCTTTGTGAGCGCTGTGGGCCTCTGTGCACACATTTGAGCCCACCCTGCAGCAGGAGAGAGTGTGGCCTAGGCCCAGCTTCCCGTGTGTCTCGTCCTCCCACAGGAGTACCAGGGCAGGCTGCGGCGTGTGCTGCAGGAGGCGGCCGCCAGGGAGAGCCAGCACAGGAGGCGGCTGCTGCGGTGAGTCTCCTTAGCGTCAGAGGCGCCCAGAGCCAGGGGCTGCGGGCTCTGTCCTCCGCGGGGTGCTTTTTTTTCTAAGCTGCTCAGGAGGCTGGCGCTGTGGGGCCATCCATCCACATCGCTCACTCTGAAAGGGCACCCGAGCCCACCCTTCGCTTCCTGCTAAGTCAGGTTCCAGGCTGCTCCTTCCCAGGAGGCTCGTTCCTTTCTTTCCCTTCAGCACCGGTTATTCTCAGCCTCCCATGTGCCCTGAGGACTTTAGACACCTTCATCCTCTTCTGCTGTCCCCTAAGGCATCGTCCAGTCCTTCAGGCAGCAGGGGAAGAACCGCTTCCCGTCTCCTTATCACACTGTGATCACTGTGCTGTCACTGCCTGGAGCAACAGTGTGTGTCCCTGTAGCACGTAAACTGGGGGGGAGGCTCTTTCTTGGTCGTGGGTACTACTGAGTCCCGGGTGCTCACGTGGGATTCCCCACAGCGGGTACTAAGCATGCTTTGTTGAGTGTAGCGGGTGAACGCGTGCTCTGAGGCACCGTCCCTTCTCCCGGGCTCCCCTGCCTTGCAGGTGGGTGTTGCATCGCTGGAGAGAGAATGCTGTGGCCCGTGCGGATAAAGCCAGGAAAACCTTGGCAGCGTATGTCCACTACCGAAGGACACTGTGTTCCAAGGTGAGGTGCAGGGATCCAAGCTGGTCACTGGGGGTGTGGGGACCATGTTCAACCAAGATGTGGAATTCGATGTCTTTTTTTTAATTGTGAAAATACCATTCACAGGGGTTACAATTACGTGGGCAAGATAATGAGTACATTTTTTTATCCAGCATTGCTGCCTCCTCCTTTGTTTCCCCTTCCCATCCCTTCCCATCTCCCACCCCATCCCTCTCCCCCTCAAGATGTGGAATTTGAACGGGTGCCAGACAGTACATCCAAGAAACGCAAAACCCCAGTGATTCTCCATCACGCACACTCTTACATTTGTGTTAGCGTGTGTTTATTTTGGCTGAATTAGGAATCTGTCCTTGGCAAATACCTGGTTGCTCACACTTATAATCTAGCTACTCAGGAGGCCAAGATCTGAGGATCATGGTTTGAAGTCAGCACAGACAAACCCTTAGATTCTTATCACCAATTAACCAGCAAAAAGCCAAGTAGAAGTGCGGCTCAAGTGGGAGAAAGCTGGTGCTGGTGGCTCACGCCTGTATTCTTAACTACTCAGGAGGCTGAGAACTGGGGTTTAAGATTCAAAGCCATCCCAGGCAGAAAAATCCATGGGACTTTAACCTCCAATTAACTAGCCAAAAGATGGAAATGGACATGTGGCTCAAGTAGTAGAGTACCAGCCTTGAGTGAAAAAGCTAAGTGAAAACAGTAGGCCCTGAGTTCAAGCTACAGTACCAGCCCATGTACATGTGCACGTGCGCGCGCACACGTGTGCACACACACACACACACAATGTCCATCAAAATAAAACATGATATGTAATAAGTGAAGTAATTAGTTGTTATTGTTTTGTTATCGTTGTTTTGGATAGTACTGGAGTTTGAACTCAGGGCCTTATGTTTGCTAGGCAGTTGGCTTTACAGCTTAGCCACATTTCCAGCATAGCAAAGTACTTTCTAGAACTTGTGTGTGCTGTATACATGACTCCCACTGGGAGCTCCAGCCCCGTCTCGGAGAGGATGCTGACCCCTGCATGCTGCAGAGGCTCTGTGGAAAGCATATCCCAGAACCACAAGGACCTTAGTCTTCACAGGAAATGACCCGAGCCATCGCTCCAATCCCTTGTGGGTGGAAAGGGTGGCCAGCCTTAGCTGTGAAAGGAAGGGCTTTAAGCAGAAACAGTGTGGCTGAGGTCGTCCCTGGCCCCAGGTGCTTTTGAAGAAAACAGATTGCCAGGATCCCTGAGAGGCAAGTTCACCTGTGGGAAGCTTCAAGCTTCTGTGGGGGTGCAGCAGCTGCATCTGGAGATGACAGCCTCTTGTCAGGCAACTTGTGAACCTCCCCCAATCCCCAGGAGAGGCTGGGGATCTGCTTGGCTTCAGGGCTGGGAAGGGAGGGTGGAGTTTCTAAACTGTGAAGCAGGCCCCCTCCCCATGTTTGTGTGTATGTGTGTTGTGGGCTTGAACTCTGCGCCTGAGTGCTGTCCCTGAGCTCTTCAGCTCAAAGCAAGTGCTCTACCACTTGAACCACAGCACCACTTCTGGTTTTCTGGTGGTTTACTGGAGATAAGAGTCTCATGGCCTTTCCTGCCTGGGCTGGCTTTGAGCCGAGATCCTCAGATTTCAGCCTCCTGAGTAGCTAGGATTATAGGCATGAGCCACTGGCCCTTGGCTTGAGCTCTTTTTGAAGTGTGTATTGTTGGATTTCCTATGTATGTCTCAGATGCAGGAGTGTACACCCTGTATGCATTCTGCTTAACAACTTCTCTGTGGCATGGTGTGAATATAAGTCCTTCTATAAGAAAGTCCAGAAGCTGCGAAGGTGGCTTCGTGGTAGAGTGTTTGCCTGGCGTGCATGAAGCCCTGGATTCGAGTTCTCAATTCCACATAAAAAATTGGAAGTAGAGCTGTGGTTCAAGTAGTAGAGTGCTAGCCTTGAGCAAAAGCAGCTCAGGGACAGTGCCCAGGCCTCGAGTTTGAGCCCCAGGACTGGAAGAGAAAAAAAAAAAAGAGAGAAAAGAAACAAAAAAGAAAGACAAGTCCAGAGCCTGGGGCAGGAGTGAGAGCCAAACGTAAGCACCCCTCACCCCGTGAGGGGCCCGCGCATGCGCACCTGGCAGCAGGGCAGGCGTCATCACAGGTCTCATCCGTAGGTCTTGGCCCAGTGGAGGGAGGTGGCGTCTATGCAGATATATTACCGGCAGCAGGAGGCAGCGGCCCTCAGGGAGGCCCAGAAGGTGCTGGAGAGGGGTAAGTGGGGCCCCTGGTAGCCGGGTTGAGTGGTCTGCCCGCTGTGCCTCCATCTCTGTGCCAGGTCCCTCTTGCTTGCCTGGAAGGCTGCAAACAACAGGACACTATTCTTTGAGTGCTGGAAGCTGTAAGTCCGAAATAAATTAGAAGGTCTGGAAAAGAACAAGAATCAACCCTGGGATTGAGCCATAGCTCAAGCTACGGTACAGCGCCAGCCAGTGAGCGAGAGTGTCGGATACCAAGTTCAAGTCCTGGTTTTAGACCAGAACAAAAAAGGGCTGAGTTTCATCCCTAAGCACTAAGAAAAAGCCTTCCTCATCTCCCCCCAGCTGCTGGTTGTTCGCCACTCTTGTCATGCTGGGGTGGGGGGTGTAGACACATCCCCCAAACTCTGCCTCTATCCTCTTGTGTGTCTGCTTGTCTCTTCTGGGTCTCGGAGTCTTTTTTTCTAAGGACACCAGACACATTGGATTCAGTCTACTCTGGTATGACATCATCTTAACCCATTACATCAGGGCTGCCAAGCCAGTTCACATTCTCAGCTTCCAGGAAGGACATGAATTGGGGGAGGGACTGTTCAACATAAATTTCTGTCCCCAACTGATTTCCAAGCAGCTTGTGCTGCAAGGCAACAAGCTAGGCAGCTGTGGTTCTGTGTGGCCAAGGGTTGTGTTGAGGGATGCGCCCTCCAGTGCTGCCTGTAGGTCAGCCCAGATTCCTTGTGTTGATCCTTTGATATTCAAAGATCCTGCTCTTGCTCAGTCCTGGGAAGTCCCTTTCCCTTCTGTGTCACCATCCTTGGAATGGAATTCTGGGACAGAGGTCTGCGCCTCTGCCTGCTCAGGCTTGGAACCCCTCAGACTCAGGGGCTCCTGTCATGTGTGTGGCTGCTGTGGGCAGGGGCCTAGCATTCTTATCCTCACAGAGGCCAGACTCACCCCCACGGCCTCGATACCAGGCCGACCCTGGCTTGCCCGCCATCTGTCTTAGGTTGTCTCCGGACTTGGTTTGGCCGCTGGCAGGCCTGCAGGCAGCAGAGAGCTCGGCTGGAGCGGGCAGCCCGGCACCACGGGCGGCAGCTGCTGCTGGCAGGCATGACTCGGTGGAAGGCACACCATCGGCAGTGTACCAGGAAGAGGGTGAGGCAGGAGGCCCCCAGAAGGGGTCTCAAGGCAGCCAGCATGGGTGGCATGGGGTCCTGAAGGTGCCTTTCTGGGTGTGAGTGGAGGCTGGAGGCAGCCAGCCTCCGCATCTGGTCCCTCCGTGCTACCTACCCTGGGAAAGATTGCTCAGGAGAAGCCTGGCCCACTCCCTCTGCACCCAGCCCAGCCCACAGCATCTACAGGGCCTCCCCCTGCAGCTGCCCCAGATTGGACACAGGGCTGGGAGGCAGGGAGTGTGTGTGTGTGTGTCTGTGTGTGTGTGTGTGTGGCCCCTGACCCCTGGGTACTTTCTCCGCAGCAACTGCAATGGCATGGCACCCGCTTCCTGGCACAGAGACTCATCCGGGCCTGCTTCTGCCAGTGGAGACAGCAGGTAAGCTCCCGACACCCTCCCTACTTCCTCTCCATGCAGGCTCAGAGGCACGGTGTGGACATCCTCAGCCCGCGTCTGGGCGTCCGCACCTAGTCAGGTGCTTTAATATCATCTTGGCCCACAGCTCTGTCCCTCTGCCCCCTCAGTCCTGCTCCTTCCAAGTGCCATTGGCAGGCCAGGCGCATCAGGGTCACACTTCGCTTCCTACAGCGTTATGTCCCACACTTCTGAGTAATAGCCAAAAATCAACGTAAAATGGATTGTAAGTCTTTGCTGAGCTTGATAAAAGACAGAAATGCCTGGCCCTAGAAGGTCACGCTTGTAATCCCAAACACTTGGAAGGCTCATGGTTCAAGGCCAGGCTAGGCCAAGAAATTCCCGAGAGCCATTCTCAGTCAAGAGCGGCACACCCCATTATCTACTCCAGGAAGCCTGACAGGTAAGATAGAGGCACAGGCAGGGGCAGGAAGTAAGACCCTGTCTCCAAAATAACTAGCATAAAATAAACGGCTCAGCAGTAGCGTGCCTGCCTAGCAATCATAAGCCCCTTCTCCCCGCAAAAAACAACACAACAGCCGGGTGCTGGCGGCTCACGCCTGTCATCCTAGCTACTCAGGAGGCTGAGATCTGAGGATCGCATTCAAAGCCAGCCCGGGCAGAAAAGTCCGTGAGACTAGAACCACTAGAAAACTAGAAATGGCACTGTGGCTCGAGGTAGAGCACTCACCTCGAGCTGAAGAGTGCAAGGACAGCGCCCAGGCCCAGAGTTCAAGCCCCATGACCTACAAAAAAGCAAAACAACAAAAACCCACCACCACCAACAAAACAAAAACAGGAAGGGTCATGTGTTCTAGACATAAAAAACCTCAAGTCCTGGAGTTCTTTCTTGCTGCCCTTGCTGGAGCCCCACCAGCTATGGTCAACTCCCCATAGGCCTCCTGAGCCTCCACTCGCTGAGCCTTCTGCCTCCCCCTGCCTCCCCCTACCAGCAGCACATTCCTGAGCTCCACACCTCCAGGCCATGCCCACCTAGGAGCTGGGCCTAGAGGACACAGACCTGCAGGCTTGAGGTAGGCTCCTGGGCTAACTCAGTCTTTTGGCCCACAGCTGGTGGCCAGGAGACGAGAGCAGCAGAGTACAGCTCGGGCCCTGTGGTTCTGGGCCGTGTCACTACAGGCAAAGGTAACTTCTCATATGGCTGTTCCTGCTTCAAGTGAGGGACGTACCTGCTGGTGAGTCCCTCTGAGGCGTGGGGCTCATCTGCTGCCCTTCCTGAAGGCGTGGGCTGCATGGCTAGACTTTGTGTTGGAGAGGAGGAGGAAAAAGGTGCGGCTGGAGCGCGCAGTGCAGGCCTACCACCAGCAGCTCCTACAGGAGGGTGCTACACGACTCCTGCGCTTTGCAGCCAGCATGAAGGCGCTCCGGCAACAGCTCCAGGCCCAGCAGCAGATCCAGGTAGGCCCTGGGCCCCTTCTTATGGGGAGTGGGCAGGGCAGGGCAGGGCAGGGCAGAGCACAAGCTGACCATGTCGCAGGCAGCCCACAGCCTCCACCGTGCAGTCCGACGCTGTGCCGAGCTCTGGAAACAGAAGGTGCTTGGCCAGGACAGGGAGTCTCGGCCCCCAGCCCTCGTCACCTCCAGCAGGAGAGTGACCTTTGAAGGTCCCCTTGCCAACCACATTGCTGCTGGGGCGGGGGATGCCACGCTGGAGACCACAAGGCGGCGAGCCCCAAGGCCTCAGGGTGCCTCCAGCATCCAGACACCGGCCGGGGAGTCCTACCTCCCTGATCTGTGAGTACTGAGCCCCGAGAGGTCCCTGGGAGGGCAGAGCAGGTCAGTTACGACCCTGCCAACAGCTGAGCTGCTCAAGACCCAGCCCCCTGACCAGCTCCCACCCTCCCCCAAGCCTGCTAGTGCTCCCCTCCCCACTCACACCCGCGCTGCCCGAGACCACCTTTGGTATTAGAGATTCGCTCCACACACACACACCCCGCCACACTCCCTCGCAGGGGCACTAGGGGCTCCCCAAGTGAGCAACACTGCCCTGACAGTTTCCTGCCTTATGGGCCAGTGAAGCTGCTGGGCTTGGGCTCTGAAGGCCAGGCCCCTGCAGCCCCTGTGAGCCCAGCACCTTCTTTCCAGGAGTGCTGCCCGCTCCACCAGGAAGCAGCCACGATGCCCACACTTCTTGCTGGAGCCTGTGCAGGGCAAGCGGTCACCAGGATGTGGCACCCTAGGGGGACCAGGGTAGGTTGGGTAGCTGTAGGCTTGTGTTTCGGTGGCCCCTTTCCTTTTCCTGACCTGGCATCCTGACCAACCTCTTGGCTTCCCTCTGCTCAGGCCCGGGAAGCCTCACGAGCAGGATCCAGGCGTGGCTCAGCCAGCAGGCCCTTCCCAGACAAGGCCCTTCCTGTTTGGGGCCTTGAGCATCTCTGAGAAGCTGTCATTGCCTCCACCCTCCTTCCTGCCCCACGGGGTGGGCACACCGGGCAGGGTGAGCCCCCCCATTAGACCTGTTACTATGTCCACTCAGCAAGGGCACAGCTGTGACTAGCCCAGAGGCCACTGTCCTTACGATGCCTAGGTGGGGGTGGCGGGCTGAGAGCAGAGGGCGCTCAGTGATGGAGGGATATAAGGGAAGCGAGTGCTGGGGGGGAGGTGGTAAGGAAAGAGCCATGCTGTGGCTGATGAGTGGCAAGTCCACTCTCCCTGGAAGAGGGGACTAGGTGGGGTGGCAACAGGTGTGGTGACAGGGTGAGCGTTGCCCGACGGACTTCTTAGCAAGTTGGAGCTCAGAGCAGGCAAAGCTTTCCACAGCTTCCTGCTGTGCCAATGCTAAGCAGCCCCCGGGCACGAGGCTGGTGCCGAAGGCGAGCAGGTGGCAGGGCGGGGAGCTGGGACTGGCCACGGCGGGCAGACACTTCTCTGAGCTCACTATCCACACTTCCTTGACAGGCATCGGCACCGCCCTCTCCCCCTCAGACTAAGCCCAAGGTGCCCCCAGCCCTGGCTCGTGCCGCTGACTCCCATCCGCTCCTCCCCGGAGACTTCACAGTCCCTGGGCCTGCACGTGTGCCAGAGGCTGCAGGTGAGCAGCTGGGGTGTCTTGGAGCTCCTGCAGGTTGGAGCTGCTACTCAGCCTCGTCCCAGAGGGCAAGGTGGTCAAGGTTGAGCTCTTCTCCTCTGCACCCCAGGCCATGAAGAACTTGAGGCCGAGCTGGAGGAAATCCAGCAGCAGTTACAGCATTACCAGACCACTAAGCAGAACCTCTGGTGAGGCCCGGCATCTGTACACACTCGGGTTTCGTCTCCATGCATGGGAGCTGCTTGTGCGCCTTGTTCCCAGTTCTCCCTTCCTCCTGCTTATGAGGCCCATGTTGGCCTCCCCTGGGGACAGAGGCTCTGCTTGCAATGGAGCATGATCAAGCCAACTAAGACTCAAATCCTAGCTGGGTCCTGTTGCGGGGCCCACCCAGTGACTGGGTCCCAGCTGCTCTCGGTGAGCGCTAGGGCCAGCACACAGCAACCTCACACATTGGAGGGATCCAGACTGGTCCCCCTCCAGCTCTGCGTGAGCGGGGAGTGGTGAGAAGGGCATTCTCATTTGCTGAGGAGTGGAGGTGGAGAGCGAATGAGATGGCTTACCACCACACCAGGCCTGCAGCACAGGGCAGTGGGGCCCTTCCAGACGTTCTCCCCCCATCCCACCCCTGCATTAGAATTGGCTGATAACGCTTTCCCAAGCCAGAGTAGGCTTACTTGAAGCTCTGCCAAGAACACACAGGCACAGGTGTCCCCACTTTCAGGTCCTGTCAGCGCCAAGCCGGCAGCCTGCGTAGGTGGCTGGAGCTGTGCCAGGAGGACCCAGGGCCTGAGGACCGGGACGCAGAGCAGCAGGTGCAGAAAGAACTGGAGGAGGTAGGCAGTCCCAGGCAGGCTCCAGGGGCGCCCCCACCCCATGTACTTTCCTCTCAGCCTGGCGTGTTCTTCCCCCCCCCGCCCCCCCAGGTGGAACTGCAGATCCAGCAGCTAACCGAGGAACTCCAGGTCCAGCGCCAGCCCATTGGGGCCTGCATTGCCCGCATCCGGGCCCTGCGGGGGGCCCTGTGCTAGGAGCGCAGCAGAGACAACTTCAGGACAAACCCAATAACAGAATGCGAAGTTACAACCACGTGTTTTGTTTTTATTTCAAAATGTCTTGCAGTTAAATGAATTACTGTTCAGAAGTCTCCCACTTTTCATACAAAATACTGTGCTACTGATACAGTTGAAAAAGTTCAATTTCTCCTGTAGGAGAAATTCACAGCGTCCCCAGGGTCAACTTGGCTCCCCTAGGCCTGCACCCATCACCGGGGGCAGGTTTGCTAGGCGCTGACCTCACCCACCAAGGCTCTGCACAGCCCCTGGACCCACAGCAGCCATTTGCCCCTTCCCACTCCATCCGTTCACACCCCTCCTCCCCCCAGGCCGGGAGTCATCAGCTGCCACCCTCAGAAGGCACTAGCAGAGTTGGGGCCACATGGTCAGCCACATGCAGAGAAAGGTTTTGCTTTCCTAACGAGCAGGGAGGGGGAGGAAAATTGGGGAACAGAGAATAAACGATGGGTGAGCCTGCTCTGAGGGAGGGCAGGCCCACAGTCCGTGCCGAGGAGGCACCTCACCCTGTGTACGGTGCAGGGGGGCATTGGGGTGAGGCCCAAGCAAAAAGGGGCGCCAGAAAAGTCACGCTTTGTCAGCACTTGCCGCCTTCAAATAATAGCCCAAGACCAGCTCAACTCGGATGCAGGGTCTCCAGTTTATACAGTATTAGCAAGTGATCTGTGAGGCCAGCCCCACCCATACCACCTCTGTGAGGCCCAGGCCCAGCAGGGGTTCTGGCTGCCTTGGGAATCTAGAACCACCTATCTCTGGACAGGCAAGAGCAGCAGATCATTCAGGTTCTACCGGGTTGACCCTGCCATGCCCCTTACCCACACAGCCTGGGGCACCCTATAAGACCCCCTCAGCTCCTATGTGGACAGACTCTTCAGCAGCTGCAGCCAGGAAGAAGCCTAGAGGGAGCCCAGCGCCTCCCCAAAACGGATCTTCTGTCCCGCCTTCAGCCTGAAGTTGAAGTCCTTGGGCGCCTCAAAGATGAGCACGATGGTGGAGCCCAGGTTGAACTCGCCCAGGTGCTCGCCCTTCCGCATGGGGACGCCCTCCTTGTTGGCATGTGTCACGAAACTGAAGTCATTGTAGGAGCCCTTGCTGTACCGCGGGCTGTTCGTGTGCAGGTCCTGGATAGCAAGGGACACAGGACAGAGGGCATGGGCCCAAGAGGCATAAATGGTACAAGGCAAGCATGGGGGGGCATAGACCGATGCCCCCAAAAGGTACCCCGAGGCAGTGTGAGCATCAGGTTCTACACAACCCACCCCAAGCTCTTGAATTCCTGTCCTCACTTTGGACCACAGCTCCTGACACAGGTGCATGATGGGAATTTGTTCCCCATCCCTCCCAGCTGCCTCCACACAGCGGAGGGCAGGCCCAGCACTGGCAGCTGCACCGCAGACGAAGCAGGTGGACCCAAGAGGTCCAGCCTGAGGGCTGTGCCGGGCTCCGGGCTGTGCTTACCCGGTCAAAGTAGACGCGAATAGAGCCCACATTGGTGGCCCCCACGGCGGTGAGCGAGAAAAAGCCGTGCTTCCAGCCCCCCGTCAGCACCACACGCTCGTTGTGGCAGAAGAGCTCTTTGATCCAACGCGCCATGCCCGGGTTCACAGACATCAGGGAGCCTGGGAACAGAACACACTTTGTGTGCCCTGCCTACAGCCCGGAACATCCGTCACCCCAGATGCAAAGCAGCCCCTCAGGCTCTGCTATCCGCGCGGCATGGGCCGGCCCCCGCCTACCTGGGAAGTGGCGGCGGTGGGAGACGGTCCAGTCAGTGGGCGAGTGGAAGCAGTGGTAGTCCCCAGGGGCCAGGTAGATGACACAATGGTACAGCTCGTTCCCTTCGCGCGTGACCAACTGGTTTCGGAAGGATTCGCACGAGGAGGCTGCATGTGGAGGGGAGGCAGAGAACAGTGCTGGGCTCTTCAGCTGCAAGGCAGGCTGGGGCGGCAACGGGACGACTGTCAGCCGTGCAGGGCCTGCCCGTGCGGCAACCCACCTGGGTGGAAGGGCAGGTCCTCTGCGTGGGTGCGGGGGCCCAGGAACGACTCCAGAGAGTAGGTGACCCCCTTGACTTGCTCTACCTCACAGTTCTTCACCTGTCCAAAGTTGAGGATCTTCCCATCGGATGGGCTGATCTGCAGGTGCAGCAGAGGCTTACTGCCAGGGAGGGGCTTCCAGCCCTGCCCGGCCCCACCCCCGCCCCACACGGAACATGAGCGCTGTGGCGCAAATGGCCCATTAAAGGACTACTGGAGCCAGTTCCCCAAACCCAGCAAGAACTGCTATTTCCTGCAGGAGGAAGGGGGTCGAGGGTGGGCCTCACCACGCTGTGCAGGCTGCAGACAGGCCGGGCCTGCGGCTTCAGCTTGCGCCGGAAGAACTCGCTGAGGTTGCGGTAGTGATGCAGGTCCTCCACGGCAGCCTCCTTCATGTTCACCCCGAAGGTCCAGATATACAGGCTGTAGACAGGCCTGCGCAGCCAGTGCGGCAGATCCACCTGGTTGAGGCGGCCCCACGCCCGTGACAGCAGTCGCGTTGGCACCGACTTGTACAAGGCCACCTACAGGCCACAGGGCAGGAGGCTAAGAGTTGGCTCCACTGCCCCAACTCCATGGAACCTGGCCTCTGTCACCAGCCCACCCTTGCCCCAAGAGACACTGAACCCCCGGAGGCCACTGGGGAGCTGAGGGGCCCAGGCTGGCTTTGTGATGTGGCTTTTCTCACAGGAACCAGACTGCGCCTGCACACAGGTCAGGCATTTCCTCACTTCATGACTAGGTCCAGGAACAACTTGCTCCCTTAGCCCCGTCTCACTTCTCAAAAAGAAACAGGGAGGCTGGCTGGTGGGGGCAGTGGGCATGCCACCTTGGCCCAGGGCACTGGAGAAAGTGGCCAGGCCTCGAGGTCGCGGTATCCTCTTAACCGCAAGTAACACCAATCCTCCTCATTCTGTCACGGGGTCCTGAAGGGCTAGCCGGCACCAGAGGCCCAGCCCCACACAGGCCTTGTGGAGAGGCTTTCTGGGCCTCAGCTGGCCGGCCCACGGACCTGCCTGCACTTGGGGTGTCCAGAGCTCTGGCTGTCTCTCCAGCCTGGAGCACTTGGGGAGGGGAGCCCAAAGTTCAGGTGCCACTGCAGCCCTGCTGTGTACCCGAACATATCCAAGCACCAACTCCCCCAAGGGTGAAGTCATTTCATCAACTTCCAGCATCTCTTCAAGGAACTGAATCTGGCTCCGAGGCTCCACCCGGCTACTTGGAACTGCCAGCAGGCCCTGCGTGGGTCCAGGCTGGACGCTGCTCTCACGTCCAGGCGCCTCAGTGCCTTGTGCACCATGGCCCCAGCTGGCTGTTGAGCAGCCCAGAGGCCAGCTTCCTCCTTGGAGCTGAGTGCAACACAACCCCAGGGCCTCACCTGCAGCTCCTGCCCGGGGCCGCCACTTGGTGATCCCCTAGGTCCTGCAGTGTGTCCTCGGCTCCCGCCTCCCTGCACTATGCTATGGCTTCACAAATGAATTTGGATTCTTCTCAAAATTACCTCCAAACTCTCCTCGCATGAACATAGAATGGAAGACGGTTTCCTGACTGCCCTGACACCGGGGAGGGTGGACAGAGCCCACACAGACACCGAGCAACATGACCTTAATAGTGGCCCTGGCCTTTCAACCAACGACCCTTCCCACACCCACTCCCTCACGGGCACAGCTCTAAGTCTCTGGCACCGCACACCTGGGCATGCGCACACTTACCCTGCTCACGGGCCTCCATCCCACCCGGCTGAGTGGCCTGAGGGCGCCGAAGGGCAGGAGGTAGTAGAGGATGGTCAGGGGCCACGAGCGCAGTTTCAAGGCGGGTCTGGACATGCAGCTCAGCTGGCCCAGCCTCCGCCGCAGGGCCAGCTGAGGAAAGTGCAACCTGCGGGCACATGTCCAGCACGGCTGGGTCAGTGCTGGGGTCTCGGTGGGACCAGGCACACTCCCTCGGCCTCTGCTACTCCTGCCCTACCTCCGCAACCTGCCTGAATGGAGGGCAAGTCCCCAGAACGGCAGTGCCCCGTCCCCACGCCATCCTGAGTTAGGGGCTGGGCCACCTAGCTGGCTGACTCATGTCCCGTCCTTCCCCCCTGCCAGCTGGCTAAGAATGGGGGCAGCAGATGAAGGAGGGTCAAACCCAATTCCTGGGCATCTCTCAGAAGGAGCAACTTGGGAGCACAGCTGTGGCTCACCAAGGGCCCAGAAGGGGGAAGGCGGAGTGGAGAGCTTGCTTTGTGCCCCAGCTTCCCACACAAGACCGGAGCCAGGGACAGCCCTGCCCGCACAGGCCTGGGGAAGGCGAGCCGGCGGCCAGTGCACAGTGTGCAGCACAGAGGTTGGCTCAGTGAGTCCTTCCCTGCGTCCACTACAGGACACCCAGCTGCGGGCCTCACCGCCTCATCTGTTAAAGACAATAGCTGGAAGGAAGTGTGTCTCACACGCATGCACACGATGCCCCCATCCCCCTAAGAATGGAGCTCTGACCACCCTCATGGTCTCTAGAGCAGACCAGGCCCCTTAAAACCCATCCCCAGGTTTGTGGGGAGCCTCCCCAGCTCAGCCCCCTCCTCCCACTCGGCTGCCCACCCCCCACCTCCAGGCCTCAGCTCACTCGACCAGCTTTACAAACTCAGTGTCACACAAGGCACAGAGGCCTTTCCCCGGGAACCCCGGGCACCTGACTGCAGCAAAGTCCCATCACATGCCTGGCCCCCCACCTCAGTGTAAGCACAGGAGACCACGCCACTACCCTCTCGAATATCTCCATGCCTCCGGGTCCTCATCTGCAACACCACCCCGTGCAACTGTGCTGTCAGGCAGATCCTGCCTCCTGGGGTGCTGAGCCAACCAAGGAACAAAGGCCGGGTCCAGCAGTGATGGCGAGAAGTCACTCTGCTCCAGGCAGGTGCTGCGCGGCGCACTAGCTGCCTGGCTTCCCTCCCTTTTGTCTCTCGCCCCCTCCCCCTCCCCCTCCCCCTCCGACCAGGTTTGAGCCAAGACAAACAAATCACGGCTTTCTCCAGCCCCACTCACTGCAGAAAGGCTGCGGGAGAAGGGAGCAGCTCTCTCCCCGGCTCCCAGGCAGGCGCAGGAGGCAGTGGGGTGGGGTGGGGGGAGCAGGGACCGAGGCCCCCCCCACCCGCGGCACCTGCCCCCTAGCCCCCCAACCTCAGGTACCTGAAGCGGGCTCTCCTACTCAGGCCCTCCTGGCCCGGCCCCTCCAGCCTCGGGGGCTCTCCCCCAGGCCCCCGACTGCCGCCTCCACTGCGGGGCCTCTGGACATGAACTCTGACCTTCCTGAGGTCGTGGCGGGGCACGGCAGGGTTAGGACGAGGCGGGCAGCATCTCACCATTTCGCTGCTGCTCGGAGCTCTGGTCCTCGCCGTGCCTCTGACTGACACATCGTGGGCAGGCGGCGCAGGGAGGCGGCGCAAGGCTCGCTCGCGCTCCTCGCTCTCCTTTGTTTTTCCTCCTGCCTCCCCTTCCCCCTGCGGGAGGATCTCCTGCGCTGTCACGGCTCCAGGGGCGCTGCTGGTGCCGCTTCCGGGTTCTCTCGGAGGTTCACGGGGCGTGGGTTAGAGTCAGCGCTATTGCAAACAGAGGCACCGGTCACCTTCTCAGGCGCCCTGCTTGGGGACCACTCAGAGACAAAGCAGGCCCCTAGACTTGACCTGCTTTGTCCCCTAGGCTTGGCCTAGTGCCTACCATCCTGGGCTCACCCACTCCTTCCCTCATGGTAGCTGGGTGGGCAGCAGGTGGGAGAGACCCTAGGGTGCATGATCCAACTGGCCATGGTGGGGCAGTGGTGGTCCAGGCACTGCCAGGGCCTCTGTGTGGGGTGCTGCTGGGCTCAGGGAGCACGGGGTGGGAACCTGAGCCTGGTGCTCCAGGGCTCCATGGCTCCAGGCAGGCGGCCCCTCCCTCCTGAGGACCTGACCCATTTTGGATTCAGGTTACAAACTAGCATCTGAAGAATGAGAGGAGAGGGAGGGCAGCCGGGCAAGGTAAGGCTTTGTGCTGTGGACTAGGCATCCTGGATGCTGTGTGGCTGCCTCTTCTTCTCCAGGCCTCTGAGCCTCCAGTTCCTGACTGACCAATCCCAGCCTCACAAGCTCTGTGTCTGGGTACCCTCAGGGAAAAACCAGCCTAGAGGGTGGGGAAGTGGCCGGGACTGGGGGCCCGGGTCCAGCACAACTCTTCCTATCTTTGCTCCAGAAAGGCACTTTGGCCTGGCCCCTCCCAGCTTCTCTGTCCAGCTCTGACCACACCTCCCACTACACAGATAGCAAGAAGAGCAAACACGCCCCAGCTGTTCCATCCTCACCCAGGGCAATCACCCTCCCCAGGAGAAGCGGCTGCACTCCACCTGGCCTCCAGACTCAACCACAGGCTTGGAAGGCAGCAGGTGTCTGTCACCTATGAATGAAGAAATGTAGTCCCCAGGACAGAAAAGAGACCCAGGCAAGGACCAGGCTAGCGTGGCCAACACACTGATAGAGCAGGAGCCTCGAGCAGACTGAGACCTCCCTCCACCCACGTGACACAAACCTATCTCAGCCAGAGGTGAGGGTCCAGCCTACACCTGCCTGCCAGAACCACTGGCTCCACCTGGAGCCAGGACAAGGTAACTAGAGTCTTGACATGAACATGGATCTCTGTCCTGACTGAGAAAATGTCAAGGCCTAGCCGGGCAGCAGATCCCTCCAACAAGCTTTTGCCAGGCCTCTCTCCTAAGGGCAAGGGCAGCTCTCTGGGGAATGAGCAGGGCAGTTGCTGCTGCAGGAGTTTTCTCACCAAGGCAGCACCAGCGCAACAGACACAGCACCACCCATCCAAGGGCCAGGCCTGGGCCCTGTGGAGGCCCCTGGTCACTCTCATTAACTTTCTTATGGAGACTCAACCATTCCTCACATCCTCACATCCACCCGCCAGCACGCCAGGGAAACAGAAGCACAGTGCCTGTGGGGAATGGTAAGCTGGGACCTGGCTCCTCTGGGGCTCTTTCCCTGTTCAAAGGAGCCTAGGCTGGATGAGTTGCTGGCTCATACCCAGAACTCCTGGAGACAGAAGCATGGCCTTGCGGGATGGCAGGAGAGGAGGGGATCCTGAGAACCTCAGCCTCCCACCAAGTTTCCCTCACTACCGTAACCTAGTGGGATGCTAGGTTAGGAAATGTCAACTCTGAAAATGCCAAAAAGGTACAAGCCTACAAATCTAGGCTGGTCAGAATCTACGTGCGCTCAGACTACTGTGGACATCTTAGTCCTTCATTCTCCTGGGCACTACCATGGGCTGCCAGGCCTCTTTTCCAGGTGGGAGCCCTTCTGAAAAACCTAAGGCCTACAAGGCCAAGGAACTGGCCTGCCTACACGCCTCAGCAGGGCAGGGCCACCAGGTTCTCCTTCCTCCCTACAGCAGAGGAAGCGCCTGAGGAAGAGCTCTGGCAATGACCCAGAACTCCCCCATAGTCTGGAGCACCAACCTCCACCTCCCCACAGGGCAGGGACAGACAAGGGATTCTTGATCACTGTTCTAGCCCTTCTAAACTGAGACACTGACACCAGGGTGGCACTGCTCCTCAGAACACCACCTGTGGGCTCTGTAAAGTCTCCAGGGAGCAGAAAAATGTTCTGTCCCCCTAAATGGCATGGTCTGTCACAGTCTGTGGGGCCTACGAGTGGCTGCCTTCTCCCCTCCCAAGGCGAGGGACTTCCCAGCCAACAGTGCGTCCAGCCTCTCCCTTCCCCAACCCCAAACTGCCCTCACTCCACAGCCACTGCACTTAGCAAGTCAGAGTGTCTGCCCGAGCTCAGGCTCTGATGAGGACTGGCTGAGGCAAGGAGCACTCACCCCCGGCCCTTCTGAGTCAAGATGGCTTGTAGAGGTCAATATCAGACCCACCAGCTGGACTTAATGCTATCCTGTGAACTCGGAAGGCCATGTGGTAGGCAACATCAATGAAATCCTGGTGCCCTTCACCACCCCCATCCAGATAACTGGTCAAGGCTTGGCAAGTCATAGGTGCTCTCTGGGCCTGTTTCTTCACCTAGGAAATGGAAAGGAAAGTTGTCCTGCCAACTTCCCTTGAAGCTAGAGCACAAGCCCTCAGCGTCAAAACCCTACTTCCACCCCAGCACACCCCAGCTCATCTTCCTGTCCAACAATGCAAACATACTCAGGGAGGTCGGAAAAGGGGAACACGAGGGCATTGGCAGCCCCTCTGAAGGACAGAGAGAAAACAAGCAGCAAAGGTTGATGAACCACCCAAGGGACAGGGGAGGAAATGCTATTCAGGGACCCCACTGTACCTGGGCGGAAGGCAACCATACCTGCCCCCAGTGGAATGGAACATTCCAACTGAAGTCCAGGAATGGAGGGGCTGTGGGCAGGCCTGGCCGTGAGTGGATGCAAGACTCAGGACTCAGTGAACTCAGAGTCTGGCACATTCCAGGGATGGAGCCAAGGGCTGGAGGGGCAGTGAAGACGGAGGAGCTCTATCCCTGATTCCCACTCACTTGCCCACCCTGGAGGGCTGGGCCACTCCTGCCCTAGCTCACCTGGGGCCGATCCACATGACGGCTGTGCCCGGTGGGCGACTGACCCATCATGGCCCACAGTCCAGGACTAGAAGTGGACAAACTGTCACAAGTAGAGGATAGGAAAATGGATCCTCCCGGGTCAAAACAGGCAGATCATCTGTGAGGAATTGGGCAAAGGAGGAGTGCAGAGGAAGAGGAGGGGGATTTCTAAGTGAGGAGGAAGGAGCGGGACAAAGAGACAAGCCAGGTCTTCCTCAATGTCCCAGAGAGAAGGAACCTCTGGTCAGCTGCCCGGCCCGGCCGATCGGGGGTAGGAGGCAGGGCTCCCAGAGCCCGCTTACCTCGCCCTCAGGCCCGAGGAGCCGCACGCTTCCCGCCGGCGGGCGCCCCCCCCACCCCCGCACGCAGCGCGGCGCGGCGCGGCGGGGACGAGGAGGCGGAGGAAGTGAGCTCAGGCAGCCGCCCCGTGACCGCCGGAGGGACAGGAAAAGGCCCCAACTTGGTCAAGTTAAGTTCTTTAGGTCCCTCGGGTTCCAAGGTTCCCTGTGTTGAAGGAGCCAACCAGCAGCCCCGAAAGTGCTAGAAGGCACTCCCACCCGGCGGGTCGGAGCAGTGTTCCCGGCCGGCGGGGCGGGCATCTCCCCCCCCAGCGGCTGCGGGTCACCTGTGGCTCCGGGGACTCACCGGTCAGCGGGTCTCACTGGGGCTCCCAGCGGTGGCCGTCCTCCTCCAGCCCTGGCCTCAGGCGGCCTCCGGGACGCGAGGGACGGGTCTGGAGGAGGCACACCCGGCGTTAAAGCCGCGGCTCCCTCTGAGCTCCAGCCAAGGGCCAGGAGCCCGAGGGCCCCTTTAAGGGGAGGGACCGCGGAGGGGAGCAGGGGAGAGGCGGGCGGGCCGGCCTCACCGCGGACTGCGCCGCCCTCGCCCTCGCCCTCGCCCTCGCCTGCCTCGCAGGGCACGGTGGGGCCCGGGGATGCCTCTGGACACGGGACCCGCCTTTGGCCTCTACCTGGCGTCCGGAGTGGCGGCCTGCCTCCACGCCACCCCCAGCTCTCAAGGAAGGGCCCCACTTACGGAGACCTAACCGAGGACTGGCCGGAAAGCCAGCTCCAGGAGCCCTTTCACCCCGACGCCGGTCCTCCACAGCCAATCCTGCAGGGGCCTCCGGCCGCCCCCAGGCCGCAGCTCCCATGCCACACACGGATCAAAGGCCCAGACCCAAAAAGGGACACCGACCAAAGAGCGAGGCCCACTCCGGGCAGCCTGGGAAACCCCGGGGTTCTTTCCCCGGCTGAGGAGCCGAAGGCTCCGGTCACAGACAGGAAGATGAGCCAGGAGACAGGAAAGTTACTTTTCACAACTATCAAAAAGGCCAGACTTAAGTTAAAGCCAGGACATAAATTATAAAAAGCAGATAAACGTCCAACGTACTCCTGCTGTGATTCCTTTATAAGATTAGCAAACATAGGAAGGGCTGGCTTTATACTTTGAAATGGTGGTTAAAAGAAAAAAAAAATCTCAATTCCTCTGGACTAGGTAGAGACAAAGAATGAATGAACTGTCACCTTGGGCAAGAGGATCTGAAAGTTATCAGTGTTTTGGGTAAACCTCATCCTTTTGACCCACCCCCCAACCAGAAACTAAGGCTCAAGAGTCTCTAGACTCTGTATTCCTCCAGTTCAGAGGAAAAGTCTCTGTCTTCCACCTCTCGCTAACTTTAACCCTGTGGTGCTTTCCATGAGTGGTGTGCAAGGACCTGCGGTTCTGCACGCAAACTGGGAAGTTGGGGGAGGCCCTCGTCCCCCCACTGGACCGGAGGGCCTGGTCTGCAAAGTCATCAGACCACCCCATGTCTGATGGGGTGTAAAGAACAGGCCTAAAGCAGAGAAGATAAGGGACCACCACACCAAAAAGGAGCCTCATTCACGTCTGATCTGTGTGCTGCAAACTCAGTGGCTGGTTAAGTGGCCTCAGCAAGCTTGGTCATTTCACACAGGGCTCCAAGAATACTCTGACCACAAAGAATTTAATTTCAAAAACAACATCTAGAACAGGAGGACAGACCATGGAGAGATGCAATTGGTGGTCACAAGACAACACAGTGCTGACAACATGCACACCTCTCCCCTAGATCCAGCCCAAGCAAGTGCTGTGGGAAGAGCGTGCCCCACCCTGGGCTTCAGCTGGGCACAAGAGAAGACTCTGAAACTGCTTTCAAGGGCTTTCTTTGTACTCCACTCCTACAATGCATCTGTGGGAGCAGTGAGGCAGAGTTACCAGATATAGTCCCAGCCATACGGGGACCTCAGGTTTTGGCACAGGCTGCCTCTCCTGACCTGTGCCCACAGCAACCACCACTGGCTGATCGGGACCTTCTGTGCACCCCTAACTCCTCCCCCATCTCAATGTGCCAGGGAGACACCACTAAAAACAGGATAAGAAGGAATTAGGCACAAAAAGATGCCGACACAAAATCCTGGCCCCACCAAATTACAGCACTAGAAAGACCTCAGAAGACCATTCAGATTCCCCAAGTCTCCAATACTTGGAGACCAAGCCAGCTGGGCTCTCCATTCCTGCACAAACTCTGCCTTAGCTAACAGTCTGAATTCCAATAAGCTCCTTGTAGAAAGGCATGTGTTCACCAGTGTGCCTTTCCAATCACTTTACCCCTTCATGGTGGGGACAGGGAACATCAGCTCATAAGCTCTCTGTGGTACAAGACAGGGCAGACGTGTAATGTGTCTTGCAAGCTTCTAGTGGCCAACTGCCTATACTGACAATTTTGTATGGCCTGTGAATGATGGTATAAATATCCAAATAGCATTAGGCACAAAAAAATTCCCATCTCTGATAAAGGTTTTTGTTTTTTTGTCTTGCCTGGGGCTTGAACTCAGGGCCTGGACGCTGTTCCTGAGCTCTTTTTTTTGGTTGTGGGGCTTGAACTCTGGGTCTGGGTGCTGTCCCTCAGCTCTCCAACTCAAGGCGAGTACTCTGCCACTTGAGCCACAGCATCACTTCCAGTTTTCTGGTGGTTTACTGGAGATAAGAGTCTCACAGACTTCCCTACCCAGGCTGGCTTTGAACCATGATCCTCAGATCTCAGTCTCCTGAGTAGCTAGGATTCCAGGCATGAGACACAGGTGCCCCGCCCTGTTCCTGAGCTTTCTTATGCTCAAGTACTCTATCACTTGAGCCATAGCATTACTTCAGGCTTTCTCTGAGTTCAATGGAGATGAGTCTCACAGACTTTCCTGCTCTGGTTGGCTTCGACTGCTATCTTCAGATCTCAGCCTCCTGGGTAGCTAGAATTACAGGCGTGAGCAACTAGTGCCCAGCTTGTCAAATCCATTAACCAGCCCAAGGTCTGCCCTGAGATCAGCCCTTCCCACCTTCCAACCACACCCTCTTCAGTCCCATTTCTAGATTTCCAGTAAAAATGTTAATTTCTTAGAAAAGTACCCCTCCCCCCAACACACACACCGTAAGTTTACTTTCACATCTAGACAGAGGTTCCTTTAGGCCACTACTAAGTCCTTAACACTTCCCACCCGTCTGGGCCTCTAGGGAGGAACTGCCATCTAGTGCCACTAGCTGACTCTGCAGGCTCAAGGGCTTCTCAGGCTCTCACTGGGTGATTTTCACACACTCCCTGCTCTGGAGTGATGCCCTGTGTCAGGGGATGGAAAACAGCTAGCCCCAGGACAGAAGTGGCAGGTGCTCACAGCAAATTCTCATTTCCCAGAGGCCAACAGAAAAGTCTGGAGTGCGGACATGTATGAAGGACCTCGGACAATTTCTCCCAATCCTGCCCAATATATCCCTTTCCTGTGCAGGAATGTTTCTCGTCAGCCCCATTAATCCACAGAACTAGAAAGCCCCTTGAGCCATGCAGAGTCCTCTAGCAGCAACTTTAGAGCTAGCATGAAATGGAGGGGTAGTGGGGAATGAACCCAGACCCCTGGATTTCTCCCAGCCTGGCAGGCTAGCCTTGTTTTTAAGTTACTCATCTTCAGGTCCAGTCCCTGGCTTTCCCACACATCTTGACATCCACCATGCTTTCTCAACAACACTCCTGCTAGGCACCAAGTAAAACAGTGCTTACTAAATATGTAGTCCCTTCCTGCAAGGAAGGGACTGGGTATTCATATGGATGTTGTTCTCATTGAACAACTGTCAGTGCACTACAGATGAGAACCTAAAGCTACATACAGTACATCAAGTTGAAAAGCATACAGCCGTGTCTGATGGTACATCCATGGTACATATGATAGCATAGAGGGGTACTTGTACACAGGCCAAGGGTGCTCCAGTGGGGGACAGTAAGGACATGGTGCTTTCACAGGGTCCTGCCTTACTGCGTAAACTGATTTGTCGTATTCCTTTCCATGAACTGGATCCTGCATGATTTGTGCTACATAAGGGTAGAAATAAAACAGCAATGCTCAGAGCAGGGGCCAGTGTCCTGGGCTTCTCCTCTGCATGGTTGCCCCTCACCCCTAGCCCCGCACAGCCCAGCTTTCCATCATGGTCTGCTGTCCTCTGGTCCAGCAGACAAGGAAGAGAGATGTACTAGAACTAGGAGAGTTTGTCACCAGATTGCATGCTGTGTGGTGTTCAGGTCACCTAAATACTAACAGGAAAGCCCAAGAGTCACCACAATGCCCTGCAGTGCACTGCCCCCCCCCCCCCCCCCCCGCAGGTGATGTCATGTGATCACCTGTGGTTTACAGACACTGCAGACTTAGGTTTAGTTAAGAAGCTCTTAGCAACTTTTTCTATTCTCCCTTTTTAAGGGATTACATATTTGAAGACTTCTCATAAACCCTAGGTTGGCCATGAACTCAAGATATCCTCCTGCCTTAGCCCAGCCAGTATCTGGGCCTGCAGGTTCACATGACCATGCTCTAACAGCTAATGATCAAGTTGTAATACAACCCTGGTCTTCCATCACTCTGAATGGGACCTTTTTCTGGACTTTTTCTACATGAAATTATGATAAGGAGTGACAGGGTCCCACAATCAGTAGCCTGAGAGACTTAGTCAGGCTCAAAGCATTTGCTACTTCAGTCCTGAAATGACCATAGGCCAATAGTCAAGATTTTGAGAACTCCTTCCATTATATAGGGCAAAGAAGAAACAGAGAAAGCTATGAAAAAACAATATCCTGGACTGGGAATGTGGCTTAGTGGTAGAATGTTTGCCTAGTGCGTGCCTCAGTACCACATAAAAGAAAAAGCTGGATGTGGCACTGTGGCTCAAGTGGTAGAGTGCTAGCCTTGAGCAAAAGGAGCTCAGGACAAGGACCAGGCCTGAGTTCAAGCCCCAGGACTGGCAAAAAAAAAAAAAAAAAAATCCTGTGTGTGTATGTGCACCTGTGTCCTTTACCTGTTCAAGATTTCTTCAAGGCACTTCAGCCATTTAACAAGTCTGCGCCTACAAACTGTCTGTCTCACCCATAAAAAGGGAAGTCCTAGGTTTTATTTATAAGTAGATCCCCAGAATCTCCACAGGGCCTGGCTTATAGAAGTAACTGAAAAACTTGTTAAGTGAAGGGGTTAATGCAAGAAGAAAGGAATCATGTTCATCTACGTATGTCTATGTTCATCTAGTATGGTCTTGTAGCATAGTAGGCCAACTACAAATAGAAATAGTTATTTTAGAAACCAAACATGTCACAAATCATAAAGGTGTCCGTATCTTTTGCAAATGGCAATCCTATCCCCTAGTCAGTAACTGGGATGCCAGAAAGCACTGTGGCACAGGAGCTACTCACGGCACTGTCATGAAGTATTGTAACGTTATCCCAGAGTAACATGGTTGAGGTTAAAAGAAAAAAAAAAGCACTGTATGGAATAATTATATCCTTTAGAAACAAACTCAAGATGGGGCTGGGAAGGTGGCTTAGTGTAGAGCGCTTGCCTTGCATGCATGAGGCCCTGGGTTCGATTCCTCAGCACCATATAAGCAAAAAGAAAAAAGCCGGAAGTGGTGCTGTAGAGTGCTAGCCTTGAGCTGAAGAGCTGAGGGACAGCGCCCAGGCCCAGAGTTCAGGCCCCACAACCAGACCCCCCCCCCCCAAAAAAAAAAAAAAAAAAAAAAAACTCAAGAAGTGAAGGTAAGAAAATAAAGCTCATAGCCAGGTGCTGGTGGTTCACGCCTGTAATTCTAGCTACTCAGGAGGCTGAGATCTATGGATCATGGTTCAAAGCCAGCCTGGACAGGAAAGGCTATGAGATTCTTATCTCCAATTAGCCACCAGAAAACCAGAAGTGGTGCTGTGGCTGAAAGTGGTAGAGGACTAGCCGTGAGCAAAAAGTTCTGGGACAGCACCCAGGCTCTGAGTTCAAGCCCCGGACCAACCAAAAAGAAAAAGAAAGCTCATGATTATACCACCTACTCATAAGATGAGAAGGGGTGGGGCTCATGACTGTTCTCTCTGTTTTCTGTCATTTAAATGACAGCAAGGTTAATTTCCTCATGAGCTTTGAGACCACTTACTGGGAGGAAGGACAATATCAAAATAAATGGTAGTGGAAAAACTTGATATCCCATGCAAAGAGTGGAGTTAGATCCTTCTATTACATTCAAAAATTAACATGCTGGCACTGGTTGTTTATGCCTGTAATCCCAGCTACTCAGGAGGCTAAAGTCTGAGGATCAAGAATTGAAGCCAGTCTGGGCAGGGAAGTCCATAAGACTTGTCTCCAATAACCAGCAAAAAAAGCTGGTAATGGTGTGGCTCAAGTTGTATAAAACCAGCTTTGAGCAGAGAAAGCTAAGCTCAAGTCCTGAGTTCAAGCCCCAGTACTGGCACAAATAAATTAATAAATATGTTTATAATTTAGCTCAAAATAAAACCAGTTGAGTGCCAGTGGCTCACATCCCTATAATCTTAGCTACTCAGGAAGCTGTTCTAATGACAGGTTTGGAGTTAGCACAAGCAGAAAGATTTGGCAGACAAATCTTCAAAATTCTTACCTCCAATTAACCATCACAAAGCTGGAATTGGAAGTGTGGCTCAAGTGGCAGAATCTCAGCAATGATCAAAATAGCTAAGTTAGAGCTTGAGGATCTGGGGGTGGGGGTGGGGTGGTAAAGAGGTCTAGGACATGGCTCAAGAGGTAGAGAGCTGGCCTAGCAAGTTCAACAGTTCAAATCTTAGTACTCCTCAAAACAATACAACCAACTTTTTTCCCCCCTGTCAGTCATGGGGCTTGAACTCAGGGCCTGGACACTGTCCCTGAGTGCTTTTGCTCAAGGCTAGCACTCTTTGAGCCACAGTGCCACTTCCAGTTTTCTGGTGGTTAATTGGAGTTAAGAGTCATAGACTTTCCTGTCCAGGCTGACTTGAACCACAATTTTCAATCTCAGCCGCCTGAGTAGCTATAATTACAGACATGAGCCATTAGTGCCCAGAAACAACAAACTTTTTTTTGTGTGTGTGAACATACTGTACAGAGGGGTTACAATTACATGGGCAAGATAATGAGTACATTTCTTTTTTTTTTTATTGTAAAGATACTATACAGAGGGTTACAGTTACATGAGTAAGGTAATGAGTACACTTCCTATTGAGCATTGTTACCCCCTCCATTGTTTTCTCCCTACCATCCCTTCCCTCCCTACCTTCCCCAAGGTTCTTTTTTTTTTATTATTGTGATTAAGTGATTACATAATTTCCCGAATTTCACAGTATTGTGGAATAATGATGCTCATTTAAAGTCACAAGTTCATTCTAAGTTTCCTGGAGCAAATTGTCTATCACAGTCTATAACATATAACGGTGTACACATGTTATACACCATACATGTGATCAACAGCATAGGGATATTTAGTAGTGGTTCGACCAGATGAGTGGGAGTTCTTTGTTTCTTAAGTCCTGTTAGTTTTGTCGTATCAACTAACATTTTGGATTTAGCATCCACTTATCAGGGAGACCATGTACTGTTTGTTTCTTTGCTCTCGGCTTACCTCGCTCAAAATGATTCCTTCTAGTTCCATCCATTTCCCTGCAAATGCCATTATTTTGCCATTCCAGAAACAACAAACTTTTAAAAGACAACACAGAAGCTGGAGTTGGTGGCTCACATGTACAATCCTAGCTACTCAGGAGACTGAGATCTGAGGATCAAGGTTCAAAGCCAGTCTGGGCAGGAAGGTCTATGAGATATTTCAATTAACCAACAAAAAACCAGAATGAAGTACTGGCTCAAGTGGTTGAACACAAGCCTAGAGCAAAATAACTAAGGTATGGTGTTCAGGCCCTGAATTCAAGTCCCAGAACCAGCACTAATTAAATAACTAAAAAAATAATGAGCCAGGAACAGTGGTTCACGCCTGTAATCCTAGCTACTCCAGAGGCTGAGATCTGAGGATTCTGGTTCAAAGCCAGCATAGGCAGAAAAGTCCCTGAAAGACTCCAATTAACTACCAGAAAACCGGAAATGGCGCTATGATTCAAAGTGGTAGAACACTAGCTTGAGCAAAAAAGAGCTCAGGGACAGAACCTAGGCCCTGAGTTCAAGGCTCATCACACACACACACACACACACACACAACCACACACACACACATGCGCACGCACGCACGCACAGAAACAATGTTTACATCATCAAATTTTGGTAATAACTCAATACCAAAGCTCAGACAGCAAAAGGAAAAATAGAGTAACAGGAGCTGGGAATGTGGCTCCATGGTAGAGTGCTTACCTAGCATACAAGAAGCCCTGGGTTCAATTCCTCAGTACCATATAAACAGTAGAAGTGGCACTGTGGCTCATGGCAGAGTGCTAGCCTTGAGCAAAAGAAGCTCAGGGCAATGCCCAGGCCCGGACTCGTTCAAGCCCCGTGACCAGTAACAATAAATAAGTAAAGTAAATAAATAACAACAAAAATAAATTAGAGTAGCAAAGTTCAAAATGTTTATGTGCCCAAAGACATCATCAAGGTGAGCAAACAACCAACCCATAGAACAGGAGAAAGTACGCAAGTCATATATGAGATAAAACATCGTTATCTAGAACATATAAAGAATTTCTGTAAGTCAACCAAGAATATCAAACAGAATCCAAAAACCAGCAAAGGACTTGAATATACATTTCTCCAAAGAAGATAAAGTAACTCTTCCTCATCCACAGTAGTATAGCCCAAACCTCAGCAGATATCCAAAAGAAGAATAATATCAAACCTTATACATATGCTTTTTTCCCCCAATATTCACATACTTAGGTTATTAGTGAGAGGTTATTAGCAATAATAAAAACACAAAACAACTCTAAGAATACACTGTAATAAAATTATTTAAAACAAGTATTATTTCTGGAATTTTCCATTCCATAAGTCTGGGCCAATCATGGATGAATAAAAGTTTGGAGTGTAACTGTGGATTAAGGGAGAGAATATAGCAAACCAATAACCAACCAGCATGGGACCCAATGCTTAACATTACCAACCATGAGGAAACGCAAGGAAATTCACACTCAGACGCCACCTTTCACTCTTCAACATGAATATGACCTACAAAATGTTGAGAATGTTTATGCATTGCTGCTGGTAATGTAAAATGGTTCTGCAGCTGTAGAAATTCAGTCCTTCCTCAAAAATTTAAATACAAATTATTTGTGACCCAGCAATCCCACGCCGAAGTCTAACTCAAAGGAACTGCAAACAGGCTCTAAGCAGATCCTTGTAGTGTCCACAGCTGCCAAATTCATGGAGCATGCCCCGCAGATGAACACAACAGGTTCACGAACTGCGGGGAACAAGCTGTGGGGTGTATTCATGCATGTGCACATGGAGTGACTTTTTTTTTCTTGGTGGGTCATGGGGCCTGAGCACTGTCCCTCAGCTCTTCTGCTCAAGGCTAGAGCCCTACCACTTGAGCCAAAGCGTCAGTTCCAGCTTTTTCTGCTTATGTGGTGCTGAGGAATCGAACCCAGGGACTCAGGCATGCAAGGCAAGCATGCTACCACTGAGCCACCTTCCCAGCCCCTAGAGTGACTTTTTGTGGGAGCTGCTACCACCCATTTAAAGATCATCTGCCCCTGTGTTTCAGCTAGGAAAAAGAACAGAATTCTGGCTGAAGCTTGTCCACAGATGAACATCAACGAACCTGGAAAACATTATGTGCAATGAAAGAAGCCAGACACAAAAGGAAAAACAATACCTAACTCCATGGGGTATGTGGAATAAACATATTCATGACTTATGAATAGTTACCAGGCAAGGGTGGGGAATACTGACTGACTAATGGAAACTGTTGGGGGCGATGACAGGTCCAAGACCCTGGCAATGTACTTAACGCCAGTGATATATACTCAGTGTCAGGGGCTGCAGGAGACA
Source organism: Dipodomys spectabilis (assembly GCF_019054845.1). NCBI lineage: Eukaryota > Metazoa > Chordata > Mammalia > Rodentia > Heteromyidae > Dipodomys > Dipodomys spectabilis. The sequence continues at coordinate 6,271,046 of NW_024871040.1, read as the reverse complement.
GTAAAAGCTACAAAGGAGAGGCCCTCCTGACAGGATTAGTGGCTTCACAAGAAGAGTCTGTGCTTGCTCTCTGTGTCAGGGAAAGGGGGCCAGGAAGAAAGCCCTTCCACAGCCTAGCCATATGAAGCACCTTTAGAACTCTGTTCTTTAAGCTATTTACTCTATAGTATTTTGTTACTGTTATGGCAGCATGAGCTTAGGTATAAGTATATTTTACTAATGGAGGAAAAGGCAAGATGAGAAAAGACAGGAACAAAGAGAAACTTCAGTATTCCTGAGACTGTGATGGGCAAAACACAACAAACATGAATTATTTCTGTGGAGGGGAAGGAGTGTCATTGGGATAGAGAGCAAAGTGGCATGGTAATGAGAAGAATCAAATAGACACACAGGATAGAGACAACAAAGGCTGACAGGTTGGCAAGAGAAGTGTGATGAGGGGCTGTGGATGCAGCTCAGGTGGTGTGTAGAGCTTTTTGTCTAGCACACATAAGGCCCAGGATTCAATCCCCAGCACCAGAGGGGGAAAGGCAAGGATAGGAATGGCAGGATGTCCTTCTCCACTCCCCAAGAACTAGGAGTCATCAGGGTCATGACTACTGCTCCATGCTAATGCTTCTTCTGGGTACAAAGCACTTCCTCCTGGCATCTTCCCACCTCCTGGCCAATGAGCAAAGAGATGCTACTGAAGCAAGGTAACATTACAAGGGGCTTCCCAAAAACCTGCAGCATGAGTAACTCAACTTCAGTTGAATTACTGAGCTTAAAACATGGGGCGAGAGGGCAGGCTGATGTCTTTTTTTTTTTTTGGGGGGGGGGGGGGGAGCGGGGGAGGGTTCTGGTCGTGGGGCCTGAACTCGGCCTGGGCGCTGTCCCTCAGCTCTTCAGCTCAAGGCTAGTGCTCTACCACTTGAGCCACAGCACCATTTCCGGCTTTTCTCTTTTTGCTTATGTAGTGCTGAGGAATCGAACCCAGGGCCTCATGCATGCAAGGCAAGCGCTCTACCACTGAGCCACCTTCCCAGCCCCCGGGCTGGTGTCTTATAACAACAGAAGAAAGGGACAGATGACCCGTACATGGGTGGGGAGACCTCCTATCAGCAGTCATTCCAGAAAGGGAATCATTCCATGGGAGGGCAGGGGGAGGAAAGAAGTGAGGAAATAAATCAGAGTTAAATAAAGATGTAGGCATGAACTTTTCACAAGTCCTATGCATGGCTGGAGGGTGGGGGGAGTAATGGGGGATGTGAACACTCAACAGGCATTATACCATGGAATGATCAGTACACTCAAATTCATGCCACAAGCAGGGTACCAGTGGCTCACGCCTGTAATCCTAGCTACTCAGGAGGCTGAGATCTGAGGATCACAGTTCAAAGGCAGCCTGAGCAGGAAGGTCCATGAGACTCTTACCTCCAATAAACCACCAGAAAACCAGAAGTGGTGCTGTGGCTCAAGTGGTAGAGCACTAGCCTTGGGCTGAAGAGCTGAGGGACAGCACTGAGACCCAGACCGACCAAAAAAAAAAAAAATAGTTTGATACAAGTGGCAGGCAAAGTGGTGCCATACCTGTAATAATGCCAGCATTCAGGAGGCTGAGACACAAGGATTAAGACTCTGTCTCAAGACTTAAAAAAAAAACAACTCAGTAACAGTCAATCAGGGAGTCACATCAGACAGGTATCACTAGAAGTCCAACTTAGTAAGCAGAGGAGAAAAGAAAAGAAGAACAACTTAGGAAAGCAGAAAAATGACAGGAAACACAATGCATCTCTCTACAATAACCATAAATGTTAATGGGCTCAAATCACCAATCAAAAGTAAAAGAATTACAGATTGGATCAGAAAACAAGGTCCATCCATTTGTTGCCCTCAAGAGACCCATCTCACAGCCAAAGATAAAAACAAATTCCGAGTGAAAGGATAGAAGAAGATCTACCATGCAAATGCTCCCAACTTGAAGGCAGGAGTTGCCATCCTGATATCTGATAAAATAAACGTTTCATTAAAATCAATATAAAAAGACAAGGGACTGGGAAGGTGGCTCAGTGGTACAGTGCTTGCCTTGCATGCATGAGATCCTGGGTTCAAATCCTCAGCAGCACATAAGCAGAAAAGGCCAGAAGTGGAACTGTGGCTCAGTTGGTAGAGCACTAGACTTAAGCCAAAGAGCTGAGGGACAGTGCCTAGGCCCAGAGTTCAGGCCCCACGACAAAAAAAAAAAAAAGACAAAGAAGGATGCTACATCTTAATACAGGAAACAATACAAGAAAAGAATATCACCATTATCAATTTATACTCTCCAAACACTGGTGCGCCCAAATATGTCAAGCAAATATTCTCAGACTTACAGAATAAAGTAGACCCAAATACAGTAATACTAGGAGACTTTAATACTCCACTTTCACCAAAGTCAGGTCTACCCACCAGAGGATTGGCAAAGAAGCCTCTGAATTAAATGATGCCATATCTCAAGCAGAATTAATTGACATCTACCAAGTTTTCCACCCTACAACAACCCAGTACACATTCTTTTTTTTTTTTTTTATTTTTTGGGGTCCGGTCATGGGGCCTGAACTCTGGGCCTGGGCGCTGTCCCTCAGCTCTTCAGCTCAAGGCTAGGGCTCTACCACTTGAGCCACAGCACCACTTCCGGCTTTTTTCCTTTTGCTTATGTGGTGCTGAGGAATCGAACCCAGGGCCTCAGGCATGCAAGGCAAGCACTCTACCACTGACCCACCTTCCCAGCCCCCCAGTACACATTCTTCTCAGCAGCCCATGGAAATTTTTCCAAAATAGATCATATCAAAGTGCATACAAGGAATTTAAGCAAATACAAGAGGATCGACATAATTCCCTATATTCTATCCAACCACAGTGGAATCAAGCTAGTTCTCAATAACAAAGTATACTGTAGAAACTACTCAAACACATGGAAATTAAACAGCACACTTCTGAGCAACACTTGGGTCACAGAAGAAATTAAAGGGGCTGGGAAGGTGGCTCAGTGGTAGAGCACTTGCCTTGCATGCTCGAGGTCCTGGGTTCGATTCCTCAGCACCATATAAGAAAAAAGCCGGAAGTGGCGCTGTGGCTCAAGTGGTAGAGTGCTAGCCTTGAGCTGAAGAGCTGAGGGGCAGCGCCCAGGCCCAGAGTTCAGGCCCCACGACCGGCCCCCCCCCCCCCCCCAAAAAAGAAGAAATTAAAAAGTTCCTACAATTTAATGAAAATGAATATACATCAGAAAGAAACCTGTGGGACACAGAAAAAGCAGTCCTGAGGAGCAAATTTGTTGCTCTCAGTGCACACATCAAAAAAATAGAGGAAGATGAAGTAAATAATCCCATGACACAACTAAAACTGCTAGAAAGAACCTAAAGTTACTAAATGGAGGAAGATAACCAAAATAAGAGCTGAAATTAACAAGATAGAGACTAAGAAAACTACAAATACAATTAATAAAACAAAAGTCTGTTTTTTTGAAAAAATTTCAATAAAATTGATGGACCTATGGCAAGATTAACTAAAAAAAGAAGAGAGGAAACCCAAATCAATAAGATCAGGGATGCCATGGGAAAAATTACAACAAATACCCAAGACACCCAACAATTATAAAGAACTAGTTCTAGAATCTATACTCAATAAGGAAAGAAAACCTAGCAGAAATGGATGAATTTTTAGAGAAATACAAATTGCTGGGGCTGGGATGGTGGCTCAGTGGTAGAGCACTTGCCTTGCATGCATGAGGCCCTGGGTTCGATTCCTCACCACCACAAGAAAAAAGCCAGAAGTGGTGCTGTGGCTCAAGTGGTAGAGTGCTAGCCTTGAGCTGAAGAGCTGAGGGACAGCGCCCAGGCCCAGAGTTCAGGCCCCATGACCGGATCCCTCCCCCCCCCCCCAAAAAAAAAGAAAAAGAAAAAAAAATTCTATAAGAACTTTAAAGAGGAACTAATACCCATACTCCTCAAACTCTTCCAAGAAATAGAAACAGAGGGAGCTATCCCAAACTCATTCTATGAAGCCAATATCACACTCATCCCCAAACCAGGCAAAGACCCAACAAAAAAAGAGAACTACAAACCAATCTCCTTGATGAACATAGATGCAAACCCCTCAATAAAATTTTAGCCAACAGGGCTGGGAAGGTGGCTCAGTGGTAGAGCGCTTGCCTTGCATGCTCGAGGCCCTGGGTTCAGTTCCTCAGCACCACATAAGCAAAAAGAAAAAAGCCAGAAGTGGCGCTGTGGCTCAAGGGGTAGAGCGCTAGCCTTGAGCTGAAGAGCTGAGGGACAGCAGGACCCCCCCCCCCCAAAAAAAATTTAGCCAACAGAATCCAGAAACTTTTTTTTTTTTTTAAATCATACATTATGATCAAGTAGGCTTCATCCCAGAGATGTAGGCATGGTTTAACATACGTAAATCAATAAATAATTAATCACACCAAGAGGTCCAAGGTCAACAACCTCATGTGAAAAGGCTTTTGATAAAATACAACAGTCAGGCTGGGAATGTGGCTTAGTGGTAGAGTGCTTCCCTAGTATGCATGAAGCCCTGGGTTCGATTCCTCAGTACCACATACACAGAAAAAGTTGGAAGTGGCGCTGTGGCTCAAGTGGTAAAGTGCTATAAAAAAAGAAGCTTAGAGCCGGGCGCTGGTGGCTCACGCCTGTAATCCTAGCTACTCAGGAGGCTGAGACTGAGGATCGCGGTTCAAAGCCAGCCTGGGCAGGAGAGACCGTGAGATTCCTATCTTCAATAAACCACCACAAAACCAGAAGTGGCGCTGTAGCTCAAGTGGTAGAGCGCTCGCCTTGAGCTGAAGAGCTGAGGGACAGCGCCCAGGCCCAGAGTTCAAGCCCCACGACCGACCAAAAAAAAAAAAAAAGAAGCTTAGAGACAGTGCCCAGGCCCTGAGTTCAAGCCCCAAGACTGGCAAAAAAAGAAAAAAAAATCATTCATGTTAAAAGCACTGAAGAAGATAGGAATAGAAGGAACATTCCTTAAAACAATAAAATCCATATATGACAGACCAACAGCCAATATTATACTTAATGGGGAAAAACTACAATCAATTCTCCTAAAATCAGGAACAAGGAAGTGGCACTGTGGCCCAAGTGGTAGAACACTAGCCTTGAGCTGAAAGAGCTGAGGGACAGAGTTCAAGCCCCACCATAACCCCTCCCCCATCCCCCAGCCCCCCAAAAAAAATCAGGAACAAGGAAGGCAAGGATGCCTACTCTCACCACTCCTCTTCAATATAGTTCTGGAATCCTTAGCCAGAGCAAGAAGGCAAGAAAAAGACATTAAAGGATCTGCATAGGGAAGGAAGAAGTTAAACTATCTCTTTTTGCAGATGATATACCTCAATGATCTCAAAAACTCCACCCCAGAAACTCTTAGAACTTAATAAACTATTTTGGCAAAGTAGCAGGATACAAAATTAACCCACAAAAATCAGTTGCCTTTCTGTATACCAACAACATACAAGCAGAAAGGGAATCAAGGAAACAACCCCATTCACAATAACCTAAAAAAAAAAAAAAAAAAGTCAATAAAATATCTAGGAATTAACCTAACCAAAGATGTAAAGGAACTATTTAATGAAAACTATAAAAGCCTAAAGAAAGAAAGAAATAGAGGACACCAGGAAATGGAAAGACCTTCCGTGTTCTTGGATAGGCAGAATTAATAAAGTGAAAATGGCCATACTGCCAAAATTGATATACAAATTCAATGCAATTCCCATTCAAATCCCAATGATGTACTTTACTGAAATAAGAGAAAAAAAATCCAAAAATTCATATGGAACAACAAATCTAGATAGCCAAAGCAATTCTAGGCAAAAACAACAACACAGGAGGGATCATGATTCCGAACTTCAAACTTTTCATAGAGCCAGAACACCAAAGACAGCATGGTACTGGCCCAAAAACAGACCTGAAGACCAATGAAATAGATTAGAAGATCCAGAAATAAAACCACACGCTTACAGTCAGCTGATAATTGACAAAGGAGCCAAAGATATACAGTGGAAGTATCATAACCTCTTCAACTATTGCTGCTTGGAAAACTGGGCGGCCACATGTGGAAAATTACCCCAGCCTGTCACCATGTACCAACATCAACTCAAAATGGATTCAAGACCTTAACATCAAACCTGAAACTAAAACTACTGCAGGACAAAGTAGGCGAGACACTTGAACTTATAGGCACAGGCAGGAACTTCCTGAACGGAATTCTAGGGTCACAACAAATTGGACACCTTAAAATAAAAAGTTTCTGCACAGCTAAAGACATAGCAACCAAAGTAGAAAGACAGCCAAATAACTGGGAAAAAATATTTACTAGCAATATATCAGACAAGGGACTAATATCCACTGTTCACAGGGAACTCAAGAAATGAATCTCTCCCAAACCTAACAAACCAATTACTAAATGGGCAAGGGAACTAAAGAGAATTCTCAGAAGAAGAGATAAAAATGGCAAAGAAACACATGAGGAAATATTCATCATCCTTGGCTCTAAAGGAAATGCAAATAAAAACAACACTGAAATACCACCTTATCCCAGTCAGAATGGCCCACATCCTAAATTCAGCCAATGACAAATGCTGGAGGGGATACGGAGAAAGAGGAACCCTACTGCACTGCTGGTGGGAATATATACTAATACAACCACTTTTGGAAAGCAGTCTGGAGGTACCTCAGAAAGCTAAATATAAACCTCCGCCATGACCCAGTCATACCACTTCCTAGGCATCTACCCTAAGCAACAGCAACCAGGATACAAGGACACATGCACCTCCATGTTCATTGCAGCACTGTTCACAGCAGCCAAGATATGGAAACAACCCAGATACCCCACTACAGATGAATGGATCCAAAAAACTGTGGTACCTATAAACAATGGACTATTATGCAGCCAGTAGAAAGGACAAAATAATGACATTCACAGGAAAATGGATAAAACTAGAAAAAATCATTTTGGGTAGGTAAGCCAAGAACAAAGAGACAAATGGCACATGGTCTCCCTGATATGTGGATGTTAAATACAAAATGCAAGGAGATACCACAAAGTAAACAGGGCTCGAGAAACAAAGGACCTCCACTTGTCCTACCATTACTAAATGATCCCCACGTTCTTGACCACATATATGGTATACGTGTTATAGGAGGAGGACACAGAATCAGAGGGAAATGGGAAAACATACAACAGAGGGGCCCATCAGCTGCACTGGACATTGATGAAAACGAACTAAGCAATTCAAGGGCAGTGATGGGAGGGAGGGAATGAACAGGAAAGAGGGAACAGCTACTAAGCAAAAGAAAAGAAATATACATGCCACCTATGTGGAAGAAATAGTTGTATTGTCAAAGCTCATAGAATTCACAGACTTTATACACCACAATAATGGCAAGTTGCCTCATGAAGGTTAGAATGTGTTTGTGACTTTAACTATCATTATCTCTCAATAGTGAGAAATTTATGCAATCACTTAATCAAAATAAAAATTATTTTTAAAAAAGACAGTAAATTGGAAATGAACTTTACAACTTAAGGTGGGGGGGGGAGTGATGGAGGTGGGGAGGGGAGGGATCATGGGAAAACAACAAGGAAAGGGGTAACAATGCTTGACAAGAAATGCATTCAACCGGGCGCCGGTGGCTCATGCCTATAATCCTAGCTACTGAGGAGGCTGAGATCTGAGGATCACAGTTCAAAGCCAGCCCAGGCAGGAAAGTCTATGAGACTCTTATCTCCAATAAACCACTAGAAAACCAGAAGTGGCACTATGGCTTAAGCGGTAGAGCGCTGGCCTTGAGCTGAAGAGCACAAGGACAGTGCCCAAGCCCAGAGTTCAAGCCCCACGACCAACCCCCCCCCCCAAAAAAAAATGCATTCATTGCCTTATTCGTGTAACTGTAACTCCTCTGTACAGCATCTTTACAATAAAATAAAATTAAAAAAGAAAAAGCAAGTGCCAGCAACCCATACATATAATTGTAGCTACTTGAGGAGCTGAGATCTTTCAAACTCAGATTTTCTCAGTATGCTTTTCCTTCCCCACCCTCCCCCCACCCCCAGCTGAGGACTGAACTCAGGGCCTTGTATTTGCCAGGCAAATGGCTCTCCCACTGAGTTTAATCTCCAACTCCAGGGATGCTTTTGAAAAGAGTGGCAATTCCCAGGAGCATACCAGCTCACCCCAGGATGAGTCACCATGACACCAGCTTTGATCATGAACTTGCACAGGGTCAGACAGTTATAGCCCTGCACTACCCATGGTTAGGACTGTACTGGCCTAATGGAGATGGGTGTTGTCAGAGGAACAATCAAAGGCAAAGGCACACCACACTCGGAAAGTGTGACTCTTTATCAAAGGATTCTATGATGTAATACCAGAAAACTCTGTTTTGGTTTGGTTTTTCAATCTGGGGTTAAATTATTATAAAGTCCAAGAATGTAACAACAGGCCAGGGGCAGGTGCATGAGTTAATCTGCATGTGCAGTTGACTAAGTCACAGTTTTATAGGACTCTCAGCAAGCAAATGAAATCTGCCAGGAGTGGTGGTACAGGTATGTAATCACTGGTACTTGGGAGGCTGAGGCAGAATAATTATAAGTTCAAGGCCAGCCTGGGCAAATCAGGAAGATCTGTCTCAAAATAAAATTTAAAAGGACTGGGAGTATACACTCAGTGAGCACAGCACTTGCATAGCATGCATGAGGCCTTGAGTTCAATCCTGAGCGCCAAAAACCCACAAAAACAAGTAAAATCTTTTACACTGCATTCTACTAGAAGAAAATGTTCAAAACAAAAACCTCAAAAGAATTTTGGAAGAAAGTTCATTATGTAACATGCAATTCCAATGGCAACAAAGATGTCTAGACAAACTATTCTAGAGCTGAATGGAATCTCAAAGTTATATTCCAATTAAACTTTTACAACAAGCACAAAAGAGTTGAGTGTGGTGGCACACAACTGTAATACCAATGAACAGGATGACAGAGACAGAAAGATTTATGAGATCTTGCCTCAAAAAAAGAAGTACTGATGTTGGAGCAGGACTCAGGTGGTAAAACACCATGGCTCTTAATTTAAACCCTCAGTATCAAATAAATAAATCTTAAATGTTTAAAAAAAATAAAAAAGAGAAGGTAGGAAAAAAGTGACGTACCCAATTCACATAGTCACCAAAGCCCTGGCTGGAACTCAACATCAGGACACAACTACCCACCAGTGAAAGTGCTGTTAGATTGGACTCAGCTGAGCCATGTCAATGAGTTAGAGAAGGTCATGAGGAAATCCAAACACATTACTCCATTCCACCTGGGAAGTCTCAGTGTTCCCTGTTCTTCCCTAGGTAACTGGGCTCTAACACTGCTCCTTTGCTGTTTGAGAGTTTTGATTAAATTATGAAGTGAAAACAATTTTTACTTCTGTATGTTTTCCATATTTATCAACCTTAGATGGACTACATATGTGGTCAACAATCATTGCAGGTTGCCCGTACTTTTTGAGTGTGAGTGGTGGGGAGCATTTTGAACAATGATAGTAAGGAAATTTGATCATTGTAGTCTGGTTCCTGGTGGAAACTAATCCACATCACAAAAACCCAGTCCTTTCAGCCTTCTCGAACCAACAAGAGAAGAACGGCAGAAGAACCAAAGTGTCCGCACCAAAGCAAGCATAAGCTCTGAGGATGTCAACAGCAGGAAATTTCTACTCAGGCCTTTAGGAGACCAGGAGTAGGTGGGAGGACAGGAGAGAAGCTTGACATGACACCAAACTTGTGGCTCCTGCATCTGGCCCAAACCCACTGGAGTCACGGGCTTCCATAAAGCAATTGTGACTTATTCAACATTTCTACTTTGGGGCAGTTTAGAGCGACAGACAGCTGTGCAGGACAAGGCTGCAAGGCAGTTCTGCCTTCTGCCTACCTCCCAGTGACCGGCCAGTTTGGGTGGAATCTCCAATCCCAGCCTCTTCAGCTCCTGCTCCCTGTATTTCTCGTACTGCCGGTACCCTGCATACCCGCCACCTGTCAACAGCAGAATGGGGAAGGGGCGCAGCAGGTACAAGGATCGGGCAGAAGCAGTATGAACTTTCCTGGAACCTGTAATAAAAAAAAAAATTATAATAGTCCCTCAAAAAATAAAATACCTAGGAATTAACTTAACTAAAGAAGTGAAGGACCTCTATGATGAAAACTTTAAAAACATGAAAGAGGAAATTAAAGCACAACTAAGGAAGTGGAAAAACCTCCCATGATCCTGGGATTGGGAAGATTAACATTGTGAAAATGGCAATACTGCCAAAGGCTATCTACAAATTCAATATACCCATCAATATCCCAAGTTCATTCTTCAATGAAATAGAAGAAGCAATCCAAAAATTCATATGGAATAAAAGACCCCCAAATAGCAAAAATAATCCTTAGCAGAAAGAACAGCACTAGAGGAATGAATATCAATACCAAACTTTAAACTCCGTTACAAAGCCATAGTAATCAAAACAGCTTGGAACTAGCACAAGAACAAATCTGAGGACCAATGGAACAGAACTGAAGACCTATAGAACCCACAGACCTATAGCCACCTAATCTTTGATAAGGGAGTCAAAAAAATAGAATTGAAGAAAGAGAGCCTCTGGAAAAATTGGCTAAACACCTGTAGAACACTAAAGCTAGATCCTTATATATCACTCTGCACCAGAATCAACTCCAAATGGATCAAAGACCTTGAGGTAAAAGCAGACACCCTGAAAACATTGGAAGGAATAGGAAAAACTCTAGGGCTCCTTGGCACAGGCCAAATTTTTTTTTTTTTGGGTTGGTCGTGGGGCTTGAACTCTGGGCCTGGGTGCTGACCCTCAGCTCTTCAGCTCAAAGCGAGCGCTCTACCACTTGAGCTACAGCACCACTTCCGGTTTTCTGGTGGTTTACTGGAGATAGGAGTCTCACGGTCTCTCCTGCCCAGGCTGGCTTTGAACTGCGATCCTCAGATCTCAGCCTCCTGAGTAGCTAGGATTACAGGCATGTGACACCAGTGCCTGGCTCCAAATTTTTTTTTAAATTTTTATTTATTTATTTATTCATTTATTTATTTTATTGTGAAAATACCGTACAGAGGGGTTACACTTACATGGGTAAGATAACGATTACATTTCTTATCAAGCATTGTAGCCTCCTCCTTTGTTTCCCCTTCCTATCCCTTCCCATCCTCCCCCCCACCCCCCAAAATTTTCTTAATAAAGACCCAGAAATACAACAAATCAAAGAAAAGTTGGACAAATCCGATTGCATGAGCTTCTGCATGGCAAAGGACATAGCTAGCAAGATCAATTGAAAGCCCACAGATTGGGAAAAGCTCTCCACTAGCCATACAATGGACAAGGGCCTCATATCTAAAATATACTCAGAACTCAAAAAATTAAATCCCCCCCCCCCAAAACAAATCCTCAAAGAAACAACTGCCCCATTAATAAGTGGGCTAAAGATTTAAAAAGAGACTTCTCTGAAGAGGAAATAAGCATAGCCAATAGACATATGAAGAAATGTTCAATGTCTCTGGTCATAAAAGAAATGCAAATCAAAACAACATTGAGATTCCACCTCACTCCAGTTGGAATGGCTATAATCAAGAACTCTAATAACAACAGGTGCTGAAGGGGATGTGGCCAAAACGGAACACTACTGCACTGTTGGTGGGAGTGCAAACTTGTTCAAACTTGTTCAACAACTCTGGAAAGCAGTATGGCGGTTCCTCAGACTCCACATAGAGCTCCCCTATGACCCAGCAATCCCACTTTGGGGCATTTATCCAAATGATCACAAACAAGGTCATACAAAGCTACTAGCACAGCTACGTTTATCATAGTATTATTCACCATAGCTAAGATATGGAGCCAACCCAGGTGCCCCTTTTTAGATGAATGGATCAAGAAAATGTGTGTGTGTGTGTGTGTGTGTGAATTCTATGCTTCTATCAGAAAGAATGACACTGCCCCATTTGTAAGGAAATGGAAAGACTTCGAAAATCATATGAAGTAAAGTAAGCCAGATCCAAAGAAACATAGGTCCCATGGTTTCCCTTATTCGAAATAATAAGTATACATCTAGGGTAATCTTTTATCTTTTTTTTTTTTTTTTTTTGGTCAATCGTGGGGCTTGAACTCTGGGCTTGGGTGCTGTCCCTGCGCTCTTCAGCTCAAGGCCAGCACTCTACTGCTTGAGCCACAGGTCCACTTCCGGTTTTCTAGTGGTTTATTGAAGATAAGAGTCTCACAGACTTTTCTGCCCAGGCTGGCTTTGAACCATGATCCTCCTGAATAGCTAGGATTACAGGTGTGAGCCACCAAAGCCTGGCTTCTAGGATAATCTTATCAGATGAACAGAGTAGCTCAATAGCTATGTACTTATGACCATATAAGATGATGTTAAGGGGGCTGGGATGTAGCTCAGTGGCAAAACGCTTGCCTAGCAAGTGCAACGTCCTGGGTTTGATCCCCAGTACCAAAAAAGAAAAGACAAAAAAAATACAGTTAAAAAAAAAACCAAACAAGATGATGTTAAGGGAAATGAACTCCAAGACATAGACATAAGAGGTTTTTCTTTGTTGTTGTTTTTAATGTACTATGTGATTTTTTTGTTTCTTTCCTATGTTCTTTCCCCTATGGTATATCCCCTGTTGTCACTGTATTTGATTTTGGTACCCTGGCATTATACGTTTATTTGAATTAGGGAAGGCAAGGGGAACAATAGAATGGTGAGACAAAGGACAAGGGGGAACCAATGTAACAACGATATAAATAAGACAGTATGTTGGAAATGGTTTATACAACTGGGGGGGAGAAGGATAAAAATGAGGGAAGGGGTAGTAAGTCTGACAAGAAATGTATTTATGGGGCTGGGAAGGTGGCTCAGTGGTAGAGCGCTTGCCTTGCATGCCTGAGGCCCTGGGTTCGATTCCTCAGTACCACATAAGCAAAAAGAAAAAAGCTAGAAGTGGCGCTGTGGCTCAAGTGGTAGAGTGCTAGCCTTGAGCTGAAGAGCTGAGGGACAGCACCCAGGCCCAGAGTTCAGGCCCCATGACTGGACCGCCCCCCCCAAAAAAAAAAAAGAAAAGAAAAAGGCAGAAAGCCAGGTGCCGGTGGCTCACGCCTGTAATCTTAGCTACTCAGGAGGCTGAGATCTGAGGATCATGGTTCAAAGCCAGCCCGAGCAGGAAAGTCCGTGAAACTCTTATCTACAATAAACCACCAGAAAACTGCAAGTGGCACTGTAGCTCAAGTGGTAGAGCACTAGCCTTGAGCTCAAGAGCTGAGGGACAGCGCTCAGGCCCAGAGTTCAAGCACCACGACTGACCAAAAAAAAAGAAAGAAAATAAAAGCAGAGGGACTGGGAAGGTGGCTCAGTGGTAGTGCTTACCTTGCATGCATGAGGCCCTGGGTTCGATTCCTCAGCACCACATAAGCAAAAAGAAAAAAGCCAGAAGTGGTGCTGTGGCTCAAGTGGTAGAGTGCTAGCCTTGAGCTGAAGAGCTGAGGGACAGCGCCCAGGCCCAGAGTTCAGGTCCCACGACCAGACCCCCCCCAAAAAAAAAAAAAGAAAAGAAAAGAAAGGCAGAGATCAGATGCTTTCAAAAGCAGGAAATCTGAGCCTCTTTGTTATCAAGGCTAGTACCCTACTATTTGAGCCATAGTGCCACTTCTAGTTTTTGAGTGGTTAACTGGAGATAAGAGTCGCACAAGAACTTTTCTGACTGGGGTGGCTTTGAACTACAATCCTCAGATCTCAGCTTCCTGAGCAGCCAGGATTACAGGCATGAGCTACCAGCGCCTCGCTGGTGGTGTTTTGTTTGTTTGTTTGTTTTGAGGTTGGTCATGGGGCTTGAACTCTGGGCTTGGGCACTATCCCTGCACAGTCCAGCTAACGGCTAGCGCTCTACCACTTGAGCCACAGCACCACTTCTGGTTTTCTGGTAGTTAACTGGAGATAAGAGTCTCACGGACTTTTCTGCCCGGGCTGGCTTTGAACCGTGATCCTCAGATCTCAGCCTCCTGAGTAGCTAGGATTACAGGCGTGAGCCACGGGCACCTGGCTGGTGGTTTTTTAAATGAGAAATTGTGAAAGTTATCAATCTTTTTCATTGTCTATAATCATTCCTGATGAAACCCCTACTAACTTAACAAGTAAATATACCTCTAAGAAAGATTTGTTGGGCTGGGGATGTAGCTCAGGGAATGCCTGCCCAGCATGCATAAAGTCCTGGGTTCAATCCCCAGCAACACAAAAAATAATAATAACCAGTCTTTTTTCTCTTTCTGAAGTGCTTTAGCTACTTGGTGATGTACTCTCAATATACAACCAGCAGCCTCGCTGACATGGTAAATAAAGATTGCCTCTACTCCTGCCTCTCTCTTCTCTGGATCTGGATTATCACAAAAGCACTAACAGATCTTCCAAAGATTCAAAGTTATAGCTGAGTTTTTCTGAGTCTCTCTCTCCACACAGCAGGCAATTCCTAATTAAATAATATGCACGTGTTCAAATGAACTACCGTTCTGATAATCAGCTTTTGTTGTTCTCATTAACCCCTTCATTTTATTTCCAAAGTAGTCTTAATAGTCAGTAAAAAAAATTACACAATTATAAAAACTTATAGAAAGGGCCAGGAGCCTGTAATCCTAGCTACTCAGAAGGTTGAGATCTAAGGAACTGTTTGAAGCCAGATTAAGCAGGAAAACAAAGTACCTAAGACTTTTTTTTTGGGGGGGGGGGAGGATAAGAAAACTTGGCAGAGCTTTATTGAGTAAGTAAATAAGCAAGCAGGCAAGCAAACAAAATGCAGAAAACAGATAAGCAGAAAGGCAGGGACATACTTTAACAAAGTACATGTGCTCTCAAGGGGAAAAAGAAACTCCCCAAGACTCTTTTTTCTTTATATATATTTTTGTCATTGCTGGGGCTTGAACTCAGAGCCTGGGCATTGTCCCTGAGCTTCTTTTCTTTTGTTCAGGGCTAGCACTCTACCACTTGAGACACAGCGCCACTTCTGGCTTTTTCTGTTTATGCGGTACTGAGGAATTTAACCCAGGACTTCATACATCTAGGCACACACTCGACCGCTAACCCACATTCCTAGCCCTCCCCAAGACTCTTCAATTAATCACCAAAAAGTGGTAGAACACCAGACTTCAGTGAAAAACCTAAGAACACAAGGCCCTGAGGTCAAGTCCCAGTAGCAGCATGCACACACAAAAAGAAAATACATACATACTGCCCCTCCAACACACAAATATGTGTGTATGTATGTTTGGGTTTTTTTTGGTGCTGGTCCTGGGGCTTAAAGTCAGGGCCTGGGTGCCGTCCCTGAGCTTCAAGGCTAGTGCTCTACCACTTGAGCCACAGCTCTACTTTTGTTTTTGTTTTTTTTTTTTGTAGTTTATAGGTGATAAGAGTCTTTTTATGGGAGGGTCTGGTTGTGGGGCCTGAACTCTGGGCCTGGGCACTGTCCCCTCAGCTCTTCAGCTCAAGGCTAGCGCTCTACCACTTGAACCACAGCACCACTTCTGGCTTTTTTCTTTTTGCTTATGTGGTGCTGAGGAATCGAACCCAGGGCCTCACGCATGCAAGGCAAGCGCTCTACCACTGAGCCACCTTCCCAGCCCGGTGATAAGAGTCTTATAGAGGGCTGGGAAGGTGGCTCAGTGGTAGAGTGCTTGAGTACATGAGTCCCTGGGTTCAATTCCTCAACACCACATAAGCAGAAAAAGCCAGAAGTGGAACTGTGGCTCAAGTGGTAGAGTACTAACTTTGAGCTGAAGCGCTCAGAGACAGCGCCCAGGCGTAGAGTTCAGTTCAGGCCCTATGACTGACCAAAAAAAAAAAAAAAAGGACTCTCATAGATACCAGGCTGGCTTCAAACCTCAAATCTCAGCCTCCTGAGTAGCTAGAATTACATGTGTGCACCACCGGCACCTGACTTAAAAAAAAAAAAAGGATATTTAGACAATAAAGACAATACACAGCTTTGTAGGAGTTCAAATAGCGTCTTTGCAGACCATAGAGTTCACAGTGCAAGTGTGGATGGATGTGGGGAAGTGTCACACCACAAGCACGTCCTGCTCACGAGCGCAAAATGAGACAACCCTGAATGAAGAACAATCTGGCCCAAATCCCAAACTGTCAAATACACACAAACTTTTTCAGCCAGAAATTTTACCTCTACAAATTCATCCTGATATGCACAAAGGTATGTTACTACAGGATTTTCCATGATAGAATAAGCATACAAAGAACTTCAATGCCAACAGCATTGAAGTGGTACAGCAGAGTTCTAGATAACCAGTAAAAGTGATGGGAGCCAAGATTTCAGAGACTGCACAGCAGGTACTATATGTATTTCACATATTCATTCAATTTCATTTCATTCTAAACCTATGCTTATCTCAACTTACAGCTGGGCAAACTGACAGAGAGGGCAGCACTGCTTTCACTGGCTACTTACCTGTGTTTAAGGCTCGAAGAGGCAACTTCTGTAAGGACCACAGGAAGTGGCTCATGGCAGTGTTTTCACAGTGAAAGAGGCTGAAATCAAGCAAAAATGAACCATTAAATATTTTACTAAAATTGAAAAATACTAGTGGACCAATTGACATCTGACTATAGCACAGAACAGTACTATGTCATTATCAATTTCTTGGTTTTGATCATTCACTATACTTTTTTTTTTTTTCTTGGGTCCGGTCGTGGGGCCTGAACTCTGGGCCTAGGCGCTGTCCCTCAGCTCTTCAGCTCAAGGCTAGCACTCTACCACTTGAGCCACAGCGCCACTTCCGGCTTTTTTTCTTTTTGCTTATGTGGTGCTGGGGAATTGAACCCAGGACCTCAGGCATGCAAGGCAAGCGCTCTACCACTGAGCCACCTTCCCAGCCCTCATTCACTATACTTATATAAGAAAATATGCTTGTAGGAATAAAGGCTAACCTAAAAATCAAGTGTTTCACATCAAAATAGAGCCACACATAAGGAAGAGAGAAAATCATAAAACAAATATGGCTGAGGATTGAGAAATTTAACTTGAGTTTCTATTATTTTTATGATGTTTTGTGAGTGTGAAACTATTTTGCAATAAAGGCTTTATTTGTTGCTGTTTTTCTTTCATTTTCTTTTTTTTTTGTCGGTCGTGGGGCTTGAACTCTGGGCCTGGGCGCTGTCCCTCAGCTCTTCAGCTCAAGGCGAACGCTCTACCACTTGAGCTACAGCGCCACTTCCGGTTTTCTGGTGGTTTATTAGAGATAGGAGTCTCACGGTCTCTCCTGCCTGGGCTGGCTTTGAACCCCGATCCTCAGATCTCAGCCTCCTGAGTAGCTAGGATTACAGGCGTGAGCCACCAGCGACGGCTCATTTTCATTTTTTTGACAGTACTTGAGTCTGAACACAGAACCTTGGTAAGAAGGCATAAAGCACTCTACTGCTCAAGCTGTACCTCTAGCCCAAATTTTCAAATAGGGCCTAGCTTTTACCTTGGGCCAGCCTAGACAGTGATCCTCCTATTATACTTCCTACATAGCTGGGATAAGGCACATACCACTGCACCCAAGTTCTTATTAATTCAGATAGAGTCTGTGAACTATTTTGCCCAGGCTGGCCTTGAATCACAATCTTCTCAATCTCAGCCTCTCAAGTAGCTAAGATTACCCAGCCTCTTCCCTGCCCCAGCACTGGGGTTTAAACTCAACAAAAATTGCCATTTAAAAGGAAAAACTTGCGGGGAGCTGGTGGCTCATGCCTGTAATCCTAGCTACTCAGGAGGCTGAGATCTAAGGATCACAGTTCAAAGCCAGCTGGCAGGAATGTTCACGAGGCTGTTATCTCTAACTAGCCACCTAAAAACCAGAAGTGGTGCAGTGGCTCAAGTGGTAGAGTGTTTGCCTTGAGTTGAAGAGGTACATGCATGGACCATGATTAGCCTATTTTAGGCTTGCAATCATAGCTGGGATGACAGTGGTTGAGACACCATGGGATAACAGGCATATTCTAATGATTTTAAATCATCTTTTGTCTTTGCTTTGCTACAAAAGCAACACTGACAGAGTGTTTTGTTTGTTTTGTTTCAAGGATGCTGAGAAAACATTACTTATTATTGTTACAGCTTCATTATTTAAGAATATATTGTTTCTTTTTTTTGTCAGTCATGGGGCTTGAACGCTGGGCCTCAATGCTGTCCCTCAGCTCTTCAGCTCAAGGCTAGCACTCCACCACTTGAGCCACAGCACCACTTTCAGTTTTCTGGTGGTTTATTGCAGATAAAGTTTCACAGCCTTTCCTGCCTGGGCTGGCTTTGAATCATGATCCTCAGATCTCAGCCTCCTGAGTAGCTAGAATTATAGGCATGAGCCACCGGAACCCGGCTTAAGTATATATTATTTCTGTTTCAGTTTCTCGTTTTTGTCTCATGTCATTAGGAGAAATTACATGTACCTCAATAGCAATACGAAACTATGCAAGCAAGTAAAACACGGATGAGCTCCTAACAATGAGCTTAAAACAATGAATGAGATTACAACCACTGTAAAGTATCAGATACAAAGAAGTGTACACACACAAGCACACTATGTGGTGGTGGATACCTGTACTCTCAGCTGCTGGAAGGATCAAGGTCAAATCCAGCCCAGGGAGGGAAAAAGTAAGATCCTATCTCAAAAACAAACTAGGTGTGTAGGTATGCATCTATAAGCCAAGCTATAGGAAATGAAGTTAGAAGGACCACATTCCAAGCCAGGTCTGGGCAAAAGCAAGACACTATCTGAATGAAGAATAAGCCAAAGCAAAAAGAGCTGAGGATATAGCTCAAGTAGAAAAGTATCTGTCTATCAAGTGTAGGGCCCTAAGTTTGAATCCCAATACCAGACAAAATAATACCACTGCCACATTTTAAGATAACATTTTAAACAAAACAAAAAAAGTTTGGGGCTGGGAAAGTGGCTCAGTGGTAGAGCACTTGCCTTGCATGCCTGAGGCCCTGGGTTCGATTCCTCAGCACCACATAAACAAAAAGAAAAAAGCCAGAAGTGGTGCTGTGGCTCAAGTGGTAGAGTGCTAGCCTTGAGCTGAAGAGTTGAGGGACAGCGCCCAGGCCAAGAGTTCAGGCCCCACGACTGCCCCCCCCCCCAAAAAAAAAGTTCTATTTCACCTTAGTCAAAGACCAAATATGACTTCCTATGCAGGTAACAATTCGATTTCTCACATATTGAGCTGAAATCTAAAGTAAGCAAAGTATGTTCTTGTTAGTAAAAGTTTCCCTTTGGATTCCTTTATGATAGAATAATCCACTGTATTATAAATGTCTAAATTGATACTTTTATGAAAAAAATCAAACTACATTTATGGCTTTCATCCTCTAAGTTGATTACTGTCTTAATGTCTATATTCTATAAATATTCATCATATTTAGGTGCTTTCAGTTTCCACACAGAATTTCCCTGACTTGCCAATATCCTCATACCACAGTACTCATGTGGCAGTGTACCAAGCTGAGGATCCTTAGGCAAATGAGGTTTTTTTTGTTTTTTATTTGTTTGTTTTGCCAGTCCTGGGCTTGAACTCAGGGCCTAGGCACTGTCCCAGAGATTCTTTTGCTTAAGGCTAGCACTCTATCATTTGTGCCACAATGTCACTTCTGGCTTTTTCTGTGTATGTGGTACTGAGAACCCAGGGCTTCATACATGCTAGGCAAGCATTCTACCACTGAGCCATATTCCCACCCTAAACGAGGTTTGTATAAGAAATGTCTTCCTTGATAATCCACAGTTGGACAGATGGACAGATGTTAAATTAGTGATGCCAAGAAAGGTGTTTTTTTTTCTAGCACTGACAAGTGCTCATCTCTTACAATAGACACTTATACCCAAACTGATACTTATACCCAAACTTATACACCAGTTCCCAAACTGAATTAGAACCAGAGTTTTATAAACTAAAGGGTACACTGTGCTGCATACATAGCTCTGTTGTGTGTTCCAGGATACATACTAGACTTAGAGTCAGAGAATGTTTGAGGACTGTGTGGTGAAGCTTTTCTGGGGGAGGGAGATAAGACACTGATCCACCCTCACTGGCACCCAGCCCTCAGGTGGTCTGTGTGGAGTGCTCAGCTTTTTGCAGCACTGCTGAAGTCCTGGCTCCTGGAACAAATGTCTGGCCAATGCCTACACCAGCCTGTCCTTTACTACGGGACCCTCTCTATCTTCATATAAATGCTGTGACTTTTCCAATTAGATAAACACTGTCCACCATGTATCTTTCTCTAGTCTCCATCCTCACAAGTCTTAAAAAGAGTTCTCTGCATTCACTATTGTCACTTCACCTTCACCTCCCTTCTTCTCTTAAATCCTGATCAATCCAATCATATCAACTCTAATCTAAGTCACCAACCACGCCTGTTGCTAACACCAATGCACACATCTTGATCTTCATGCCCAGTTGAACTCTTTCTTCCTGAAACTCACTGCTATTTTTTTTTGGGGGGGGGGGGGGAGGGAGGAGGGTTGGTCATGGGGCTTGAACTCAGGGTCTAAGCACTGTCCCTGAGCTCTTTGTTTCTTTTTTTTTTTTGCCAGTCATGGGGCCTGAACTCTGGGCCTGGGCGCTGTCCCTCAGCTCTTAAGCTCAAGGCTAGCACTCTACCACTTGAGCCACAGTGCCACTTCTGCCCTTTTCTGCTTATGTGGTGCTGAGGAATCGAACCTAGGGCCTCATGCATGCAAGGCAAGCACTCTACCACTGAGCCACCTTCCCAGCCCTGTCCCTGAGCTCTTTTGCTCAAGGTTAGCATGCTACTACTTTGAGCTACAGCTCCACTTCCGGTTTTCTGATGGTTAATAGAAGAGTCTTGGCAGGGAATGCGTCTCAGTGGTAGAATACTTGCCTAGCATGCATGAAGCCTGGGTTCAATTCCTCAGTACCACATAACCAGAAAAAGCCAGAAGTGGCTCTGTGGCTCAAGTGGTAAGAGTGCTAGTCTTGAGCAAAAGCAGCTCAGGGACAGTGCTTATAACCTCAGTTTGAGTTCCAGGACTGGCAAAAAAAAAAAAAAAGATAATAGTCTCATGGACTTTAAACTGGCTTTGAACCAGGATGCTTAGATCTCTACCTCCTGAGTAGCTAGGATTACAGGCATGATACCCAGCATCTTGCCTCACTGCTCATTGGACATCTGGGCCTGTGAGTTTCCCCCTTAGTTCTCTGGTCCCTGAGTCCCCTTTGTGGATTTTCTTTGGATTCCTCATTCTGAAGTATTCAAACTTCTTCTCTACCTGCTCTCTTACCAGGGAGCTGCTCATCTGGTTTCATGGCTTTAAAGACCCCTAGATTGGTGACTACCCCATAGTTCCTCTAGAAACCGCCAGGTCCCCATTCCCAAATGGCTACTTAACCCAGCCACTTAAGAGTCATCTCAAACTGGGAATTTGTCCAAAACAAAATTCCTGACCCTCTGTAACTCACCTTCAATTGGCTCTTCTCTCAAAGTTCTCTCTGTGGCAAAGACTAGCCAGATGTTTACCAAATTTGCTTCTTCTTCTAGACACCTGCTAGATTACACTTTCTAGTTTCCTTTGCAGCAAACAAGTGAGGACCATTCAGGCTTCTCAGGCCCAAGCAATCCTACTGCTTCAGCCTCCACAGTAGCCAGAACTACAGAAACATGCACTGGCTACACCTCCAGTCTTTCTGCTTTCAGCTTGCTTAATGCAGACAAACACACAGACCCTGAGAATCTGCATTGAAGATGGGCAGGAAACTAGTGTTCTCTCACCACTGACTGGAGAACAACTGTCCCACCAATAAAGAGCACCCAGGAAGCTTGCAAGAGTAAAAATAAATTTCTAACTATGTTAAGGCAATGAGAATGTTCTTGGGTAACATTGCTACTTGTCATCCACCCACCTACTCAGGTCAAAACTTTTTTTTCTGTCAGTTATGTGGCTTGAACTCTGGGCCTGGATGCTGTCCCTGAGCTCTTTAAACTAAGGCGAGTGCCCTATCACTTGAGCCATAGCACCACTTCCGGTTTTCTGGTGGTTAATTGGAGATGAGAGTGTCATGGTCTTTCCTGCCCGGGCTGGCTTTGAACCATGATCCTCAGATCTTAGCCTCCTGAGTAGTTAGGATTATGGGTGTGAGCCACAACACCCAGCTGTCAAAACTCTTGAGATGCTGTTTTAAGTTCTTCTACCTTCAAAATGCCTCCTACTCTCCCCATTTCTCATACCCAACAACACCCTCACCCTGGCCCAAACCATGTAATCTCTTACTGGATTCTGCAATGTCCCTCCCAGTTTTACTCATGGCCCTCTATGCCCTATTTGTCAAACAGTGACTTTTCAAAACAGAAAGACTAGACCTTTTATCTGACAGACATCACACATCCCAAATGCATCCTCTATCCTCCTCAATCATCCCTCTCGCCACTCTCTGCACACACCACATGTGCATCCCTTTCTGCCCTTCTGCGCTAGCTGTTTGCTCCATGGGCATAGCCCTCTCCTATGAAGCTCACTATACAATTCTCTGATCAGATGTTTCCTCCTTGGATTTTTCCTGACCAATGTATGCCCAAGACCTGCTGCTCTGGAGCACTCTCTAACCCTCTTAATTACCTTGCTTTATTTTTTCCCCCTTGTATTTCTACTACCTAAAAAGAACAGATTCTAGATGTGCCCACTTATTTGGTTACTGTTTGTTTCCCTTAGTGAACACTGGGAGGTTGTTTCTCACCAGATTTCAATCTCAACAGTAAGATTAAACACCAGAGGTGACTGGATAGATCCCATTAGCTCTGTCTTATATAAAGTGAATCATGTGGGCCTCCTGTAAACAGGTAACTAAAGCTTATGATGAAGCTCCAATCCCATTTAGCAACTGTGCCATTTAGCAACTGTATGTGAGCTTAGGAAATGTTTTAGTTAATTCTTAGTCTCAATTTCTCTGCTTGTAAAAACAGGATCCACCCTATTAGAATTATGTAAATCAAGTAAAACTCTTGGCCCAGAGCCTGAGACCCACTTACATATTACTATGAAAAGAGAGTTGCTATTCAGGTGGCACAAACTGGGATAGTTATATCAATATTCTGTGACTAGTGTCTACTCTAACCAGTTTGTCTCCATAGTGTCATGATTATGAAATGTTTTCAACATCCCCCAAAGTGGTAACTTTTTAACTACAGTCTATATCTTTCCTGTTTTTAAGAGGTTATGAAAGTTCTGGCCTGAGGCTAGCAATAATCCCTAGCTGCTCAGGAGGCTGAGATCTAAGGACTGAGGTTCAAAAGCCAGGTCGGTAAGAAAATCTCAATTAACCAGCCAAAAAAAAAGCCAGAAATGGGCTGGGAATGTGGCTTAGTAGTAGAGTGTTTACCTGGCATGCATGAAGCCCTGGGTTCGATTCCACCATACCACATAATCAGAAAAAGCTGGAAGTGGCGCTGTGGCTCAAATGGTAGAGTGCTAGCCTTGAGCAAAAGAAGCTCAGGCCCCAGGACTGGCACCAAAAAAAAAAGCCAGAAGTGGCAGTGTGGTTTAAGTAGTAGAGTGCCAGCCTTGAGCAAAAAAGCTACACATGAAAGCCAGAACCTGAGTTCAAACCCCCAGTACCAACATATACACACAGGGGGGAAAAAAAACAACAAAAAAACCCCAAAATCTATGAAAAGGTCTAAATCAGTACTAAAAGACCTCTTGAAGGGTTTTTTTTCCCTATTCTACATTATACTAGATTATTTAACAAAGTGTTCTGCTCTTCTACTAATTCTTTATCCCCCATCCTTCCCCTCTGGCCCCATGGTTCTTGGCAGTGTGGATTGTAGTCAAGATGACATAAATATTGCTGAGTAGAATTTATGCACGAGCGGCTACTCCCTAGGACTACTGCCCAGACTTGTTTGTACCTAACAATCAATCTAAAATCTGCAGTTTCCAGGGCCCCAACCCACACTTACTGAATCCAAACCTAGCATTAAGATGAAAGCACATCTGCAAATCTTTTTCCTTTTTTTGGTGCTAGTTCAGGGGCTTGAACTCAGGGCCTGGGCACTGTCTCTGAGCTTTTCTGCTTAAGGCTAGCACTCTACCATTTAAACCATAACTCCACTTCCAATATTTTTGGTAATTAATTGGAGATAAGAGTCTCACAGACTTTCTTGCCCAGGCTAGCTTGGAATCACAATCCTCAGATCTCAGTCTCCAGAGTAGCTAGGATTACAGGTATGGGCCACTGGCGCCCAGCTTTCCCTTTTTTTAATGATGGTGAGTGAAGTACATCCTCCTTACCATCATTTAAAAAAAGCAAAAGCAAAAAAAAGTGTCATTTATTTTTAAGACTTCCATATTTAGAGACGGGGTCTTGCTATGTAGCCCATGTAGGTCTTAAACTCACGGTGTGGGTCAGGTTACCTCCAAATCTTGATTCTTCTTCCTCTGCCTCAAAAGTGTTGGAATTACAAGTGTGTGTCACCATGCCCAGCACATTTCATTATATGCTTTAAATGAATCCACGAGTGACTCATAAACAGCACACCTTGGAAAAACACTGAAGGTGTAGACAATTTCCTGTTCAAATCCTAATAGCTACCAACCACCACCCTGCAGTGTTCCCTGGTGAGAGCTACACCACTTCTGAATGGTTAAAATGGAAGAGAGTAGTTTTCACAGCAAGGCCAGTGATGGCTTTTGTTTCCATTTCATTCCAAATCTGGACTCCTTTTAGTCTCCTAAACTACAGGGTTAAATCACCTCCTGTCACAATGCAAGCTTTGGTCAACACAGACAAAATGAATCCTGCTGGAAACACCATTTCTCAAAACTTACAACACTGAGAAATGACACTAGCCTAGTATCTGACTCTGTGTAACGGGCTATCCATGTTGTAATCCACTTTTTAAAAAAATGAGTCCAGATGCTATTTAGGTACCATAACTACCCCCCAAGTGGGTAACCTGAGGAGGGGGAAATCCTTACCAGAGAGAAACAGGTACCTGGGTGATCCCCTGGCTCTACCACTAGCAGATGAACTTGAACCAATCCCTCACTCGGGGCCTCAAATCTCAATTCCAAAATAAGAACGAGGATTGGAAGTCTCTCCCCACCACCACCACCCCGCCTCGGAAACTCCTCTATCTCTAAGAACCTTGGGGCTAATAATTACCAGATTAATCCAGGACCCAACCCCGTAACCAGCTTGTATGCTGAGATTGTAGAATCTAAACCTCCGGCTTCAAAGACGAATCAGGAGCACCTGAGAAGGGCACTGGGCTCGGCCTCGACGCTAGCTACGGGCTGGCAGCCTATTCCATCTTTTTCTTTGTCCTTTGGACACTTCCACCTAGCTGGAAAGGGCAATGCCAGGACGTTAATGCCACGCCCTGACCAAATCCGAGCAGACCTACACCGGGGCAAAGCGCCAGCCCCGAGCTCGGGGGTGAAGGTGGCTAATGCTCTGGGGAAGCTCTCCTCAAGGACAGCCCGCAACAGAGAAACGACTCCCCCGTCCTGACCCTGGCCAACCTCCTGCCCCACGCCGGTCTCCCCCGCGCGGCCATACCTGCTCCGCCACGGCGCGACCCGGCGCAGTAACCGCACACACGGCTGCTGCACGGACGCGGCCATCTTGTTTCCTCCTCCTCCTCTTTGGCGAGCCACGCCCCTCTCCGACGCGCCCGGCGCGCGCTTGTGACGTCACGCGTCTCTAGTACATAGGACCAATCAGAGCCGGGAACTGAAACAAACTCCGCCCTGCGGTTACCGCCTGCCCCTGCCGGTACCTGGAGAAACAATTTTGGGCTTTTGAGAGGGATCCGGGCACAGGAAGAGCCGAGCACGGGTCCTGTCTGTCCTGCCTTTAGTCCCCGACTCTGGTGTGCCTTTCCTTCTATGCCTGGAAAAATCTGAGTTACCCAGAAGCAGAGAAAGTCGTATTAAACACGTGCGGGAAACTGACAGCATCCAGTCAGCCAGGCTCTTGGGAATGGGTGATTCTTAGCTGTCACAGCTGTGTTGCCAAGAAAGCCGCAGGCCAGCGCTCTGGGAATATCTGGAAATACAACCAGTCCTCAAACTAGAACTTGGGGGCGGGGGTGTGCTTGCTCCCGCTGTCGAGTCTTCAATAGTACCTGCCATGTTTAGAGAACGACAGCTAATCCTTAACATCTCCAGTTTGAAAGTGAGGTTCCTATGTCTGGAGGTGTAGATCATTTGTCTAGCAAGTTTCAAGGCTCAGAATTTAAACCCCAGTCGGGGGAAAAAGTTAAGCAGCACACCAAAGACACCTAAACAGATCCAAAGTCTAAAAACCCTCTGGAGGGGTTAGTGAATCATGCCTATAATCCTGTCTACTCAGGAAGTCGAGCTCTGACAGTTCGTAGCAAGCCCAGGCAGATAAATCCCAAAAGACTATTGTGTCCAGATGAGCAAAAAGCTGGAGGTGTCAATCAAGTGGTAGCGCTCCAGCGGGGAGCAAGAAAGGAGAACAAGAGCAAGAGCCTCTGAGTTCAAGCCCCATTACCAATATGAGTCCGAAACCCATAATCTAAACAATCTTCTTGTTTAAACCCTTCGCCTAGAAAATGGCTGGATTTAGGTCCAAGAAACCAAGTCCTGATTTTTCCTCTGCTGAGCTACTAATCAGTTTTCACCAGATATTTGACACATGAGAATGAATATGATCCAGGCACTAGTGACTCCTGCCTGTAATCCTAGACACTCAGGAGGCGGATCACTGAAGATCGAGGTTCAAAGCCAGCCCAGGTAAGAAAGTCCGTGACTTTTTTTTTTTTTTTTTTTTGGTCGTGGGGCCTGAACTCTGGGACTGAGCGCTGTCCCTCAGCTCTTCAGCTCAAAACTAGCACTCTACCACTTGAGCCACAGCACCTCTTCCAGCTTTTTCTGCTTATGTGGTGTTGAGGAATCGAATCTAGTGCCTCATGCCTGCAAAGCAAGCACTCTACCACTGAGCCACCTTCCCAGCCAGAAAGTAGGTGACTCTTATCTGCAGTAAACCAGGAAACTGGAAGTGGAATTGCATAGTTCAAACCCCGTGTGTGTGTGTGTGTGTGTGTGTGTGTGTGTGTGTGTGTGTGAGAGAGAGAGAGAGAGAGAGAGAGAGAGAGAGAGAGAGAGAGAGAGAGAGGGAGAGAGGAGAGAGGAGAGAGACAGGAGAGAGAGGAGAGAGAGGAGAGAAGAGGGGAGAGAGAGGAGAGAGAAAGAGGAAAGATAGAGAATATGCTGCTTGAGGTCATTTCTGTATAATTATCCAAGTTCAATTAGCTAAAGAGAACCTAACAGGTTTCATATTGGAGAAGACATATTTCCCTCCATTGTACTTTTCAGAAGTCTACAAAGAAAAATAGGATGTGAATGTTTTTGAAATACATTTTCTAAGTAGATAAGGTCAAAGTAGATTATTTGCATTGTTTTGGGAAGGAGAAGGGAAAATGATAGAAGGGGTGAGACTGTTGCAATATATTCTAAACAAGTAGAAATATAACAATGAAATCCTCCCTCTATAACTAATGTAAGCTACTAAATGGGAGTGGCTGGGGAAGGTGGCTCAGTGGTAGAGTGCTTGCCTTGCATGCATGAGGCCCTGGGTTCAATTCCACAGCACCACATAAACAGAAAAAGCCAGAAGTGGTACTGTGGCTCAAGTAGTAGAGCGCTAGCCTTGAGCTGAAGAGCTGAAGAACAGCTCCCAGGCCCAGAGTTCAAGCCCCATGACCGACAAAAAAAAATAAAATGGAAAAAGCTATTTGAAAATGAAATACATTTGGGAGAACCAAGCCACATGCAGAAGAAAGAGTTGGACCTAACTACTCAGGAGGCTAAGATTTATCTATCCTATCTATTTCATCCATCCATTCATCATGCATCATCCTTCTTTATTTCTCCTACCTTCCTTTTTTTTTGTGGGTCCTGAAACTTGAACTCAGGAGGCCTGCGCCTCTCTGTGCTCAAGACTAGTGCTCTACAACTTGAGCTACAGGGCCACTTCAGGCTTTTTCTGGGTTTATTGGAGACAAGAGTCTCAATGGAGGTCCTTGCACAGGCTTGTTCTTTTCCTTGTCTCTCCTTCCTTCCTTTTCTCTCTCTCCCTTCCTTCCTTTCTTTCTCCCCCCTACACACCTTTTTTTTGTAACAATGTGAACTCAGGGCCACTAGGCAAACTCTTTGCCACTGAGCTGCATTCCAATCCTCAGTGGCTTTCTTTCTGAACAGTCTGTTTGTGAGTGCTGTGGGGGGGGGGGGGGGGGGCTCAGTGGCTTTCTTTCTGAAAAGTCTGTTTGTTAGTGCTGCGGAGGGGGGGGTGGGAGCCAAAGCACATCTTTGTAACTTAAGCTAACAAAGCTATTTATGAATTCCTGAATCCTTAATATTTGCAAGCTCAATATAATCCCTCTTCGTTTTGGTATTACTATTTCCTCTCTCCCTCCCTCTCCCTCTCTCTCTTTCTCTCCCTCACCTCCCCCTTCTCTCTCTTTCTCTCAATCTCTCTCTCAGTTGGTTATGAGGCTTGAACTCTGGGCCTGGGTGCTGTCCCTCAGCTCTTCAGCTCAAGGCTAGCACCCTACCACTTGAGCCAAAGAACCACTTCCAGAGGTTTATTGGAGATAAGAATCTCACGGGCTGAGAAGGTGGCTTCAGTGGTTGAGCGCTTGCCTTACATGCTTGAGGGCCTGGATTCGATTCCTCAGCACCACATAAGCAGAAAAAAAAAGCACTGTGACCAGATCCAAGAAGAAAAAAAAAAAGGAGAAGAAGAATGAGTTCACTTACATAGTACTTAGAAACAATCCCTTCAAAGTCTAAATCCAACTTGTGGCTCTGAAAAAAAAAAAAAGTAATGCAGGCAACATGAAAATTGCTGGTTACGTAAAATCCTCCAAAGGTTTTTGTCCCCCAGTAGAAAATAATCCTAAAGCATTATTATAATCCTCTCCCACCTGAATTTCAAGGATGGGAAATTCAGAAAAACAGGATTTCCTGTGTGCAAGTCAGCTTTTTCCATGACACTGACAAAATAGGAGGAAAGGTTTATTGGGTCTCATGGTTTTGGAGATTTTGCTCTATGGTAGTAGGGTGGCCAACTATTTTGGATCTGAATCAAGGCATCAAATAATGGCAGGAGTATGTAATGGGTGGAAGCCTGTTTCATGGCAGTCAGGAAACAAAAAAGGGATAGAAGGGTCAGGGCTATAATATCTTAAAAAACATTCTCCCTTCAATAACTTTTTCCCACTAGATCCCACATCTATTCCTTCCTTGCTTCCTTCCTTCTTTCCCCCTCTTTTTTTTTCACTCATTCAACTTGATTGCTCAGTCAGGGCTCAACCACTTGAGTGACACCTCTGGCATAACTTTTGTTTATCTTAGCAATAGAGTCTTGTGCACTTTTGTGCTTGGGCAAGCTTCAAACTACGATCTTCTGGATCTTAGCCTGGTAAGATTACAGGCATAAACTATTGACACCTGGCTTTCATTGGCTATTTTCAAGGTAGGGTCTTTATGTCTGGGGCAGCCTGAGCTGTAATCCCTGCCCATCTATTTGTGGCTTTTCTTCATTACTGTGATGACAGGCATATGCCACTGCATCCAGCTGCTGTGCTCCATACATGGGGTAGACTCCATACATGGGGTAACAAGTTGAGGCTAACAATGCCCAGCCATTAGATAAGATGGAGTCTTACAAGGCTTTTATTGTATGTGTGTGCACGTGTGCATACATGCTGGTCCTAGGGCTTGAACTTAGGGCCTGAGAACTGTCCATGAGCTTTTACTTGCACAAAGCTAGTGCTCTACTACTCAAGCCACATCTCTACTACCAGCTTTTATTTTTTAATGGTTATTTGGAGATAAGTCTCATGGACTTTCCTGTCTAGACAGGCTTTGAAACTTGATCCTTGTATCTCAAGCTTCCAGAGTACTTAGAACTACTGGTGTGAACCACCTGTGGTTCAGCAAGTATTGCAAACCTTTTTTTCCCCCAGTTCTGGGGCTTGAAGTCAGGGCCTAGGCACTGTCCCTAAGCTTCTTTTGCTCAAGGCTAGCACTCTACCATTTGAGTCATAACACCACTTCTGGCTTGTTCTGTTTATGTGGTACGGAGGAATTGAACCCAGGGCTTCATGCATGTTATGCAAGTACTCTACCACTAAGCCACATTCCCAGCCCTGTAGCAAACTTTTTTTTTTTTGTCAGTTGTGGGGCTTGAACTCTGGGCTTTTGGCGCTGTCCCTGCACTCTTCAGCTCAAGGCCAGCTCTACTGCTTCAGCAACAGCACTTCTGGTTTTCTAGTGGATTTTATTGAAGATAAGAGCCTTACGGAAGGCTCACGCCTGTAATTCTAGCTACTCAGGAAGCTGAGATCTGAGGATTGTGGTTCAAAGCCAGCCCAGGTAGGAAAGTCTGTGAGACTTTCTTTCTTTCTTTCTTTTCTTCCTTTCTTCCTTCCTTCCTTTCTTTTCTTTCTTTCTTTCTTTCTCTTTCTTTCTTTCTTTCTGTCTTTCTTTCTTTCTTTTCTCTCTCTCTCTCTCTTTCTTTCTTTTTTTGTGGTAGTGGGCCTGAACTCTGGGCCTAGGCGCTGTGCCTCAGCTCTTCAGCTCAAGGCTAGTGCTCTACAACTTGAGCCACAGCACCTCTTCCAGCTTTTTCTGCTTATGTGGTGCTGAGGAACCGAAACCAGGGCCTCAGGCATGCAAAGCAAGCACTCTACCACTGAGTTACCTTCCCAGCCCCCATGAGACTTTTTTTTTTTTGGGGGGGGGGGTCCGGTCATGGGGCCTGAACTCTGGGTCTGGGTGCTGTCCCTCAGCTCTTCAGCTCAAGGCTAGCACTCTACCAGTTGAGCCACAGCGCCACTTCCAGTTTTTTTCTTTTTGCTGAGGAATCGAACCCAGGGCCTCATGCATGCAAGGCAAGCACTCTACCACTGAGACACCTTCCCAGCCCCACTTTCAGTTTTCTAGTGGTTTATTGGAGATAAAAGTCTCACGGGGGCTGGGAAGGTGGCTCAGTGGTAGAGAGCTTGCCTTGCATTCCTGAGGCCCTGGGTTCAATTCCTCAGCACCACATAAGGAAAAAGAAAAAAGCTGGAAGTGGTGCTGTGGTTCAAGTGGTAGAGCGCTAGCCTTGAGCTGAAGAGCTGAGGGACAGTGCCCAGGCCCAGAGTTCAGGCCCCCATGACTGGACTCAAAAAAAAAAAAAGAAAAGAAAAGAAAATGAGCAACAGATTAAATAAAAAATTCCCTTATGGTTAATTTCTCTCTGGCTCAAATTCAATGGGGACACTTACATGATCATGCCCTAGACGGCAGTCCTGGCAAACTCCATTATGTCTCACCCTTAAAATTCTCTTCTTAGCCAGGTGCTAGTGGTTCACTCCTGTAATCCTTGCTACTCAGGAGGCTGAGACCTGAGGATCGTGGTTCAAAGCCAGCCTGGGTAGGAAAGTCCATGACACTCACCTCCAGTAAACCACCAGAAGTGTAAACCACCACTGGAAGTGGTGCTGTGGCTCAACTGGTAGAGTGCTCACCTTGAACTAAAGAGCTGAAGGACAGTGCCCAGGTCCAGAATTCAAGCCCCATGACCACCACCCACAAAGAAATTATCTTCCTCCTTGCAGTCCAATCCCCACCCCACCCTTAGTCTCAATACTTACACAACAGCATCAACCAACACAATTACAAACAGCAATGAAGGCCAAATACAATACCATTTGGTTTGGATCTTGTCAGGTCCTCAGGACACCACAGTATGTTGGGCTTCAACTGACAGTGATGGTTGTCTGTCCCCTCAGTGGTGATGAGCTCCAGGATTTTCTATGGGCAGCTGTTTCATCTCCCTTCCTGTTCCTCCTCCTGCAGCAGCAGTCCTGTAGCAAGGGTCACTTGTGGGGTCACAAATCATCAGGCAGACAGGTTTGAGAGAAGAGGCCCATCTCAGGCTCCCAGGGAGCAAGCACTATAAATCACAGAAGTGTCCTACTCTGGGAGCCAGCATGACAAGGGTCTGCAATTTATCTCACATAAGATGAACTGGATTATTTGAAAAGGCTGGGATGGCTCTTGAGGCTTTGATTTTTTTTTTGTTGTTTGTTTGTTGTGGGGCTTGAACCCAGTGCCTGGGCACTGTCCTGGAGTCTGTGCACAAGGCTAGCGCTTTAGTCCTTGAGCCACAGTGCCACTTCTAATTTTTGAGTGGTTAATTAATGTTTCATGGGGATCTTTCTTTCTTGCTTTCTATTTTTTTAACTGTATTGTCTTTTCTTTTTTGGTACTGGGGATCGAACCCAGGATGTTGCACTTGCTAGGCAAGCGCTTTGCCACTGAGCTACATCCCAGCCCTCTTGCTTTTTTTGTTGGTCATTGGGCTTGAACTCTGGGCCTTCAGCTCAAGGCAAGCACTTTACCGCAGCACCACTTCTGGTTTTCTGGCGGTTAATTGGAGATAAGAGTCTCATAGACTTTCCTGAGACATTTTCCTGAGCCAGCCAGGGCTGGCTTTGAACCGTGATCCTCAGATGTCAGCCTCCTGAGTAGCTAGGATTACAGGCATGAGTCACCAGCACCTGGCACAAAATGTACTTTACATACATCTATAGAAGTTTAACAATGAAACCTGTTCAAATTGTTTTGAGGGAGAGATGGGGATAAACGGAAAGGGTGAGCTTGATGCATACCTGTATATGTGTATGGAATTATCAGTCATAATGACACTCCCACAATGATTCCATTAACTAATGTCCACCAATAAAAATATCTTAAAAAAAGAAGAGTTGAGGGCTGGGAAGGTGGCTCAGTGGTAGAGCACTTGCCTTACATGCCTGAGGCCCTGGGTTCGATTCCTTAGCACCACATAAGCAAAAAGAAAAAAAAAGCCGGAAGTGCAGCTGTGGCTCAAGTGGTAAAGCACTAGCCTTCAGCTGAAGAGCTGAGGGACAGCGCCTAGGCCCAGAGTTCAGGCCCCACGACCGGACCCCCCCCCAAAAAAAAAAAAAAAAAAAAAAGAAAAAAAAGAAGAGTTGAGTAGCTCACTCCTGTAATCCTAACTACTCAGGAAGCTAGTAAGATCTGAGGACTGATGGTCAAAGCCAGCCTCAGTAGGAAAATGCAATTGACCACACACACACACACACACACACACACACACACACACACACACACACACACACACACACACACACACACACACACACTGCTGGAAGTGGACCTGAGCTGTATTAAGAGCGTCAGAAAAAAAACTGAGCCAAGTGTGGCAGTGAATGCTACAATCCCAGTACCAACCTTGGGTGAAAAACAAAACAAAACAAGAAAAGTGCCAATTCATAGCAGGTATCAGTGACTGTAATCCTAGCTACTCAGGAGGCTCCAATCTGAGAATCACAGTTCCAGCCTGGAGAGACAAACCTGAGACACGTGTGTGTGTGTGTGTGTGTGTGTGTGTGTGTGTGTGTGTGTGTGTGTGTGTGTGTGTGTGTGTGTGTGTGTGTGTGTGTGTGTGTGTGCCAGTATTGGGGCTTGAACTTAGTACTTTCACTCACTTTTTTACTCGAGGCTAGACTTTTACTTTTTCTTTGCCAGTCATGGGGCTTGAACTCAGGGCCAGGGCACTGAGTTTCTTTGTTCAAGGACAGCAATCTACCACTTGAGTCACAGAGCCATTCTGGCTTTTTCTGTTTATGTGGTACTGAGGAACTGAACCTAGGGCTTTGTTCATGCTAAGCAAGCACTCTCCCACTAAGCCATATTTCCAAGCCTCAAGGCTGAATCTATACCATTTGAGCCACAGCTTCATTTGACTTTTTTGTAAAACTTTTTTTTTTTTTTTGCCAGTCCTGGGGCTCTAACTCAGGGCCTGGGCACTGAGTTTCTTTGTTCAAGGTGAGTGCTCTACCACTTGAGAGCACCACTTCGGACTTTTCTGTGATTAATTGGAGATTAAGTCTCTCGGACTTTCCTGCCCAGTCTGGCTTTGAACTATGATCCAGTCTCAGCCTCCTGAGTAGCTGGGATTACAGGTATGAGCCACCTGTGTTGCTGTGAAACCCAAAAATCTATTAACTGGCAAAAAGCCAGAACTGGAAGAGCTATGATTACAACAGCTCAAGGCCTGGAGTTCAAGCCTTAGTACTGGCACCCCCTCCCCCACACAAAGCAAAGAATTCTAAATAAAAACAAAGTAATACTATAAAAACAACACAAAACCCCAATTGAGCACCGGTGGCTCATGCTTGTAATCCTAGCTACTTTAGAGGCTGAGAACTAAGGATTACAGTTTGAAGCCAGCCCAGTAAAATAGTCCTGGAAAGATTCTTATCTCCAATTAACTACTCAAAAATCAGAAGTGGAGCTGTGGCTCAGTGGTAGAACTCTTAACCTTGACCAAAAAGAGCTGAGAGACAGAACTCAAGCCCTGAGTTCAAGACTCAAAACTGACAAAAAAAAAAATCAAACTCTCATTACATAACAGTAAAGGTCTAATCACACCATAAGAACAGAATCTGAAAGGTGTTCAAAAAAATTTATTTCCATAAATTAATACATGTAACAGTGGGCATTTGGGTCACAAACTACTAAACAGAAAAGGAACAGCAGGGACATCCTGTATGCCAATGTTACCAAAAATGTACAAATTTTCACTCAACTATTGACCATGATCATATAGACACTTGAGGCAGCTATTTACTGGCCCAAACCCCAGCTCAAGGAGACACAGAGGCCACTCACCGAGAATTGAAGTTCAATCCAGTACCAGAGAAGAGCTTGTGCTGACAGCTGACAAGCACCAAATCTGAGCATGCTGTGCTGGGTGGCAGGTGACAAAAGACCCATGCACAGCCCACTTTGTCTTCCCTGTTCCCTGTGGGACAAGGTTCTAATACTGAACTGTGATTCTAGCCACATTGTCTCCTTCCCTAGCCAGCGGTATGTAACTCATTTAGTTCAGGAAAGAGCCTTCTACTGATATGAATGCAGACAATGATATTCTGCACATCTGGCCAATTATTTATACTTTGGATATAGCCACCTACACTGTGGTTATTTAAATGGTTCTTTCCATGATGGGGGAGGGGGGGAAGCTTACAGAAATCAAACTAAACAAGGGTATGAAAGAAAGCACCAACTGCACTCGTCCCTCCCCAGGTAATGGGAGAAAAGCATCACTGCCTAAAGGTTGGTCTTTCACAGATCTTGTGATGTACATGGTACAGACGAGAGGGAACCCCAGCTTGGAGATGCTCGGCTGTACTGTGACCCTGGACCTGCTGTCCTGTCTTCACCCTGGTGGCCGGGTGGCCAGGGGATGAGTCCCCAGGGAAGGGATGTCCAAAGTGGGATCTGGAGTTGATCAAAAGACCCCTTTTTAGGCAGAACTGTGACATAATGTCATGATTTTTTCACAGCTCTTAAGAGGAGCACTGAATTTGGGGATTCACAGCATGAGTTTCTGAGCTCTTTTGGCTCCACGTAAGGCAAACGCTACATACGTGTTTCCACGGCACTTCCCTCTCTGCTTTACCAGGCAATGAGGTACGTCCAAATTAATGCAGAAATGAGGCTAGGAAGGAGGCTAAGAGAGGAAAAAAAAGAGATGGGAGGGGAGGAAGTTGGTATGGGTAGAAATGGAAAGATGGGCAAGGAGTTGGGCAC
The DNA here is from genome assembly GCF_019054845.1 of Dipodomys spectabilis. Taxonomy (NCBI): domain Eukaryota; kingdom Metazoa; phylum Chordata; class Mammalia; order Rodentia; family Heteromyidae; genus Dipodomys; species Dipodomys spectabilis. The sequence continues at coordinate 6,235,336 of NW_024871040.1, read as the reverse complement.
AATCCTGACTGGACCTGAGATTTCTCCTCTCTTCCCATGGCACGAAAACACTAAATTTCTGGAGGTGTTATACTTCTGTAAGTTGTATTTAATGCTAACTTCCTACTACTTGGGGTAAGTGAGAAACTACCAGCTCCCAACAGATTTCCCATTGTTCTGGGCAGGTGATAGGCCAGCAGCTGACTAATGTCTCCTGCTGTGGCCAGAGGCTGTATGTTCTACTGATAACCCTGACCCTGGCTCATCAGCGGTGAAACCAGATATTGGCTAAGCTCAAAGGATCAACTTCAGGTGAGTATTGAAGTTTCTAACAGGGGGGCTCCTCCTTGGCCCCCTGAAGAGCCCTCACTACAGAGCAAGCCAAGAATTACAGGCAGGTTGGGCAAGGTGGCTCATGCTTATAGTCCCAGTACTTGGGAGGCCAAGTATAGTTCCAGGCCTGCCTAGGGTTACACAGCCAAGTTCCAGCAAGGCCAGCCTAAGCTACAGAATGAGACCCTTTCTCTAATAAAACAAAATACAACCAAAAATCAAAGAGTGGTGGGGTTGGCCCCAGAGCAGCTTTGCCCTACATTCCTCTAGTCCTCTGGTCCAAGATGGCCATGTTCGAGATCACTGTTCCTGGCGCTTTCAAGTATCATGACTGAGGACCCAACATGAAAGATCTGTCTTGGTGGTGGTCCTACGGCTGAGCCCACCTCAACTCCTGCCTCAGCTGACTCCCCGCTCATTGATGAGTGCCACCTATGTATGCCCTTCCTGCAGCAAAAGGGCAGAGAAGCAATATGAGAGGCTGGAAACCGGTTTGGGAAGGGAGAAGTGTTGAGGTGACACACACAGAATGTGTCCATAGTGTCTGGACAAGGTATAGAATAAGAGAATGTGGTCCCCATCGTTCAGAGCCAGCATGGGAAGCCGGTGCCTCTCGTAATCAAGTCAGGCTATGACTACAGCAGCCCCAAGGATGAGCAGGCATGATATCGCAGTTATAGAAAAGGCAGGCCTGGAAGACAGACTTTTCCTGTTTAGGTCAGTTTTTCTACTCCAGAGTAGCACAAACAACCTACAAAGGAAAGGCACATAGAGATCCCTTCACCCCCCACCCCATCTTCCCACCAACAAATGGGGAATGCAAGAATCCGAGGAGAGTTGTCAGCCAACACTTCCGGACAGCACTGCTTGCTCTTCTCCATGAATTCCATCAGCGGCTGCTTCGTGGCAGTGGTTCGGGGGAGGATGAGAAGAGGTAACCAGTGTCTTAAGGGTGCCTGAGCATCTCACTTGCTAGCTAGGGAATGTTCTTTAAACCCTTAAAGAGACAGAAACACACACACACACATGCGCACACACACACACGCACACACGCGCACACACACACACAACAAAAAGATACAAGGAGAAACCACAGGAGAGGAGGGGTGGGGGAGGGAGGCTGGCACACAGGGAAAGACTACCTTTAGGCCTACTAAGTCCTCTCACACACACACACACAGAAAGCCAGTTACTTCTGGCAGTTGACACTTCTAGTAGGTCTGACCCAAGACCCAGGGTACACTAGGTGCCCTTAAAACAGGGTCGGTGGTAGAAATTTGGGGACCCCATTGTAAGCATGTGTCTTAGCATCTGAACTATGACCTGACTCTCTCTCAGTCTTAGAGCAGGCCACTGGGACAGCTCTTGCCAGGAACCACGGTGCCCAACTTGGCTCTACACCAACACTGCAGATAAAGTCACACTCATAAGCAGACAGGATTGAGAAGACCGATGGAAAGAGCACTACCCTCATGAGCTACACTAGAAACTGGAGATGAGGAGGGACGGCTTGGAACATATGAATGAGAAAATGTCCCTGTGTGAAGATAACTGATCCAATGCCTGCGAATAATTTATTCTCTTAAGACATGTGTTGTCTTTCTCCTCTTAAAAACTGTTTGAAAATCACATTTAAAGGCCCCAGACATGCAGCAAAAATACAAAAGGATAAAAATAATAAAAAATAAAATACATGAAAATCATCAACACCACAACATTAAAAAAGTGCAACTTACTTTGAGTGGGGCCTGATTGGCTCCTCTGGCACTAGTGACCCAAAGTCACAGAAGGGAGAAAAAGATGCAAAAAGCACACACACACACACACACATACACACACAGGTCTCAGGCAGACAGACTCAGAAGGATTAGAAAACATCATCTCTTCTTGATTACTGAAATGAGCAGGTGAGACCACACAGGACAGGAGGCTGGGACCCCCTCCCTAGGCCAGGCTTTTGAGTAATCTTGGTCTAGCACCACCGTAAATGAAGTGGAACTTTCATGTGGACGTGCAAATACTGTGAGTCCTCGGAATCCTAGTGTTGCTTAAGATGCATGAGCTTCTTTCCCCATGGATGGCAGACCCTTGCAGGCGGTGGCCAGACACCACTGAGGACCATTTCCAGGAGAACAGGAGCATTCCTGAGGTTCTTGTACTCAGCAGTAGAAGTAGAGGACCCTCCTTCACCAGCTTTTAAAAAGACTGCACCTCAAAATGGATAAAAATTCACCAAATGGGCGTCGTGAGTGGTTTAGGTGTAGGACAAAATTAAGAAATCTCTTCCAGGGAGGTGCAAAAAATTCTCAAATTGGATCTCCAACAGGACTGTTTCTCAGCAGCCTGATGACTGCTCCTTTTCCTCTTCCTTGGCAAAGAAGGTCTCCAGTTCCATCAGCTTCTGTATCAAAAGAGCATCCAGCTCTCGACCCTGCAGAGCCGCCTTCTGGGCCCTGGTGAAGCTGCCTGTCAGCTTGACTTTACCTCGAGCTTTCCTCTTTCGAGGGACTGTAAAATCCTGAAATTCTAAAACTCGCTTCCTTTTCTGTTGGCTGACTGAGATTAGTGTACCATTCCGTTCCTTGGGTTCCTCAAAGATGGTCTCTAAACACCTGAGGATAGACCACAAAACAAAATCAACAGATGACTTACAGGGCTCCAACACTTCCCGTCAATAGGGAAACTGGGGTATCATAGGTTGTGACCAGATTTAAAGGCCTCATCAGTGGGAACCAAGTCAACATGGGCTCACTGGTGAGAATGTAATCGGCCAGTGGGGAGCGCTGTGTATCAATGTGACCCATACTGACATGCTGATAAGGACCCACTGTTAGAAACTGAATGGATCCAATGTCCAATCAATGGGAACCAACTGATTTAATCTACAAGAAAAAAACAAAAACCAAAAACAAACGAACAAAAGAATCCTCAAGACCGAACAAAACAAATCCTATAAAAACAGTCCTTCTCGGATTTGGTCTATAATTTGCTGGTCCATGTCATTTATCTCGAACTGTAGTGCTGGTGGCTAGTAACTGTAACCCTAGCAACTCAGGAGGAATGAGGTTTGAATCCAAGCAATTCTTTAACTCCAAGCCCCAGTACCAGTAAACACACATACACACCAAAGGAAAAAAAGCTTGCTTCAGTTTAGTACAGAGGTATGCCGATTCATGTGTCAATGGCTATCTAGTACATTCCATTGTAAGGATGGATCAAAATCCATTTAGAATCTAGTAATGGATATTTCAGGTCACAATATAATGGTTTAATCAAAATGTCATAGAGCACAGGTACAAAAGGACAGGTACAAGAGGACTGGGAAGGTGGGTCAGTGGTAGAGTGCTTGCCTTGCATGCATGAGGCCCTGGGTTCGATTCCTCAGCACCACATAAGCAGAAAAAGCCAGAAGTGGTGCTGTGGCTCAAGTGGTAGAGTGCTAGCCTTGAGTTGAAGAGCTGAGGGACAGTGCCCAGGCCCAGAGTTCAGGCCCCACAACCAACCAAGAAAAAAAAAACAAAAAACCCCTAGATAAAGTCCCAGGGCTTTTGCCTGGGCAAAAAAAAAAAAGATAAATGTCATTCATTTGAACCAAATTCAGACCCAAAGGTGGTTAAGTGAAACTGAATTTGGGTTTGGAATCCTACCTGAAGATCAGCGGTAAAGTCAGGAGTAGCCAGCCAGTCTGCATACTTGGTAAAAACACCATCACAGAGCTGGGAAGGTGGCTCAGTGGTAGAGTGCATCACATAAGCAAAAAGAAAAAAGCTGGATGTGGCGCTGTGGCTCAAGTGATAGAGCGCTAGCCTTGAGCTGAAGAGCTGAGGGACAGTGCCCAGGCCCAGAGTTCAGGACCCACGACTGGACCCAAACAAAAACAAACAAACAAACAAACGAAAAACCCAAAAAATACCACCACAAACCAGAGGAGGCTTCTGTGTCTACCTAGGCCACACGGATTTCTTCCCTGTCCTATCATGACTCGGGCTCAAGAGTGGGGAACTGGCCCAGTGCCAGTGGCTCACACCTGTAATCCTAGCTACTCAGGAGGCTGAGATCTGAGGGTCATGGTTCAAAGCCAGCCCGAGCATGAAAGTCGAGCACGAAAGTCGTGAGACTCTTATCATCTCCAATAAATCTCTAGAAAACTGGAAGTGGCGCTGTGGCTCAAGTGGTAGAGCGCATGCCTTGAGCTACAGAGTGCCGGGACAGCGCCCAAGCCCTACTACTGACCCCCCCCCCAAAAAAGCGGGGAACTAAAACCATCAGTTCTAGTTATTTCAACAACCCAATACTAGCAGAGCTGAACAAGCCTTTTCTATAGTAAAGGATTAGAGATTTACAGCAATCATTTCAGAGTTATACCTTCTCTTTCATCCCAGTCATGTTGTCCTACCTGTTCGCAGGAGGAGATTTGTAGTTCTTGTTGGTGTATATTTCTTCTAAACTGAATTCTTTCTTTTTTAACCTAAAAAGAGAAAAAATAAATTCTTCAGGGCCTCTACTTTATCTTATATTTTATATAGTGCCAGTACTGGGGTAGGAACTCAGGACCTCACATGCTTTTTCCCCTCTACCAGCTAAGCCACACTTCCACTTCTGGCTTTCTGCTAGTTCACTGGAGATAAATTTCTCAGCTTTGTCTGTCCAGGATGGCTTTGAACCATAATCCTCAGATCTCAGATTCTTTATGTCCTTCAAAGAAAATATAGTTTGGTTTCTCAACTCTACCATTTCCATTTGCTTACTCCAAACCTTTCTGTTAATACATTGACAGAACAAGAGGTTTTCTTGTTTTCTTTCCCAGGATGTCAATCTTCAACTTTATCAAACTAGGTCCATGTATGGAATTAGCAGGAATGATGTTTGGATTTTTATCTTGTGTGTGTGCTAATACTGGAGCTGAACTCAGGGCCTGGGCATTGTCCCTTAGCATTTTTGCTCAGGGCTGATGCCTAAACCTGACCATAGGAAATTCCTGTATGTTCCTCATAGGATTGGGATAAGCCAAACATATTTTAGGACACCATGGAAATCTGGGTGCAGTAGCAGTTTTCTTGCTGGGTAATGGTAGCTCATGCCTGTAACTCTAGCTAAAGATCTGAGAACTGAGGTTTGAAGCCAGCACAAGCAGAAAAGTTCAGGAGTCTCCTATCTCCAATTAACAACTAAAAAAGCTAGAAGTGGAGCTGTGGTTCAAGTGGCAGTACATCAGCCTTGCTCATAAAAGTTAAGTGAGAGCATGCGACTCTGAGTTCAAACCCTAGCGTTGGGGCTGGGAAGGTGTCTCAGTGGTAGAGTGCTTGCCTTGCATGCATGAGGCCCTGGGTTCGATTCCTCAGCACCACATAAGCAGAGGCCAGAAGTGGGGCTGGAGCTCAAGTGGTAGAGCGCTAGTGTACAGTTAAAGAGCTGAGGGACAGTGCCCAGGCCCAGAGCTCAGGCCCTGGACCGACAAAAAAAAAACCAGCACCATACACACACATCTTTTTCCTTTACACACACACACACACACCCACACACCCACACACCCACACACCCACACACACACACACCCCACACCCACACACACACCCACACACACCTTTTTCCTTTCCTATGTTGCCCAGTCTAATTTCAAGCTCATGGGCTCAAGAGTACCTCTGCCTGAGTCTTCCTAAAAAGAACAGGCCATGCCACTATACCAAGATTCATGCTGAAAACAACAAAAAAAAAAAAACCAAAAATATTATTTTAGTTTTACTTATTTTTTGCTGTACTAACTAGGGTTTGAATTCATGCCTCCAGCCTTTTTGCTATTTTTTTCTTTGTCCATCATAGGGCTTGAACTCTGGGCCTGGACCGTGTCTCTGAGCTCTTCAGCTCAAGGCGAGTGCTCTACCACTTGAGCCACAGTGCCACTTCCTTGTTTTTTTTGTTTTTTGTTTTTTTTTTGGGGGGGTCTGGTCGTGGGGCCTGAACTCTGGGCCTTGGAGCTGTCCCTCAGCTCTTCAGCTCAAGGCTAGCGCTCTACCACTTGAACCACAGCACCACTTCTGGCTTTTTTTTTTTTTTTTGTCGGTCGTGGGGCTTGAACTCTGGGCCTGGGCGTTGTCCCTTAGCTCTTCAGCTCAAGGCGAGCGCTCTACCACTTGAGCTACAGCGCCACTTCCGGTTTTCTGGTGTTTTTTTTTATTGGAGATAGGAGTCTCACGGTCTCTCCTGCCCGGGCTGGCTTTGAACTGCGATCCTCAGATCTCAGCCTCCTGAGTAGCTAGGATTACAGGCGTGAGCCACCAGCGCCCGGCCTGGCTTTCTTTTTGCTTATGTGGTGGTGAGGAATCGAACCCAGGGCCTCATACATGCAAGGCAAGCGCTCTATCACTGAGCCACCTTCCCAGCCCCGCTTCCTTGTTTTTTAATTTGTGCTGGTCCTGGGGCTTGAACTCAGGACCTGGCCACTGTCCCTGAGATATTTTACTTGGTGCTAGTGCTCTACACATAGCCCAAGCTCATATTAATCACCTGCTTTTTCCTGGGGATGGCCTGGACCACAATCCCATTTATGCTTCTCACTGGAGCTGTGATGACAGGCTTGCCTAATCACACCCAGCCTTTTCTGCTGATGGGAGTTTCATGAACTTATTTGCTTGGAACCTTGATCTTCCCAATCACAGCCTCTCCTGTAGCTGGGATGACAGCCCTGAGTGAGCATCAATTCCCAGCATAAAAACTGTTTTGTTTGGGCTGGGAAGGTGGCTCAGTGGTAGAGCGCTTGCCTTGCATGCCTGAGGCCCTGGGTTCAATTCCTCAGCACCACATAAGCAAAAAGAAAAAAGCCGGAAGTGGCGCTGTGGCTCTAGTGGTAGAGTGCTAGCCTTGAGCTGAAGAGCTGAGGGACAGCGCCCAGGCCCAGAGTTCAGGCCCCACGACTGGACCCCTCCCCCCCCAAAAAAACAACTGTTGGGCTGGGAAGGTGGCTCAGTGGTAGAGTGCTTGCCTTCCAAGCCTGAGGCCCTGGGTTCGATTCCTCAGCACCACATAAGCAAGAAGAAAAAAGCCGGAAGTGGCGCTGTGGCTCAAGTGGTAGAGCGCTAGCTTTGAGCTAAAGAGCTGAGGGACAGCGCCCAGGCTCAGAGTTCAGGCCCCACGACCGGACCCAAAAAAAAAAACAAAACAAAACTGTTTTGTTTGTTTTGTCAGTCATGGGGCTTGAACTCTGGGCTGGGCACTATCCCTGTGCTCTTCAGCGCAAGGCGAGAGCTCTACTGCTTGAGCCACAGAGCCACTTATGTTTTTCTAGTGGTTTATTGAAGATTAAGAGTCTCACAGACTTTCCTGCCTGGGCTGGTCTTGAAAGTGATCCTCAAATTTTAGCCTCCTGAGTAGCTAGGATTACAGGCATGAGCCACTGATGCCTGGCAAAACTTTTGTTCTTTTGCTTGGCAGTGCCGGGCATCAATCCAGGGCTTGGTGTATCTACTCTACCAGTGAACATTTAGTCTTACCATTAAACATGTATAAATAACTGGTTTATTGAGATGTTTACATGATAACTAATGATCACTATTTTAGCCTAGAATACATTCATAACCTCTAAAGGAAATCTTGTACCTGTTACGTTTGATTTGCTCTGAAACTTACCACTTGGTAACTGTTGAGCTACTTTTTTTTTTTTGGGGGGGGGGGTCCGGTCATGGGGCCTAAACTCTGGGCCTGGGCGCTGTCCCTCATGTTGAACTACTTTTTGTCTCTCATGCTTTTTTCTTTTTTTCTTGGGGTCCGGTCGTGGGGCCTGAACTCTGGGCCTGGGCGCTGTCCCTCAGCTCTTCAGCTCAAGGCTAGAGCTCTACCACTTGAGCCACAGCGCCACTTCTGGCTTCTTTTTTGCTTATGTGGTGCTGAGGATTTGAACTCAGGGCCTCATGCATGCAAGGCAAGCACTCTACCACTGAGCCACCTTCCCAGCCCTTTGTCTTTTTATATTGATTTTAACAAAATGTTTATTTTGTCAGGTATCAGGATGGCAACTCCTGCCTTCAAGTTAGGAGCATTTACATGGTAGATCTTCTTCCATCCCTTCACTTGGAATTTGTTTTTGCCACTGGATTCATTTTGTTACTGTTTTGTTGATGATATTTTGGGAGGGGGGTAGGGGGGATTGGTTATGTGGCTTGAATGCTGGGCCTGGCACTGTCCCTGAGCTCTTCAGCTCAAAGTGAGCGTTCCACCACTTGAGCCACAGCACCACTTCCGGTTTTCTGGTGGTTAACTGGAGATAAGAGTCTCACGGACTTTCCTTGCCTGGGCTGACTTTGAACCTCAATCCTCAGATCTCAACCTCCTGAGTAGTATAGGTGTAAGCTACTGGTGCTCAGCTTGTTCATGATTTCTGTATGTATATTCATGTTCTCTGCTGCTTTTAAGATCATTTTTATTTTTGGAATTGTGTAAATTCTATTTTTAGCTTTAGTTATTTTTCAGATAGTGTTTTACATTTTTTGCCTAGGGACCACTGACCAGCTACCTGTGTAGCTGAAATTACTGATATATACCACCATGATCATTTATTGAGACTATCTTTTTGCCTGGCGGATCCTTAAACTCCAATCTTCTTCTTCTTCTTCTTCTTCTTTTTTTTTTGGGTCCGGTTGTGGGGCCTGAACTCTGGGCCTGGGCGCTGTCCCTCAGCTCTTCAGCTCAAGGCTAGCACTCTACCACTTGAGCCACAGCACCACTTCCGGCTTTTTTCTTTTTGCTTATGTGGTGCTGAGGAATCGAACCCAGGGCCTCATGCATGCAAGGCAAGCGCTCTACCACTGAGCCACCTTCCCAGCTCCAAACTCCAATCTTCTTGATCTCCACCTCCTCAGTAGCTCAATTTACAAGTGTAAGCCACCATGTCCAGGTTGCAGCTTTTATATGACGCAAATAGGTATGAGTTTCTCTTTTCTTTTTTTGGTCAGTCATGGGACTTCAACTCTGGGCCTGGGCACTGTCCCTCAGCTCTTCAGCTCAAAGTGAGTACTCTACCACTTGAGCCACAATGCTACTTCTGGTTTTCTGTTGTTTTATTCGAGATAAGAGTCTCATGGACTTTGCTGCCCAGGCTGGCTCTGAACTGGGATACTCAGCTCTCAGCCTCCTGAGTAGTTAAGATTATAGGCATGAGCCACTGGCGCCCAGCTTCTTTTCTTTTTTTCTTGTACCAAAGTTTTAGTCTTGTCCATGCTGTTTTATAATATAACTGTAGTAAAAATAGAAGTTTATTGTCTAAAATTAATGCATTTTTATATAAAACAATTGCATTTTTTTCATGAGGAGGGCAGGTTTAGAGCTTCCAGGAAAAATGGCATGCAACATAGTATAAGAGGCAACTTAAAAGATACTTTTGGGCTGGGTGCTGGTGGCTCATCCCTGTAATCCTTGCTACTCAGGAGGCTGAGATCTGAGGACCACAGTTCACAGACAACCCAGGAAGGAAAGTCTGAGAGACTCTTATTTCTAATTAATCACCAGAAAACCGGAAGTAGTACTGTAGCTCAAAGTAATAGAGCTCTAGTTTTGGCAAAAGAACTCAGAGACAGTGCCCAGGCCTCAAGTTCTAGCCCCACAATTTTCACTGATAAGCATCTTGGGATAAAAGGCACACTGCCCTTTAACCAAGCAATGCCATTTTCTTACTTTCTTGAAGAGAACAGCTAAAGAGCTAAAAACCACTCACCAGGCCTCCAGAGACAAAGACTGAAGTACTCTACTGTGACTTTTAACTGTTTTACTTCTGCATGTCTTTCTCACCTCCTGCTCCCAATTCTTCCTATTTAACCTGAAGCCAAGGTCTTTACCCTGAAGATGGCCAAAGATGTACTGAAGTGCTATCTTCTATGGCTACCATGTGATAAATTACCTTCTTTCAATTCCTTATCCCTCTCCTCACAGGATTTGTCCCAGTGCTCAGAAATACCCAAGTTATGTTTTTAAAACAAACAAACAATCTTGACTCAAGCCTCAGGGCAGGAAGTAAGAAGGATGGAAGCTAGCTGGAGCAGCAGTCAGCTCAGCAGTCACAGGACTGTGTATGTGGACTCTGTTGACACACTCTTTAGCCCAAGGTGTTCCTGGTGGCTCCCCTGGACCCTGAGTGGTTCGACACAATTCTTCCAGTTCAATCTGCTGCTCCAGCCTCACCATCTATCCTCCTTACTCCATCTTCAGTACCAGCTCACAACCCAATCCCAGTGTGACTGGGCAGGTAAGACTTTGACCTTGAAACCATCTACAAGTTGTATGATCCAGGCAAATTATGTTGCTGGCCTGTATGCATGCCCACAGCCACTCAACTGTGGGAATGACAGGTCCTGATGGGTGAGGGGTGGGGGGTTGGGGGGTGGCACAAGCGTCTGGGACAGGGAAGGGAAAGACAGATGACTCCTAGGATATCCTGGTACTACTTTATTCCTTTGGTGCTGGTGAATGAACCCAGGGCTTGAGACATGCTAAGTTCATATTCTACTAATGAGCTACACCCGCATCCCTGAGGCATTGTATTGAGGTTGAGATATGCTAATATTATCAGGATATGGCAAAAAATGTTGGTATTATTTAGTCTCTGAACTAGGAAAAACCAGGGGAGACAAATTACCTATGATAACCAAACTTTGGGTGACAGTGGCTTTTATGTTCTACAAACAAGGCCTAAAGTAAGAAAGCAGGCATTTGAGGTGGGTTCCAATTTAGTATCTGAGAAGCTAAATTTATGGGGGTTGTGAATATAGGCCAGTGGTAGAATGTATACTTAGTGTGTAAGGAACTCTGCATCTAATCTCCAGTACCAATGCCTCCAAAAGCAATAAAGTAGAAGAACCAACTATAGAAATATTTTGTCTAGCTGAGCGCTGGTGGCTCATGCCTATAAACCTAGCTACTCAGGAGGCTGAGATCTAAGGATCTTGGTTCAAACCCAGCCAGGACAAGGAAAGTCCATGAGACTTTTTTTTTCTGAGTCCATGAGACTTTTTTTTTTTTTGTCGGTCGTGGGGCTTGACCTCTGGGCCTGGGCGCTGTCCCTCAGCTCTTCAGCTCAAGGCGAGCGCTCTACCACTTGAGCTACAGCGCCACTTCCGGTTTTCTGGTGGTTTATTGGAGATAAGAGTCTCACAGTCTCTCCTGCCCGGGCTGGCTTTGAACCACGATCCTCAGATCCAGCCTCCTGAGTAGCTAGGATTACAGGCGTGAGCCACCAGCGCCCGGCGTCCATGAGACTTTTATCTCTACTAAACCACCAGAATAACTGGAAGTGGTGCTGTGGCTCAAATGGTAGAGTGAGAGCCTTGAGCTGAAGAACTGAAGGACAGCGCCCAGGTCTAGATTTCAAGCCCCACAACGACTGACCAAAAAAACAAAAAACAAAAAACAAAAAAAACAACAAACCTCAAGAAACCTTTAGGGAGCTGGGGTTATAGGTTAAGTGGTTGCCTATATGTGCACAAGGCCCTGGGTTTAATTCTTAACAGTCAAACCAGACAAACAAAACAAAAAATACAAAACTTTTAGAGCTAGGACTGTAGCTCTGTATAGAATGATTACCTAATATATATAAGGACTAGAGTTTGGTAGGGCTTCTTAGCCCTACCAAAAAATAAATAAAGGAAAAAAGAGTACATCCTTAAACCCTTACAATTTTATACAAATAGTAGCATTCTATTAGATAGTTTGGCTGTAATGTAGCATTACTATTATGGGTATACAAATAAATATACAAAGTATATATATGGTAATATAAATTATTATACTTTTTTTCTTCCTTTAAAGACTCCAATGGCATTTTCTTCTTTTGAATTGATCTTCTGTAAATTATTTAATCATCCCTGCATTATGAACTGCTTTTTCAAATTAAAACTCTTGCCAGGCATGTTGATGCAAACTTGTAATCCTAACACAAAAGAGGTCAAGGAAGGAGGACTGGGAGAGTTTGAGGCCTTATCTCAAAATAAGGAGCAAGGGATATAGCTCAATGGTAGTGCATTTTCCTAGAATATAAAGGGCCCTGGGTTTAATCCACAGCACCACAAGAATTTAGCAAGCACAAAAACAAATAGTGCATGCTGGTACACCTCTACAATCCCAGTACTCAGGAGGCTGAGCCAGGAAGATTTCCAATTTGAGGTCAGCCTGGGGTATATCACCACTATCTCCAAAAACAACAAAATCCATAAAACTAGAAAATCAATATATTAAATATAGGAAAAGTAGAGTGGTAGAAGATTGTAATTAATGGTTAACAACTGTAATTATTATGTGAATCACTATAATAAATACAGTTGAGATTCTGTACAGAAAATCCTACTTGTTAAGAATTTGTATACTGTCTGCAAGGAGCTTATGGCTCATACCTGTAATCCTAACTACTCAGGAGGCTGAGATCTACAGATCATGGTTCAAAGCCAGCCCAGGCAAAAAAAAATCTGTGAGACTCTCCAATAAAACTATTCAGAGGGGGTTGGGAAGGTGGTTCAGTGGTAGAGTGCTTGCCTTGCATGCATGAGGCCCTTATGCACCACATAAGCAGAAAAAGCCAGAAGTGGCACTGTGGCTCAAGTGGTAGAGCGCTAGCCATGAGCTGAAGAACTGAGAGACAGTGCCCATGCCCAGAGTTCAGACCCCATGACCAAAAAACAAAACAAAACAAACAAAAAAACACAACTATTCATAATGAGCTGGGAATGCGGCTTAGTGGTAGAGAGCTTGCCTAGCATACATGAAGCCCTGGGTTCAATTCCTCAGTACAACATAAAAAGAAAAAGCTGGAAGTGGCTCTGTGGCTCAAGTGGAAGAGTGCTAGTCTTGAGCAAAAGAAGCTCAGGGTCAGTGCCCAGGCCCTAAGTTCAAGCCTCAGGACTGGCAAAAAAAAACTACTCAGAAAAAGCCAGAAGCAGTGCTGTGTCTCAAGTGGTAGAATGCTAGTCTTGAGCACAAAGAGGCTCAGGGACAGTGCTTAGGCCCTGAGATCAAGCCCCAGGACTGTCAAAAAAGAAATTCTTATTCATATTTTACAGATAAATTCCTGTATAAGGTTAAGGAACTTACCTTGGGTTATTAAGGAAATTCGGTTACATTTCCATTTACTGATGAGAAATGGAGCAATATTCATCAAAAGAAAATAGAAATCTGGAGATATTCTTTTTTTTTTTTTGTTGGTCGTGGGGCTTGAACTCTGGGCCTGGGCGCTGTCCCTCAGCTCTTCAGCTCAAGGCGAGCGCTCTACCACTTGAGCTACAGCGCCACTTCCGGTTTTCTGGTGGTTTATTGGAGATAGGAGTCTCACGGTCTTCCTTGCCCGGGCTGGCTTTGAACCGCGATCCTCAGATCTCAGCCTCCTGAGTAGCTAGGATTACAGGCGTGAGCCACCAGCGCCCGGCTGGAGATATTCTTAAAAATTAAACTCATAACACATTAAGTCCTTACCCACTGTTCTCAGCATTGGGAGCTTGGGCTCTGGGCCAGGATAACTTTGACAGACAGACAGGAGCCACATGTGCCATGACTGACACTTAGGACCTAATGCAGGTTTCTAAACTACTGAGTCTCAATATCGTCACCCCAACCTAACAGGCCAACAGTACTTACCTTCCAGAACTGAGATGAACTGAGATTATGTGCGCACAATATCTGGCACAGTAAGCTCAAAAAAAAAGAAAAGATTAAGGATGGAGCTGGAGGCCTGGCTCAGTGATAGAGCACATGTCTAGCAAGTGTAAAATCCCAAGTTCAAACCCCAGTACCAGCCAAAGAAACAGAACAGAACAAAACCCCAAAACAACAAAAATTAAAATATCTCTTCTAGGCTAGTACTCTATCACTTGAGCCGCATCTCCAGCAGAAATGTTACAAACATATATTCCATAACTAGAATATACTAAAACACATGGAAATGTAATGAAATCTCCTACAGTATAACTAATGTAAGCTAATAAAAAATACATATATAAATTTTGCACATAAACATTTAGCCACATGACTAATTAATTTAATATAAATTCCTAGAAGTAAACAGCACAAAGTAAATGACCATTTAAAGGGCAACTATATTTTGCCTAATAATTCTTCAAAATAGTAAATAGCGAACCCAATTTGTACTCAAGAAAGACCTCACCTTTTGGGTCGAGGCAGGCCCATTGGGGTAAGATTAGGATCTGGCTTAGGAATGGTTTTCCGTATTCGAATCTGTGAGACTTTCTTTGGCCTCTTCTCTGGCTCAACCTGTTTTTAAAAGTTCAGAAGGTATAAAACATTTTTAACAAAGTAACTGTCCCTAATACTCAAGACACTGTCCGTATTCTGCAGACAATTCTAGTAAGAAGCATTTCATAAAGCTCCTCATCTTACTTCAGCTGTGTTCACAACTGAGGTTATCAATGTGAAAATATACAATGGATGAGGTGGCCAGATATTGCACAACAAAACACCAGCATTCACTACCTTCTCTGAAGGCATTAAAGCAACTCAGTGACATAAGTCTCTAGAAAGGCAGTTAAATGCTGACTTGGTGGGGCTGAGGCAGGAGGATCACATGAGCCCAGGAGGTTGAGGTAAGTAACATAGTAAGATCTTGTCCCTAAAAAGAAACTAAATGAAAAACAAAGAAATCGAGTGTATCCTTTATTTGCCAAGGCCAAGCAGAAAACTTCTAGTTTAGCACTCTTCAGTACTCATCTGAAGCTGAACGTAGTGAAGGCACCTGGGCTGTCTACGCCTGCTATGTGATGTAAGTCAACGATTGAGACCAACGCCACTGTCAGTGGACCTCACTGGTGCTGTAATTACCTCTTTCTGTTCTGGAGGGCTGCCCTGAAGACGAGGGTGTGCTGCTGTCACACCATCCAGCTCATCAAACACAGGAACCTGGAACTCAGAGGCTGAAAGCAGGAGCTTGCTGACATCTGGTTCTGTTACCAAGCAAGACTTTGGTACCAAGGCAGTGAATGCAGGCTCTAGCCTAGCATCATGGAGAGAGAAAGAGAGAACCATATGAGAATGCTTGCTTTCTAACTTTTCAATGGGCAGCTAGACCTCTTTTCATCTCCAGCAAACTTGTTTTCTAGTTACTGGTATAGCCTGAGTCTACATATGTCAAAACTTACAAGAATCCAAAAAAGGAAATTGCAAAAATGAGATCCATTCATTTCAGTGGTATAGTTTTTATAAGGAAACAGGCCATGCTAGGCACTGGTAGCTCACACCTATAAACCGAGCTATTCAAGAGGCTGAGATTTGGGAATCTCAGTGTAAAGTCAGCTAAGACTGACATATTGCCAAATTCTTATTTCCAGTTAACCTAGAAAAAGCTGGAACTGGAGGCATGGCTCAAGTAGTAGAAAGCTAGCTGTGAGCTAAAATGCCAAGCAAGAATGCAAGACCCTGAGTTCAAGCCCCCGAACTGGTATTTTTAAAAAACAGGGGGAGAGGGGGCTGGGAAGGTGGCTCAGTGGTAGAGTGCTTGCCTTGCATTCATGAGGCCTTGGGTTTGATTCGTCAGCATCACATAAACAGAAAAAGCTGCAAGTGGCACTGTGGCTATGGCTCAAGTGGTAGAGTGCCAGCCTTGAGCTGAGGGACAGTGCCCAGGCCGAGTTCAAGCTCCATCACCACAAAAAAAAAAAAAAAAAGCTGGGCACTAGTGGCTCATACTTGTAAACTTAAGCTACTCAACAGGCTGAGATCTGAGGATCATGGTTCAAAGCCAGCCCAGGCAGAAAAGTCAGCAACACTCTGATCTCCAATAAACTACTCAGAAAAAGGCAGAAGTAGACCTGTGGCTCAAGTGGTAGAGTGCTAGCCTTAAGCAAAAACAAAATAAAAGCTCAGGAACAACACCCACGCCCTGAGTTCAAGCCCCAGCACTTGTAAACACACAAATAAAAGCACACTTGAGTCACAGAGATGTAGACTAGGTTTATAGAGATAAGAGGCCAGGTGTGCACCTTGTGTAACACATGCTACCTGTGAACACTTCTTGCATTCTCAGCTGCCAGAGGCTTACCTCACGTGATTGCCAATGGTACTGAATGTTGTGGTATCCACGCCTGGAAGAGGCACATATGGTAACCCGGTGTGGCTGAAGTGAAGCAAAAGCACAGAAGAGCAATTAGCACAGTGGGACACCAAGAAAAGTCCCAGGAAAGACAAAAAGCAGGAGAAAGAAAGATATGTGCCCATCACTGGAACAGAAGCAAGCTGACAGGAAGCTGATTTTCTCACGTAAATGGGATGAACTTAGATAGAGAGGGAGGAACAGAATAACATATTGTCTTTGGATATAACATCTTTTAATCACTTTGTTGAACATGATTTCATTAAATATTTAAACATTTAAAAATTGAATCACGGGCTGGGAAGGTGGCTCAGTGGTAGAGCGCTTGCCTTGCATGATGAGGCCCTGGATTCGATTCCTCAGCACCACATAAGCAAAAAGAAAAAAGCCAGAAGTGGCGCTGTGGCTCAAGTGGTAGAGCCGCTAGCCTTGAGCTGAAGAGCTGAGGGACAGCTCCCAGGCCCAGAGTTCAGGCCCCATGACCGGACCCCCCCCAAAAAAATAAATACAGTAAAAATAAAAATAAAAACTAAATCACGGCTGGGAATGTGACTTAGTGGTAGAGTGCTTGCCTAGCATGCATGAAGCCCTGGGTTTGATTTCTCAGTACCACATATACAGAAAAAGCCAGAAGTGTCACTGTGGCTCAAGTGGTAGAATGCTAGCCTTGACCAAAAGAAGCTCAGGGACAGTGTCCAGGTCCTGAGTTTGAGCCCCAGGACTGGCAAAAAAAAAGAAAAAAAAAAGCCGGGCACCAGTGGCTCACGCCTATAATCCTAGCTACTCAGGAGGCAGAGATCTGAGGATCAAGATTCAAAGCCAGCCCAGGCAGGAAAGTCCATGAGACTCTTATCTACAATAAACAACCAGAAAACTGGAAGTGGCACTGTGGCTCAAGTGGTAGAGCGCTGGCCTTGAGCTGAAGAGCTGAGGGACAGAGCCCAAGCCCAGAGTTCAGGCCCCACAACAGACAATAAATAAATAAATAAATAAATATCACAAGCTGAGTGCTGATGGCTCATACCTATAATCCTAGCTACTCAAGAGGCTAAGACCTAGCTGGGCGCCTGTGGCTCACGCCTGTAATCCTAGCTACTAAGGAGGCTATAATATGAGGATCATGGTTCAAAGCAAGCCTATGAGACTCTTATCTCCAATTAACTACCAGAATATCAGAAGTGGTGCTGTGGCTCAAGTGGTAGAGTGCTAGCCTGAACTGAAAAACTCAGGGACAGCACACAGGCCCAGAGTTCAAGCCCCACATCTGGGGGTGGGGGAAAGAGGCTAAGAGCTGAAGATTAATGTTTGAAGGCAGTCCAGGCAGGAAAAGTTCATGAGACACTTCAATTAATCAGCAGAATGCCAAAAGTGGAGGTGTGGCTCAAGCAGTAGAACACTAGCCTTTAAGCAAAAAACAAAAACAAAAACAAGTGAGAGTATGAGGCACCAAGTTCAAGCCCCAATTTGTATGTCATGTTGGATAGTTTTTTTGCACATCCCCATAGCTAGAACTAGTATGAAATTCTACTGGTTTTAGAATGTGGTGCATGCTTCATTAACAAGGTATCTGTCTGTGTGACAACCATACAATCCACACTTCCCTAACCAGCTGGGATGTGGCTTAAAACAAGCCCTCATGTGCTGGGTGGGGTGGCACACACTTGTAGTTCTAACTTCTTGGGAGGTTGAAGTGGTAGGATTATTTTAGCCTACACCCTGGTGAAAATAGTGAGACCAAGAAAGAAAGAGTCGTAGAGGAAGAAGGTGGAGGATTAGAGAGAAACAAAGCTTCATGTGCCACCCCTCCCCAGATTTAGCATGTATTAAAAAAAAAAAAAAAAGCTGCCCATCTAACCTGTATTATAGACTGCTGGAGAATAAGGTTCAAGTGAGAAAATCTGGCAGGTGCGGTGGTACATGCTCCTAATCCCAGCACTTTGGTGGCTGAGGCAGGAAGACTTTGAGTTCCAGGCCAGCCTGAGCTACATAGCAAGACCTTGTTGAGAGAGGAAGGGGACGGAAGGGAATGGATGTCCTATGGAAAAATAAGTCTTTGTTAAATTATTTTGGGGGCTATCCACTAATTCTTTGGGTAAACTCTTCTAAGTACCTTTAGAAAGACAGTAAACAGTACAGGCATACAATGTTAAGGCAGATTTAGAGCCAATAATAAAATGTCCCTACAAACACCACCCTTTCACCTTCTACCCAAATTTAAGTAAAATAAAATAGAAAGCTAAATAGAGAAAGAGAGAAAAGTCAGGTGGGAAAGAGTTCTGAGTGAAACAAACAGCTCCCAGGACACTAACCTCAGGAATAAACATATAAGGTCTTGGGTTGAGGAGAGTGGGAAGGGAAGAAAGCAACACAATTTAAAGCATAGACACACAGCAGAGCAGAGAACAATTCTGAGAATTCAGAGGCAAACAGCAAACTGGACAGTAAAAGCAGTGTACCATCTTTTTTTTTTGGGGGTCTGGTCGTGGGGCCTGAACTCTGGGCCTGGGCGCTGTCCCTCAGCTCTTCAGCTCAAGGCTAGTGCTCTACCACTTGAGCCACAGCGCCACTTCCGGCTTTTTTCTTTTTGTTTATGTGGTGCTGAGGAATCAAACCCAGGGCCTCATGCATGCAAGGCAAGCACTCTACCACTGAGCCACCTTCCTAGCCCCGTGTACCATCATTTTAAATGACTGATTTATTCTTGAGTACTTCCATGGTTGCATCATAAGAAGTACATATTTTTGGGCTGGGAAGGTGGCTCAGTGGTAGATCGCTTGCCTTGCATGCCTGAGGCCCTGGGTTCAATTGCTCAGTACCACATAAGCAAAAAGAAAAAAGCTGGAAGTGGCGCTGTGGCTCAAGTGGTAGAGCGCTAGCCTTGAGCTAAAGAGCTGAGGGACAGCGCCCAGGCCCAGAGTTCAGGCCCCACGACCGGACCCACAAAAAAAAAAAAAAAAGTACATATTTTTCTATTACCTACAGGACAAGTGCTCATAATTCATCTTTTAATTTCAATCAGAATTTTGTGAGTTTTGTGGTATTTTACTAAAACCCTTAATTATTCAGCCCTCTGCTCAAATGCCTGGGAAACTATACAACATCTTTGAGACAAGATTCCCTATGTAGGCTATATTGGTCTTGAACTCACAATTCTTTTGCATCACCTTCTAGAGATCTACTTTGGAGTACACATTCAGCTTCTCCAGCAGCTTGCTTTTCTCTCCTCTGCTGGTTCTGGGTTTTGAACTCAAAAGTCTCTCACTGTTGAATGGCTTGCTTACAGCTGGCTCTCTACAACTTGAACCATACCTCCAGTACAGACTTTTGCTGGTGTTTTGAGACAAAAGTCTCAAAAGACTTTTCTATTTAGTCTGGTTTTGAAATGCAATCCTTCAGTTTTTTAATCGATCAAAGGGCCTGAACTCTGGGCCTGGGTGCTGTCTCTCAGCTCTTCAGCTCAAAGCTAGCGCTCTACCACTTGAGCCACAGAGTCATTTCCAGTTTTTTTGTTTATGTGGTGCTGAGGAATCAAACCCAGGGCCTCATGTATGTGAGGCAAGCCCTCTACCATTGAGCCACCTACCCAGTCCAATCCTTCAGTTCTTAGCCTTCCGAGCAGCTAAGATGACAAGTGTGAGCCACTTGCATCCAGTTTTTATTTTGGGTACTGGGAATTGAATATAAAATTGTGGGCATGCTAAGCAAGCACTCTACTACTTGAGCCATTTCCTGGCTAACCAATAGATTTTTAATGATGCAGAATGGAAAAATCTGTGTCATTATGCCAAATGCACAAACAAGTGTCTCCCAAGTAATTTGGAATATCAGTGTTTTCTTTTCCTTTTTCTGCTGTTGTTTAATTTTTTTAAGAAAACAATAGCAAGGGCAAAAAGTTGTAAAATTTTATGTAAATAAAGTAGGGATCTAGAGGGCATAGCTCAAGTTGCAGAGCACTTGCTTAACAAGTACATGGCTGTGAGATCAACCACCAGTACTATTTTTTTTTTTTTTGCTAGTCCTAAGGCTTGAACTTAGGGGCTGGGCACTGTTTCTGAGCCTGTTTTTGCTCAAGGCTAGCACTCTAAAACTTGAGCCACAGTGCCACTTCTATTTATGTGGTACTGAGGAATCGAATCCAGGGCTTTCATGCATGCAAGGCAAGTACTCTACCACTAAGACACATTCTTAGCCCAACCCCCAAGTACTATTAAAAGAAAAAAAAAGAATTAAAGTAGGTATATTAGGCCCATAAATGATGATGTATATGCCTATAATCCCAACTACATGGGAGGTGGGAACAGGAGGATCATAGTTCAAAGTTAGCCCAGGCAAAGTTAACAGGAAATCATAAAAACAAAAAGTAAACTGGAGCTGTGATTCAAGTGGTAGAGCACTGAAAGCTAAGAGTTCAATCCCCAATAGTACAAAAGAAGGTAGAAAGATTTATCTAAAAGCTTTCTCAATCAAGGCTCCTTCTCTGCCACTTGAGCCACAGCTCCACTTCAGACTTTTTTGCTGGCTGATTAGAGATAAGAATCTTATGGACTTTCCTGCCCAGGCTGGCTCTGAACCTTCATCCTCAGATCTTAGCTTCCTAAGTAGCTAGGATTATAGGTGTAAACCACTAGCACCTGACTAAAGTAATTTTGTAGGGACTTGTTACTTTTAAAAAAAAATTTTTTTTTTTTTGGGGTCCGGTCATGGCCTGAACTCTGGGCCTGGGCACTGTCCCTCAGCTCTTCAGCTCAAGGATAATGCTCTACCACTTGAGCCACAGCGCCACTTCCGGCTTTTTTTTTCTTTTTGCTTATGTGGTGCTGAGGAATCGAATCCAGGGCCTCATGCATGCAAGGCAAGTGCTCTACCACTGAGCCACCTTCCCAGCCCCTACTTTTTAAATTTTTTTTTTTTTTTTTGGGTCCGTCATGGGGCTTGAACTCTGGGCCTGGGCGCTGTCTCTCAGCTCTTCAGCTGAAGGCGAGCGCTCTACCACTTGAGCTACAGCGCCACTTCCGGTTTTCTGGTGGTTTATTGGAGATAGGAGTCTCACGGTCTCTCCTGCCCGGGCTGGCTTTGAACCGTGATCCTCAGATCTCGGCCTCCTGAGTAGCTAGGATTACAGGCGTGAGCCACCAGCGCCCAGCTACTTTTTAAATTTTTGATGCTAGAAATTGAACCTAAGGCCTTGCACATGCTAAATACCCACTCTTCTACAAGCTATACTCCCAGCCTCTAGGGCTTTTTTTGTTTGTTTGTTTCAACTTGGGGCTTTGACTTGTTTGGCAGTTGTTATACCACTGGACCCATTTCTAAGCACCTTTATTTTTCAGATAGGACCAGACCACCTCAACTACAATCTATCTACCCATACCTATTACATTTCTGAGATCACAGGCATGCACCACTACACAGAAATTGGTGGAGATGAGAATCTCACTAACTTTTTTTTTTTGTCGGTGGTGGGGCTTGAACTCTGGGCCTGGGTACTGTCCCTGAGCTCTTCAGTTCAAGGCTAGCACTCTACCACTTGAGCCACAGCACCACTTCCAGTTTTCTGGTGGTTAATTGGAGATAAGAGTGTCATGGACTTTTCTGCCCGGGCTGGCTTTGAACCATGATCCTCAGATCTCAGCCTCCTGTGTAGCTAGGATTATAGGCGTGAGCTGCCGGTGCTCTGCTCTAACTTTTTGAACATGCTCTCTTCAAACATAGATCCTCCTAGAAGTTGCTCCCCAGACCTTTTCTATTAGATGGTACAAGGATATTAATGAGATTATTTCCAATTATTCACTTAGTAGTCAAAACACAGGAACTCCCACAAAGTTCATTTTAAGGCCTATAAATTACTGGGAGCTGGTGGCTCACACTTGTAATCCTTACTCAGGAGGCTGAGTCTGAGGATCTTGGTGCAAAGCCAGCCCGGTAGGAAAAATCTGTGATGCTTATCTCCAATAAACTACTCAGAAAAAGTGTGAAGTGGAGCTGTGGTTCAAGTGGTAGAATGCTAGCCTTGAGCAAACTAGTTCAGGAACAGGGACTGGGAAGGTGGCTCAGTGCTTGCCTTGTAGGCATGAAGCCCTGGGTTCGATTCCTCAGCACCACATAAGCAGAAAAAGCCAGAAGTGGCACTGTGGCTCAAGTGGCAGAGTGCTAACCTTGAGCTGAAGAGCTGAGGGACAGCGCCCAGGCCCAGAGTTCAGGCCCCACCAAAGAAACAAAAAACAACAACAACAACAACAAAAAATAGTTCAGGGACAGTACCTAGGCTCTGAGTTTAAGCCCTACGACCAGCACCAAAATGGGGTGGAGGGTGGGGGGCATGAAGCCTATAAATCCTAAAACTGGAGTATGTAAATGCCTACTTGTGAGTGTGTGTCAGTTGTAGGGCTTGAACTTAGGGCCTCCTGGGCACTGTCCCTGAGCTTTTCTGCACAAGGATACTACCGCTTTGAGCCACAACTCCATTTCCAGTTTCCTGGCGGTTTATTGGAGATAACTGTCCTGTTTGGGTTGGCATCAAACCATGATCCTCGGATCTCAGCCTACTGAGCAGCTACAATTATAGGCATAGGCCACCAGTGCCAGGCTGTAAATGTCAAGTTTTGAAGCCTTCATCTTACAGAAAAAAAATGTAGAAGCTCATAAACTAGGTGTGGTGATGCTGACATTAATTCATTCACTCACTAAAAAAGTATTTTCTATTTTTTGCACACCAAATACTAAGTGCTGCTGTAAGATATTTAAAAATATGTAAGTCGGGGCTGAGAAGGTGGCTCAGTGGTAGAGCACTTGCCTTGCAAGCATGAGGCCCTGGGTTCGATTCCTCAGCACCACATAAGCAAAAAGAAAAAAGCCAGAAGTGGTGCTGTGGCTCAAGTGGTAGAGTGCTAGCCTTGAGCTGAAATGCTAAGGGACAGCACCCAGGCCCAGAGTTCAGGCCCCACTACTGGACCCCCCCCCCCCCCAAAAAAAATATGTAAGTCATTGCCACTACGAATTGTCTATGGGCTGGGAAGGTGGCTCAGTGGTAGAGCGCTTGCCTTGCATGCCTGAGGCCCTGGGTTCGATTCCTCAGCACCACATAAGCAAAAAGAAAAAAGCCGGAAGTGGCGCTGTGGCTCAAGTGGTAGAGCGCTAGCCTTGAGCTGAAGAGCTGAGGGACAGCGCTCAGGCCCAGAGTTCAGGCCCCACGACCGGACCCCCCCCCCCCCCCAAAAAAAAAAAAAGAATTGTCTATAGTCTCAGCAACTGAAAGATAAAGCAAGAGAACCATGATTTTGAGGCTATCCTGGGTTGCATAGTAAGTTCAAATGCTACACAGAGATGGCTTGGAAGAATAAATAATGGTCCAAAACACAACTATAGATTTGGCAGAAAAATCGCTGGTGGCTCACACTTATAATCCTAGCTACTTAGGAGGCTGAGACCTGAGAATCATGGTTCAAGCTCAAAGTCAGCCCAGGCTGGAAAGTCCATGAGACTCTTATCTCCAATAAACCACCAGAAAACTGGAAGTGGTGCTGTGGCTCAAGTGGCAGAGCAATAGCCTTGAGCTGAGGAGTTGAGGGACAGCGCCCAGGCCCAGAGTTCAAGCCCCATGACTGACCAAGAAAAAAAAAAATGACTGCTGTTATTTTCTTAGCAGAGATTTCCCAAAGTGTACAGCAAATGCAGACACAAAGAGGCCTCCAAGCAGCACTGCATTTCCAACACTTCCCCAGTGGTAGGAAGCAAATATGGGATATAAGCAAAGAACAGAAACAGAGTTTACCTGTTTGTGGTGCTCAGACTCGGCTGCCGCTTGCTATGATGAAGAGCAGAGATTTCGAAGGAGCAGGAAGAGGACCCATGCTGGCTCCAAATGGACAACACTCTGCCCACCGAGTAGGGCAGAGAATAGAAGACCTTATTTGCTATGGAGGCTGGAGACCTTAGCCCTTTCAATCCCTGTGTAAACTGGGTCATGAAGAGCCTCTGCATGGTAGGCATGTGATTTGAGAAGCTCCGTTGTTTTGTCCAGATTCGGTAGCATCCAGGAGAACAAAGTGCAAGAAGCGTGTGAAGGCCAAAGACAGAGCAGTCTGCTCTGGTCTGGACCATGGCAGTGCCTCCATAGTCTGGGAGAGGAGCTGGAGTCTGTGGAGGAGCCTGAGTGTGTGCCTGACCATGGAGGCTGGTGTCTTCCCTGAATGTAGCCATACCAGGGCAAGCATGGGACAAAAAGAAAGAAAAGGTCCACTTGGGAGGTTGAGGCAGGCACTGGGAGGCCTCTCCTAAGGCAAGCCTCGATGGAGCACAGTGCTCAGGAAAAGTCCTCGAGGCTTCCATCATGCAACTAGAGGTTGGTTTCACATGAAAGGAAACTGGGAAGATTTCAGAACCAAACAGTAGTGATGGCATCTTTTTGCTCAAATCTATGAAGCTCATTTTGATGGCTTCAAGAGAATAAAGTGCCAAGGATTTGCTGTTAGGCCTCTGATCCCATTTATTAGCTGCCATATATGGGTTCAGCTGCATTGCGTTATATGAAAATCCATCCAGGAGCCTTTTATATCTGAGGCGCTTATAACTTTTAGCCACTGGCAGAAGTGCAGAGGAACACCGATGGTATCTGAGTATCGGGGACTTGGCAGGTGGGGCTAGTTTGGAGGCAAGGATGGATAGCTTATTTAGTAAGGCTGATTCTTTGGTAGGCTTCCTAAAACTCAGGCTCAAGGGATGGCACAGAGTAGCCTTCTGCTTTGGTTTGTGGCTAAGCAAGCTCCTGATAGGTACTGGTTCAGATTTCAATTGTGTGGGTACAGGCACAGCACATGAGCTGAGAAGTCTGTGTGCTTTGGTGGGGACAGAATTGGATGAACTCTTTCCAATGGCAGAACTTCTGACTTTACCCACTTTTCTCCCCACACTGACCAGCTCCTGATAGGAAACTCTCTTACACGTTCGATGGGGCTGCTTCTTTAAAGGAAGCATTCTTTTTTGACCAGAAGTATTCACAAAGGCACCATGTATTTGATCACATCCAGCAACGCTGGGATCTTGCTGTTTCCTGGGGGCACCAGGAAGGCAAGGACCCGAGCATAACTCAATGTCCTTCTTCAATGGCTGATGATATAAGCTTTGCTCCTTTGGGTCTCCCAACCTTTGAAGCTGTCCAGTGGTGTTGCCCTTGGTTAGCTTTGCCTGAGTGATTTCTTTTATCATGGTGAACCCATCTTTGTCTGCTTGAGGGTGGTTCTTATCTTGAGCCTCATCTGAAAACTTATTAGATGATGCATACTGTTCAAGTATCATATGTGCTGCTCCTTTTTGATGTGTAAGATTTTCCTCTTTCAGCAATGTGTAGTCCAAAAACTGCTGACTCTGTTGTTTTACAGAATCATTATGAATGGCTTGGCATTGCAAGTAGGTCTGAGAATTCCTGGGCAAATTATTATCACCATGGCCTTCTCTGCTAGTGATCACCTCAGATTCTTCCCCAACAGTTAAGTGATCCAGCAGTACCCTCTGGTGGTCTTCAGTTCTTTTTCCATTCTTCAGTTTTTTTCCATGTGTATCAGTGAAATTCTCAAAACGACAAGCTTTGCAAGCATCCTTTTCCACACTGGTGTGTGCACTGTCTCTTTCGTTAGAACTTATATTCCTTGGTACTTGTTCCTTCATCTCGAGCAGGCTTGCACAGTCTTTTGTATTTTCACAAAGCACGTCACCATCTTTCTGCTTAAAAGGATTTTTCAGGTCAGTTTCTTCACTACTGGTATTATCAATTTCTGAATTTTCTTGAGAAGATAGATACAAAGTCATTGCTTTAAAGGATTCTAGGCTCTGTGGAGAGTCAGAGTTCCCATCTTGGCATTTAAAGGACATCAAATCTCTTGAGGATATTCCCAAAGGTTTTTCCTTGCCAGCCTCAGAATCTACTTCTGGTCTTGATCCTTCAGTTATTCCCTGGGTCTCTCTTAGAGATCCTACGTTACAATGGTGTTTATGGTAAGCATGATTTAAAGACATGCTTATGCTATCTAATATACTCACATTTGGTTCATGATCAGCAATAGACTTCATCTCATGGGGTATGGAAGAGTCTGGGCATTCTTCAATTTCACAGTCTTCTAAAGATTTACATACTTTCTCTTCACATGATTTTATTTCTACAGACTGCTCTATAGAAGCAGCAACATTTGGGAGATCTGAGTCAGCTGGTCCTATAAATGCAGCCTTCAGTTCTCCTCTCTCAGATGAGGTATTCCTTGAGGTTTCACGGAATGCCAGTCTATCTCCCTTTGCACCATCACCAAGTACATTAGATGTTTTCACAGCCAGCATACCTTGTGCAGGCTTTTCACCATAGTCTGCATGGACCGTGTGTATCATACCATCGATGGACTCTTCAGAACCAGAAATATTTTCAAAGGCTCCTTGGGAATTGTCTTTCTTCGGACTACCACAAAGCAGTGAGTTATCCCTATCCAAACTGACTAGCAGATCTTTTTTGCTGAAATTTAGCTCTCTGTTAGCTTCTGCAGTGGCTTCTCTCTGGTGACTGTCTAGTGCCTTCTTAACTGATTTACATTTACTTCTGCATTCAACTAGTCTGTTTTGGTTACTCTGGAAGCCAAGGACTTCATCTGCTTTCTGACCAAGGGTTTCAACTGTTGGAGGAGACTGGTTCAATGTTTCAGGATTTGGAATGTTTGCAGATTGGTTTAGTTCTTGTGTAGCACAGTCAGAGATAGTGTCTTTACAAAACACAGTTTCATTGGGTATATCTGATTCTTTTCTGTGTAGCCCTCTCTCATTGGGTTTGATGTGACTGATGGCAGCACGTGTGGCTATCTTCAACACTCCATTACCTGACATATGTGCTACTTTAGTATGGTTCTTACCATCTGGAAGGCTGCCTTGAGTTTCTCTCCTAGTAAGTTCACTCTTCTTAGATGTACAGCTCATTTTCTGGGTGTTACTTTTTACAGAGTCTTCTGTTCCCTGGGAGTAGTGATCACTGTGCTGAAATGCATTTTCATATTTTCTTGCTTTAGAGTTGTTCACTCTCAGAATGATTTTGCTTGGCTTAGAAACAGCACACGCAGAAAGTAAATTTTCTTTTGGTACATTTTCTCTTGCATTGTGACAGATGGAGATATCCTGAGATTGAATGTTTTTACATTTGGTGACAGAAACCTCCTGAGGAGAGCCAGCTGCTTCTTTTGTACTTGAGAGGAACCCAAAATGTAAATCTTCTGTTCCTGAATCAGCCATTTTTTCTTTTCCTTCTAGGCTTCCTGATTTGGTGCTAAAGGTGGGATTTGAAGAGGCACCACAGATTTTGTCACCCTGTGAAGAAATGTCTTTTAGTTTTGTCTTCATGGGAATGGTCTGGGTACCAGCAATAACCTCCCCTCCATTCTTTAAAGAAAGGTGATGGCTCTGTTGGGCATCATTGCCTGTAGCCAAAGGCCTCTCTCTGTTTATATTTAGTAGAGAACTAGTTGGCAATGTCATGTGGTCTTGAGAATTAAGGGACACTTGTTGATTTAAAACACATTCACAATCTACTTTCATAACCAGTTCACTAGCACAAGAAGGTTCACTCATCTCACCAGCAATGCCTGGTGCATCTAAATGTGAGATACTGTCAAGTGAGGTTCGTGTAGCCTTTTCTGAAGGTCTGTAATCAAATTCTTGCAACAGTGGTAATTGAGCAGCATCTGTCTTGGATTTTGATATCTTGCTAGGTATAAAATTTATCTGATCTTCTGGCATAACACTCCCAAAAGATTTTCTTTCAGACAAAAAATCATTACATGTTGCTTCATTTATCTGAGTTTCACCTTCCAGATTTCTCTGAATGTTAACTAAAGAATTAGAGTCTTTACTATTTATCTTTTCACGTAACTTATTAGGCTTTATAGTGGTTGTCTGTTCTGACTCTCTAAGTTGCACTGAAGAGAAAAAATTGCTTTCTACTGAGTGCTCACTTACATGGCTCACATTAGGAACCGTTTTTCTATGGTCCACAGGGTCTGTCAAGTTACCCTGATAGTCTAAAGTGATTTTCAAATCATTCTTTTTAAACATTATTTCTGTGGCTTCAGTAAGAAAATTGAGCATTAAAGAACTAGAGCTTTCTGTATGGATACTGCCTTGAATGCAAGAGCTATTGTAAGTATCTTCCTTTGGGATATCAGCAGTCTTTTTTCCACCAGAACTGGCTTTCTTTTCTGGTTCTTCTTCCCTTTCTTTCCCGAGATTCAAAGGCCTTTCTTTACCTTCTATACAAGCCAAGTTTTTGCTTGGATCGTCCTCATTAAAAAAAGAACTATCTGTCTTTTTAGCAGATCCTTTCAGCAAACTGTTGCTTTCAAAATCACATTTTTCTAATGATGCTATTCTGCATTCTGGAACAGACAAAAGTGGTATGAAATGTGGAATTTCAGAACTTTCTTCCAAGGGTTTTATAGCATCTCTATTTCCCATAGCTGTGGAAGTATTAGGTGCAGAACTGTGTTTTTCATTATGGAGGCCAGGAGTCTGTTGGCGATTGTCATCTGCTTCGCAGACAGGGTTTAATTTACACAGCTCTTTCTCTTCATTGTCAGTGTTGGAAATGGCACTGTTCCCTGGTAATAATGACAACCAAGATGGAAAAGTTTTTAATTCTCCACATTCTTTTTCATTAGCAGTTACTTCTGCCAATCCAGGGTCCACAAAGGTTAAAGGCTTTAGGGAAACTAAAGTTCTGGTTTCTGAAACTTCACCACTGGTCATGATTTTGTCTACTTCTTGGTATTCACTGCACCCAGCTGAGAGAATATTACTCACATTGTCATTCTTATCCATCTTAGTCCCATTCACCTTTATACCTTGTACTTCTTCCGTGGACTCAGGCAGAGTTTCAGCTGTAATCTGTACATTTCCTTCTACACAAGAGAAATAAATCCAAATAAGCATGTAATCATTGTGAATTTTATCATGTATCCAAAGGCAACAATAATAACAAAAAAAAAACTCAAAAAGATAATTACAAAATGGAAAAAAAAGTTTTTGTATGAGGCAAGTACCAGTGGCTCATGCCTGTAATCTTAGCCACTCAGAAGGCTGAGATCTGAGGATCAGGGATCAAAACCAGCCTATGCAGGAAAGTCCATGAGACTCATTTCTGTTTAATCACCAGAAAACCAGAAGTGGCACCATGGCTCAGAGTAGTAGAGTGCTAGGCTTAGGCTAAAAAGCTCAGAAAGAGCATATAATAGGCCCAGAGTTCAAGCTCTATGACAGACAGAAAACAAAAAGAAGTGGAGTTTTGTTTTTTTTTAACAAGTTTTTATGTCGGGCTGGGAAGATGGTTCAGCAGTAGAGCGCTTGCCTTGCATGCATGAGGCCCTGGGTTCGATTCCTCAGCACCACATAAGCAAAAAAGAAAAAAGCCGGAAGTGGCGCTGTGGCTCAAGTGGTAGAGCACTAGCCTTGAGCTGAAGAGCTGAGGGACAGCGCCCAGGCCCAGAGTTCAGGCCCCACGACCGGACCCCCCCCCCCCAAAAAAAAGAAGTTTTTATGTGAAATCACAGATTCATGATACAACAGCATACATTATTAGATGACTATTCCAGGACTTGAACTTACATATGTCACTGATAAAACCATTCTTTGAAAAAAGCAATTATACATACAACTATATCTGAGACTTATCTGTAAGGTGAACAGTCTTGAATTCCATTACCTGCAAAAACTGTAAGGTTTTTCTGTAAGGTTGAACTAAAATTATTAAAGCTGAGTGAAAGGTCTATGGAAACAATGTATTTTTTTTTTTTTTTTTGGGTCCGGTCCTGGAGCCTGAACTCTGGGCCTGGGCACTGTTCCTCAGCTCTTCAGCTCAAGGCTGGCGCTCTACCACTTGAGCCACAGCGGCATCTCCAGCTTTTTTTTCTTTTTGCTTATATAGTGCTGAGGAATCGAGCCCAGGGCCTCATGCATGCAAGGCAAACACTCTACCACTGAGCCACCTTCCCAGCCCTATTCTTTCCTTTTTTTTTTTTGGTGCTGGTAGCAGGCCTTGAACTCAAGAGTCTCTCAATCTCAATCTACTTTTCCTCTCATCTGGCTCTCTACAACTTTAGCCATGTCTTCAGTTCTGGCTTTTTTCTGCAGATTTAAAAAAAGTCTTACTGAGTGCCAGTAATCCTAGCTACTCAGGAGGCTGAGATCTGAGGATCACAGTTCAAAGCTAGCCTGCGCAGGAAAGTCTGTGAGACTCTTATCTCCAATTAACCCCAGAAAACTGGAAGTGGTGCTGTGGTTCAAGTGGCAGAGTACTAGCCTTGAGCTGAAGAGCTCAGGGACAGCGCCCAGGACCAGCGTTCAAGCCCCACAACTGAACAAAAACACAGTGGAACCATGGCTCAAAGTGGTAGAGTGCTAGTCTTGAGCAAAAAGAGCTCAGGGACCAGCGGGCAGGCCCTGAGTTCAAGCTTCACAACTGACAACACAACAAAAACAAAAAAGCTTAAGTGGAGCTGTAGTTCAAGTGGTAGAACACTAGCACTGAGAATAAAAGTTCAGGGTCAGTGCTCAGACTCAGTGGTCAAGCTCTGGGACTGCCCCTCCCCCCCAAAACTAAGACCTCACATGAGCATTAAGGGTTCAACACACTGTTTTTGGGTTTTGTCAGTTGTGGGGCCTAAACTAGGGCGTAGGTGCTATCCCTGACCTCTTTTGCTCAAGGCTAATGCTCTACCAATCTGAGCCACAGTGTCACAGATTTCTGGTGCTCAATTAGAGATAAGAGTCTCATGGATTTTCCTGCTGCAGCTGGCTTTGAACTGCAATCCTTAGATATCAGCCTCCTGAGTATCTATGATTACAGGAAAGAGCCACTGGCACCTGGCTCAACACACTGTTAATAAAGAATACTTATGGGAAAAGAGCAAACTAAACTATCATCCACTAACACAAGGTCTGATAATAGTCGTGTCCTAGTATACCCACAGGTAATATAACAAATTTCTATAATTAAGTCTATCTAGTAAAGCACGTAACTATAACCATTATATTCTAACTACAAAATGGGATTTGTGAATTAAAATGATATGCAGTAGTGGGTGGGGGGAAACAACTTAGAGAAATACCTTTGTTCCTTAGAAAACCTTCAGGGAGATCCTCGTGTAAAAGTTCTCTGGACTGTACCAGGAGGGCCTCCTACAATAAGAAAACCAGCAGTCAAGGGAGGATTCAGATACCTGAAGTTCATTTCTTAAGAAACTTCTTTATGACCCTAGGAAATTTGCTAGTACTCACAAGGATTGAGAACTGAAGGAAACATCAAATTTAAGTAAGTACAATCAAACAAAAAACTTCTCCAGAATTTGATCTTGAAAAGTCAAGCTTGTCAAAGTCTAGATAAGAGAGTTAAAGTATTTACTTGTAAATGCAAATCAACCCTAAAAATGCCTTCTGCTAATGAAACAAACCATTGTAGTGTTAATTTTTGGGGGGGGGGGGGGGCGGTCAGTCAGGTGCCTGAACTCTGGGCCTGGGCGCTGTCCCTCAACACTTCATCTCCAGGCTAGCGCTCTACCACTTGAGCCACAGAGCCACTTTCCAGCTTTTTTTGCTTATGTTGAGGAATCGAACCCAGGCCTCATGCATGCAAGGCAAGCACTTTACTGCTGAGCCACCTTCCCAGCCCTGTAGTGTTAATTTTTATTTCTAAGGAAACCACCCCCCCCAAATCAGATGACTCTCTAGCTAACCATATGGTACCATGTACACTGTATATTTGTAGTACCAGACACTCAACATGTAATATGTGCTTTATAGTGTATATTATGGTCATGAAATAGAAAGTCTTTCTTTGCTAGGAAATACATATTGAAGAATTTAGGCATCATCTCTGTGAATATACTCTCAAATTAACTTTATTTTTGGTCTTTTGTCGGTCATGGGGCCTGAACTCTGGGCCTGGGCACTATTCCTCAGCTCTTCAGCTCAAGGCTAGCGCTCTACTACTTGAGCCACAGCGCCACTTCCGGTTTTTCTGCTTATGTAGTGCTGAGGAATCAAACCTAGGGCTTCATGCATGCAAGGCAAGCACTCTACCACTAAGCCACCTTCCCAGCCCCTCAAATTAAAATTTTTTTAAAGCTTACCTTTAATCCTATTTATTCAGATCTGAAGAGCACAGTTCAAAGCCAGCCCAAGCAGATAAACCCAAAAGAATCTTATCTCCAGTTAGATGACAAAAAGCACACACACACACACACACACACACACACACACACACACACACACACACACACACACACACACACACACACACACACACAGCACCAGGTTCATTGGCACATTCCAGAAATCCCAGAACTTGGAATGTAGAAGCAGAAGGACTTCAAATTCTAGGCCAGCCCCTAGGCTTGCTTCATAGTGAGAGCAGTGAGAGCTTGTCTCAAAAATCAAACCAAGGAGGCTGGGAAGGTGGCTCAGTGGTAGAGCGCTTGCCTTGCAAGCCTGAGGCCCTGGGTTCGATTCCTCAGCACCATATAAGCAAAAAGATAAAAGCCGGAAGTGGCACTGTGGCTCAAGTGGTAGAGCGCCAGCCTTGAGCTGAAGAGCTGAGGGACAGCACCCAGGCCCAGAGTTCAGGCCCCACGACCGGACCCAAAAAAAAAATAAAAAAATAAAAATAAAAATAAAACCAAGGGCTGGGAAGGTGGCTCAGTGGTAGAGTGCTTGCCTTGCATGCATGAGGCCCTGGGATCAATTCCTCAGTACCACATAAGCAGAAAAAGCTTGGCACTGTGGCTCAAGTGATAAGAGTGCTAGCCTTGAGCTGTACTAGGCCCAGAGTTCAGGCCCCATGACAAAAAAAAAAAAAAAAAATCAAACCCAAACAAGACAAAACCCATGAAATAAAATATGGTAAGATTTTAGCTGGGCATTGATGGCTCACGCCTGTAATCCTAGCTACTCAGGAGGCTGAGATCTGAGGATCGCGGTTCAAAGCCAGCTCAAAGCCAGCTCGGGCAGGAAAGCCCATGAGACTCTTACCTCCAATAAACCACCAGAAAACCAGAAGTGGCTCTGTAGCTCAAGTGGTAGAGCGCTCACCTTGAGCTGAAGAGCTGAGGGTCAGAGCCCAGGACCAGAGCTCAAGCCCCACGACCGACAAAAAAAAAAAAAAAAAAAGGTAAGATATGAGAGGAATCTACCTGAGGGATACAAAATTTTGTCTAGTGGGACTGGGAATGTGGCTCAGTTGGTAGAGTGCTTACCTAGCATGCATGAAAGCCCTGGATTCCTCAGTACCACATCAAAAGAAAAAGCCAGAGATAGTGCTGTGGCTCTAACCTTGAGCAAAAGAAGCTCAGGGACAGTGCCCAGGCCCTGAGTTCAAGCCCAAGGACTACAAAAAAAAAAAAAAAAAAAAAAAGCCGTACTGCTTCTGCAATTTCTCTGTAACAAATTATTCTAAAATAAAAGTTTAAGAAAACATTTATTTGTAGTTACATTGGATTCATTCCCCCAAAATAATACTCTCCACATTCTAGATTCTTGAAATACAGGCTGATTGTATGTGCTGTGAGATAAAATGCTATTAAGACTATTCTTTTGGGATAATTAATACTTTATGAAAAAGGAAGAATGCTAGAATGAAATATGTTGGGATAAAGAACCAGTAAGATTGTGGGTGGGTATGGGAGGAAAAAACTGAGAGAGAAGAGATGACAGTGTCCAAAAAGAATTAAACTCATTACCTGACTTAAGAAATGATAACCCCTCTATCATCTTTATAACAATAAGAAAATTAATTTAAAAACTTTCACCTACTAGCTACATGAGTGTGAGAAAAACTTATACATAGTTATAAGAAACAAAAAGTGGGGGAGTCGGAGAACAACATAAAATACCTAGTGAATAGCTGGGCACCAGTGACTCAGGCCTGTAAACCGCTACTCAGGAGGCTGAGATCTGAGAATCGTAGTTCAAATCCAGTCTGGGCAGGAGAGTCTGTGAGACTTTATCTCCAATTAACCACTAGAAAACCACTCAAGCAGTAGCACATGCACCTGGAGCTGAAGAGCCCAGGGGTAGCGTCCAGGCCCAGAGTTCAAGCCCCACAAGGACAAAAAACAAAAACAAAAACAAAAACAAAATAACCGCCCCCCCCCCACACCTCCCCCAAAGACTAGCAAATAGTTTGTTCCAAGAACCAAAGTGTCTATCATAAAGCCGGGTGCTAGTGGCTCACACCTGCAATCCTAGCTACTCAAGAGTCTGAGATCTGAGGATTGTGGTTCAAAGCTAGGCCAGGCAGGAAAGTCCACCAGACTCTTGCCTCCAATTAACCACTTCCAAACCAGAAGTGGAGATAGGGCTCAAAGTAGAGTGCTAGCCTTGAGCAAAAAGAGCTCCGGGACAACACTGAAGCCCAGAGCTCAAGTCCTACAACAACACCAAAAAAAGTGTCTCTCATTCACAAGATCATAGACATGTATTATCACATGTGTCAGCCATTTCTGTGAGAGAAGCCAATAAGGCCCGTCACCAACAAATTCTGGTATACACCGTCAGGAAAGATTACCCACCACAAGCTTTCTGGGCTAAACTTAGTGACAATTGGGGGAGTCTCCTGTGATTTTGTGCCCTTTGTGAAGGGCTACTGGAATTTTAGTGCTGTCCCCATATACTGCTCACAATGATGCGCATAGCAGGAGAACCCAAAACACCCCTGATGAATGTCAAGCCCACTGCTTCCTATCCAAGAAGAGGAAAAAAACAGCTAAGAGTGAGGTATTCCACTTGCCCTCTACCTTGCAGAATTATCTTGAAAGGTTGTAAATTAAGAAGGATCAAGCTATTCCTCACAATAAAGTAAGGGAAAGACTGGGTCTTAGTGATTCACTTGTTCTCACAGCCATCCTAGCCTCTAAACAGGGGATGGGGCTATCCACCCAGCTTGAGGCCTAGAGATGAGACAAGCCATCCTTTGAATTGCAGATGCCTAGCTCAGTTGGTAGAGTAGAGAGCTCTCCATTTTAGAGGATATGCCACAGGGAAGCTGCTCCTGTGTTTTTATGTTGGGGCTCTACCTAAGCATGTGGTTTTTGTCTCTAAAAGCTTGGTGCAAACTCTGTGCTGGGCTGCTGGTTTTTGAGACAATAGTTTGCCATGCAGACTCTTTTGGCCAATAAAGTACTCAGAAAAAGTCTGTCCAAACTAGGGCTGGCTTGGAACAGCGATCCTCAGATCTCAGCCTCCTGAGTAGCTGGGATTACATGCGTGAGCCACAGGTGCCCGGCTCTTGGCCTTTTAAACATTACTTGGCAAGGGCGGGAGAAGGGGAGGAGAAAGGGAGGTATAATCATGCGTCATAAAGCTGTTTTTCAGATTCCAACCAAGGACCATGCCAATTTTAAGTACGAGCTTCCCACCCAAGGATATCATTCGCTTCCAGCCAGAGCTGGGAGTGCCTGGGATTCCACAAAGGATGTTAATGGCTTAGCTTGGTTGGGGGAACACACGGTTCAGGAAAGGACAGTAGTAGGGTAACAAAAGCTAACTAGTTAGGTACCAAGAAAGTCTTATCCACAGGAAGCTTAGTTACATTCATATTTTAGATCCATTCATCATTTACTTCACAGTTTAAGTCAAATAACACAGTTCATTTGTAATTCCCCATCATATCATTAAATTCATTCATTGTCCACGTTATACCGTTCAAGTCAAATGCTATAGTTCATCTCTAATTTTCCATCATATCAAGATTGATTCCCAATTCCATCTCTCAAAATGTGGCTTCTGTTTCTCCATTGGCATTACAACAAAAAGAGGGCTGGAGACTACAAGGCTTGAGGTCTCAAAGATAATCAATAATTGAATGTACTAAAAACAACATGTAGCTGAGATGTAAGCTAACACCACCACAGCAGTGACCTCACAACCACGAGGGAGCTCTGCAGAGGAGTGAGTGCAGAGAAGGAACCAGAACAGCCTACTTGCACGCAAAGGACATGTGTAGAACAGTCTTCAGACTCTTCTAACCCATTTCAAACTTAGCCAATCACATAACAAATACATGAAACCTAAAACACAATTTCTAGTTGTGCACTGGTGCTCATACCTGTAATGCTAGCTATTGAAGAGGCTGAGATCTCAGAATCACAGTTCAAAGCCAGCCTGGGCAGTAAAGTCTGCAAACTCTTTTATCCAATTAACCTCCAAAAAGCCAGAAATGGAACTGTGGCTCAAATGGAGTGCTAGTCTTGAGCAAAAAAGCTCAGGGATAGCAGTGAGGCCTGGAGCCAAACCCCAGGACTAGCCACCATCAAAACTAAAGAACAGCAATCTATCTATCTGTCTGTCTGTCTGTCTATCTATCTATCTATCGTCAAGGATCAGCACAATATTTTTCCTAATATTTTTTTTTGGGGGGGGGGGGGTGTCATGGGCTTGAACTCTGGGCCTGGGCGCTGTCCCTCAGCTCTTTAAGCTCAAGGCTAGCGCTCTACCACTTGGGCTACAGCACCACTTCCGGTTTTCTGGTGGTTTATTGAAGATAAGTCTCTCGGGACTCTCCTGCCCAGGCTGGCTTTGAACTGCAATCCTCAGATCTCAGCCTCTTAGCTAGGATTACAGGCATGAGCCATCAGCATCCTGCTCCTAAAATATTTTATTAGGTATTTTTATTGGGAGGGGGCAGGGGGAATCAGTTATGAGGCTTGAGCCTAGATGCTGTCCCTGAGCTTTTTCATTCAAGGCTATCACTCTACCACATTGAGTCACAGTGCACCTCTGGTTTTTTGGTGGTTAATTGGAGGTAAGACTTTGCTGCCCAGGCTGGCATGGAATACCCTTCCATGTAGCTAAGATTTGGAAGTGGTGCAGTAGCTCAAGTGAGCGTTACCCTTGAGCTGACCTGAGGGACAGTACCTAGTCCCAGAGTTCAAGCCTCATGACCACCACCAAAAAGAAGGAGGAGGAGGAATCAGATCTGAATAGCTAGGATTACAGGCATAAGTCACCAACACCCAGCCACTATCAGCTAAATTTTCTTTTTTTTTTTTTTTGGTGGGTCGTGGGGCTTGAACTCTGGGCCTGGGCGCTGTCCCTCAGCTCTTCAGCTCAAGGTGAGTGCTCTACCACTTGAGCTACAGCGCCACTTCCGGTTTTCTGGTGGTTTATTGGAGATAGGAGTCTCACGGTCTCTCCTGCCCGGGCTGGCTTTGAACCGCGATCCTCAGATCTCAGCCTCCTGAGTAGCTAGGATTACAGGCGTGAGCCACCAGCGCCCGGCTATCAGCTAAATTTTCTAACTTTCAGGATTCTTCTTTTTTTTTTTTTGTCGGTCATGGGGCTTGAACTCTGGGCCTGGGTGCTATCCCTCAGCTCTTCAGCTCAAGGTGAGCGCTCTACCACTTGAGCTACAGCGCCACTTCCGGTTTTCTGGTGGTTTATTGGCAACAAGAGTCTCACGGTCTTTCCTGCCCGAGCTGGCTTTGAACCGCGATCCTCAGATCTCAGCCTCCTGAGTAGCTAGGATTACAGGTGTGAGCCACCAGCGCCCGGCTTTAGCTTTCAGGATTCTAAGATGTCAAAATTTCCAAAACAGGGCTGGGAAGGTGGCTCAATGGTAGAGCACTTGCCTTGCATGCATGAGGCCCTGGGTTTGATTCCTCAGTACCACATAAGCAAAAAGAAAAAAGCTGGAAGAGGCGCTGTGGCTCAAGTGGTGGAGCGCTAGCCTTGAGCTGAAGAGCTGAGGGATAGCGCCCAGGCCCAAAGTTCAGGCCTCACGACCGGACCAAAAAAAAAAAAAATTCCAAAACATTTCTCTCTACCATCTAAGTGTGGTTAAAATCTCCACATCTGATCATCACTATAATATTTTCCAAAAGATCTATCAGGAATAAATATGTAAGACACATGTTCAAAAAGATCCCTTTTCAATATTAAATGAAGTAATTGCTATAGTAATTGTACTATATAAGCTATATGAGCCACCAGGTACTGGTGGCTCATGCCTGTCTGTAATCCTAGATACTCAGGAGGCTGAGATTTGAGAATCAAATCAAAGCCAGCCTGGGCAGGAAAGTCTGTGAGACTCTTATCTACAATAAACCACTCAGAAAACCAGAAGTGGCGCTGTGGTTCAAGTGATAGAGTGCTGGCCTTGAGCTAAAGAGCGAGGGACAGCACCCAGGTCCAGCGTTCAAGCCCATGACAACAACAACAACAAAAGGGGGGGTGGCTAGGAAGGTGGCTCAGTAGTAGAGTGCTTGCTTTGCATGCCTGAGGCCCTGGGTTCAAATCCTCAGCAGCACATAAGCGGAAAAGGCCAGAAGTGGAACTGGTGGCTCAAGTGATAGAGCGCTAGCCTCAAGCTGAAGAGCTGAGGGACAGTGCCCAGGCCCAGAGTTCAGGCCCCACGACTGGAAACCCCCCCCCGCCCCCCCCAAAAAAAAGGAAGAAAAAGAAATACTGGCTGGGGCCAGTGGCTCATGCCTGTGATCCTAGCTATTCAGGAGGCTAAGATCTGAGCATCAGGGTTCAAAGCTAGCCGGGGAAGGAAAGGCCATGAGACTCTTATTTCCAATAAACCACTCAGAAAACCGGAAGTGGCACTGTGGCTCAAGTGGGAGAGCGCTAGCCTTTAGTTGAAGAGCTCAGGGCTAGAGCCCAGGCCCAGAGTTCAAGCCCCATGACTGACAAAAAGAAAAAGAAAAAAAGAACTAATCAAAATTTAAAACTGCTCTTATTTAAATATGCAAGATGCTAAGATTTGACAGCCAAGTGGAATGTCCAGACTTTCAAATGTACATAGGCTTTGGGCTGGGAAGGTGTCTCAGTGGTAGAATGCTTGCCCTGCATGCATGAAGCCCTGGGTTCAATTCCTCAGCACCACATAAGCAGAAAAAGCTGGAAGTGGGTGCTGTAGCTAAAATGGTAGAGTGCTAGCCTTTTTTAAAAAATTGGCCTTTCCTGCCCGGGCTGGCTTTGAATCATGATCCTCAGATCTCAACCTCCTGAGTAACTAGGATTATAGGCTTGAGCCACCAGCACCCAGCCAAAGTGCTAGTCTTGAGCTGAAGAGCTCTGGGACAGTGCCCATGCCAAGTGCAAGTCTCACAACTGACCCCACCCCCCCAAAAAATAAGGAAATCAAATGTACATAGGCTTTATATTATTTTCTATACATTATATGTGCAAAATATTTCAAAATGTGTTTTGAAATAAATTCACCATGTATAATGACATTTAAAAGAAGGGATTTTCAATGTCAGTGCAGGATGACATCACACATCATCTCTGTGGTACACAATTCTTCTCCACATCCTGACTAAGGACATTTCGCATGCATACACCATCTTCTCCAACTTTTCTCCTACAAGAACGAGGCTGAGGATTGAATGTGTTCTTTCACAATTCAGTTTGGCTCTTGCAGCTGTCTCTCCCACTGCACCTGTTCTCAGATATTTTTCAGTTCTATCCCTTGCCAATAAGATAAAAACTACTAATCATACATTTTCTTAAACCTCTTGACACATTATAAAGTAGGAAAAAATATTTTTGTTGGTTTACCTTTTAAAGTTAATATACTTTTTTGTGATATGGGGTATGGAGCTCAGAGCGTTAAGTATGCTACCCCAGCCAGAAGTATTTTATTTATTTATTTTTTTTGTCGGTTGTGAGGCCTGAATTCTGGGCCTGAGTACTGGCCCTCAGCACTTCTGCTCAAAGCTAGTGCTCTATCACTTGAGCCACAGCACCACTTCTGGCTTTTTCTGCTTATGTGGTGCTGAGGAATTAAACCCAGGGCCTCATGCATGCATAGCAAGCACTCTATCATGGAGCCACCTTCCCAGCCCCAGTATTTTAATTTTTTAAAGATTTAAAAACTATTATAATCAGTTACAAAAGCACAAATACTGTATGAGCCCATTTATATGAGATAGCTAGAATCAAATTCCCAGGCAGAAAGTAGAATGGCAGTTGTTAGGGACATGGAGAGGGGAGGGAGAAGTTATTACTTAGTAGGTAAAGTTTCAGTCTGGAGATGGGTGATTGTCACACGATGTAATGTAACTAGAACTGTGTACTCAAACATGATTAAAATGAATTTAGAGTTTAGACTGTTTCACTAAACATGAAGAGTCAAAATATATGAACTTGATGCTGAGTACCAGTGATTCATGTCTATAATCCTATAAAGCTACTCAGGAGGCTAAGATCTAAGGATGACGGTTCGAAGCCAGCCAGGCAAGGAAAGTCTCTGAGACTCAACTCCAATTAATCACAGAAAAAGCCAGAAATGGCACTGTGGCTCAGGTGGTAGAGTGCTAACTGTGAGCAAAAAGGGACAGTGCCCAGCCCAGCTTTGGAGCCCCAGGACCGGTAAAAAAGAAAAAGAAAGAAAAAACTAGATAAAATCACTTTCTCTCTTTAAGTATCCAATGTAACACAAATGCTTTTAAGATCATCAAAATAGGAATAAACAAAGGAGGAGGTAACAACACTCAATAGGAAATGTATTCATTACCTTATTCATGTAACTGTAACCCTTCTGTACACTATTTTTACAATAAATAAAATTTTAAAAAAGATCATCAAAATATGTTAATATTAAAAAATGATGTTTATAGCTGGGAAGGTGGCTTAATGGTAGAGTGCTTGCCTAGCATGCATGATGGCCTGGGTTGAATTCATATACACAGAAAAAGCCAGAAGTGGTGCTGTGGCTTAAGTTGTAGAGTGTTAGCCTTGAGCAAAAGCAGCTCAGGAACAGTGCCC
Organism: Dipodomys spectabilis; assembly: GCF_019054845.1. Classification (NCBI taxonomy): domain Eukaryota; kingdom Metazoa; phylum Chordata; class Mammalia; order Rodentia; family Heteromyidae; genus Dipodomys; species Dipodomys spectabilis. Next base: position 6,194,172 of record NW_024871040.1, on the reverse strand, counting down.
AGGCCCTGAGTTCAAACCCAGGACTGGCAACAACAATGACAAAAAAAGGGATGTTAAGGGGAAACAAAGGAGGAGGCAACAATGCTTGAGAAGAAATGTACTAATTACCTTGCTCATGTAATTGTAACCCCTTGTACAGTATTTTCACAGTTAAAAAACAAAACAAAACAATATTTTGGTGAGTTCAAAGAAGGATACTCGCTAGGGGAGGAACACAAGGGTATAATATACTTCTCTGATCATATTATTGTTTCTTGATATGAACTTCAGGAAGTGGACAGCCGGTGCCGGTGGTTTACACCTGTAATCCTAGCTACTCAGGAAGCTGAGATCTGAGAATCACAGTTCAAAGCCAGACCAGGCAGGAAAATCCATGAGACTCTTAGCTCCAATAAACCACCAGAAAACCAGAAGTGGCACTACCACTAGCCTTGAGCTGGGACAGCACACAGGCCCAGTGTTCAAGCTCCATGACTGGCAAAAAAAAAAAAAAAAAAGGTTTGGAAATGTATTAAGAATAAATTATAAACCACTCGTTAGCCTACATGTTTTGTCTGCCCAGTGGCAATCCATACTGAACTCATCTGGATCAAGATCTCATCTCTTAGCTGCCTTGGGCTGATCTTTTCTTCAGCAGTTGGGGAATGTTGGCATGAGTCTTCCTGTGCTCCCTCACAGGGGTCTCTGATAACTTCTACCTGGTCCCCTTGATCTCTGAGGACCATGCTCCATGCTTTTGGCTTTCTCTTCTCTATCCAAGATCCTAGAAGCGGGGCTGGGAAGGTGGCTCAGGTAGAGTGTTTGCCTTGCATGCATGAGGCCTTGGGTTCAATTCCTCAGCACCACACAAAAGCAGAAAAAAGCCAGAAGTGGCACTGTGGCTCCAGTGGTAAAGCACTAGCCTTGAGCTGAAGAGCTGAGGGACAGCACCCAGGCCCAGAGTTCAGACCCCACGACTGACAAAAAAAAAAAAAAGATCTTGGAAGCCATAGAATCTCTTGCTGTGGAGTTCATTGGACTACACCACCCAGGACTGCCCTCATCATCCAAACTATCAGTGATTTCCTCACAAGAACTTTTTGCATGGGTCCCCTATAGCTCCAGGGACAATACCCTACTCTGACTTATAAGAAAGCTTGAGGCTACAGCTTTTACATCTGGAATCACACTTGGCTCAGCAAGAAGCTCTGTGGAAACACTTACGGGAAGTTCAGAGTAAAATTCCTGTACCACAGCAGACATGGAGGAATCAAGTGGAACCCGCTGAGTCTCTATTCCAGATGACAGCATTAGGGCAGACGGAGATTATGGAGTCAAGTCTTTTATATCAAACGTTCATCCTGACACAAATCAAAGGAAGGGATACAAGTTTAAAACCTTGACAGGTGAGGGGGTCGGTGGGGGGAGGATGGGAAGGGATCGGAAGGGGAAACAAAAGAGAAGGCTACAATGATTGATAAGAAATATACTCATGGGGCTGGGAAGGTGGCTCAGTGGTTGAGTGTTTGCCTTGCATGCATGAGGCCCTGGGTTCAATTCCTTAGCACCACATAAGCAGAAAAAGCTGGAAGTGGTGCTGTGGCTCAAGTGGTAGGGCGCTGGCCTTGAGCTGAAGAGTTGAGGGACAGCACCCAGGCCCAGAATTCAGGTCCCACGACCAGCAAAAAAAAAAAAAAAAAAAGAAACGTACTCATTATCTTGCCCTGTAATTGTAACCCCTCTGTACAGTATTTTCACAATAAAGAAAAAAAACACAAAACCTTGACAGGGTAGAAGAAAGCTGTCTCAGTTCACAATGGCTAAAATTAAGAAAATAAATTTGACTTCAAATGCCAGGTTATGGGCATCAAAAAGTTCTGTTTATGAATTTGTGGAAAAATACCTATTTTACCTTTAATTAGAATATGCCTAATCTTACAGCCCTGGATAGGTATTTGGTATCTAGTTTACTCAGGAAATATTCATTGAATGAAAATAGATGGAGAGACCCTGAAGAATGACAATTTATCTTTCCTCTTTTTTTTTGGTACTGGTCCTACGGCTTCAACTCAGGACACAGGCACTATTCCTGAACTTTTTTGCTCAAGACTAGTACTTTACCACATGAGCCACAGTTCTACTTCTGGCTTTTGGGGGCAGTTAATTGAAGATAAAGAGTCTCATGGACTTTCCTGGCAGGGTTAGCTTGGCTTTGAACTGTGATCCTCAGTTCTCAGTCTGAAGATAGGGGCTGGGAAGGTGGCTCCCCGGTAGAGTGCTTGCCTTGCATGCATGAGGCCCTGGGTTCAATTCCTCAGCACCACATAAGCAAAAAAAGCCGGAAGTGGCACTGTGGCTCAAGTGGTAGAGCACTAGCCTTAAGCTGGAGAGCTGAGGGACAGCACCCAGGCCCAGAGTTCAGGACCCACGACTGACAAAAAAAGGGAAAAAAAGAGTAGGTAGGGGGCTAGGAAGGTGGCTCAGTGGTAGAACGCTTGCCTTGCATGCATGAGGCCCTGGGTTCAATTCCTCAGCACCACATAAGCAAAAAGAAAAAAGCCGAAAGTGGCGCTGTGGCTCAAGTGGTAGAGCGCTAGCCTTGAGCTGAAGAGCTGAGGGACAGTGCCCAGGCCCAGAGTTCAGGCCCCATGACCGGACCCCCCCCCCCCCCAAAAAAAAAAGAGTAGGCAGGATAACAAGTGGGAGCCACTGGTACCTAGCTGTTTTTCATCTTTGAAGAAAATTGAATTATATCCCTTTATTCTCATCAACTACCTGAGATTTATCCCAAGCTAGAACAAGATACTACTACTAATCCAGCTCTTTAGCTGAATCCTTCCTGTTTGTTACCTAGCATACTGAGATTTCCCAAGTGCTTTCACAGGCACCATTTTAATGCACAGAATAACCTTGAGCTAAGTAGGGCAGTTAGCACCTTCCTGTTATAGATCATGAAATCGCACCTGGGGAGGGTCAAAGAGACCTGCCTTAAATACTACAGAGGAAGAGGTTCAGAGGGATTTTACTGTATTACAGAAGGTATTTGCTCAACTGTTTATCTCTCAGTATAATACTATATTACCAAACTAGTTAAAATACACACACTCAGGGCTGGGAATGTGGTTTAGTAGTAGAGTGCTTGGCTAGTATGCATGAAGACCTGGGTTCGATCCCTCGGTACAACATAAACAGGCTGGAAGTGGCACTGTGGTTCAAGTGGTAGAATGCTAGCCTTGAACAAAAAGAAGTTTAGGGACAGTGCCCAGGACGAGTTCAAGCCACAGCACTGGTCACAAAAAGAAAAAGAAAACGAATTCCCCAGACACCGGTGGCTCATGCCTGTAATCCTAGCTACTCAGGAGGCTGAGATTTGAAGATTGCGGTTCAAAGCCAGCCTGGGCAGGAAAGTCTGTGAGACTCTTATCTCCAATAAACCACTAGAAAACCAGAAGTGGTACTGTGGCTCAAGCCCCATGACCGATCAAAAAAAAAAAAAAAAAAAAGGAATTTACTTTGACTCAGCCAAACCAAAAACTGATTAACAAAAAGATGCTTATATGTTGATGATTTTCTTTTTTTTAAATTTTTTTAAATTTAATTTTTTTTTGTGAACATACTGTACAGAGGGGTTACAATTACATGGGCAGGATAATGTGTACATTTATTTTTTTTTGTCGGTCGTGGGGCTTGAACTCTGGGCCTGGGCGCTGTCCCTCAGCTCTTCAGCTCAAGGCGAGTACTCTACTACTTGAGCTACAGGGCCACTTCCGGTTTTCTAGTGGTTTATTGGAGATAGGAGTCTCACGGTCTCTCCTGCTCTCCTGCCTCGGCTGGCTTTGAACCATGATCCTCAGATCTCAGCCTCCTGAGTAGCTAGGATTACAGGCGTGAGCCACCAGCGCCCGTACATTTCTTATCAAGCATTGCAGCCTCCTCCTTTGTTTACCCATTACATCCCTTCCTAGCCCCCCCCCCTCCAATGTTGATGATTTTCTTAATCCTAAGCAAGGGCAGAGAAATTTTAATTAATTCATTCCAAATATAATAGGGTAAAGCTGCACTGTGTGTGGGGTTGTGTGCACGTGCACGCACTTGCATTTTTTGTGGTCTTGGTAACTATGAAATTCAGGGCCTCATGTTTTAAAACTTGAGCCATGCCCCCACTCCTGCACCATTAATTAATTTATTTTTTGGTCTGTTGTGGGGCTTGAACTCAGAGCCTGGGCACTGTCTCTACTGTCTCTGAGATATTGTACTGAAGGCTAACATGCTAACACTTTTTTTTTCCTTCCGGTTGTGGGGCCTGAACTCTAGGCCTAGGCGCTGTCCCTCAGCTCTTCAGCTCAAGGATAGCACTCTAGCGCTTAATCCACAGCACCACTTCCGGCTTTTCCTGCTTATGTGGTGCTGAGTAATTGAACCCAGGGCCTCATGCATGCAAAGCAAGCACTCTACCAATGAGCCACCTTCCCAGCCCCTAGCATGCTAACACTTTAAGCCACAGCTCCATTTCTAGTTTTCTGGTGGTTAACTGGAAGTAAGAGTCTCATGGACTTTCTTACCCATGCTGGCTTCTAACTGTAATCTCATCCTCCCAAATAGCTAGGATTGCAGGTGTGAACTACCAGCAGCCTATACTATAAATTTAAATAATATAAGTTATAGGAAATCAGACTACTGCTTATCTATGAAATCTATAAAACATGCAATAGTTGAGGGGAAAAAAAACTGAGTCAAAAAAATATTGGCAGTGCTGGAAATGTGGCTTAGTGGTAGAGCACTTGCCTAGCATGCATGAAACCATTGGTTTGATTCCTCACTACTGCATAAACAGAAAAGGCCAGAAGTGGGGCTGGGAAGGTGGCTCAATGGTAGAGTGCTTGCCTTGCATGCATGAGGTCCTGGGTCCAATTCCTCAGCACCACATATGCAGAAAAAGTCGGGAGTGGCACTGTGGCTCAAGTGGTAGAGCGCTAGCCTTGAACTGAAGAGTTGAGGAACAGTGCCCAAGCCACCCAACCGACAAAAACAAAGAAAAAAGAAAGAAAAGACCAGAAGTGGCGCTGTGGCTCAAGTGGTAGAATGCCACCCTTCAGCAAAAGAAGCTTAGGGATAGCGCCCAGGCCCTGAGTTCAAGTCCCAGGACTGGCAATTCAAAAAAATATTGCAAAGAAAAGCAGGGCATGGTGGCCTGTTGATGTAGAAAGCGGAAGAGGCAGTTAAGACCCAAAGCTATGCCAGCCTGAGTTACATAATTAGGTCTGGTTTAACAACAAAACGTAATACCAAATTTGAGGATGGATTTTTTAGGTCTCTTGATACATTGTGTCCAAGAGCTCTTCTTTCCATGCCCAATGCTGAGAAACAAGTGTTCTCAATTCTTAACTTTTCACTCCTCCCCATCTCAGACTTCATTTTCTTGATCTCACCTTTTCTTACAGTTTCTTTGCTAGGAGGATAACACAAAACTGTCCTTTTGGGCAGGAGTAAGGGGTATGGCTCAGTAATAGAGCACTTGCCGAGCATGTACAAAACTTGTAAGATCCTGGGTTCATTCCCTAGTATTGAAGTCAAAGAAAGAAAGAAAGTCTGTCCAAGTCTGTCCCTTTAAGCACAATTACAATATGAACTAGCAAGTCTATATGTATGTATATGCATACAAAAACAGTATGCTCACAAAAAAACCTGTACATAACCAGGCACTGGTGGCTCCATGCCTGTAATTCTAGCTACTCAGAAGGCTAAGACTGAAGATAGGGTTCAAAGCCACACAAGACTCTTATCTCCATCTAACCACCAAAAAGCTGGAAGTGGTGTTGGGACTTGAGTAGTAGAGTGCTAGCCCTGAGCACAAAAACTTAGGGACAGCATTTAGACCCTGAGTTCAAGACCCAGTATCAGTACAAAAACAAAAAACAAAACCTGTACACAAGGGCTGAGAAGGTGGTTCAGTGGTAGAGCGCTTGCCTTGCATGCCTGAGGCCCTGGGTTCGATTCCTCAGCACCACATAAGCAAAAAGAAAAAAGCCAGAAGTGGCGCTTTGGCTCAAGTGGTAGAGCTCTAGCCTTGAGCTGAAGAGCTGAGGGACAGCACCCAGGCCCAGAGTTCAGGCCTCATGACCAGACCCCCCCCCCCCCAAAAAAAAACAAACCTGTACACAAATGCTCTTAGATTACCACTCACAATGGCCAAAAAATAAAAAACCCAATTGTTCATCAATTGCTCTGTGAGAGGCCAGTCACAAGTGTATAAGATTCTATTTATACAAAATGGAGATGTGGCTCAAGTGATAAGAGCTTCAGCTGTGACTAACCTAAAATATCAAAAATTGGCAAGTATAGAGACAAAGCAGATTAGTGGCTGGGAACGTGGTTTAGTGATAGAGTGCTTGCCTAGCATGCATAAAGCCCTGGGTTCACTTCTTCAATACCACATAAACAGAAAAGGCCAGAAGTGGTACTGTGGCTCAAGTAGTAGAGTGCTAGCCTTGAGCACAAAAATAAAAATAAAAAAGCTCAAGGACCGTCCCCAGGCCCTGAGTTCAATACCCAGAACTGGCAAAAATAAATAAATAAATAATGAAACAACAACAACAAAAAACAAAGTAGATTAGTACTTGTTAAGACTGGAGTGTTGGAAGAATGAGGTAAAAGTTTATGGTTGCAAAATTTCTTTTCAGAATAATAAAAATGTTCTATGACTGATTATAAAGATGGCTATGTAACTATGACTATTCCAAAGACCAATGAGTATTAATTGGCAAGTTGTAAATTTATATATAGATAGAGGTTGATAGATAAAATAGATCTATCTTATTGATCTAGTACAGTGTTGAAGATTAAACCCAGGAACCCAGGATTTTGTGAGTGTTATACAAGAGTTCTACTACCTGCAGCATATGTGAATTGTATCTTTATAAAGATGGCTGCCAGTGACTTATGTCTGCAATCCTAGCTACTCAGAAAGTTGAAATATGAGGATCAGGATTCAAAGCCAGCTTGAGTAGGAAAGTCTGTGGGACTCTTTTCTCTAATAAACTACTCAAAAAAAAATCAGGAAGTAGAGTTCTGACTCAAGTGATAAGAATGCTAGCCTTAAGCAAAAGAAGCTCAAAGAAAGACCAAGAACTAGCAGGAAACAACAACCACCAACCAACCAACCAACAAACAAAAACCAACCTGATTTTTCTTTTTCTTTTTGGTTTGTTGTGGGGCTTGAACTCTGGGCCTGGGCAACTGGTCCTCAGCTCTTCAGCTCAAGGCTAGCTCTACCATTTGAGTCACAATGCCATTTCCAGTTTTCTGGTGGTTTATTGGAGGTAAGAGTCTCACAGACTTTCCTGCCCTTGCTGGCTTTGAACAGCGATCCTCAGACTTCAGGCTCCTGAGTAACTGGGATTTCAGGCAGAGCCACCAGCACCCAGCCCAACATGATAAAAGAAGAGGTAAGTATGCTAGTGGCTCCCGCCTAGCTACTCAGGAGGCTAGTGCATGTTAAATGCTACTCTAGCATTGATCATCACCACCCAGAACCTACATGATTATTCTTGATCTTGTCCCTTTCAGCATTGGCATATTTTTCTAGAATTCAAACTTGAATTATCATATGTAATTGCAACTAATCTTCCATCTCCATTTGCTTTAGCACTTTTAGCCCACAGATTGACTCCTAGTAAACTCCACTCATTTCCATTCTCACTGTTCTACTTCAAGATTTTGTTCCAAATACTGCTCCACCCAAGGTCACAAAGCAATATGTTTAATATACACATCTTTTTTTTTTTTTTTGTCGGTCTTGGGCCTGAACTCTGGGCCTGGGTGTTGTCTCTCAGCTCTTCAGCTCAAGGCTAGCGCCCTACCACTTGAGCCACAGTGTCACTTCCAGCTTTTTTCTGCTTATGTGATGCTGAGAAATTGAACCCAGGGCCTCATGCATGGGAGGTGAGAACTCTACCACTGAGCCAACTATAGGGGCTGGGGATAGCTCAGGGGTACAACACTTGTTTAGAATGTCTGAGGTCCATCACCAAAAAAGAAAAAAACAAAGAGAGAGAGAGAAGTCAGTAAAAATAATTGCATACAACTGTGAAGTGTTCTTCAGAGAAAGGAGTACTTTACCTTTCCCAATTCTGTATCAAAATTGTAAATAGGCATTGGCCAAAATGGAAACTTAATCCAAAGATTTGGAAGGGTGAAGTAGATGGATCTTGAGTTCAAGGCTACCCTGGACTACATGAGACCCTGTCTTAAGAACAAAAACCTGCTGGGAACTAGTGATTCTCAACTGTAATCCTAGCTACTCAAGAGGTTGAGAGATCTATGGATCCTGGTTCAAAGTCAGCCTGGGCTGGAAAGCTGTTAAGATTCTTAGCTCCAATTAAATAAACATCAAAAGGACAGAAGTGGAGCTAAGGCTCAAGTGGTAGAGTAACAGCCTTGAGTAAACAAAGCTCAGGGACTAAACCCAAGCCCTGAGTTCAAGCACCATTACTGGCCCAAAGCAACAACAACCAAGAAAAAAATATCTTGTATATCTGTTGATATTCCATTAGACACAACTCTAAGAATTTTCAACCTGTAAAAATAGGCATACTTCCTGCAGAAGCAAAACATTACCTCCTTTTTCTTCTAGTCCAACTCTAGGTCCTCAAATTTCTGAGGAGAATCTGCAGATGAGTTACACAACAGCTGGTCACTGTTTTTGAGCAAGAACAGCTGGATCCCTCAGAGGGGAAGTGATATTTAAATGCAGGCCTACAGCAATAGATTAAATTATTCTTTGCTTGCTAGCTCATATCACCATCTATCAAAATATTGGCAGTGCTATAGAATATAGGAAGAACAGTTTTAAGACATTCAAGTTCTTTAAAACCTGCACTTCTGAATGCAAGGGAATAATCAAAATTCATAATGGAGAAACATTCCTATATAGAAAATTTCCTGATTTATTCAACTAAAGCAACATCAGGATTGTTTTGATAAAAGATCCGATACATGCACAGAGGAAAGTGTTACTCTATAAACAAGTATTAACAGTGTAGGGTGAATGAAACCACTAAATATTTATCTGTATACTGTACAAAAAAAAAAACAACAAAAAACAACAAACCCTGGGTTTGGAATTGGGAGTATAGCTCAGTAGTAGAGGGCTAGACTAGCAAGTGTGAGGTTCTAGCTTTGGTTGTCAGCACCAGAAAAAAAAAAACATACAAGCAAATAAAAACAGTGAACATAAATTACGCATGTTAAGGCTGGGAAGGTGGCTCAGTGGTAGAGTGCTTGCCTTGCATGCATGAGGTCCTGGGTTGGATTCCTCAGCACCACATAAGCAGAAAAAGCCAGAAGTAGTGCTGTGGCTCAAGTGGTAGGGCACTAGCCTTGAGCTGAAGAGCTAAGACAGCACCCAGGCCCAGAGTTCAGGACCCACAACCGGACCCCCCTCCCCCGCAAAAAAGATGGTTCATGCCTGTAATCCTAGCTACTCAGGAAGCTGAGATCTGAAGCACGGGGTTCAAAGCCAGCCCAGGAAAGTAAGTCTGTGAGACTCTTATCTCCAATTAACCACCAGAAAACTGGAAACAGTACTTTGGGTCAAGTGGTAGACTGCTCACCTTGAGCTGAAGAGCTGAGGGACGGCGCCCAGACCCAGAGTTCAGGCCCATGACTGACAAAAAGAAAAAAGAAAAAAAAAATCTTTTAAGTTAGAAGTCATGTGCATATATCTCAGTTTCAAAAGCAAAAACTGTTGGTCTCCAAGTGAGAAGGCCAGAGTCTCAAATTTTCTTTTTGGGTGGAGTTTGAACTCTGGGCCTGGGCACTGTCTCTCAGCTCTTCAGCTCAAGGCTAGTGTTCTATCACCCAAGCCACAGCGCCACTTCCTGTTTTATGAGTAGTTTATTGGAGATAAGAGTCTAATGGAACTTTCCTGCCCGGGCTGGCTTTGAACCAATGTCCTCAAATGTCAGCCTCCTCAGTAGCTAGGATTACAGGCATGAGCCACTAGCACCCAGCCAGTCTCTATTCTGACTCTTCTGACTCCACTCACTAGTCCTCTAGCCTACAAAGTGTTAAGTGAAAGTGAAATGAACTTTCCCAGGCTTGATTTTCCCTTGTAAAATAGACAAAGGGTCTCACTACCCATTAAACCCTAGGCCTCTCAAAGGGTAACTTTTATATTTCTCTTTATTTCATCAAAGAACACCTCCAGACACCAACAACAATAGTTCTAGAGAGCTCACACTAATCTTCTCAGTAAGTACAAGGGCATTTGGGGTAATTTAAGAACACCTTGCTCATTTAAAAAAAAAAAAAGGGAGTTTTTCTTTTCAGGTAATTTGGAAGTGTTCATTTAGATCCTCCCCAAAACCAAACACATGGAAAATAAAATCAGAAACCTACTACTGAATGAGCAACAATGCAGCTCTCAATTTTATTCTGAGTATTTTATACTACCAAACCCTGACAAAGCAGCAACTTTTATCTGAGTCACTCAGCAGTCCCCCAAATAAAACTTCTGGATGTAAACACAGTAAGAAATAAAAAATTAGGGGTAAGGAATTAAACAAAGAAAACAGCGTAACGGAAAACCATGTGCCCCAATAATCCCCAGACTGTAGGTCTCCCCTTCAATTTCAATGCAAAGGAGCTGTTAATAACGTAGAGCAGCCATGCCTGTGTCATGTAACAATATTCACAATAATGATCAGACCCTGAGACAGTCACAATGCTCCTTTCACCTTGAGAAAAGGGACTTTGTCTTTTTCAAAGATTCAGAGGCTTTAGCCAATCCTTTCATGAGGAAATTCAGAAAAGGGCCTCTACTTGAGGTATAGAAAAAGAAGAATCTTATTAACAAGATCTCCAGACAAATAGAGAGCAAAGTAAGGAAGCACATAAATTAAACAGGACCCAGCTCTCCAACATGTGTGTGCAAGAAATCTCAAAAACATCAAGTATGGTTTTCCTTTTCCTCTCTTTAGTAGCAGCAACCAAAACAAAAACAAAACAAAACAAAAACTCTGTTTCCACAAGAAGAGGGAAATAGTAAAATCTGTCCCTGATTTCTACTGACAAAAGACTCCGCATATGGAAAGATTTCCATCTCTTTTTCAAAAAGAGAGAGGAAACCATATGCACTATTTTAGATAGATAGCAGGAAAAAGTCCTCTCCTCAATTGTACCCTTATTTTTCTTGGAGAGTCAGAGATATGTAGAAGTTGGACTCATTCTCTTGCAGTGGGTGCATGGAGGGGGGGTGGGTTCCTGGGGCTTAAACTCAGGGCATGGGCACTGTTCCTGAGCTTTTGTGCTTAAGCTCTACCAGTTGAGCCCAGCTCCACTTCCGCTTTTTGGTAGTTTATTGGAGATGAGTATAATAGACTTTCTTGCTGGGGCTGGCTTTGAACCACAATCTTCAGATCTCAGCCCCTTAAGTAGCTAGGATTAATGGCATAAACAAATGGAGCCCAGCTTTTTGTTTAACCACTAGAATAAGCAGGAGTGGGGGAAGACAGCTCTAACCAGCCATGAAGAAGTAACAGATTTCATGGACAAAGAAAAAACTAGATTCTGTCAACACATCTCTCCCTTCTAAGAGTACTGACCTGTTTCTGAAAGCTGTCTTTTTTCCTGAATCTCCTCAGTGAGGCCTTCTTTGTTAATGTGGGGAGTATGAAGGACCTAAGAGGAGAGTCTTTTTTTTTTTTTTTAAAAGTATCTTTTTCTCCACCCTGGGGTGGAGGAAGTCTTTTTTTAAATCGGTGTAAAGGGTTGAAAACTCATGGAGAGAGAAGTGGAGGCCATGCATGCAAACCTCTGCTTCTCGGTGCAAGATACTAGTTTTCTTAATATATGTGTCAATTGTATTCTATGTATTAAGCATTTGCACAGAATCTCCCTTAGCCCTCCTGACAATCGGGGGGGTAGGGGCACGGTTCAAATTAGAGATGAGACTTGACAGAAGCTAGGCAATGAGTCAAGGTCACAAAGATTTGAAGTAGGAGACACAGGGTCGTCGATCTCACACTCCAAAAGCCATCCTCTCATAAATAGTGAGAGGGTAAAGGAACTCGTTACACATCGGGAAGCGGACGAGCAAGGCTCCCTCTATAGAGAAGATTGGGGAAAGGGGCAAACGACTTGATTTCGAACTGCATTTACAAGATCTTTATATCCTGGGGTTGAAAAGTGGGTAAAGTTTCTTACGGGAAAGGAAGATTCCCCACCGTCACTTTTAGTTAGGATCAGTAGCGAGTGGTCCCCTTCACCTGGATGGCGTTAGCGGGGGGGGAGGGGGGGGGGATAGTCTCGTTTCGGGGTTACCCCTCCTTAGATTAGGGGCACAGTCCCGCGTTTGGCACCGAGTAGGTCTCCCTCCGTTGACACACAGAAAGGAGACCTGCAGAGGCGTACGCCGACGATTTAGAAGCATCGTCCTCCCTGAGGAAAGAAGTTGGGGTCCTCCCCTCCCCCGTCGGAGGCATGACTCGGAGAAGCTGTTTTCTCCCAGGGAAGTGGGGAACCTCTCCTCTCTCTTTTTCTCTCTCTGGCTCATCGGCCGCCCGCAGCGCAGCCTCCGTCCCCTTCTGCATCCCGACGGCGGGGGAAGGGGGGGGGGGGTTGTCCCGGGATCCTTCTTTAGCCCGAACCGCCCGGCGGAGGGTCCCCTCAGGCCCTTCTAGGGAAGGACGGCTCCTCGTGAAGTCTCCCGGCCCCCAGCGTCTTACCCTGAGGCCTGCTCCGTAGCCCGGGCCTGTCCCTCCAGCTTGGCCTCGGCAAACGCAGCCCCGCCGCGGCCAAGACTAACCTGAACCTGCAGCGCCCCAGGTTTAGGGGCGCTCCGGGCCGCAGACACTTCACCGTCTCTATGGTCCGCCCACACTTCCTCATCCGGGACCTCAGCCAGCCATGCGGACTTGCCCAAATCCCGCCCCCGCAGTGCGCGTGCGCACTCCAAAAAAGGGCGGCCCTTTCCCGCCTTCGACTCCCCCCCTCCCCCGCCCCTTGTTAGTTGCGGCTCTCTTAGCCCCGCCCCTGCAGCTCAGAATTTGTTTTATCTGTTTAACTTTTTCGGGGCGAATAACGGGGGTTTGAATTCAGAGCCTTAGGCCCATGTACACACACACACACACACACACACACACACACACACACATACACACACACAGGCCCATGTACACACACACACACACACACACACACACACACACAGAGTCCCTTTTGCAGTTCAGCCTCTTAAAGGGAAACACATCTTTTGACTCGGCTATTAAGCTTTTTGGCCTCAGTTGAGATTTCCACAGTTCCACAAAGCAACAGATTTCTATTGTTTACACTTTTCTGTATCATTTTCGACCAATGGATCACGTTCTCTAGACATCCTTATTTCCCTAAGGGGTTAACCTTTTTTTTTTTTTTGCCAGTTGTGGCGTTGCACTCAGGGCCTGGGCACTGTCCCTGAGCTTCTTTTGCTCAAGGCTAGCAGTCTACTATTTGAGCCACAGTACTACTTCTGGCTTTTTCTACTTATGTGGTACTCAGGAATCGAACCCAGGGCTTCATGCATCCCCAGGTTTAACATTTATTTCCTTCTAATGTTGGGTACTGTGACTATATATAATGAACAGACCTTGATAAAAGGTTGAAGAAACAAAAAGTGCTGTGACCTGCCTCATCCTTCTTCTAGGCCTGCTTTTAAATATGCACTTCGCACCATAGGGTCCAAAAGAAGCATTCTACATGTCATTTAATCCCTTAGAGGTAAGAAGGAAGCCAATTTCCTAATGAATATATTTTTTTTGGAGTCAGCTAATAATATTCATGATTTTCTCCATTTATATTACACTTTGCTTTTTATTCTGCTAGGCATTTTATTCTGCTAGGCCTGTAGACCTCTTGTGTGCTTTTAAAACACTCTACTACTGAACTATACCCCTATTGCCAAAAATTAGTAGTATTAGTTTTTTTAAGTGACAATTGTCATCTGGTATAGGTGGTTCATACCTTTAACCCTAGCTACTCAGAAGGCTGAGAACTCAAAACCAAAGTTTTTTTTTTGTTGTTGTTGTTTTTGCCAGTCATGGTGCCTGAACTCTAGGTCTGGGCACTGCCTCTCAGCTCTTCAGCTCAAGGCTAGTGCTCTACCACTTGAGCCACAGCACCACTTCCAGCTTTTTTTGCTTATGTGGTGCTGAGGAATCGAACCCAGGGCCTCATGGATGCAAGGCAAGCGCTCTACCACTGAGCCACCTTCCCAGCCCCTCAAAAACCAAGGTTTGAAGCCAGCAATGGAGAGAGGGAAGGAAAGTCTGAGACACCTTTTTGTGTGTGTGTGTGTGTGTGTGTGTGTGGGTGGGTGGGTCTGAACTCTGGGCCTTGGCCCTGTCCCTCAGCTTTTCAGCTCAAGGCTAGCGCTCTACCACGTAAAGCACACACAGCGCCACTTCCGGCTTTTTCTGCTTATGTGGTCCTGAGGAATCGAACCCTGAGGAATTGAACCCTGAGGAATTGAACCCAGGGCCTCATGCCTGCAAGGCAAGCACTCTACCACTGAGCCACCTTCTCAGCCCCTCTGGTTTTCTTCCTGTAAAAAGATGTCCCAACAAATGGGAGCTTGGCCCAGCCAACCCTGAATACTTATTGCACGTTAAACTGGATGGGATAAGGTCTTGATCTGTCTGTACTACCTCCTAAATGTAATTCCTCAGGCTTGGTTTCTCAGCAGTGAAATAGCCAGGTGCCTACCATATAGTAGGGTTACCCTACAGATGTCTGAAATCCTAGTAGCTCTTGTGAATAATAAGTAGAGGAGCGTAACATCTTTTTTGGGGGGTGGGGTGGGGACGGTCGGGGTTTGCAAAGACCCGCCAGGTGGACTGATGATCCTTCCTAGCAGGAGCCAACACTGCAAGTTTCAGGTCCTCAGATCTTTGCACATTGCAAAAGTTCTCCCAGAAACTTTCTTTTTGCATTGACCAGTAGTCACTCTGGGCCAGTCTGAAGTCACTAAGCTCGATTAAACTGAAAGAGAGCTCTCTAAGATTGCCCCAGATCCTTAGGATACAAGACACTAGGTTATGGATCTGGAATACATCTCCGGATTTCCTCTCCGGGGAGGCGGGAAGGCCGAGAGAAGGCCAGATCCAGAGACCCGGCTTGACTCCCCGCCCCTGACGCGAGTCCCGGATGAGGAAGTAGCGCGGCCACTGAGACGAAGCGGAGGTTCGGCTAGAGCGGCGGGGGAGGTGGGGGGGGGGGGGGCGGAATGTCGTGGGGGCGGGAAGGGGGCGTGTCAGGGGGTGGAGCCACGGGAGCGGCGCGGGCTCTCAGGTGAACGCTCTGTGTCCGGGGCTGGCCTGCCGGCGCCTCGAGCTCAGGGGCGGAAGCTGCGCGGGCCGTGGAGTCTTAGCTGGGGTGTCCAGAGGAGGAGCTCGGTCCCTGGCGAGGGTCCGGCCCTCGGGGCCCGGCCTGAGACGCGAAGAGGCTCTAGAGCCGCGGGTGAGTGGAGCTGCCTGCCCGGCATTGAGGTTGAGTGTGTATGTGTGTGTGTATGGGGTGGGGGTTGGGGGGAGGGAGATGTTGTTTGAGGAAAAGGGGTCGTGGGTTCAAGTTCGAGTCCTGACTGTTCCTAATCCACTGTGTGACCTTGGACAAGTCTCTCTCCCTCTCTGTGCCTCAAGCGGCGAAGTAGAGGCCAGAGGGTCCTGTGATGGTTGGTACAGATGGAGAGGTTCCACAAAGGTGCCCCATCCCTTCTTCCCTATTTGTATTGGCCTGGTCCAGAATAGTGTGAGTGAAACGTGAATTGTGGAAGTGTTTCTCATTTTTCTGAGTGACCTTGGGTAAGTCCCTGGTAGTGGTTTTCATTTTCCTCATCCAACAGATGGAGTGGACTAACCTCTTCTAAGATCTCGTTTGGCTATTATTGATGTAGGCGGGGGACAAGGTAATGAGCGCCTCATTTACTGCAAGTCTTAGTTTTAGCGATGGTGCAAGAAAGACTATACTTTCTTATGTTTGACCAGACTCTGGCCCAAATCTGCCCTAGTTCCTAGATTCTATGTGTTCTTCCTCTTGACTTGGCATTTGAGGCCTGATTTCATCCTAGGGTTGGCGCCACCTGTCAGCTGAGTGACATCAGTATATTCAGTGGCCTAAAATCCAAGAGCAATTGCAATACATTGTGACATTCCCGGCCTTTTTTGTTTATGTTTCAATGGCAGGGCGGCAAGATGACTTCTTTGCTCCGAGATTGGAACAGCTGAAGGCTGGAACCATAGGACAAGATGAGAACCACAAAGGTTTACAAACTCGTCATCCACAAGAAGGGCTTCGGAGGAAGTGGTCAGTATACACTGGTCTTTGTGGGTTATGCAGGTTGATTGAAATTCTGATGTGCCCAGTGCTTTGAAAATGCCACACCAACTCGTGATAACAGAAGCTAGACAGGTAGTTTAACTAAGTGAAGCAGTCACTATAATACAACAGGAAGGAGAATGTTAAGAATCTGAGAGCGCAGTGCCGTTCTGTAAGCATTTGTATTCAGGTGGAACACAACTGGTAGAGGGCTTGACTCACATGCACAAGATCTTGGGTTCAAAGCTGGGTGCTGGTGACTCACAACTGTATTCCTAGCTGCTCAGGAGGTCGGGATTTGAGGATTTTGGTTTGAAACCAGCCTGGGCAGGAAAGTATGTAAGCGTTTTATTTCCAGTTAACTACCAGAAAGCTGGGAGTGGAGCTGTAGCTCAAGTGGTAGACAATCATCTTTGATCAAAAAAGCTAAGGGACAATGACTAGGTCCTGTGTTCAAGTGCCAGTACTGGTGCACACGTGCACACACATGAGAGAGAGAGACACACACACACACACACACACACACACATACACACACACACACACACACACACGGAGGGGAGCATATACTCGATTTAATTTCCAATAGGGGTAAGGGATTTGCATTTAGAATCCTTCCTCCTTTCTTCTAGTTTTTTTGTTTTTTGTTTTTGAACCTAGTCTGACTGATCTGGAACTCACTATGTAGCCCAGGCTGTCTTCAAACAAGCCTTCTGTCTTATTTTCATCTGTGTTGTACCACCCCTGGCTTTGTGTTCTAACTTCTATTTTTTTCTCCTTTGGTCGTGGGCGCTGTCCCTCAGCGCTTCAGCTGAAGGCTAGCACTCTACCACTCAGCCCCACTTCTAGCTTTTTCTGCTTATGTGTTGCTGAGGAATTGAACCCAGGGCCTCATGCATACAAAGCAA
This sequence comes from Dipodomys spectabilis, assembly GCF_019054845.1. Classification (NCBI taxonomy): domain Eukaryota; kingdom Metazoa; phylum Chordata; class Mammalia; order Rodentia; family Heteromyidae; genus Dipodomys; species Dipodomys spectabilis. The sequence continues at coordinate 6,176,935 of NW_024871040.1, read as the reverse complement.
GCACTCTACCACTGAGCTGCCTTCCCAGCCCCTGTGTTCTAACTTCTAAAGAATACTGTGAAGCTGGGTGCCAGTGACTCATGCCTATAATCCTAGCTACTCAGGAGGTTGAGATTTGAGGATAACGGTTCAAAGCCAGTCTGGGCAAGGATAGTCCATAAGACTCTTTTTTTTTTTTTTTAATGCCAGTCGTGGGGCCTGAACTCTGGGCCTGGGTACTGTCCCTCAGCTCTTCAGCTCAATGCTAGTAGTCTACCACTTGAGCCACAGCACCACTTCTGGCTTTTCTTTTCTGCTTATGTAGTGCTGAGTAATTGAACCCAGGGCCTCATGGATACAAGGCAAACACTCTACCACTGAGCCACCTTCCCAGCTCCCTCCTCGTCCCCAGACTCTTATCTCCAATTTACTACCAGAAAACTGAAAGTGGCACTGTGGCTTAAGTGGTAGAGCACTCATCTTGAGCTGAAGAGCATCTAGGCTCAGCTCAAGTCCCATGACTGACCAAAAAAAAAAAAAAAAGAATACTGTGAATCTTTTCAGGTTACTACCTTTCATTTATTTGTGTTTGTATTATGTATGTAAAATTCTAGCTTGCAGTAGTTGGATAAAAGAAACTAAAATGATATTTCTGGGGTTTTTTTTTTTTTTTTTGGTGGGTTGTAGGGCTTGAACTCTGGGCCTGGGCGCTGTCCCTCAGCTCTTCAGTTCAAGGCTAGCGCCCTACCACTTGAGCCACAGTGCCACTTCCAGCTTTTTTCTGCTTATGTGGTGCTAAGGAATTGAACCCAGGGCCTCATGCATGCAAGGCAAACACTCTACCACAGAGCCAACTTCCCAGCCCCTCAGTCAGCTATTTTTTGAAATGGAGTCTCAACTTCTTGTTGCCTCTGCTGGCCTCAAACAATTCCTTTGATCTTTGCCTCCCAATAGTTTCCCTTTGTCTGTGTGTGTGTGTGTGTATACCCATGCACACAATACTGGGCTTGAAGTCTGAGCCTTGTGTTCTCACTTGGATTTTTCTGCTCGAGGCTAGTGGTCTACCACTTGGGCCACACCTCCACTTATTTTTATTTTTATTTGTTCTGGTCAATTGGAGTTAAGATTCTCCGAGATTTTTTGGCTTTGACTCTCAGATCTCAGCCTCCTGAGTAGCTACGATGATAGGTATGAGCCACTAGTTCCTGGCTTGTGTATGTGTGTGTGTATACATATGTATATGTCATATATATATTAATAGTGAAGGCAGTCTAACTCCAGGGCTTCATTAATGATAGGCAAGTGTTTTACCATTACTGTCTCTCATTCTCTCTTCTATCTTATAAGCCTTATTTACTAGCCCTAGGTATGCAGGAGGCTGGGAATCTGAGAATCATGGTTTGATGCCAGCCTGGTTAGGAAAATCTGTGAGACTGTTACTTCCAATTAACCACCAGAAAGCCAGAAATAGAGGTGTTGCTCAAGTGGTAGAGCACTAGCCTTAAGCAAAAAAGCTCAGGGACAGCACCCAGGCAGGAGTTGAAGCCCCAGAACAGGCACACATGTAAACACACAAACCCCCTAAAAACAACAACAACAAAATTTACTTCAGCAATTGGAATTAAGACAGTATTTTTGCATTTAATTTTATTGTTTTTTTCTCAGTTCTGGGGATCAAATCTGGGGCCATCTGCATGCAAGGCAAGCATTCCAAGGAGTTCTATACCCTGGACTCTTGATTTATAGCCTAGTACGCATTTGTTCCTTTTTTTTTTTTAATTTTTATCAGTTGTGGGGCCTGAATTCTGGGCCTAGGTGTTATCCCTCATCTCTTCAGCTCAAGGCTAGCACTCTACCGCTTGAGCCAAGCACCACTTCCGGCTTTTATTGTTTATGTGGTGCTGAGGAATCGAACCCAGGGCCTCATGCATGCAAGGCAAGCATTCTACCACTGAGCTACCTTCCGAGCCCCTGTTCCTCTTTTATATATACGCATAAGCTTCTAAAGGGCAAGGACTTGCAAAAAGAGAAAATGGTAGTTTCTGTACCAGAGGATGTTGTAAGTCCCAGTAAGATCATATGTATATAGAATGTAGCAAAGTAACAGGTTCCTGTTCAATAAATGTAGCCATTATAATTACCAAGACAAAGATATACCAGGTAGGTGCTACATTGGAAACATAATTTCCACTAAGATGTGTATTCTGTATGCTGTTAGTGTTAACTAAACATTTTGTAGTATAAAAGAAACAAATAACCTGGGCAGAAGGAATCAGACAAAGGATACATTTTGTTTATGTGTATATGATGTATTGAAGCCCAGGCTTTCATTTAGACAAGGCAGATGTAGGTAGGTGATAATCCCTAGCATTATAAATTATAAAAATGTGCAACCAGTAAATATTTATTAAATTTATATTGAACATAAAGATCATGAGTATGACAAGGTCCTTTGTCCCTAAGGAGTTTTCAGTTTAATAAGACAAACATGCAAGAAAAAAATAATTAAGAAAAAAAGGTACTTGGAGAAAACCTATTGGAGGATTGGGAATGTGGTTTAGTGGTTTTCCTAGCATGCATGAAGTCCTGGGTTCAATTCCTCAGTAGCACATAAACAGAAAAAGCCCAAAGTGGTGCTGAGGCTCAAGTGATAGAGTGCCAGCATTGAGCAAAATAAGTTCAAGGACAGTCCAGGCTCTGAGTTCAAGCCCCAGGACTGGCAAAAGAAAAAAGAAAAACAAAACAACAAAAAATATTGGATGATAGAAGTTAAGCGTGGGGAGCTTCAGAGAGATTTTTGCCTGAAACTGTTAGGGAAATACTGTACCAAATCAAAATTGGAATTAACCCAAACCTTAACTTTACTGATTTTGTTTTCTTTTTGGTCAGTTGTGGGGCTTGAACTCAGGGCCTGGGTGCTGTCCCTGAATACCCAGAATCTAAAGAATTTTCCTATCCTGGGCTGGCTTTGAACTGCAATCCTTAGATCTCTGCCTCCTAGGTAGGTAGGATTACAGGTGTCAGCCACCAGCTCCTGGCTGGCTTTGTTTTTTTTTTTTTTTTTTAATCGCATGTGAGAGGTGGTGAGCTTTAGGTAGGAGTAGAACCTGGTAACTAGTAATTAGTCTTGGTTGTACTGCTAATAGCTCACTACCTTTAAGTGAACCAGTTTATATTCCAGGTTATTTCTTCACTCCTGTTAGCTCTAAATATATTGTGAGGGTCACAGGAAGATAGTATTTGGGGGAGCTCTTTCAACACTGTATAAATGTAGGAGATGGTGCTATATTTGGGACCCAGGCTGTTTGGTGCTGGTTAGTTCCAGATTGATGATATTTGAGAGAGTAAAGGACTGTCCCAGAGACATATTTCTCATAGATTGTGGGCTACTTTTTCCCTGGCAGCAGTGTGACAGTAGAATGGCATATGTTATGAAACAGAGGTCCCTGGACTCTGTGTGACTCATATACTCCCCAGCTTAGCACTAGATTCCTATGCATATACTATTTTTACCCCCAGTGCTGGGCATTGAACTCAGGGCCTCACACATGCTAGCTAAGTGCGCTACCATGAAGTTACACCTCCTCCATGTCTATGTAAATCCTAGATTCAAAATGGAACCTTGGACTGAGAGTGTAGGCCAGTGTATGTATGTACAAGGCTCTGGGTTCCATCTTGCATTGGGAAAAAAAAAAAAAAAGGAAAAGCAGGAACAAAAAACCAAAACTGCACTAATAATAATAAAAATGAATTAAGCATGGGATTGTGGTTCAAACCTATAAAATCAGCTATGAAAAAGGAGGAAATTGGAAGGCAAAAAGTTAGACCCTCATTCCACTTAAAAATTGGGTCATGCCCAATAGACATGGTGGCACATGTCTATAAAATCCTAGCTACAGCCGGTGGCTCACGCCTGTAAGTCCTAGCTACTTAGGAGGCTGAGATCTGAGGATCATGATTCAAAGCCAGCCCAGGCAGGAAAATCCTCAAGACTCTTATCTCCAATAAACCACTAGAAAACGGGAAGTGGCTCTGTGGCTCATGTGGTAGGTAGAGTGCTTGCCTTGAGCTGAAGAGTGCAGGGACAGTGCCCAAGCCCAGAGTTCAAGCCCCACGAAAGACCAAAAAAAAAAAAAAAAAAAAAAAAAAATCCTAGCCACTCAGGAGGCTGAGATATGAGGATCACAGTTCAAGTCCAGCCTGGCAGGGAAAGTTAGTGTGATACTTATCTCCAATTAACCTTTAAAAAAAGTCAGCAGCAGAGCTATGGCTCAAGTAATAGAGTGCCTTGAGCATAAAAGCTCAGGGGCAGTGCCCAGGCCCTCCCTGAGTTCAAGCCCCAGGACTAGCACACACAACAACACATCAATACTCACACACACGCACACACACACACACACACATACACACACAGAGGTAATCTGGCCCTTGCTACATGGAAGACTGTATGTAGGTGGGAAGATCTGAGTCTGAGGCTTGGGTAAATACAAGAACCTCTCTGAAAAAATAAAGCAGAAGGAAAAACATGTTGGGAACATGGTTCAAGTAATAGTGTGCCTGCTTAGCAGATGTGATACACTGAATTTAAACCTCAGTACTGCTGAACATTTTTTTTAACATTTTTTATTATTATATCTTTAAGTAGTTATATAAAGAAGTTCTCATTCTACAAAACAGTATATGAGCACAAGGTGTCTGACAATATTGTCATCCATGCTGAACATTTTTTAAATTGATTAATTATAAAGGAAAAATGGGACCTGATCTGTGAGATAAAGAAGTGATCCTAACCTGATTGGGTAAGGAGTATGTACCTGTCATTCAAATGAGTATATTTTTCACTTTATAAGTTTTCCTTTTTGGAATATGTGTGTATTGGGGATTAAACTCAGTGCCTTATCCATACTGAGTACATGTTGTACCTTAGGCCTCTGTTTTCTTCCTGAGATCACCAAATTGTCTTTCAGATGATGAGCTAGTTGTGAATCCCAAAGTATTTCCTCACATCAAGCTTGGAGACATTGTGGAGATTGCTCACCCCAATGATGAGTACAGGTGAGTATCTCACTAGTCAAAAGGGGCTGAGGCAGTCTGCTGCTTCTAAGGGCTATTTGTGAGAAGCCTGGAAGGCAGGATAGCTTTTTGCTTTAATGACTCTCAGGCCTCCTGGGACTTGATAAACCAATGCAGTTTTTTTTTTAAGTGGTTCATTATTTCTGTTTTTAACATTATCCATTTTCTCCATTTCCTTTCAGTGCAAGTGCTGTTTCTTTGTTTCTAAGGAAGTATTCTCCTTAGAAGTGCTACATGTTACAATGTGTCCCTACTGGTCTCTTTGCCCTGGGAGGGGAGTGGAAGGGAGCTGAGGAACTGCTGTTTACAGCTTCCCACATCTGTTGCTTTCTTTTGCAGCCCTCTGCTTTTGCAAGTCAAGTCCCTTAAGGAAGATTTACAGAAAGGTACCACTTTACCTCTGTCTCTTCTCTGAAACTCTTTTTTTTTTTTCTGTTGTTCGGGGGACTTGAACTCCAGGCCTGGGTGCTGTCCCTGAGCTCTTCAGCTCAAGGCGAGTGCTCTACCACCTGAGCCACAGCACCACTTCTGGTTTTCACGTGGTCAATTTGAGATAAGAGTCTCATAGACTTCTCCTGCTCAGGCTGGTTTCGAACCATAATCCTCAGATCTCAGCCTCCTGAGTAGCTAGGATTACATGCGTGAGCCACTGGTACCCAATGAATCCTCTTTATTATTTATTTATTTACTTATTTATTGTGTGAGTAGTGGGGCTTGCACTCTGGACCTCATGCTCTGGCTTTGCTTTTTCTTTTTTTTTTGTTGGTCGTGGGACTTGAACTCTGGGCCTGGGCGCTGTCCCTCAGCTCTTCAGCTCAAGGCAAGCGCTCTACTACTTGAGCTACAGCGCCACTTCCAGTTTTCTGGTGGTTTATTGGAGATAGGAGTCTCACGGTGTCTCCTGCCCGGGCTGGCTTTGAACCGCGATCCTCAGATCTCAGCCTCCTGAGTAGCTAGGATTACAGGCATGAGCCACCAGCGCCCGGCAGGCTTTGCTTTTTCATTCAAGGCTGGTACTCTACTACTTGAGCCTCAGCTCTACTTCCCAGGGAACATACATTGCTGTAGCAAATAATTGTGCTGCTTGTTGAATATCTACATATTTATAGATTAGAATATATTTAATCAAAAAAGCCTGAGTGGATATATGGCTCAAGTGGTAGAGTGCTAGCCTTGAGCACAAAAGTTCAGAAATAGTACCTAGACCCTTGAGTTCAAGCTCAAGAGCTGGCATAAAAAGAAAAGAATATATTAACCTGCTTCTTCAGAATTATATCTGATTCAGATTTTTATGTTTTAGAAACTATCAGTGTGGACCAGACTGTGACCCAAGTATTTCGGCTTAGACCTTATCAAGATGTCTATGTGAATGTTGTGGACCCCAAGGTATGTCTTTGTTCTAGACTTATGTGTCTTTTGGAATGATTGTCTCCCTTCCTCAAAGGTTAAGTCAATAAGAAAATAAAGAGTTACTTATGTGTACAATTAGACTATTCAGTGTTATGTGCTTATAGCCAGGTGCTGGTGACTTATGCCTGAAGTCCCAGCTACTCAAGAGGCTGAGATCTGAGAATCATGATTTGAAGCCAGCCTGGGCAGTAAGGTCCCTAAGACTTATCTCCAGTTACACAAAAAAAGCTAGGAGTAGTGCTGTGCCTCAAGTGGAAGAGTGCTAGCCTTGAGCTAAAGAAGGTCAGGGACAGAGCCCAGGCCCAGAGTTCAAGCCGCCCAGGACAAGAAAAAAAATTATGTGCTTGTCTAAAAGCTATTTAGAGTCAGGTGCTGGTGGCTTATGCTTCTAATCCTAGCTATTCAGGAGGTTGACAACTGAGGATCACAGTTTGAAGCCAGCTATGGCAGGAAGTTCTGAAAATCTCTTACCTCCAATTAATCACCAGAAAACTAGAAGTGGCACTGTGACTCTGTCTTTTTTGTTGTTGTTTTGTTGGTTGTGGGACTTGAATTCTGGGCCTGGGCACTGTCCCTTAGCTCTTCAGCTCAAGGCAAGCACTCTACCACTTGAGCTACAGCGCCACTTCTGGTTTTCTGGTGCTTAATTGGAGATAAGGGTCTCATGGACTTTCCTGCCCAGGCTAGCTTTGAACTGTGATCCTCAGATCACAGTTCCTGAGTAGCCAGGATTACAGGTGTGAGCCACCAGCACCCGGCAGCACTGTGACCCAAAGTGGTAGAGCAATAGCCTTCAGTGAAAGAGCTCAGGAACAGGACTCAGGCCCTGAGTTCAAGCCCCATGACTAAAAACAACAATAAAAAACTTATTCAGATTAGAAGGGGGTCTATAGTTTGTCCTTAGTTCCATTTCCTTTTTTTGAGTTTATATAAGGAGTCAAATGACTAAATGTTCTATTAATTTACTGAAATGTCTTCCTTTTCATTTTTCTTCATGAAGTAAAGTGATTTTACGTATCATAGCAGGTAGGTAAAGTAGGTAAAAGATAGGTAAAATCCTGGTAGAGAAAGTACTATTGATATTATATAGGGAAATGATACATATATAGCTCAATGTTATATTTGTATGTCAGAGTTCAAGACTAAAATACAGGGTGTAGTGGCATGTACCTGTACTGTAGTCGGAGCTACCAGAAAGGCTGAGACAGGGGGCTTGTTTGAACCCAAGAGTTCAAGGCCAGCTTTGAACAGACTGTTTCAGAAAAATAAAGAACCAATAACAAAAGGACTAATATACAGAATTGGTACTCTGGTACTAATTGCAGTAAATGAATATGGCTGCTGTAGAATTTCTGGACTTGGGCTTTGTATTCAGAAACTGTTTCTCATATATAAAATTTTATTGGTCAGGTTTCTGTTGAATGATTTTTCAGTAGTTAGTTGTGCCTCCTTTCCACTCCCCTTGCCAAACTTTTTTTTCTTTTCTTTTTCCCATGGTGAGTGGGCATTATCTTGTTACAAATGTGACAAATGGGGAGGGAATGAGAGGGAAAGAGGGAATAGCTTACACTAAACAAAAGAAAAGAAATGTATGTATCACCCGATGTGGAAGAAATAGTTGCATTGTCAAAGCTCTTAGAATTCACAAACATTATAGCCCATAATAATAGCAATTTGCCTTGTGAGGTGTTTGTGAACTGAGCACTGGTGGCTCATGCCTATGATCCTAGCTACTTAGGAGGCTGAGATCTGAGGATCACAGTTCAAAGCCAGCCCGAGCAGGAAAGTCTGTGAAACTCTCATCTCCAATAAACTACCAGAAAACCGGAGTGGTGCTGTGGCTCAAGTGGTAGAATGCTATCCTTGAACTGAAGAGCTGAGGGACAGTGCCCAGACCCAGAGTTCAAACTCCAAGATGGACAAAAGAAACAAATTTGTTGGGGCTGGGAAGGTGGCTCAGTGTTAGGTGCTTGCCTTGCACGCATGAGGCCCTGGGTTTGATTCTTCAGCACCACATAAGCAGAAAAAGCCGGAAGTGGCACTGTGGCTCCAGTGGTAGAGCGCTAGCCTTGAGCTGAAGAGCTGAGGGACAGTGCCCAGGCCCAGAGTTCAGGCCCCACAACAGACAAAACAAAACAAAACAAATTGCTTGTGACATTAAATATCACTATCCCACAATACTGTAAAATTTATGTAATCACTTAATCTCAATAAAAAATTATTTTTAAAAATGTGACTAATTAAGAAAAATATGTTTGATTATCCCTTTTAGGATGTGACCCTTGACCTAGTGGAATTAACTTTTAAGGATCAATATATTGGCCGAGGGGATATGTGGCGACTAAAGAAAAGTTTGGTAAGATGTGACTTAAAAAGAAAAAGTCTTGCATTTTTCCATATGTGAATAATCCTTGTTTGTGACAGATTTAGAAGATCTAGTAAGAAGAGTATAAAATAATTTCTGATTTTAATATATTTTAGTATATTCAAACACTTCCATTCTCATTATAGTTGCTTTTATCTACATATTGTGTTATATATATACATATATGCACACATATACATGCACATATATACATACATATATATACATATACATACATACACACACATACACTCTGCATTGTAGGCTTGCAAGGGATGTTATACTATTACTTTTTTTTTTTTGCCAGTCCTGGGTTTGAACTCAGGGCTAGCACTCTACCACTTGAGCCATAGAACTAATTCCAGCTTTTTCTGTGTATGTGGTACTGAGGAATTGAACTCAGGGCTTCATACATGCTAGGTAAGCACTCTTCCACTAAGTTACATTCTCAGTCCTACTATTACCTACTATTACTTTTGAATGTGCTTTAGCTTTCTGTCACTTGGTTTCACTAGCTTCTCCTAACTCCTCCTTATGAATGGATATGTATTATCTCTCATCTATAGATGGAAAACTGAGATGGAAAAGCTAAGGGATTGCTTAAGACTAGATAGCTAATTAGCATTTGATGCTGGGCTACAATCCTTATCTTTGGCTTCTGGCACAGATTTTTTCTTTTTTTTTTTTGGGTCAGGTCGTGGGGCCTGAATTCAGGGCCTGGGTGCTGTCCCTCAGCTCTTCAGCTCAAGGCTAGCGTTCTACCATGTGAGCCACAGCACCACTTCTGGCTTTTTCTTTTTGCTTATGTGGTGCTGAGGAATCGAACCCAGGGCCTCAGGCATGCAAGGCAAGTGCTCTACCACTGAGCCACCTTCCCAGCCCCAGATTTTTTTTTTTGTTTGTCATAAGGCTTGAACTCTGGGCCTGGGTGCTGTTCCTCAGCTCTTCAGCTCAAGGCTAACACTTTACCAATTGAGCCACAGCACCACTTTTGGCTTTTTCTGTTTATGTGGTGCTGAGTAATCGAACCCAGGGCCTCATGCCCTGATGCTCTACCACTGAGCCACCTTCCCAGCCTCTAGCACAGAATTTTTTGCTGTGTCCTTTTTTCCTTCCCTCCTTTCTATCTTTCCTCCCTCGTCTCAGTCCTTCCCTCCCTTCTTCCTTCTTTTCTTCCTTCCTGTTGTTGAACCCTGGGTCTTTTGCATGCAGTCAAGAGTTTAAATGCTATGCTATACCCTAACCTCCCTCCCTTCCTTCCTTCCTTCCTTCCTTCCTTCCTTCCTTCCTTCCTTCCTTCCTTCCTTCCTTCCCTCCCTTCCTCCCTCCCTCCCTCCCTCTCTTTTTCTCTTTCCTTCTTTCTTTCTCTTTCTTTCTTTTTTTCTTTCTTTTTGTTGGTGTGGGGCTTGAACTCTGGGCCTGGGCCCTGTCCCTTAGCTCTTCAGCATAAGGTGAGTGCTCTACCATTTGAGCTACAATACCACTTCCCCATTTATTTATTTCTAATGAACATTTTCCACTTAAAATGAATAATCAGAATTGTGAGCTGTTACAAAAAAAAAGTTTTTAAAAAAAAATAATGCTGGTCCTGGGTCTTGAACTCAGGGCCTGAGCACTGTCCCTGAGCCTCTTTGTGCTCAAGGCTAGCACTCTACCACATAAGCCATAGCACCGCACCACTTCCAGCTTTTTCTGAGTAGTTTATTGGAGATAAGAGTTTCACAGATTTTCCTGCCTGATCTGGTTTTGAACAGCAATCCTTAGATCTTAGCCTCCAGAGTAGCTAGTATTACAAGCATGAGCCACTACTGCTTGGCTTATAAGGCTGATATTTATTTATTTATTTGTTGTTTGTGGGGCTTGAAATCAGGCTCAGGGGATGAAGTTTTGTTAGCCAAGTACTGATGACTCACACCTACAATCCTAGCTACTCAAGAGGCTGAGATCTGAGGATAAAGGTTCAAAGCAAGCCAAGAAAGTCTTTGAGACTCTTATCTCCAATAAATTGCTCAGAAAAAGCCAGAAGTAGGCTGGGAAGGTGGCTCAGTGGTAGAGCGCTTGCCTTGCATGCTCGAGGCCCTGGGTTCGATTCCTCAGCACCACATAAGCAAAAAGAAAAAAGCTGGAAGTGGCGCTGTGGCTCAAGTGGTAGAGTGCTAGCCTTGAGCTGAAGAGCTGAGGGACAGTGCCCAGGCCCAGAGTTCAGGCCCCACGACCGGACCAAAAAAAAAAGAAAAAGCCAGAAGTGGCACTGTGGCTAAAGTGGTAGAGTGCTAGCCTTGAGCACAAAAAGGCTCAAGGACAGGCTTTGAGTTCAAGGCCCCCAAAAATTATAGGCAGAATTTCCATACAATGTCTGTTTTTAGGAGAAAAGCCTGATTGTGTTTTATTTGGTAAGGGGAAATTTCCATTCCTTAAAATGAGAGATAAAGCTGGGCCCAACTGTAATCGTAGCTACTCTGGAGGCTGAGATCTGAGGATCAAGGTTCAAAGCCAGGCCAAGCAGGAAAGTCCTTGAGATTTTTTTTTTTTGGGGGGGGGTCTGGTCATGGGGCCTGAACTCTGGTTCTGGGCGCTGTCCCTCAGCTCTTCAGCTCAAGGCGAGCACTCTACCACTTGAGCCACAGCGCCACTTCCGGCTTTTTTCTTTTTTCTTATGTGGTGCTGAGGAATCGAACCTGGGGCCTCATGCTTGCAAGACGAGCGCTCTACCACTGAGCCACCTTCCCAGCCCCAGTCCTTGAGATTCTTATCTCCAATAAACCACTAGAAAACTGAGAGTGGCGCTGTGGCTCACGCGGTAGAGCACTCACCTTGAGCTGAAGAGTGCAGGGACAGCGCCCAAGACCAGAGTTCAAGCCCCACGACTGACCAAAAAAAAAAGAGATAAAGTGAGAAATTAGGCTAGGAGAATTACTTAGAGTTACTGGTAGAGCACTTGCTTAGATGTGTGAAGCCCTGGGATGGATCCCTAGCATGCCAAGAGGAGTGCTGCGCATGAAGGCACACCCTGTAATCCTATGGGAGTCAGGTAGTAGTGCTGAGCCAGGTAGATCTTGCATTCAAAATAAGTAAGTAGATAAATAATTCTCTAATATCCTTAAATGAGTGTATAAATAAATGTAGGCATCTGTGCAAACATCTGTGAAGGTATTTGTCAGGTTACCACTGTATACCTGAACTTTACTATTTTGTCTATTTTTGCCCAGTTCTTTTTTGTTTTTGTTTTTGTTCTGCCAGACCTGGGGTTTGAACTCAAGGACTGGGCACCATCCCTCAGCTTCTTTTTTGCTCAAGGCTAGCACTCTACCACTTGAGCCACAGCACTGCTTCTGTCTTTTTCTGTTTATGTGGTGCTGAGGAATTGAACCCAGGGCTTCATGCATGCAAGTTAAGCACTCTACCACTAAGTCACATTCCCATCCCTTTTGCCCAGTTCTTACTCACCTATTATTATATCTGCCACAGCAGGTTTTTCCATGGGATAAATTTATTACTCTCATGCCAATTGAACTTTGGATTGTTAAGAGAGATCAGAAAGCCAGCAGACCTTGGTTTTGACTTTTTATAGCCATGACAAAGTTGAATCTTTTTTTTTTTTCCCCCTTTCAGGTGAGCACGTGTGCTTATATCACTCAGAAGGTAGAATTTGCTGGTATCAGGTAGGTATATCATTTTGGACATATCAGGTGTTAAGTAGAAGTGGGATTTAGTGCAGGAATTGGGCTTGAGGCATATGGATAGCCATGTAATAAGATCTACAAAAATTATTAAAGACTGGAATATTAAAGCACAAACAGTGAAATAACAAATGTGATATTAGTTTTATTTTAATTTTTTAGTTTTTTGGGTGCTGGATCTAGGGCTTGAATTTAGGACCCCTATCCTTGTTCCTGAGCTTCTTTTGCTCAAAGCTAGCACTCTACCACTTGAGCCACAGCTCCACTTCCAGCCTTTGTGGTGGCTAATTGGAGATAGAGTCTCATGATCTTTCCTGTCTGGGCTTGCTTTGAACCATAATCCTCAGATTTCAGTCTCTTGAGTAACTAGGATTACAGGCATGAGCAACCATTACCCAGCGGAGTAATTTTATTTTTTATTATTTTATTTTTTGCCAGTCCGGGGGCTTAAACTCTGGACCTAGGCACTGTCTCTGAGCTTCTTTTGCTCAAGGCTAGCGCTTTCCCACTTGAGCCACAGCGCCACTTCCAGCTTTTTCTGCTTATGAGGTACTGAGGGCTTTATGTGGTACCCAGGGCTTCATGCATGCAAGGCAAGCACTCTACTACTAGACCACATTCCCAGCCTTATGGACTAGTTTTAATATTAATGGAAGAAGTTGCTGAAGCCACCCTGCTACTGAGCTATATTCCCAGCCCTGATATCCTTTTTGAATTCAAAGAGTATAGCATGAATGTAGTGAAGCCTTCAAACTGTACAAAAACATGCATAATATAATAAAATCCTGTGCAGTTGGAATTTGAGTCTTTCCTGAAATTCATTGTTGTATGCACAGGTGTATTTTTATCTCATTAACTCACTTTTAGTGATGCTGAGTGTTGGGTGTAAATGATGTGATCCCCTATTTATAATGCTTCCCATCAACTTTGTACTGACTGACTTCATTCATTTGTGATTGTTGCCAAATGGTGATTTTCTAATTTAGTTATTCCTTCCATATTTGCTAACTAGAATCCTTTTGTAAGGAACTGTTTGTCATCAACCAGTGATTTTTTTTTTTTTTGGTCTGGTCGTGGGGCCTGAACTCTGGGCCTGGGCGCTGTACCTCAGCTCTTTAGCTCAAGGCTAGCACTCTACCACTTGAGCCACAGCGCCACTTCTGGCTTTTTTTTTTCTGCTTATGTGGTGCTGAGGAATTGAACCCAGGGCCTCATGCATGCGAGGCAAGCACTTTACCACTGAGCCACCTTCACAGCCCTAACCGGTGATATTAATTCACCTAAAATACTGATCCTAAAAGAAAGAGGGCTGGACACATGGCTCAAGTGGTAGAAAATTTGCCTAGCATATATGAGACCCTGGCTTCAATCCATAGTGTAAAAGATATAAAGATTACTTTATAACTTTTTCTTTATATTGTATAGGTCTTTTGCTTTTTATTAAAAGAAAAGGTAAAGGATTTTTTGTTTCCCCAACAAGTTTTTTTTTTTTTTTCTTGTCGGTTGTGAGGCTTGAATTCTGGGTTTGGGTGCTGTCCCTCAGCTCTTCAGCTCAAGGCTAGTGCTCTACCACTTGAGCTACAGCACCACTTCTGGTTTTCTGAGTGGTTTCTTGTAGATAAGAGTCTCACAGAGTTTCCTGCTTGGGCTGGCTTTGAACCGTGATCCTCAGATCTCAACCTTCTGAGTAGCTGGGATTATAGGTGTGAGTCACCAGTGCCTGGCTTTCCCCAACAAGTTTTTAGGGGCTTAAGATTCTTTTTTTTTTTTTTTTTGTCAGTCCTGGGGCTTGAACTCTGGGCTTGGGCGCTGTCCCTACACTCTTCAGCTCAAGGCAAGCACTCTACCACTTGAGCCACAGCACCACTTCCAGTTTTCTAGTGGTTTATTGGAGATAAGAGTTTCACGGATATTTCTGCCCGGGCTGGCTTTGAACCACAATCCTCAGATCTCAGCCTCCTGAGTAGCTAGGATTACAGTTGTGAGCCACCGGCGCCTGGCTTAGGGGGTTAAGAGTCTTTTAAAAAATTCAAGCCGAGGGTCTGGCAAGGTGGCTCAGTGGTAGAGTGCTTGCGTTGCATGCATGAGGCCCTGGGTTCAATTCCTCAGCACCACATAAGTAGAAAAAGCCAGAAGTGGCTCAAGTGGTAGAGCACCAGCCTTGAGCTGAAGAGCTGAGGGACAGCGCCCAGGCCCAGAATTCAGGCCCCAAGACCAACAACAACAACAAAATTCAAGCCGGGTGCTGGTGGCTCATGCCTGTAATCCAAGCTACTTAGGAGACTGAGATCTAAAGATCTCCATTCATAGCCAGCCAGGGAAAGTAAGTCCATCAGACCCTTATCTCCAGTAAACCACCAGAAAACCAGAAGTACTGTGGCTCAAGTGATAGAGCACTAGCCTTGAGCTGAAGAGCTGAAGGACAGCACCCAGGCCCAGAGTTCAAGCCCCAAGACCAACAACAACAAAAAAATTCAATCAATGAAAGCATAACTTAAGAAGTGACTATGTCAGTATCAGAACATGCTACTTAAATTCATGTTACTGATATGATAAAGCAGTCTGCTATATGGTGAGCCAGGGGCTAGGAAATGGGTCTCTTCCTATGGTAACAGTTATTAGCCATGACTGTGATTTACTGTTGAGCAAAATGGGATAGTTTAGAATCTTTTTCTGTTAAGGAAACAATTTTTTGTAAATGTCTTAGATTTTGTGTACCTCATAAATCTCAGGCTTTTCTTCATTTTGTGTGGGTGAAAAGAATGATTTCTTGGGCCAGAGGTCTATAGCTTAATGGTAGAACATTGCCTAACATCTATGATATATAAAGCCTTGGGTTTGATCCTCAGGACCACAAATCAAAGCAAAACAAAAACTAAACAACAAAATAACAAAATTTCCACAGGAATAATCAGTTTTTAAGCTTATCAAGTCTTGGTATTGATGGTGCCTCATTTGACCTTCCCAAAACTCCAGTAGGAAGGAGGGAGCAGGACAGGATTTTGCAGGTTCTTTATGTTGGATATTTTGCTCACGGAGCTCTCTTTGGGAATATATGAACTGATCAAATCATTCAGGCATAAGTATCAGAGTAGATATAGCTGCTGGAAATTGCTCCTATCTACTTTTGGTTTAAAGTAAGGAATATGATAACTTATTTGTATGTCCCCTTTCAGGGCACAGGCTGGTGAGCTATGGGTGAAGAATGAGAAGGTCATGTGTGGTTATATCAGTGAAGATACCAGGGTAAGATTTATCAAATGCTTTTTTTGTGTTTCCCCCTCCCCCATATTACTATATCGAAATTCCTGAAATCAAACCAAAGGGACAAAAATCTTGTGATAACTACTACTTGCCCCAGTGGGACTAGTGTCAGAGACCTCTACAATTCTGATGTCTTACACTTGAAGCTCTCCACACTGAGGTTGGTCTTTCTTTTTCTGAATAAGTCTACTTAATATTATACATAGATTCTGGGTGCTAGTGGCTCATGCCTATAATCCTAGCTACTAGGAAGACTGAAATCTGGAAGATTACAGTTTGAGGCCAGCCCAAGCAGAAAAATTTGTGACTCCATCTCTAAAATAACCAATAT